>NC_047533.1:27682851-28305462 GCF_012275295.1 Melopsittacus undulatus
CAGATGTTCAAGGTCTAGGTTTTTGGCTTCTCTGTGTGAAGAAGCCAGTAAAATGGCCACAGAGTTTTCTCTTTTCTTAGGCTACACAGCTACATGTATCTTTTCTACAGTAAAGACCTACAACAGTAGCTGTTTTCAAGGCATTTACAGGTGCCCTGTATTTAGACTTGATTGTACCTGCCATTTGTAATACGTACTGAAAGTAATTTAGACCTATTACATGAAGTACGTAACAGGAATAAATCTGGTCAGTGTTTGTGAACCATGTCCCACAGAACATTTTACTGAAAAAGGTCCTTAGCAAGTTGCAGTATTTATTAGTTCTGTGGTTTAGTGCTAATTTACAGAGATGAAGTTACACTTCAGCCCCCAGTAGTATTTTGTAGCCAACACACTGTAACCTTGAGAACAAGACAACCAAAATAATGTTGAGTACAAGTATGCATACAGAGTGTAAAGGTAATGATTAAGAAGCTTTACACTGTTGTGTATACAGAACAGGCAACTAATGAAATGCAAGTCTTTGTGGTTTACCTGCAGCTGTGGCAGGTGCCTAACTGTAAACTCACCCACCCCAGGTTTTTCCAGAGTCACTTTAATAATTTGTCTTTGTACTTTAATGCCTTTTCCCTCTGTTTCTCTGGCACTTCCTTCTGCTTCCCAATCATGCCTATTCAGACACATCTCTGCTGAGCAATGTGCAAGGACAACTTCTCCCAGGTGTCTAACAGTTCTTTCAAACTCCATGTGTTTATTTAGGCTTTCAAAACATGCTTGTGGTTATAGTCTGAAGCCACATAAAGCATTGGTTTTTACAATCAGTAATTTTAGAGAGGTTTACTCTATCAATACTAATATAATTGTGGGGACTGATATTTATTTTCTGTTAAATTCAGGTTCTTTTTGGTCTGCCTTAAAGCTATATTAAATACTACTCTAAAATGAAGATGCTCCTTTATTTCTGTGAGTAGAAATTCGTACTGTAGTATGCTCTCTTGGTTTTGCTGATCTGGCATCGTTGTATCCTATTGTATAGATTAAATGCTATTGTTTTATTTTTTATCAGCTATAAATGTGGCACTCCAAGTAAAAAAAAATACAGTGAAAGGCATTCCTATACATGTATGTGTAATGAAGCACCTTGTAAGCATTGACTTTTGTATTTAAATCTTTCTATTCTGATTTGAAAACACATTAAACCCAAAAGCTCCCTCCCCTTGTGCTCTGATGCTTACCTGTGTGACAACTCTACAGAGATTAACTTGAACATAACTTTGTTATATTTGAAGCCAAATTCAGTAGTTATTGCCTTATTTTCATTGCATTACAAGGTTAATGGAATGCCCCACTAGCACATCACGTTCATGATTCCAGTCCTGTCTAGTTTTACTGCAGCTCCACCCCTGAAGAGTGATGCAAGTTACTGTAGTTACATAAAGTGTTGCAAAATTCTTTCAGATATATATGGGGTGAATACATTCTGTGAGCCTCACACTCTTGCCACACAGTTAGAAAATCTGCCATGTTCTGGGTTTACTTTGGCCAAGGATCTCACCTTACAAGTTCTGTTTGTGTCATGCCATAGCAAGATGAAATGCAAGTCGTCACTTGCATAACCCTAAACCAGCGATAGGTGAACTTGGCGATTATTCTGGTATGACTTTTCTTGAATGAAGATGCCTTTAGTGACATGGAACCTGGAGAAAAGAGAAAGGAGGTCATTAAACCTGTAAGACTCATTCTTCCTCCTCTAGAGAGGCTGACTTTTCCATCAAAACACTTCCGTTCTTCTGTGGACATTTGAAATGTACTATGTTCCAAATAGCAGCCAAAATTCAACAGAGCTTTTATAGCTAGACAAACCCCATTATATTGCCAAGTAAATTAATTACTTGTTTGTGAGACTACTGGGACAAACTTCAGTTCAGTACTGTGCCCACAAAACTGTTCTGACAGGATTTATAGTGTGTAACAGTTAATCACCATGTATTTATACAACTAGCAAGTAAGTGGATCAGCTTCTCTTTTCCCCACCAGCCTGTGGGATTATGACCTTTTGCTTCTAATCTTCTTCCTAGCTCGTGCGACTACCCAGTGGACCAGTGCTCGGTAACACAGCAGCAAAGAGGTGAGATCTACTCACCGTTCCTTGTGAAGAATAAACTCTGTCCATAGAGGCTGACCTCTACGGAACGCCTGGTTTAACTGAGCAGCTCCCCACAGTCACCTCACACCACGCCACCCTCTCCAGCCGCAGTGCCGTCTCGGTGCGGGCTCGAGCACCTCTGCGACCACACAGCTACCGGTTCCTGCTCCGCAGCCACCCTGCAGGCTTGGGCGAAGGGTTATTCCTCTCCCTCGGCAGCCCAAACACAGGAATTAAAGGGAAACTCTGGCCCCAGCAGTTGGAGCGCTGAGGGAGCCGCCATTTCTGTCAGCGACGGCGTACGGGCTAAGGCTGGTGGGTTGAATGGTGGCAGCTTAGCGAAGTCCCTCACACCGCGCAGGCCTGCACCACGCCATCGATCGCCCCTGCCTGGCGGGCTTACCCCTGCCCCTGCTTGGGGCCGCACAGCCCCACAGCTCCGGGCCGGGCTCCACCGCCCCAGCCCCGGTGAAGCGGCTCCGCCTACACGGCGCTGGGGCGCGCTACGGCCGCGTGCCGGGCGGGCTCCGTGACGACACGGACGGGCGGCTGCGCCGGGTCTTGCCGGGCACTCGGGATTCGGCTCGGGCGAGAGGGGGGCGAGGACCCTGCCGAGCCGGACCGAGCCGTGGAGCCATGTTCCACCTGTGGAAGGCCGTTCTCGCGGAGAGCCTCCTGGGTAGGTGGTGGCGGTATCGCCCGACGAGGATGGGGCAGGAGTCTGTGAGGGGTTGCGGCCGGCTGGGAGGCGGTCAACGGCAGCATGCTTCATCCCCGCCTGGGAGCCCTGGGGTCTCTAACGGGAACGGCCGGCGGCTGTAGCGGGGCAGCCCCGCAGTGTGTCGTGGGGGTTACCGTTCGCGGGAGGGAGGTGCTGCTGGTGGAAAGCTCCTCCGCTGGGGATGAGCGGAGGATGGTCACTGATGAGTGTTCTACTTCGGGGTCTTTTTTTCCTTCTGCGTGCTGGGATGCCTTTTGTCCTGGGATCAGCTGAGGATTTACGCGCGCCCCCAGCTAGGTGTGTGTGCGGGTACGCGCACAGCCGGTGTGGCGCGGGGCACTCGGACCGGCGCGCTCGGCGCATCCCCTGCGCAGCGCTGGACCCTGGCGAAGGTGTTTTCAGGGGAGAGCCGCGCACCGGGTTACTGCACCGGTGCTCGAGGAGCCCTGAGGCTGTGGGTGACTCCTCGTTTAGCCAACATTGTTCCCTCTGAACGCTAACCCTTTCCTACACTGAGCACTCCTGCGCTGAGGATCGAAGCAGGAGCTACTGTCAGGGTGGAATAATAGAGTTTTCTGCTCTTCGTTCTCTTTTTCTGGGAAAATGTATTCGTTTAACTTGAAATAGCCACTTTCTGTGAAGAAATACTAGCTATTATTAATTGTACTACTTTCTAACGTGTGTGATATTCTACATTTGGAACTATAAACAAGTATGCCCTTAAAGGCTCTCCAGGAAAACAGGCTGTTGAAAATAAATTACATTTTTCTTTTCCCCCTCTCTTTTTGTTTATAGGCTACATTTCTTGGTCTCTTTACCATGCCCTGCCACCAATGATTTATTACTTCCCCCTTCAGACACTGGCACTCACAGGTCTGGAAAGTTTTGCTGTTGCCTTCTTTTCTCCAGTATTTTTGATAATTGGCCCTTTTTGGAGGTTGGCTAACAATAAGTACATCCTAGCCCTTCTGAGACTCACTATGGTTGGTAAGTATGCTCTGTAGTGAGTTAGAGATTACATGCTGGTATCAAGGAATAAGAATGAACATTTCAAATTGCCTCAAAAGTCACATGATTCTGAAAAGATACACAAATAAGAAGTTTTTGCTCTCCCAAACTCATGCTTTTCATGCTTTTCTTTTTGTCTCGTGCTTTTGTATATGGTCAGAAGAATATTGTTTGCAGCCATTGGTTTTTGGGCTAATGCAGTACTGGTTTTTGGACCAGTACTGCATGATTAGAGACAAATCTCATTTCAGTTTTATTGCTAGACGCTTTTAAAGTAGTACAAGTCATGCCCAATAGGAAAATGTTTTCAGTGTTGCACAGAGATTGGCAGGACGGGGTTTGCTGGGTTTTTTTTTTATAGCAGTGCTGTGCCAGTGACAATGGGTAGGGACAAAGTGTTACAGAACAGCTTGGGGCTATTATACAAGTAATTTGCTATGTGTGGAATGTTTCTGAGGCAGTTATTTTTGCAGGTTTCATATATACATATGTACACATACACACACACACTATGTAGCATATTGATGAGATTATGGGCTCAATTGATAATTGCACAGGAAGAAAATTTGATCTTAAATTCAAGATAACGCTGCCTCATTACCTGTCCCACATGCTCCTCCATAGACCAGGGCTTGTTGGGATTCCCTCTTTGGTCTTTAGCTAACTGGAGGAAGCCTTAGCTCTTGTTGATGTTCTGTAATTTTGTTGGGAGAAGGTTTGGCAGCTACAGCCACATTCAGAAGCAAGTTATTGCTAATGAGTTTGCAACACCTGGAAGAACTCAGAAGAGACTGGTCTCCATCCCGCATAGAGGGAAAATACCACTGCTAAGTGATGTGTTTTGGAAGCAGCAGTCCCTGGCTCCTCATTTATCAGTATAAGATTATGCTCAGGGAATCACTTTCCATATAAATGTCCTCTTCTACTGTTACAAGACAGAACAGGATCATCTTATTTACTTATTTCCTTGCAAGTTTTTTTTAAGAATTCTTACTCTTTTTCTCTGAAAAGATACTAGAACTGGACAGTTTCTTGATGTCATCAGTGCAGATGAAGAATAGTTTTACCATGTTCTTTTTCTGCTCTTCGTATCTATCGTATTCTTTTTTTTATTTTTTAATAAGCTTTTCAATGAGCAGAATCTTTAGCTTCCTGCAGTGATGCTCACTGTATTTTCTATATCTGATCATTTAGAAACTAGTAGTGAGTGTAAGCGTTTCAAATTGCAGTCTGCTTTCCTTCAGATGATCACAGTAACACAAAATTTACCATGCTTATTTTAGTCCTTCAGATCATAGAATCATAGAATAGTCAGGGTTGGAAAGGGCCCTAAGATCATCCAATTCCAACTCCTCTTCCATGAGCAGGGACACCTCAAACTAAACTATGTCACCCAAGGCTCTGTCCAACCTGGCCTTGACCACTGCCAGGAATGGAGCATTCACAGCTTCTTTGGGCAACCCATTCCAGTGCTTTACCACCCTCACAGTAAAGAATTTCTTCCTTATATCCAATCTAAACTTCCCCTGTTTAAGTTTTAACCCATTACCCGCTGTCCTGTCACTACAGTCCCTGATGAAGAGTGCCTCCCCAGCATCCATATAGGTCCCCTTCAGATAGTGGAAGGCTGCTATGAGGTCTCCACGCAGCCTTCTCTTCTCCAGGCTGAACAGCCCCAACTTTCTCAGCCTGTCTTCATATGGGAGGTGCTCCAGTCCCCTGATCATCCTCGTGGCCCTCCTCTGGACTTGTTCCAACAGTTCCATGTCCTTTTTATGTTGAGGGCACCAGAACTGCACACAGTACTCCAAGCACACACTGAAGCCAGCTCATGTTAAGTTTCTCATCGAACAGCACCCTGAAGTCCTCTGCAGGGCTGCTCTGAATCTCTTCTCTGCCCAATCTATAGCAATGCCTGGGATTGCTGTATTTACTAGTTCATATTACTAGAAGAGGTAGAAATGGCTTAAATGTGTCTAATTTTTGTTCTGCTAAGTAAAAGGCAGTGACAGGCCTATAGTGCTTTATACAGGCTGTTGGTTTATAAGCCTGTTTACTTTCCCTGCTTTGCAAGCTTCTGAAGATACTACAGACAAAAAGCTAGAACCTTCAGCAGTTATCTGGAGAAAGGATGTGTTAATGGAGGTGGTCACAGAAGGACTCAGAGTATGGGGAGACTGAAGCTGTACACATCCTCAGCCTGGGCAAACCTGAGCATTGCTGTATGCAGATATGATCTCCCCTTCATTCCTGCCTGAACAGGAACTGTTCCCTCAGTGATTCATATCACCCTGCTGTTTCCCAAACACTCTTAATATTGTCCACCCCTTGGCAAGTCTACACTGTTTTCTTTCCCAGGTGCTTGCTCTTTATACTCCTTACCTGTTGCCTTCCAGTGAGCATTAGCATTTGGGGAAGATGTAAGAGCATCTTCCTCACCCTTTGTCTCCATCAAGGAGTTTAGCCAATGCTAACTCACTTCATGCTTGCCTCCCTACTGTGGGTTCTCAAGTTATCTAGATTATTTCTGTCTTACCCTGCTGTGCTGCTGTTTTTCCTTTCCTCAGTTCTTACTGCTTCCTTTCCTTCTTCATGCCTAGAGACATCTTTCTCCTTTCGCCTTTTTTTTTTATCCTTCTCATCAGGCCACAGCCTTCCACTGGGGCTTGTTGAGCAAAGACAGGTAGAACAGTCTACCCTGAGAATGCTCCACCCCATTCCACGGGAAATATTTAGTCTTCAATTTCACAATAAAAAAATCTGGAAATTATTCATGCTTTGCTAAACTTGAATATTTAGAGAATTGATTTTTTTTGCTTTTGATGGAAAATACTCTTCCCTTATTGGTCATAATATTTTTGTCCTTTTGAAAGCTTTATTTTCTCTGAAACTTTTGGTTTAATTTTTGTATCCTTTCATGCTACTTGATTTCATGTTCTATTTAAAAAAATCCCAGACCAAAACCAGCAATGAGCTACCCTAGTGACAGTGTCTTCCGGCAACACACAGTAAATCTATTTGCTCAGATAGATATATTTACATTTTGGGTGTATGTGTTCAGCAACCAAAGGTGTGTCTGCTCTAAGGAGGCAAACCCACAGTAGTTTTAATCTGGCTAGCGCAAGTGATGAAAGGTGCGAAGAAGCAGAGCTGCAGATTTCAGTCCAGTTCAGTGACAGACATCTGCATGCATTGTACATGCAGCCCTCTGCTAAAGTCCAAACAAGCTTATCTTCACTACACATCAATTTCATTTTACCATCTTTGCCCTAAATTTTGCATCTTTTAGTCTGAGCAAAATAAGCAAATAGACAATTGGAGGATTCCTAGCATGCAGTGCCAGAATCAGCGGCTCTGTGTCTATCCTTTCTTGTTTAATGTCTTTTCAAGTTTGACTCTTACTCACTTAGCAAATGGCTGGTAGCAAAACAACATTGCTTCTTCTGCTGTTTGTCGCTGGTCCAGGGACAGAATTTGCCACACTGATGTTACGAAAATGTGTGACCCATATTAACTTGAATTTGAAACTTGCTGGCAGAGTTTAGAGCTGCTGATAAAAGGTGAGGTCACTGTACCCTGTGAAGTGGTGGAGATGTGTGTGCAGTCTTGTTGAGGGACCAGGAGAGTGGCTGTTTCCAGTTAAGATGATATAGACTGTTAATGACTGCTCTTGAGACCAGAGAAGGCCTTGTTCATACCCGCTAAAGCAATTGCTTACTAATCCTTGTGCAATGTATGGTAACTGCTCCTTTCTAGAAAGGATATGGCTTGTGCTGTAGCACACTTAAGTAACTCAAAAGCAGTAAAAATAAATGCACTGTTGCATTTTAGCTTTTGAATTATGTAAGTGCACTGTTCAGGAATATCTATATGCTTAGATTTTTTATCCATATATCCCATTTATGGAATTAATGACCGTAAGTACTTAAATTAAAGCAATTGCTGCAGTTTTAGGTAATTGCTTCATGTTATTTTTTTTTCCTGAAAATGGTAATTGCTACAATGTCACATATACTCAATTTCTATCTATACTTGCATTCCCTTAATTTGTTTAAAAATGTGTAGTGCCATGTGTTTTCAGATGAATGGTTTAGCCATCCAAATTGCAGACAAGATTGAACTAATGCCCAGGAAATCCTTATTACCTGATTTTTGCTGCCCATTAAAGCAATCTCTTTATGTGTGTGTTTGTAGGAAGCTTAGCATCATACCAGGCACCAAATGCTCCAATTAGACTAGTCATCTTGGCTGCAGGTGTTTCATCCTCATTGCTGGTACAAACAGTAACATGGTGGTCGGGAAACAGCTTACAAAGGTATTTTATTATACTAATGGGATTGTAACTGACATTGCTTTATATTTAAAGGTGGTTGGTTCTTTTTGAAGAGGTTGTTTTGCTTTGTTTTTTTCTCAAGTGCATCACTGTTGCTAAAACTGATTCTTACAGGTTCATCAGGATATGGGGCTTCATGCTAGGCAAGATAATGCTCCTTGTTCTTCGTATCTGGTATACATCACTAAACCCAGTCTGGAGCTCACAAGCTGCCAATACTGTCATACTGGCAATTGGTTTTATAGCAGCAGTGGAGCGAATTTATTCAGGTAAGTGTATTGCAGCAAATATGGCAGTTATGAAAACATCTTAAGGTATATGTATCTATGTGTCACTGGGTTTTGATACTTTGGGGTTTTTTATCCCTAGTACAGTCTAGTTTTAGACCTAATGCATGAGCACTGCAGACTTTGGAAACCATGGGGTGCTTCCATCTACCCCATGGCAGAATTTGCTATCACAAATTTGCTATCAAGTTCATAGAAGCTGTAGTAAGTTATGTTGGAACTGCCAACTAATTGCAGTATCAATAATTTGACAGTAATGCAAACAACAGTGTAATCTAGACCAGTAAAACCAGAATGGGTTATCCTCATTCCAGCATGAAACACCTGTGGTATTTCTCTATTTTCTTAATTCTGTCTGCTCTTTGTGTTTCTCTGCCAGTGCCCATCCTTTGACAGGGAAGGGAGGCAGGACAAAGCCAGGGAACAGCTGATGTGGCAAAATAAACAGAAAGCATTGGAAGAGTGGACACATTGTCCTAATCAAAATATGACTGAGTTCTTGGAGCATCTGGACAGAGTCCACAGCAGTGGGGGCTGGCATAGGCTAAGCATGCTTGAAAACTGTGAAGATAGCGTTGCCAAGGAAGACAGTGAAGTTGGGTTGGTTAGTTAAGGCAGCTCATGTTAAATCCTCAGAAGTTCCTTTCTCCTCAATATAACCTAAATGAATTAATTGAAAGATAAGACCTTACTGGTGTGTAAGTGGGCATAAATTGGCATAATGTGTACTGTTTGTAGACTTGCATGACTTAAATCAAGCCTGAGCATTCATCACAATTTAGAAAGGGAATCTGCTGCAGGAGAGTAGGAAGGGAATCTGTCTTCTTCCTTGGTGACAAAGCAGTATGCAATTACTTTTACAAAGTCTGTGCAATTAGAGGTGCTTTCTCCTGAGATGAGAGAGGATCTAAAGTGCGTGGAAAATGGAGAAGGAAGGGAGTTTATTTCTGTCTTCTTTGAAAGTGTCAGGTTTTGTTTGTGTCATAGTTTAGAATTTCAGAGATCAGAATCCTCTGAACAAATTCTAGTAACTGTTCTGCTGACTGTCAAAGCCAATTTGATGATTTAAATTCCAGTAGTATGAAGAATAATCGTATGGACGGGTTGCCATTTTTGTACACTTAAGGTGAGGAGCTTTTCCTTACAAACCTAGGAATGTTATTGGAGATTCTGTTGTCTTATCAATTGCCACAAATGATCAGATAAGCTAGCTTCATGTCTGAGCAAGTAATTTAATCTGGTAAGTTTGTGATCTTGGGTATTTCTTTTCCTCAGCAACCCTTTCTAATAGGATTTGACAGTTTGCTTAGCTATATTCTATTCTTATTCTAGATGGAGACAAGAGGAAACAAGAAGCAAAGAAAACTGGTAATGCAGTTAGAGAGACAGTTTTGCACCCTCGTTGGCTGTTGTCAGGGATTGCTTTTGGCAGTCTCATGTTCCTCACCCTGTGGATATTTGGGGAGGTCTCATTAATTTCTAGATGGGCAGTAAGTGGACATCCACATGCAGGTCCAGATCCTAATCCATATGGGTAAGTGGGGTTTTATTATCATTTAAACAAAATAATAATCAAAAGCCAGTGCTGTAGTGGGTGACAAAACTTGAACAGATGATTGTGTAAGAACATACAGAGAGTAAAATGGTACAAAGTACTTTGCACAGAATGATTTTCATTTTGGTAATAAAAAATCTTCATTTGCCACACTGCAGAGCAGTTTTTAAATTAAGACTGAGGTTTGAGGACTTATGAATGAAGTTCATCTGTAATATGCACTAAATGAATGTAGTAGTTGATTTCAGAGAGGAGATGGTAGGAAATAGTGTTCATCAGAGATACATGCAGATAACAAAAAGGGAACTGTGCAATATTAAAAAATATACTTCTCTAGAAGTTCTGGTTAGTAAGAATTTAGTGTTAATGCTGTGTGTTGCTCACCTAGGTTCCAAAATCTAGAGACTAGATTAGTTATTCCGGGTCAACTACGTGTAGAGGCAGGCAAGGTAGTTATTAATTTGCAATTAGTACACACAAGAGCTACCTAAGATTGATAGCGATGTTAGGTGCTGTGGGATTCCCTATGTGATGTGAAGAAAATACTTCTGTTTGAGTAGATTCCTCTAATTTTCTCCAAGTTCTCATTGCTTTTTATATTCAGTGTTTCATTGTAGTGTTTCTGCTGCTGAACCTGGCTCATTTCTACATTATGATAAACTGCCATTATTTTGAATTGATGTTTATGTCCAGTAGAAGGGAGAAAATGTAGCAGGGTGTGAGATGAAGATATTTTTTTTATCAAATTGAGCTCTGCTTCAACTAAAAAATATTATAAAATATTACTAAGCAGCCTTGTCTACATATTAAGAAGTTTCTTTTTCAATGCCAGGTGTTCATAGAATTATATTAATGTATGATGCCCCTTTCTTTATCATTTTATTAGAGGTACAGTTCTGTTGGGCCTGGCTCATGGGCTGATGCTTTCATTTTGGAGCTGGTCTTCTGCCACCAGTTTTGCTTGGTTTCTTGTAGGTAGGTGCAAAGCCTGAGCAGATCTTCTGTTTCTAATACCTTATTCTCTTTAATCAAGCCCTCTGACCCTACACCACTTCTCAGAAAAATCAATTGCTAATCAAAGCATCTATTTCTCTGTCACTGCCTATGCATGTGTCTAACCAGCTAACTAAGGGTGAAATGTCCAGGCCATTACAGAGCAGCACTGTTCTCTTCAGAAGCCCCTGTTGAGGTTTTTTACCCAGGAGTAGCATCTCATTTCTTTCTGTCTACATTGTGTACAGCTACATCTAGGGCTATGGGGTTAAGATGACACAAGCCTCTCTGTTCAGCAGGAGACACAATAACTTGTAATTTAATGAGTAGTTCACCTGGAGGCAAGCTCACCTCCTGTCTCCTTAGTTGCCAACATCTCCAGGCAGTGAAATTTTATGAACATCAAAGCAGTTCTGCTGGAGCAAAGTATTTGTGAATAAGTCTGCATACAGTGGGTATTGGGTAGTCAGAAGAGAGATTCAAGTGCTGGATCTGGACAACTATTTTCATAAGGATGGTATAGCTATGCTGTGGAGCAAGCTACGCATAGAGCAAGTAGGAGAAGATGGAAACAATTCTGCTCTTGAACTGTGGGGGTATGTGTGTTTTGCACACATCAGCATGGATGGATGCAGCCTGGTTTAATTTGTAGGCCCATCTGCATGAAATCTGGTGGTATAAATACTATTTAAAACGTAAATAAAACATAAATAGTACAAATACTATTTAAAAAACATAAATCTGCTTCTTTTTTGTCCTAAGCTAATTGTTTTTAGGTGTTTCTATCAAGAAGACAAAACAGTACTTTGTACAAATGTTTTGTAATAAATTGGGACATATCAAAATACAGGGACCAAAGGAAATGATGAATTATGTTTTACTTTTTTCTTATTCGCCTTTTCTTTTGGAGCACTTAAGAGCTGCGAAAAGCAAGAGGCTGTCTTTGGGTATTGGGAATAACTGTCCTAGTGATGCAGTTCTCGTGGCTGCAAAGCACAGTTGTATTTCCCAGACTCTCTTTCTTTTCTTAGAGAAAATGTGGAAAAAAAGGTGGCAGATAATGTACCTGATGGACTTACTTTATTATTTTCTATCCCTTCACAGGTTTAGCATCTTCAGCTGGTCTTCTTTATTTACACACCTGGAGTGCTGCTATTGCAGGCAACATTCTTGCTGTCTTTACTATGTGCATATGGCCTCAGCTGGCTGGCCACTTCGCTAGCTGTCTGCACCCTGGGAAAGCCATGAGTACTGCCATGTTTGCCTATGTTCTTGAATTATTCTTCTGTGTATGGTGTACAGCTTATAAATTTGTACCTGGAGGAATTTATGCTAGAGAAAGCTCCCATCTTCTTTTAGGTACATTTATGACAATGAACAAATGCAAATACACTTGCTTTAGCCTCAACCAGATGTTTAAAATGAACCTAGTGTGTAAACAGTCTTTCTATCAGCTGCTGTCTGATTTACAATGGTAAGAGTTTCTATGAGAAAATTAATGAGACATGCAAAAACTAATCTACTTGTTTCTTTACTGTTAGAAAAAGTATAAAATGTGTACAGAAAATGGAATTCAGTTGAGGGAAAATGGCAAAGTGAAACAAAATCTGATAACTCAGTACATAGCTGAGGAAGAGATCTCTTAATCAGTCACCCTAAAAATCTAGCTGCAGTCCAGGGTGTGAATGTGCCTGTATGCTAGCTGCCTAAGGTACCTGTATGGTACCTCAGGAAACAATCTAGTTTCTGGAAACTCAGGGGTTTGTGAAGGCTGTGTTACTGGGATTATAATGTCGTGGTTTAAGCCCAGGCGGTAACTCAGCACTCTGCAGCTGCTCACTCACTCCTCGTCTTCCTCCCCCTGCTCCCAGCGGGATGGGGAGAAGAATTCCAAGAATGTAACTCCCACAGGTTGAGATAAGAACAGTCCAGTAACTAAGGTTAACACAAACCACTACTGCTGCCACCAATAATAATAATAAGGCAAATAACAGGGGAAGAGAATACAACCGCTCACCACCCGCTGACCGATACCCAGCCTGACCTGAGCAGTGCTCTAACCCTTCCGGGTAACTGCCCCCAGTTTATATACTGGGCATGACATGCTGTGGTATGGAATACCTCTTTGGCTAGCCTGGGTTAGGTGTCCTGTCTCTAGTTCCTCCTGGCTTCCTATGCCCCTCCTCACTGGCAGTGCATGAGACACTGAAGTCCTTGATCAGAGTAAGCATTACTTAGCAACAACTAAAAATACTGGTGTGTTATCAGCATTGTTCTCAGACTAAGGCAGAAAACAGAGCACTGCACCAACTACTAGGAAGGAAAAAAATACCTCTTACAGCTGAAATCAGGACATGTAACTCAGTGCATTATTTAGCCCTGCTCTGAGAAGTGAAGTGCAGCATCCTGCCAATCTAGGTAATCTGCATTTGAGACCTGAGCTTCATTTCCATGCAGCTTTACCTTACGCTTTGTGGACACACCAGCACGTTTGGAAGAATGTCAATAAGCTGCAGTGTCACAAATATGTAAACAGGAGAGGAGGAAAAGAAATTGTCAGGTATTTGCCAGTGAGGAAGAACTGAGGTGAGCAAATGCAAAGGTTTTAGCAAAATGATCCCTTGAAGGGATCCCACCTTGAAGTTTGGGGGGTGGAAATGAAACCAACCGTTTGTGGTTTGTTTCGAGAACTGGATTGTTTGGAGTTTTTTTGTTTGCATTTTAATAGGAACTAATGTGTTTTGGTGGCATATTTCACTAATTACGTTTAACAATGCCAAATATTGTCCAGGGCCAAGTCTGTGAGTTTGTGACACATTTTAAAATGTGACACATTATCCTGTATTTTGTTCAAAAAGGATTACTGCTGTGCTTGACTTGTTCCACATCTCTTTGCAACCGCTCTCTGTCACTGCAGTTTCTCACTCTCCATGTGTTTCATACATTACAGCAATCACATGCAGGGTTTCAGTTTGTTATGTTTTGAGGAGAGGTCCCTTACATTTATTGCAGTTTTATTTGTTTTGCAAGCACTCTGGGGGACTGTAGAAACAGTTATCTCACTCAATTTAACTTTGTGTTGAAGCTATACGAAGAAAGTGTGGGGTAGAGGACTGTTAAATGCTTTCTTGAGTAATACCTTGTCAAGAGAATAGCTATTACATAAAACCCTTTCTGACACTTCCTTTTACAGACATACTTGTGATTAATTTGCCTGTCATGATCACTAGGTAGTAACACAGAGATGGCACTTTCTCTTCGGTAAAATGAAAACTGTGAACTGAACCCATCTCAGCTGATGGCATCACATGAGCTTATATTGCATCTGAGAATCCAGTTTCTGTCTTTCTGATGCCATCCCATTGTTTATCAAAGATTTGCAGATTATACCATGAGATTGTGTATTTGTTGCTGCACTTCTACTCTTGCAGCTTGGTGTTCTGGCAAACTGCTTGTTTTCTTCTGGTTTCTTTCAGGTGCAAGTGCTATTTCTTGCTTTCTCCTCCTGTCCAATATCCTGGCTTTCTCTTGCCGCAATTTGGGTAGGGAACTGCTTCAGGAAAAGTGGCAATGAAAGTAAGATTATTATATTCAAAATTTCTGTGCTGTTTCACTGTGACATAACATAATTCTGAGGGATCAGATCCCTGCTCTTCCATCAACTTTAATGGCTGGAATCAGTGTCCCTTTGAGAAAGGATTGGCGTGTGCTACCTTCTTCATTGCACTAGACCCAGCTTCCTGGTTTGCAGGCTTTCACTACAGCTCAGGTAACAAGTAAAGGCAATAAGAAAATACTGAGTAATGGTTATTTCATCTTCAGCTATAATTCTGAAAAAAAACATAATTTCTATAGATAATTAACTATTCCACAAAGATATTAGGGACATACACCTTCCCCAGCAGAGCTCTTATCCAATTCATTATGCTCCCGCATTTTCTGTGGAGCTAACTGGATTCTTTAGCTTACAAAGAATGGGAAAACAGCTTGTACTGTTATTCTGAGCTACCTTTTAAATTAAAAGATACCATCAAAGTGCTTTGCAACAGGTAGTGCACTGAAGTCACTCACTAGCTTTTCAAATGTATCTAGCTGTGTTTAATTGCCTGTTCTTAAAAAGCACAGCTGCTTCTGTTGGCTCTGGAGCACAAAAATAGAAGATGCTGCCATGTTAAATTTGCTTCCCAACCTGCTGCAGTCTGCTTTAACACTGTTTTAGATCAAACTGTTGAGATTCTGACTTAAAAATGCATTATTTTGTTTCTTTGTGACAGAGCAGTTAATTTGAAAAGATAACAGACACCTACAATCAACAATGTATTTTCTTCATCAAGCTGTTATTTTAAGGTTCTGTAATGTGTAGGTGTAATTTAATTGCTCTTGTCCAGGTTAATTCCAGTAAACTTTGAAAGCACTGGGCCGAGCTGAGTGTTGTAGCTGTCAGTAGGGGCCTGGAAGCATTTTAGTATAATCTATCTACTGTATCCTAGCCT
This sequence comes from Melopsittacus undulatus, assembly GCF_012275295.1. Lineage (NCBI taxonomy): Eukaryota > Metazoa > Chordata > Aves > Psittaciformes > Psittaculidae > Melopsittacus > Melopsittacus undulatus. Next base: position 27,698,388 of record NC_047533.1, read on the forward strand.
TTTTCATATAATACCCTGAAACTGTACTGCAGGTCAGTCCTTGCTTGAGAGTGCTGGGTAAGTGTGCTTGACATTCTCTGGAAGCTGGTGTTAAGATACACAAAGGTAGGGGAGGTCTGCTGAAAGATACTCTGCTTTGCCCCAGATGAAAAGATTTAAATGTTTTTATTATTCTGTCAATTGGTACGTGAATGGAAGGAGGGAAAACATGGCTTTAAACAGATATTTCACCAACAGAAGAAACCTAATAAAATGTGCAGTAGTGGTACCCAGCCTTAGTAGCAATTTATTTTGGGGGATGAAAAAGTGAATAACCCCAAACAATGTATTTTGAAGTTAATTATTTTTGTGTGAAATGGGTGTTCAGTAGCATTTAAATAATCGCTTAGCTTTGATTTCTTACTGCAATACTACTACTTTGAAATATTTTTTGGAAATGCTTATCATTAGTGGCATGTTTAATGTCACTGCCTCATTTTGCTGGAAGCAGTGCTCATGTCAACAAGTACAACAATGTAAATGACACATCTTTGAAGTGCTGCAGGCATAGTTGAGGTGAATGTTGTGACAATGATAAGTAGGATCTCTCTCAGTCTCATATTACCTGCATTATTGCGCTGGATGTGGCATTTATCTGCGTTCGTGCATTGAATTGTCTTTGTTGTTGGAGTCATGAACTTGAATGTAATACAACAGCTGGAAGTTTAGAAGTGGGTCATTTATGACACATTTTTTATATGTTAAAGCTCTATGAAAGAACTGATGACTTATATTTTTACAGGGTTTATAATGTTATGTATTGGGATAGACTTTCTAACATTACCCAAGCAAGACCTCAGCTCTATCTTTGAAGTGAAAAGCAACCAAAAGCCACTATTCAGAAAGAGTAAAACCTTTATTAAAATACGTGAGTATGATTTTACTTCCTTTCTTCCATGACTCTTAAATTGACTTATTACATGTGTATACAAAAGATAAGAATGATTTGTCAGCCCATTCAGTATATTGACTTTGAAGTAGATGGAAAGGAAAAAAATTGATAACCATTAGGGCATGCTATAACCCTACAAAGATCAGGATACTCATCATTATAATGTGTTCTACAGTAGGTATCATTTTTACATAAATGTTCCAAGGAGTTTTGGTATATTTTATCTGCTCATCCTGGTATGTTTTGAAGAATGTGATTATATCTGCACACATAGAGATACTCTTAAGTACACTATTTTGGAATGGTATTATTACTGGCATATGTAGAAATTTAAATATATACATTTCCCATTCTATGAATAATACACCTTAGAATGACAGTGAAATAATGTTATTTTCTCTTGGTTTAAAAGTAGCTTTTCTGTGTTTTTGCTGTTTCCAGTATTGTGGCTCTTTGTTGGTGTTGGTTTACTAGGATTGGGTCTACGTTATAAAACTTACCAGAAGAAGCTGGGCCAAGGGGTGAGTCATGTATTTGTGAAAATGGCAACTTTCAAATATACAGTAAAATGTGCATGTGGTACGTTAGGTGCTGAAGAAGTCTTTATACCAGTATCCGAGTATTCAACAAAACTAAAGCAGAAATGAAGATGTAAAAAATACAGTTTTTTAAATTAATTTCCTGTTGAGCTCAGGAAATGCCTGGGCCTCTGGAGGTTCACAATGCTGCTAAGAAAGAAGAAAATACTCTGAAAACCAGAGATTCTTGCCTCACACTCAATTTGAATGTTTTATAAATGAGTTAATGTGAATTATATTCAAAACTTGACTGGACTGTACTGTTAGCAGCCTGATCTTATATCAGGGAGGTTTGAACAGGTAACCTTCTGAGGTTCCTTCCAGCTGAAGGAATTCTTTGCTTCTATATTTATATGCATAACTCTGAATTTAACTTTTCTGAAAAGTTGTTAGACTTAGATTAGACTTAGACTACTTATGGAACTTGGATAAAACTAGGAAGATTCCAGATTTTTTATCTAATATAAATGAGGTATTGCAATGACAGTGACAATTGCTTAATGACCACAAAGTTTAGTCCAAGTGTGTTGCTTGCCTATTCAGTAATTTAAATTTAAAATTAGAGCTGGTTTGATCAGATATAACTTAACGTGTTCCCATTCTATGATTTAATTCATTACCAGAAGAAAATTGAATTTTTGATACAGTTGGTTGCAGTTATGGATTAGACTTTTTTTTTCTTTTGATAGCAATTTAGAAATAGCCTTTTGAAACTTGCTCTTGACATGTATTCCTGTGGGTAATGTTTCTGTTAGGTAAGTCACTGGTGATGAATGAAGGAAAAGATGCAGAAAAGGTGATGATAGCTAAGTAGAAATCTTGTGTGTGTGGATGCATCTATCTGCACATGCATATTCAAATATATGCACACAGACATACAGTTGACTTTCTTCCTAGAACTCATTTGGGTTTGCAGTACCTTTATAATGTGGAATAAAACCCAGGTAGTTCCTCTTAAAAAGATGGAAAGATTTGTATTCTCTATCATGTTCATTTATTACTGTTAGTTGCACAAATTAGTTTTTACTCTGTCAGAGCTGATTTTTTTGCAAAAATAGCTATTTTTTTGTAATTCTGACAGCTTTATTTGGAAAATATATTGGTTAAAACATCCCTTCTTGTGTGTCTTTTAGGGTGTGATGTAGCTGATGTTGCTGACTGCAAAGGTATAATACATTAAAGCCAAATTGCACTTGACTTCTTTTCCATTTTATTTTTTGAGGTTCCCAAAAGAGACTTCTCTGCTATGATCTGGCCTTTTAGATTTGCATATAACAATGAAGGATGGTCTAATTTGGAAGGATCAGCTGATCTGCTTAATCAGACAGGTAACCTTTTTTCTTCCATTTCATTTCTATGTGAGAGGCTTCATCTGAAGAGGCAGAAGCAAGAACACCTGCTGGGTAACCGGGTCTGTTCTTGCATTATCTCAAGAATCTATCTAGTTTCTTCCTTCTGAGCTATTCCAATACAATCACTTCTGTTAAAAAATCTGTTTGCAAAGGTGATAGATTTTTAAATTGTACTTTAAATAGGTTTCTGGTTGGATGAAATACTTTGTTATTTATTTGTGTTTTTTCTTATATTGCTGATGAGTTACTTGTCTATAGAGAAATTCTTTGCATAAATGCAATAATGATATATATCCTTTTAGATAGAATTTAATGTTTGAGAACTTCTCTGTTTGGTTTTGGGTTTGTTTTTTTTTTTTTTGATGTGAAGCATTATATGATTCCTAAAGGGTCTGAAATTAGTATGCCTTAAATAAGGTACATTAATGCATTCAGAGTTAAGCTGGAGATTCTTAAATGATTTATTTGCTAAAGTAGATTAACTGATTTTGAGAGCCACAGAGTAAAGAGCGGGTAAATTCAGCATAGGGGTTATTTTTAAAGGTGTGGTGGTGTGCATTCATTGGACTTATTTTCTCTCTGTTGGTCTGGAATAGTGAAGATGCCACATGGCTTGTGTCTACCCTGAAGGAAACTACCATCAACCCCATTTAGTGGTTTCAGACATTGTTTCTGTGGCCAACATGTATGCATGCTAATGATGGAGAAGCAGAAGGCCACATAGCTCTTGCTGTATCCTGCAGCTAAAATATACTCCCCTGACAAAACCACACCTTTGCATGTGAACAGGGAGGGACCACAGTGTCCTGAGAAAGTGAGATGGCTGTGGATGGCAAACAGTTCTCTAGAGCTGGGAACCCTTCTGTTACCCTGCTAGCAGGCTGATGGTAGGTTGCTATGGGCTGACTAATTGGTTTGGCAGCAGACCCTGCTCTCTCTTTACAGGACCCTTTGGAGCAGGATAGGATTTGGTAGATGAAGGTAAGTGCAGATGTGCTGTGTAGTGCTTGTTCTTCAAGTTGAAAGCAGTAGACTTGCTACTGGGTTGTTAATCTGTGCACATGCTGTCTAATGCTTTTGAAATGGTCTGCACTAGGTATGTGTAGGCTGGCTGTACTGTGCATCTGGTTATGCACCAGGGAGGACCTGTGGCAACCACACATTAAGTGTTGTTCTGTCAGAGGCTGTGTGGCCTACAGTGACCAAATGTTTGGGCACGACTTTGTTGCCAGCATTAAGATTTGCCCTGACTGACTCCTGGAGGGCTTGTATCTACAAGGGAAATGGCAACATTATGTAGTCATTTATAAATCACATTTATAGATCACAGTTATAAACTTAGAAGTATTTTCTTTTTTCTTCCCCATTTTAGATGCTGATTTTATCACTATTATAGAGAGTGATGCCTCCAAACCATTCATTGGGAATAATGATCCAACAATGTGGCTGGGAGAAAGACTAGGATTTTACACAGACTTTGGTCCAAGCACAAGAGATCACACTTGGGGGTGAGTCATCTTTACATGCACAGTGACATAAAATAACTGTAGAAACACAAACCAAGACTAACTCCACTAAAACATGAGCAAAGAATAATTAGAATAGTAATCACCATAATAACTTTTTGAAGCTTGTCTTTAAGAACACTCTTTGATTCCTTAGCATTACAGTGCAACGCAATGCAATGATCAGGTTTTGGTGCCTGCCTCTGTAAGCTACTTTGGCTTTGGTGTTGCAGAGAATGGCATCCTGCTCCTTAATGTACGGATTTGGAAGTTTGGCATTCAAAGTACTATATCTGATTCCCTTTTCTCATTATTTTGTTTGTGCTATGAGGACTTTAGATTTCAGACTTAAAAATGGGATAGCAGTTGGAAAATCTAACTGCAGCCTGGAGTTAACAGAAATTTTGACATCATTAAACCCACCTTGGGCTGTATAGCAGGAAATGGGCATATAAATGCACATATCTATTTGACCAGTATTTTTGTGTCTGATTTTACTGTAATGCTTGACCAACCCCCAGTTGCGTATCTTTGTGGTCTGGAAAACAGTGGCTTATGAAGTGGTTTTTTTTTTTTTAGGGGGATATGCAGATCTCTGTGGGAGGTGGAACTTCCTAGTGATGGTGGACTGCTATTTAATTTTTCCCATATGTAGAGGAATTTAGTAACTTTCCTCTTCCAGAGCCTGTGTCTTTTAAGTGACATAGAATGGGCTTGTGAACAACAACAAAGTAACTGTTTCCTTCTTCTCATGTAGGATTATGGCGCTGTCACGGTATCCAATTGTAAAATCTACCCATCACCTCCTTCCATCTCCAGAGGGAGAGATTGCACCTGCCATCTCAATGACTGTCAACTTCACAGGGAAACTGGTTGATTTTGTTGTCGCCCACTTTGGAAATGAAGAGTGAGTATTTTATTTGTTGTTACATGTCATGCAAAATCGTGTAACATAATGGTCATTTGTGAACTTCTGGGGTTTCTTTTGCACCCTTTAATATCTGGTGCTGTAATACTGATTCTAACAAGGCATATTGGAGGAAATACTGTGGTACAGCTATTGGTTTAAAATTTTGAAGCATTTTTTAAAAGGCACAGGTGTGTCATGGAAAACTCACCTGGGCCTGATATCTGAGTGACTAGAGATAAAAAGATGTAGTTCTGCAAAACCACAAGAAATAGGGCTACAGATAGATCTAAGTGCAGGATAGCATCCTTCTGAGTTCTTGCATTTGGAATAGATCTATTATGTAGCACAGTGAGTGCACATAGATAGCATTAATGGCCAACTGATGTTTATTAAAATAAAAAGTAACAATTCTGAAACCTCCAAGAAAGGACAGTGTTGAAACAGCAACAAAAATATCCATTCATTGTCCTTCTGACTATATGAAACTGGAAATAAGAAATCTGATGTCTGGATTCTTAAACGAAGAATTATACCAGTAACTAAAATATAGGATGGGAAAGATTAAGGTACATATTTTAGTTCTTTACTTTAAAACAATATCTTGATTACTTGTGTGTAATGAATATTATTAATAAGGGGTAGCTTTGTGGTGCTCCATGTAGCTGTTTCTGTTTGCTGCAATATCTAATATGTTTGTGGTTATGTAGTAAGATTTGGGCTTTTCAAAATATTTATTATAATTCACAGAGAAGCAAATTTATGGATTGGATGCAGAATATAATATATAAAGCTGCTATTCAGAAAGCAGTAGAGGTCTCATTATCCCATACTGAGCTTCCCTATTTCCTTCACGTGCGTAGAAGCTGTGCTCTCAGCATACAAATCGTTTGTAGTTTTCCCTTTTATTAAACACATATAGTTGTCAGAAACTGCTCCTAGTCTGAACACAAGAAAGGAATTTTCTGTGCCTCACACAGGTGGTTAGGCTTCCCTCTCTGAGAAGCTCTTTGTCAAAGTAGGAGAAAATAGCAGTGTATTCCCCCCTCACAGCAAGATGAGATAAAGGATGAAGGAGAAAATAGGAGGAGACACATGGGAAATGAGTACAAATTCGATTTTGTTTTGAAGTGAATGAATTTGTAATTAAATGGCACACATAACTGCTTGGTTTTCATCTTTTTTTCATCTGCTGCTTAGGATGACATGAACTATAGAATACTGGATAAGTAGGGATTTCTTTTAACACTGTTTTTAAAACATGGGAATATAACAATGCCTTGTGTCATTTAAAAGAACCAGTCTTCTGCAGAAGTGTAATTCTGGAAAGAGCAGCTAACTCACCTGGCAACTTCACATATACCAGGCTTTTATTCCAGTGGCTTGGGGTTTTCATCTCCTGTTTGTGTGCTTTTTATTCTTAATGAATTTATTTCAGTCAGAAGTACCACTATTTAGAAAGCATAGTGGCATTTAAATTCTTGTCCCCTTTTAGGATTACAGATTCCAAAATCAGTTCCCTATATCACTGGTATTTGTCCCAGTCTAGCAAAATACAGAAGAGAATACGCTTTATACAACTGAATTTATTAACATGAAGAATCACAGGAGAAAGCCCTTACATTATTTTATGACAAATCTGAGGACAGGATATGGGATCCAGTGCAGTATTCTACCAGGCTTCACTTATGCTATCACTTCTCGTCATATTGGAACTGTTGTGTAAATCTTGTTAAAGAGTACCTGCCAAATGTTGTTAAGTAGTGTTAATGGGATGACACAGATTTTAAGTCACATTTCTTAAACTACATGACCCAGACATTAAGACTATATTTACCATATGTCCATCTTGTTAGCATGCGAACTTTTTTTACACACCACACTGTGCTAGCACAACTGAATTTCAAGTGCAGGCAGAGACAGCCTCAGATAACCGAAGCACTTACGTTCACATTTCCTAGTGATGAGATCAGTATTAAAAACAAAACAGTAAAAGTTGTTCCTGTGGTGGTTAGAAAAGAACACAAATTACATCTACCATGACCATGTGGCTTTTATTGAATACAGTGATTATTTTGAATTACTGAGCTTTTTGTAAACTTGCATACTCTCTAATACTGAGCAATAAAAAGGGTACCAGATTCATTTGTGGTTCACTATGTTATAGCACAAAGATTCTGAGCTAAAATGTATATATATTTAAGTCTTTCCCATTTCTTTCAGGGAGGACTTAGACAGGAAACTCCAGGCTATAGCTGTTTCAAATATATTGAAGACTAGCTCTAAGCAAGTAGTATTTCTAGGATACATCACTTCAGCTCCTGGATCCAGAGATTATACTGAATTAATAGAAAATGGAAATGTCCAGGTAAGGTAAATGTACTGATTCTTTTAGCAGTTGGAGATAATACATATTTGAAACAGTTTAATATTTCAAATTGGTAACTTAGAAATAGACATAAGAGAAAATAGATGCACATTTTCAAACACCATCTTCAGCTACCTCACGGTATGTTATAGAGAAGGTGGAGTTACACAGTGAAAGAACAAGAAGCACTGGACAGCAGTTGCCAGAAGAGAAATGCCAGTTGGATAGCAGAAGACCAGAAATAAAGGATCACAATTATTTAAGGTTGTTAAGCATTAGAACAGAGGCCCAGAGTTGTGAAATCTCCATCCTTGGAGATACTCAAAAGTTGGCTGCGTAAGAGCCTGAGCAACCTGCTTGAAGTTATTTTGAGCATGGGGTTGGGAGTGGGTGGCCTCCAGACATCCCTTCCAACCTCTAATTCTGTGATTTTTTTGTTTTAAAACTGAGTTCTTCAGTTCGGTTTTCTGTCAGGAGATGTCAAAAAGCTATCTGATTTGTTTTTGTCCAGCAGTGGGGTTTCTTCTTTCTACCTTATTTCTATATTTAAAGCAAAACATTTTTTCTGCAGCATGTTTATACATTGGTTTGTTACTGATTCAGATGCTACCCTTGAGGAAAGCTTACCTTATTTGTTTGACTTTTTTTACCCTTTTCACTTGTAGGATATTGACAGTACAGATCATGACAGATGGTGTAGCTATATTATGTATCGAGGAGTAATAAGGTATGTTAAAGTGGATCATTTATTCACTGGTTTTAATTACTTTTATGACTGTCAATTTTACACCCTTCTGTAGGTAACTGTGGAAGAGTCTCACATCCCTAAACAATGATGTATGGGCAGTGAGGTATATCATAAAGAAATGTGAAATAAAGAAAGATATCAGGATGGATGATTGTATTTCTGAATAGAATTTACAAAGACAGTATTACAGGTTTCATCCTTCTGTGTCAAAAGCCTTCAGATCTAATCTGCTTTGCTAACATAAAACTACTTGTTTTCCAAACCTCTGACTTTGCAGCATCATTCTAAAATGTGAAGGCTAAGCCCTAATTTGTATGTGACACAGAAGATACAAGTTTTGAACTATGACTGTAGGGTTTCCTGAAGCAAAATGCTGATCTAATACAGCCAAGCTTTATGCTGGAATTAGTGGAACCTTTAACTTTAAGCCCATATTGAAGCACTTTCCTCTTCTGGGACCTATGCACTCCATGACTTTTTATATCAGGTTGCTTGTAAATCATTCCCTTAGTGTTGTATGTACCAGAATGGAATTCAGCTTAAACTGTGCAAATTCTGCAGTGTTCACAGGAGTAAACCCAGTAAACTAGATAGCTGTCTTAGTAACAGTACTTAAGTAACAGAGGTTTTGGTGTTTTTTTTTTTTTTAAAGGCAACAAAACCCCCATTTGCAGTCTAGTTTTTCCTGTTGTTCATTCCTTTGATACTTGAGTTCCTTTCTTGAATTTCAAAATTTCTTCAGTGAAAAAAGCTGGTGTGCTTCTGCTGGGATGCATAAACTAAAACTATTAATTTTAAAAATAAGTTTACAGATGTTAAACTTTTTCTGTTGTCACTTAGGTTTTCTTGGTTTTTCTACTTACAATGTTGTGTTACAATGCTTGTGTTTATATAGCACTCTAAGTTTTTTGAAGTGTGGTTTACAGAAATGGAAGGTTATGTTGATAAGTTAAATAGTAACTCTTGAGAAAAAGAGACTTGAATTAAGAATGTGGTGAAACTGCCTTATTTCTTCAAACTAACTCTTCTGATATCTGATAGGTTGGGCTATGCCCGCATATCTCATGCTGGTTTAAGTGATTCAGAAGTCCAGATGGCCAAATTCAGGATCCCAGATCACTTGGATAGCTATGTTGACAATGACAGAATCATCACTGATCCTAGCCAAGTTCCTGAGGACATCCATTTCAATCCTAGGTCAGTGTATCTCATAGTAAATTATATGTGACATCTTGTAAGTTATAGTGGGAGACACTGATCAGTACCAAACTAAGCAGAAGATTAGGAGGCAAGAATTTCTGATATATAATTCCATTTTTAATACTGACTTAGCATATGCCTTGGGAAAATCAGCCTGCTGTGTTGTAGCATAAATTGAAGGCAGTGCTTCTTTCACCCAGGTGATTAATTTGTGAGACTGTTTGACAGGGATATTTGCCAAGTGAAGTGGTGACTCATTTTATAAATGATGAGAGATCTCCCATGTTTCTCAGCAGTTTTGAGGGCTGGGGTCTTTATGTACTGTTACTTAGAACACAAAATACAATACATACGTGAAATACTCTTTGCATAAGCATTTTAAAACATACTGTATAACTGGAGTTACAAAAATTAAGAAGACAGTATGCTGCATATGTAAAGAATAAAAAAGGGTTAAATTTTTACATTTAAAGTTATTTACTTCTAGAATGGTGTCACTTTTCCACTGACATTGCATAAGGAACAGAAATACAGAGAAAGGTATTTATTTTACACTGAATGTCAGTGGAAGAATTATGAAGTCTGAAATAGACGTTGCCGCAGAGAGACAATTTCCAGTAATGCTGTATTTACTACTTCTAACATGCCTAATACAGGATATTTCTTCTACACACCTAACAGTTGAGCTTACTTACTTTTTGTTTATCACTCAGTCACTGGCTTCCTGTCTAACCAGGAGTTTGCCCAGTCTTTTCCACATGATGAAATCTGCCTGAAGTTAGCATTCGAAGTCAGATTTTCTCAGCTGATTTCAGCACAGAATATTTTTCTTGTGTGCCTATAAGCAGAAAATGTATACACTTTAGGAATTTGGATACTCTGGGGAGTTAAATTATACCTCCCCAGAATTCAGTAGAAAAACTGACTTCAAAGAGCATGAGGTTTAACTAGATAAATGCACCACACCTTCGTCAGCTGGAGTACCAATTACAGAGTGTCTATGGCATTAATCCAATCAGTGTAATTAAATGTCTCCATTATACTCAAAGACCTCCTGTTAGATAGCATAAGTACATCATGATTTATATGTAAGTAGGGTTGTGGCCTGTTTCTGAGATAAGAACATTCAGAGGAGTGATAATTATATTATAGGAAGTGTATGATTTAATTGCATAGCTTAAATCATGTTGTAATGGTTTTGCTTTGTTGAATATTTTTGTAGGTTTGGATCTTATAAAGACGGACATAATTATGAGCATATTCATCACTTTCATATGAGCACTCCTAAATATTTTAAACAGATAAATTAGAATGAGAAAGTAATACATCACTGGGACCAACAAAAAAGGTTTGTTGTTTGAAACTGAATTGCCAGCCAAAAAGACCACATTGTTAAGGATGAGCAACTCCTGTGCTGCATAATACTGCGTATGTCTGTGTAATAGTTGGTGACTCTTAATGAACTGTCATTGCCGTGAGAGAGGGAAGACACATGCATTTTGATAAACTGGTGTCTACCTGGACCAGATACCTGCTTTGTATCCAGCAAAGCAAGGGTGAGAACTTGCTTTGGCAATAACTTCTACTTTTATGAAGGTATCCTATATTGTGCTGTTTCAGAGCTGAATGTATCCATCCACTTTTCTTTAGGGTCCAGGTGTAATCCCTTTCCTGGGAGCTCCTTGGAAGAACCATGAGCGAGGAATTTCAGCTGACTTCCATTCTTTTTTGATGACTGAGGCAAAGCAAAATTATGTGGTAGTGTAGGTAACCTGTCAGTATGTGCTGCACTTTGTAGTCTGCTGCTACTGCAGTAATAAGCTTGGCCTTAGTTTTTGCCAAAACAGGAGTGGGACTAGTGTGGTTTTTAACTGGGAGATGTGCAGTTCCTATGTGTTTGAGGTGTGTGCATTTTTTACTTACTGAAACAGTGTTTACATCTGCTGCTCTTCCACATTTTATTCTTAAATTAGTCCTATTAGAACAATTGCAAATCATTGATGTTCATTGGAGGAAAGGTGGTGACGTTTCCAGACTTCCTTTTTTTTTTTTTTTTAACAGGGCATTAGACACTGCAATGCTTTTACACAAAGGGAAGAATAAAGTACCTCTGAATAGTTATTGTTATGAGACACTCATGAGAACGCACTGCAGGAGAGTTAAAAGCAAGCATGCTCAGCGTGACAAGGTTTCTGAGAAGAAAGTTGATTGTATTTTTTTATATATACAAATAAATAAAACAAAACAGCATTGTCATTTGCTAGCGCTACTCTTTAGTGGGATTATGTAGAAGTGGGGCTTTTTTATTACCTAGGCAGTGAGTTACCTACTGTGTAACACACATGACACACTGTTAAGAAGTGTTTTCTGGGAGTCTCTTGGCAATGGCTGTATCCTTCAGGATATGTGCAGAGCTTTCCTTATGCAAAGAGATCTTTGGTGTTGTCCAAAGGAAGTTTCATGCTTATGAGAAACATGTCAGATGATTTATGTAAATGACCCTCTCATTGGAAACCGCATTTGTGATGCTGGTATTTAGTACTATGTGTCTTTGCAGTAATACCTAAACATACTGTAACTGAAAGGAACAGGACATGTTGCAGGAAAGAGGGTGGTTTTTTTTCTCCCTCTAATTCTTCACCATGTGCTTTTGAGAACAGCTTGCGCATACTTAATTTTATTGTTTCTCTACGTAAGCAAATACAGGATGTGCCTTTACCCAGGGTTTCTTGTTCTATGAAGTCAGGTAACTGCTGCCACCACCAAGCTTGTCCCTTTATCCTGGTCACCCATCATTTTGCTTCCTTGTTTTTAGAACTGTGTTTCTGAGAGTTGAACAATTCACTGATCTTTGTGGGCAGGGGATAGTTGAAGGGCACTTCAGGAATACACAGCTTCATCTTAAATGGTATTGGAAAGCCTGACTTTGTTAGTTAGAATTAACCAGCCATTGTTGAACTAATTTACTTCTCACCTAGAGGTGCTGTTTATCTTTACAAGCCAAAGGAATTGTAATTAAGTTTAGATATCCTTTAGGTAGGATTTGAAATCCTCTGACCTTATTCTCTGCATGACTCTCCAGCAGAGCAGGATAAATTAAGTTTTAGTGTGGTGGGATTGACTTTCTTGCACTTTCAGCAGTTCTCTTGTGCAAACAGCAGTAGCTCCTGTCCTGCTTCCTCCCAGCCTGCAACAGCAGCTGGCACTGGCACTGGTACCAGCATTGCACAGTGGCTCCGAGTAGCCTCACTTCTATGCAGTGTGCTCTTGTGCTAGCTCTGACGCATGGCCAGCCAGAGGTTTGCCTTTCCATAACCCATACAAACCATACCATTATCTTGCCACGTTACTTAATGTTCTCCACAGGCTGACTCTGCAAATACTTTGTAATGTGAGCAGTTTATTCATGTGAGATGCAGGAAATGATACTCATAAAAAGCTTGAAAATTGCTTATTTTTTTAACCATTAAAAAATGGAATCAGGATATTTTTCAAGAAGTCAGACACAAAAGCGTGACTTGCTTAACAGATGAGACTGTATGTCATCTCTGTGTGTAATGTCCAAAGCCTGTGAGCATACTTGAATAGATTTTCACAGGATTTAGAAATGTTCACCCTATTAGAAATGTTCATGTAGACACTGCCAAAATCTAAAGTTGGGGTATTCTCTTCTGAATAGCTTGTGTAATTTAGTATCAGTGGATCTGTTCCTTATAATGCCTAATATCAGGCAAGCTAATATGTGTGCAAGTGTAAGGAGTAGCAAGTATCTGTTGACATTTGCATTATTTTATTAGAGTTACTAAGAAAAGCTATGACCATGAACTGTTTGTATACTGCTTTTACTACTGTAGTTAGGACTGGGAAGCTAAAACTACACTTTCTTTGTCCTTGAATCTGCACACTGATCTAATCCTCTGTACCTGACTGGTTTAGAAAAACGTGTAGTACATCTCTCAGTTGCAATCACTGTGTTTCAAACTATGAAAGAAATGTGCTAGAACAGGCCCTGCTGCAGGGGTGTGTGACTAATCTTGCTCTTTCTAATCGTACTTTCTTCATGTCAGCTTTCGTAAGATACTGGGTTATGAAAGAAAAGGTTTGTGAATGTCTTCATGCATTCAGAGGCAGCATGAAAATATAAATGTGTAAAATAAATAGACATTATTTTCTAAAGGTTTGAATTTTTGTGACAAGTAAAAGGTCTAGACTAAGAATATCTGAGTTCTAAATAATGTGTATTCTGCTGTATTCCTAATTCTGCCCTGTCTGATGTTCTGTGCAGGTCAGTTAAAGTTGCTAGGAATATACAGGAAGAGACAGCAGTACATCAGGAGCCTACCAGTGTGTATCTGAGAACAAGAAAGATGGACTCTAGGTAACATGTAAGAGAGGAACTTCTGAGACTAATGGTACTGGGTTCTTCAGTGGGATGGAGACTCAAGTCTCCTCTTAACATATGTTCCTGTTCTGGGGCCTCGTGTGAGGCATTTCTATGTGTGTAAACTTGGCTTCAGGAGCTGTGGCTCTGGTGTTGTCACAGAGCACTCTGAAACCTGGGAGCTGCAGTTCAAACCTCTGGGGCTGAGAAGGACCTGAAATTGTTATTTCCCATTTTCCAACAGGGTGTAAGAGTACCAAGTTTATTACTAAAGTTGGGGATACCCTTTGGATTTTGACTGGAGTTGATGTTACTGGAACAAGCTGGGTGCAGCTTCAGTGTGCAGGTGACTAGCTCCCATGCTGTCACTGAAACAGAGCACTGAAGATGTTCAGGGTCCTCTACTGACAGGGACGGAGCTTTGTTGCCCCCAAAGGTGCTAGTTGTCTGGATCCATCTCCATGGTTCAGGCAGAAATTCTGAATGCTCCATGACATAGCTTCCCAATTAGGAATTAAGTGGATTTCTTTTTTTTTTTTTAATTTCAAACTGAAGGTGAAAACCCCTATAGATCCAGTTTAAGGATTTAAATATGGGGTAACAGTAGCCTGAAATATGTGTTTTCTTATGTATGTAAAATTACCTTTGTTTGCAGGATGTTACAGAAGGACCTTTGTGGTCAAACTCATATGTCTGGGGCAAGTATAACAGAACAAATGTTTCTACTTAAAGGAGGAGCATAGTATGAGTCCGTGGGACAGGGCAGTTAAAACGAGCTGACTTCTTGAAGGAGCAGTGGAGTTTATAGAATCTGCAGCTGCTGCTTTCTGCCACCTGAGGTCCTCTTTTATCCCTGATCAGTTCTGGTCTGCTGACAGTGCAAGAATAAGGCAAAGTTTAGGTGCTTCATTGTAACTTTTCAGGGTGAAAAATCTTTTCAGAAGCATTCCTTTCTCATATCTGCAAATGTTTTATGACAGCGATTGTTGGGCTTCTGGTAGATAATTCGTTTCTTTTCTTACAATGCCCTGTACTGTGCTTTGTTGCTTCTTTATCTGCTTTGTTAGTGTTCAGCAAATTATGCTTTGGTAATGTTTTTATTTTCACTACAGTTCTCTTCCCCCTCTGGCTTATCACATAATGGTTTATGATTCTGGTGCCTAAAATCAACTTTCAAGCTTGTTTCTAAGCAAAGCAAGATGAACGAAGGTATTTGAGACATGCAGTGGCTTTAGCAATTTGGAGTCTGAAACCCTTTGGAAACAGAGGGGATCTTTTTTCTCCAAGGTGCTTCTGCATGATGTTTCTGATAGTGGAAAAGATATAAGTAAGTAAATGACTCCTCTTTCTCATGTTAGTATTTTTCAGTCTATGGTAATTTTTTATGTGGTTGTAATTTTAGTCATCAATTAAAAAAAAGCAATATAGCCATAAAAAGACAAGCAATAACAGTTTCTCCTTGATTGAAGTTTTAAGTTTGCTCTAGCAGTGTGCAAACTGGCTGATGCATTTCCTGCCCGCACCAGTTCTTGGATTATTATTCCTCACTTGTGTGCTAATGAGAGCATCTGCACATGTGTGTAGTGAGCCAGAGCAGGGTATTCATCTGGCTGGAAAACAAGCAAATGAATGAAACCACAAGTGTTGAGGTTTTTGTTTTGGGTTGGGTTTTTTGCTTTTGGGGGGCATTGGAGACAGTCTTCCTCTTTGATCTACCTTGCTATCTAGCTGTACAAACGTTTGCACTGGCACAAAAGAAAGGATGCCAGGAAGGCTGGGATTAAGAGGTGCTTGATCCACCATGACTTGATTGATCTGTTCTATGTAAGATGAAGTATTTCTGTGTTCTGTAAACTCAAGTTTCAGAAAGAAAATACAGGCATGATTTCATAACATCTGCCAGCCTGGAGACTTGCATAATGGTTTACAATTAGTGGTACAGGAGATATTTACACCTTCTTCAGGCTGGCATGAAGGTGTATGTTGTAATGGGCCTTGTTCTCATGGGGCAGGCCTTTTCTGGCCGAAGCATACATTCCCTTGTTTAGCAGGCAGAAGCAGAAAACAAAGCCTCTTTTGTGTTTCCCTATGGACTTCTTTGCAGGTCTGGTTCTTAAGGGTCAGGGATTATACTTCTGCATTCAGCTATTCAAAAGTATTTTGAACTGTCAAACCTACAGTATTATTTGCTTTGCACTTACAGTAGGAGTTACAGAAGCTAGAGGCTAAGGAAAGTTCTGTAAAGCCAAGGTAGTATCTTTCATTTTAGACTAATATAAATGGGGGGAGGGAGGGGAAAGTACAAATCTTTCTGATTTCAGATACCACCAGATACTATTTTTCTGTGCCACCTTTCTTTAGATCTGTATCCATATACAGCTATGTAAGGCATTGAAGGTTATTTTTTCAGATTACGTTTTTATTCAGATCCAGCAGTCTGTGTGCTTTTTATGGTCAATGTGAACAAACAGGCACCCCTAAAGGAATTGTTCCTCTCAATCCAGAATTAGAACAGATTAGATGAATTGCAACTCAGTGGTGCCCCTATTGGGTATAAGAGCTTGGGATGACACACACAAATGTGAATGTTTGGCATGTGGGATGTTAGAACTACTCAAGAAGTGAAACCTAGCTTGTACTGCTTTATGATATATATACATGTATATATATCATAATATATATTTAAATATATGTATTCAAAGGTGGTAAAGTATACAGTTCTTACGGTAAAGAAGAGATGGTGCAAATAGGAAAATATCATAGAGGCAGGAAGCTCTACAGATATACTGTCAAGGAGTTAATGAATAAGTAAGAATTTGAAATAATGGGGTCTTTCATTGCTCTGACATGGTCTTAGTATATGACTTTTGAAGACAATTCATTTTCTTATGGACTTCATCTTCTCTGGAAATCAGGCAGTTGACAACATAAGATGCTGCTCTGCAAATTATATCGGCTGCACTTGCACATTCCGAGTGTTTCACGGAGTCAGGCAAGGCTCATAAAAAGGCTCAGACAGGTGTGTGATCTGTTAATTCAGGACTGTGTGCTAATGCATTGCTTCAAAAGGACCATCACCTTAAATCCGGTGCTTCTTCAATTCTGAGTCTTTTACTTTTTTTTAACTTAACCTCTTAGAGGAAGCTTATTTTCATGGGTAATTTCTGTCATAATAATCCTTCACTGTGCACTGGCAGTGCTGTAGCCGTTTCTTTGCGGGGTGCAAGATGCTGAGCTCGCATGCTAAGCAGCCATGATCTGTGAGGTGTCCTCCAGCTCTGGAACGGGGCCTCTTTTCCTTTGTACTGCAAGGGGGAAAGCAGGGTGGCTCCACATGTCAGATGCCTAGAAGTAACTGCAGGGAGGTGGTCACATCTACCTGCAAGGTGCAGCTGAAAACCCATGTTTCCCCACTCACCAGCCAGCCTGCTGTTGCCGCTGCCATAACATTGACCCAACACCCCGCTGCGGTCAGTTGGCTGTGGCAGGCTGACCATGGTTCTCCTCGGGTGTAGAGGGAGAAGCGAGAAACTAATATATCTTTCCAAACTGGTAGGCGATTTGGCTACACTGAAGTTGGGTTTGCAGAGCAGGAGGATGTTGCAGCCCAGCAACCTTCCTCCTTCAGTGCCTGCCGTGATGACAGGGCACCAGCTGCCCTGGGGCACATGATACATATGTGTGCAAGCACCTGTTTAGCTGAGCATAGCAAAGCCAAGGCTTACGAGCCTTCGGGCACCCAGCAGCCCGGGGTTGATCCAGGCAGTGGGAGCCCAAGGTGGCAGCCCTGAGGTGCTGTGGCCAAGGCTGCCTACGGCCCCCTCAGGACTGAGACCAGAGCATCTCTGGGCTGAGCTGTTGCGAGCAATGCTGCTGCCATTGCCCACGCCCTGTCATGGTCATAGAATCATAGAATAGTTAGGATTGGAAAGGACCTTAAGATCATCTAGTTCCAACCCTCCTGCCATGGGCAGGGACACCTCACACTAAACCATGCCACCCAAGGCTTGGTCCAACCTGGCCTTGAACACCACCAGAGATGGAGCATTCACAACCTCCCTGGGCAACCCATTCCAGTGCCTCACCACCCTTACAGTAAAGAATTTCTTCCTTATATCCAACCTAAACTTCCTTGTTTAAGTTTTAATCTGTTACCCCTTGTCCTATCACTACAGTCCCTAATGAACAGTCCCTCCCCAGCATCCCTGTAGGCCCCCTTCAGATACTGGAAGGCTGCTATGAGGTCTCCACGCAGCCTTCTCTTCTCCAGGCTGAACAGACCCAACTTTCTCAGCCTCTCTTCATACGGGAGGTGCTCCAGTCCCGTGATCATCCTCGTGGCCCTCCTCTGGACTTGTTCCAACAGTTCCATGTCCTTTTTATGTTGAGGACACCAGAACTGCACACAATACTCCAAGTGAGGTCTCACGAGAGCAGAGTAGAGGGGCAGGATCACCTCCTTTGACCTGCTGGTCACGCTTGTTTGGATGCAGCCCAGGATATAGTTGGCTTTCTGGGCTGCGAGCGCACAGTGAAGCCGGCTCAGGTGCATTTTCTCATCAAAAATGGTCTGTGGGGACCAGCTGCTAGGCTACAAGACAGTTCCCAGCCGCCCGCCCTTGGCCAGCCAGGGGCTACTTTCCTGCCCACCGGCTGACAGTCCGCCCCGTGTGGGGCGGGGCGACCACGGCAGCCCCGCCTTCTATCCCTGCTTACCCAATCGTGTCGGGGTGTGGGCGCGGCCCTGGGCCTTGGTAGCCAATCAGAGCCACGGGTGACACGAAGTGGTGTTCTCTGCACGCGCTTTCAAGGCCGGGGACGACTGTCACCTACAAAGACCAGTCGGAAAGCAGGGAGGGCGGGGCCTGCCAGGCCTCCCTCCCAATGGGAGCTCGGGAGCGGGGGAAAGGCGGTGTGGGACAGGCAGAGGGAGAGTGGCAGGAGCCTCGTGCAGTAGGGGAGCAGGATGTGCGGCCCCTCCGGGCAGCCCGAGCCAATGGGTGCCGCCGGTGGGCGGGGCGGGAGGTGTCCGTGCTTAGGCTCTGTGATTGGGAGAGGGCAGCGGGAGCCGGGCCGGGCAGGGCAGTGCAGTGTGTGCGCCGCACGAAAATGCACTCGGATGCCGCCGCTGTCAGTGAGTAGCGGCGGGGCCGGGCCACGCGCTCTCTCCCGCCCGCCCACCGGCGGCGCCACCGGCCTGTTTTTTTTCCACCGGCGGGCGCTGCCGCCCGGGTGGGAGCGGTTTCTCCTGCCCCTCACCGAGGAGGCTCGGCCGAACGCGCCGCTGGGGCTCCCGGTGACGGCCGAGGGCGTCAGGCCTGCGGGTGCGGAGCTGGCAGGGAGCGAGGCGGTGCGCGCACCTGGGAGCGGCGGCCCCGTGGGGATAGCAGGTGCCCCGCGGCCCTCAGCGGGCTGCTCTGGGGGGGCGGGAGGGGCTGGACAGGGGCGGCCCCTGCTGCGGCGGGCGAGGGCAGCAGGGCCGGCGGGGCCGGGGGCAGACAGCGGAGGGTGTGACGCAGTTTCCCCGACCCGGCTCGTGAGCGGGTGAGGCCGCGGCCGGCCTTCGTGGCTGACTGCGAGGGAGCCACGCTGCAGAGCGGAGGGTGGGCGCGGGGCTGCGGGGGTGCCCGGCCGCCTCGGCGGGTGGGAGCCATGTACGTGTGCTTGTGTGGGGAGGTGGGTGGTGGTTTGTTTAGCGGATTCCGCCGGGCCGGTGCAGGAGAAGCGGGCTGTGAAGGGGAATGGGTGCCGCGGCGCATTGTGGGAGGTAGAGTCTCTCCTGCGACTGCCCTGCGCGGCACGGCTGGGGGCGGTGGAGGGAGGAACTACAACTCCCAGCAGGCACCGCGGCGGCGCTTCACTCTGCCCCGCCCCGCGCGGCAGGGACAGTTGCTGCCCGGTACCCGGCGGTCGGCGAGAGCCCCCGGAGGGCTGGAACCGGGAGGGGTTGCTTCATCCTCACTCCCTCCTCTCCGCCGTGGGCAGGACGCGGCCCAGGGCAAAGCCCTCAGCTGCGGGGCGGGGGGAAGGTGGGGCAGGAGTGCGGGGTCACGCCGCCTGTTCTGGAGGTGCGTAGGGAGGGCTTTGTCTCTGTAGCGTATTTCTTGGCTCCGGTTTCGGAGCAGGCGGGACCGTGGGTAGGTCTCCTGGCGTAGGGGGATTGCACACCTGCGCGGGGCTCGGGAACTCGCGCCGTCCCCCCCGCCGGAGAGACAAGGCTGTCATCCCGGGTGCAGCGGTGTTCCCGTTTCCTGTGAAATCTCCCAGGGACGTGTTCTCACTGTGCGAGGAGTTGCAGCTCTGAGACACGCTTTATTACTGCAGAACTTGCTTATGGGAAAGATAATGAAAATTGAAGCTTTGATCGTACGTTAATGAATGATGGTCTGACTTTTGGACGAAGTCCTGAAAGCAATTATGGAAAGAAATGCTGCATAAGGCCTGGATTTGCTTGAGTCCTGTGTTTTTCAAAATGAGAGATTGGATGGGGCAGCCTGCTAAAGGCTTTAACTCACAATGTTATGTAATTTCTTTAGTGGTTCTGCTTTATTTTACCTTTATATTTAGGGATCATTATATGTTGGTGGTTAAGGCTGTTATTACAGTGCAAATAACTGCCTCATGATGGAAATGGGTAATTTTTCTAGAAAATTCCTTCTGTTCAGTGTCTTTTGTCATGTGCCCTGACCAAAAAAAAAGAAAAGGTGTGGGCCTTCGTTATATACGTGTAAGCTACAGTTACAAATATTGCAGTGCTCCCTGGTGTAGGATGTTAAGGCTATGTGGTGATTATTTTTTTATATATATATATGTAATTTCTCTGCAGAAAACAACAGTGCCGTTTCTCAGCCTTCAGCTGTTACTGGCTTCTGTTTAAAAACGTCCCTTGGAATGACTGGACCTTCCACTTCAATACTTTTTTTTTTTTGGTGGAAGGGAGAAGGGGGGCAGTTCATGGCCTTGTGTATATGTTTATTTTAAATAGGAATATTTTCCTCGATTAAGTAACTTAATTATCTGTATCTTCATAGTAGTTATTTTTATTCCTCATTGATTTAAATGCGTGAAACAGGAAGTGTTTGTGACATTTCTTAACACATGCAGAAGTTGGTATGATTGTCTCTTGACTGAACATTTCTTTTGAGCCTTCTTAGATTCTTACCTGTTCTCACAATATAAACTGCATTACCGTATTTTTTCTCAGTCTCAATTTTACTTTCTGAGACTGAGTTTACACTTTTCACGTTACATCAGAAACACAAAGTTTTCCTTTTTTCCCATTGCAAACATTTGCTTAAAATTTTTTGGCAACTCTGATAATGATAATTGGAAATATCTTCTCTACAGCAGGCCATTCAATAAGCTGAATTAGACATGTAAACAGCCTTCCTTTTAGTGCTTCTCTTCATTCTTTTCTATCAGGATGAGTTTTAATTTGTTTAATCACAGCACTTGATTTAAATTTATTTTTGTCTGAGTGGCTTTTATGCTAAGTGAATTATTAATCCCGTGTTTTCTTTACTTTTCCCCCCATACTTTGGAGAGACTGAAAACAAATACTTTGAGCTTTTTCATAGCATTATTTCCTAGTTTTGTTTGTGTCTTCAAGCAGCAGAGGAGAACTTACTTGATTTGCCTGTCCTGTGCTTGCCAAAGAGCATTGCACTAGGAAGTGTGGTTCATCCCATGAAAATGTACCACTCTGGTATGCCATTTAAATATTAGAGCATTTAATAGTGTGGTTATTTCTTCTACAGTAAGACTACTAGCAGGGCTTTCCAGATGAACCCTTATTTTAAATGTGCCAGCATTTTTTTTTTATGTCGTGCAATTAAGTTGTTTTATTTAAAATCACATGTCTGAGGTTAAACTTAGTTTTCACTTTTGATTCAATAAGAGATGGAAATAGCTACCAGTTTGATCAGTTTTATATATATATATATATATATATATATATATATAGTTGTTAGAGCTACAAGGCTTTAGCTTGCCCACGGGAACCAGCTGGTGTGACACATGCTTCTGTGTCTCTTGATGTAGATGTGTGGCTGCACAGACTCTAGGACTGTCTGCTGCAGCTGCTCATTACTGCCCATTAGCTGTAGATTACTCCTTCCTTTTCTTTACTGTAAAATGGTTTGTAGGTGCTCTCTAATTCACTCAGTCAAATATATCTAGGCAAGCTCTGGTTGCTTACTTAAGGTGTCTAAACTGACAGGGTTGATTTTTTTTGTCTGAAGTGGATTAGGGAATGCCCACAACCTGTACTGCTGGCAGGATTGTGGGGTCAGTAACTTTTGGCAGTGAGGAAGAAGCAAACAGCTGGGGCAGTAATACTTTTGACTGGCATAGCTGTTCCTAGGCTGATGCAGATCCATCGTGATGTATACTAGATGGGCATAGTGCTCGACACCCTAGTAGTGCGTACTTGACAGGGTTACATTTCTGCTGAATTAGCTGGAGCATGAGATGCAAAGTTTTTATTAGCTTTCTGCCCTTTGTAGGATGCCAGATGACACCTAATCTGGCATGAAGTGAAGAGTAGTGCTGGCAAATGACTCTCAGGCCATAGCAGCCAATAATGCAGAACTAACTTGCTGATTCTTTTTTGAATTAATTTGGTGGTAGAGTAAGAGACTGGATAAACACTTTTCATCAAATGGGTGTAAAATTAGTTCTGTATTAAATGTTTTGTGGCTCAACTTCTTACGTTCTTGAATTGTAGGCTGAAAGAGTGTTCAATGTCCAAGTAACACAGAATCACTGAAATGCTGTTTGATTTGGTAATACATGCTTTAGAAATAGATTTCAATTAGCTGTGATTATTCACTGCTTTCACTCCTTCTTTTCCAACTGTGGCTGGTTGCTGTAGCTTTCTGGCAAGAATCTTCATTAGGAACACTTATCCAATACATTTAGTAGGTACACAAGCGGTATTTGCAGCAACAGAAACAGATGTTTTGCACAAGAAATACATTTAGTGTTAGGTCTTGTCTATAAAAAAAAACAAAACACACAACCAGCATGCCTCCAAAGAAAAGAAAAACCCACTCCAAATCCCCAAGCCTTAAAAACCCCATGAGCCAGTATGCAGGGTTTTTCATCCTATAGGCTCTCTTGTTCAGAGCCCATTTAAGATACACAAAAATGCGTTTAAAATAACAGTTACAGGACTTTTTAACTGCTTAATTTGCTCTAGAATTCTCAATTGATTTTAAACTGCAGTAGTTCTCTTTCTAAACAAGCCTTCAGGTTAGGGTACTTTAAAAATACCTGGGTAGAATAAGGATTTGTTCCTGTGTGTGTGTGGGGGAACGATTAATGGCTTTCCCTATCTATGTACCATGAAGTAATTTTAAAATATTTTGTTTCAGATAAAGTGAGTGACTGGTTGCATGTGGTACTGAGAGTTGAATGTGAATGTTTGCCTAAACTGTGTTTTTTAGTGTGTTTATCATTTCAACCACATTTTGGTGTTTAGGTTCGTTTTTTTTGTGTTTATTTTGCAATAGCTTGAATCACTCTGTGTTTTGCTTCAGAACATTTTAGGCTGTTGTGTTTGGAAAGTGTACACTGATTTTAAGCTGTGGGTTTGAATACTGCTGGTGTCAGCAGTAGCTTTGAGCTTGGTGCAGCTCTGCATGCATGTGTATGCAGAAGAAATGTCCTGCAGCACCATGTCTTTAGTGTTAATGGTTGGGTCCTGTTGCTCCTGAAACCAGGATGTAGCATCCCATTTATTGCATGCCCTTACTGTTCAAGCTGGAATTCACTTTTATTTGCCTTATTTTCTGAGGCATGTTTAACCCCATCAGATCAAGGGAGACCCTGCTTTTCAAGCCTGTTCTCTGCTTCCCCTTGCCTGCCTGCTTGCTCTTGCATGATGGACTGAGAGACATCTCTCCTGCAGGCTGCCCTGCGAAAGGATGTCGTTGCCTGTGCAGATTCAGCCACAGACACGTTGGAAATGAATTCTTAATCCTGTCTTTGACAGGGATGCAGAGTCAGCTCCTAGCTGCTCTGTACTGCAGTTTGGGGATCTCACTTTTAAAGTGTGTTGTGATATTTTTGTGTATATGAAAATAATACTGACGCACATTTTTCTTTTGTTTTCTTCCTATAGTATTGAAAAAGAAATTCTGCTTCCTTAACATAAGTATTGAAGGCTTTCAGCAAATGCAGGTTTCAGATCTGAAATTCTGAGTTCATTAATCAATATAAATTGTCTTACTCCTAGGATAAGTCAGTAAGTAGTCTACAGAGCATGAAATAGTTTAGTTCATAGAAGATTAAATGATTCTTTTATGGATAAGTAAAGTTTATTTAAAACTAATTAAAAAGTCAGTATTTTGAGCTATTTCTAGTCATACTACAAGTTTTCTCCAGTTCTGTTATTTGAAGCCAAGGAAGGCCATTAAATGAAAGTAAAACCATAAACATTCAATTTTAATTTTCAGGGATGAGTCTGTCTAGTATGTATTTTCTGAGAAGTATTTTTTTTCCTGAGAAGGTAACAGGAGATTACCCATGATACTTGTACCAAGTCAGATATATCTTAGCAGTAATGAAAATTGCCACTACAACTGTTTCCATAGTTAATACAGAGTTGTATATCTAGCATTTACATGGCACGTCTGTTTAGGAGAAGTATTTTTAGACCTACTGTTACTGTGAGATTTTATGTATTTTTATATTTGCTCAGAAAAATAATCTAGAAACTTTTAAAGGAAACTTCACTATAGCTGCTGATCTGGTTTAGTGCTATTGTTAATTTTTTACTAGTTCTTTAGTAGATTGCAGTGCACCCTGGAGCCATGTTTTGTCCAAGCTTTAAAGTGATAATTTTGACAGTAGAAACGAAGTTAAAGTTTTTATTCAGGCATGTACATGTCTATGTGTGAGGAGGCGCGCAGGCAGAAATACTCTTTTTTTCAGTCATTCATTTGTGGCTTAATTTGAGTAGTTTGACAACACATTATTTCCTCCAATAAAAATAAATGGACTTGACCTTTAAAGTTTTTTCGTTTCAGGTGGGAGAGTATTCAAATTCAGTTCACCTGTATAATTTTCTTATATTTCAGATATAGTCAGGTTTTTGTTTGTTCCCTGTATTTTCTATGTTTGTCTCAATGAGGGGGTGTAAAAAGATGTTTGTGTAGTTTGCTATGGAAGCAAGCCCAACTGCTAGCTGTTGTTTCTTTTGCCTCTATGTAACTGGCAGGTCTGTAGCATGTAAACGTTAATCTAGAATGTTTTAAAGGTTATTTTAAACTGTTTGCTCTTTAGTTTTAAATTGTATATGAAAGTGACTAATTGACTAACCAGACTTTAACGCTTAAGAGTTGACTGAATGTGGACAGGGATTAAATTCCATGATACTAGGTTGGCTGTGGCAGTTCTTTTTGTTGAGGGTTTTTTTTTTTGTTTTTTTTTTTTTTTTTAGCCATTCTGAGTTATTGCAAAGTATTTGAAATTTCCTTTCCATCAATCCTTGCTAAAGATAAGCTAACATATGCATAAAAATTAATCAACAAAATATGTATGCTTTTTTTTGACATACAGCTCTTAAAATCATAGCAAATGTTCTAGCACATCTCTTCAGTATTCATGAAGTGAGCTGTTCTCTTTCTTCTCATCCCAGGTCAATAAACTGTATGGTACCTTGCTATGAAATAGTTTTTTGCAGGAAAAAAAAAACAACAAACCAAAATATTTTCTCACCAGTTCTTGTATTTAGATGAAAAATAGCTTCACACCTGATGGCTTTTGTCATGTAAAGCTCATACAACCAGCTGTTGAGTGTGTAGCTTCATGTAATGGATCCTTCTGACAGGCGGCTTGAGTGGATAGTTGATTTAACACATTGCTGCTGCCATTAGGGACTGTTTTGCTCCCACTTTGGAGGACCTTTCTTGTTTCTTGCTCTAACTGCTTACCAGGAGTTAAGTCTCCTTGGTGATCTGCTTCAGACCCCTGAGCTGTCAGGGTTGGTTGGTTTGTACTTTTTGTGGATAAAATTCCTGGGGTGGTGGGCTGACCAAAGGGGTTGGCAGGCATAACGTGGAGGCTGCAGAAGCAAGCATAGAAGCTGGGGAGGTGGAGGGAAGAGATCATGTTGCTGAAGCATATGATGTTGAATCACTTCCTTCTCATGTTGACTGTGCCATTGTCCCTTTGCTGCTTTTCAAGAAGGTGTTATTTAAGCACAGGAGGTATTTTTTTCAGGTTCTGTTTCTTAAAAAAAAGCTTTAAAAATATGCCTTTTCAATGGCATAGGATACTTGGTGTATCTTCCTTGCAGTATAGATACAGCAAGCGCTGACCAGTTCAGGAGGTGACCTGAGCTGTAGTTTAACTCCCCTAGCTCATTGGCTACTTGCATTTGCTTTTATAACAGGTACTGTAAAAGAAATCTGTTTCTTGATTTTTGGATATATCCTTAGTTTGCAAGCTTCCCCTGTGGAAGAAAGCTTTGGACTCTGGTCCTCTGTATTCATACAGATAAACCAGTCTTTGTGGACTAAGGTGTGACACTTGTACAAGAGCTGTAAAATATATTTGTGTAACCCCTCCCAGTCCATCATGATTATGTAACCTATTTTTGAAGTAACAGCTTAAAACTGTAAGGATATTTCCAGTGGATGTGTGAAGTGTACTGGTATGAATGATGTGTTTTGAAGTGCCTAGGAATGCTGTATTTCAAAGGTGATACATAATACACATAAGCCTAACTTCAAAATACTTTTATATTGTTTTTAAGGGTACCATCTAAAATGACCATTTAATATTAGCTTAGAATAAAGCATTTGCTCAACATTTTCGGCTTGTTGCTTCCAGGTATAATTGCTTTCTCTAAAGATTCATGTTCTTTGTAGATTTTAGGCTGAGCAAAAAGGGGAATTTTAAAATTCATGTTCCAGAAAACTTAGTTTGGTCTGGCAGTTACCAAAATAAATCCATAAATGTTACCTGTTAATCTTTGCCCTTCTCAGAATGGCTTTTCTGTTCCCACCCCCTTTTATTTTTGTTTTTTAGAATTCCTTTGTTGAATTGAAGGCTGGCTAAGAAAGTCAGGGTTGATTTTCTGCAGAATAGTTCTACTTAATGTTGTTTGGCTAGCAAAGATGGCACTTTATTGAGCACTTAATGCAGATCTTCCTTTCATATCTTTGTAAGAAGACCTGGATTGTCTTCATACAGATAAGCACATTCAGCTTTAGATGTACTTATCTATATGGCACTTCTGACTTAGAGAAATTGTATTGTTGTGGTGGTGAATTGGGGACAATACATTAAAAAATGGGTAGCGATTAGTGACATGATACCTTTAGGAACCATAAATTTAATTTACTATATTAGCTACAGAGTATCTTTTGAAATTTTGTTTTATTCACTGTGACAAGAGAATTCCCCAACAATTTGTAGAAGAACTGCTCTTACAGCAGGCAGTTCCTTGAGATGCACTTGTTAACTTCATAGCAGTTTGGTTCACTGATTTGGGGATCTGATATTTAATGATTACTTGTGTTTATCCTTAGATTCTGGGTCATCTGAAGTGTATTTTGAGAGCCTTTGTTTGAAATGCTAAGGCTGAAAATGTGGGAATTATGTTTGTGACCTTACTTGCATCTTGTATCAGTTACTGGGCAAAACCAATTCATTTTTTCCCAGTAGAAATGCTTTAATGCATTAACTGGCTGGTGACACTCTGCACGTACAGCTTTTCATTTATGGAATAATTTTGCTTGAAATATTTTGCTTGCCATATAGTAAATAGTCTCTATTTAATTTGAGTGTTCTTGCACACAAGTTCTAGTGAGGTAGCTAATTTAGTTTAATGCTATATAGTAGTTTTCTGTCTGTGATCCCTGTCAGCTGGTCTATGTACAGCTTCCGAGTTTCTTGTTGGTTTGTATGCTCTCTGGCTGAATCATCTGTGATGTGTTCATGCATTACTTATTATCTATTTTTGTCCTCAACACTTCTTGTAAAAAGTAAGGGATTTAAAAGACTAGAGAAAAATTAGTTTGTCATTTTTGTAACTGCAGCAAACTGAAGTGTTTTATTTTAGGAAAATGGGAGCAAAGTTAACATATATGCTATGGCTTCTTTCATCAAGTGTTAGAATATTGTATTTTAGGTTTTTATTGGCTCTCAGCCTAACAGCTGCTGTATTACAACCTTTGCTTCATTATACAACCGTCATATTTCAACAGTGTAAGCGCATTCCAGTCACTTAATTTTGCAAGTAAATTAGTATAAAGGCAGGTACATGTGTATTAATAAAATCAGCTTTAAAAAAACCCTAGCATTTTTAGTAAGGATTTTAGGATATTACATGGTATTTAGATTGATTTGGAATAGATGGAACAGAAGGACTAAGTAGCATGGAAATTAGAATGATTCCCAATTTAAAGGAAAAAATAGTAAATATTTATTTTTAATATAATTTTATATTTGGATAGAGTTGGCCATAGCTCTGTTTTGCTGAGGGTGATCCATGCCATACGAAGATATACATATCTAGGATGTTTTTTGCAGGTTTCACTTAATCCACTTACGTTGAAAATGTTGATGCTGAAAAAGTGTGGAGGTGGCTTTTACTTGCTAGTCCTGTGATGTTTTTCTTAAATGACCAGAAGATACAAAGATCTCAGTTGCTGCATCTGGAAATGAGAGAATTTAAAACTTATCTTACCATTTTTTTTTTTTTTTTTTTGTCCCCTCTAGATTTTCAACTGAATTCTCACCTATCAACACTGGCAAATATTCACAAGATTTACCACACCCTCAATAGGCTGGTAATGACTTGCCGTTTTCTCTTAGCAGAATAGCTGAGGCTTTAGGCCAGAATGTTTTGTGATTGAAATCATTAAATGATTACACTTTCAAAAGTTATGACTGTATTTTTGCATGAGAGGGCTGTAGGTTTTGAATCTGCTAAGAAATAAATAGTACTAGGAACACGTGGAAGATTATACACTGGGGATCAAAGTGGAGTTCAGCACTGTTCACTGCAGCATTGAATTTAAATGATATCTCCACAGAAGAAGTTTTCCTAGATATGTCAAATAATAGTAATCATCATCATTATCCAGCTTCTCATAGTTCTTTTGGAAAACCTCCTGAATGGACAAGCTTTCCTCTTACAGCCATGCAAAGAGTGAAACAGGATTTTTTTATTTTTGAAGATTGTCTCTGCTTGTCTGCTGTGCGTTTACATTTGTTTTATGGTGGCCATAGCTGGAAATGCTGATATAGCTTTTGTGTGCACACTGCAAATTTAATGGAAAAGTTTTCAGTTGGGTTTTAATCAGTTTTCTTTAGAACAAATGTTTATCCTTAAAGCCATTTGTGTTGTAAACTCAGCCTTTCTAATACTGCATTTATTAGTGGAATTGTTCAACGCAACAGTGCAAAATTCCCCATCCTATGGATAGTTATTTCCACTTTTGAAACATAGTTTGATACGTTTTTGATTAAATGATTTGAAAAATATTTTTGCGGGTTTGTTTTTTTTTTATTTAAGATTATGCTTGAACATTTTTAGACAAATGTACAAGGGTAACTTCTTGGATTAATATGAACTGGAAACACAAAGGCTCTGCAGTTTTAGCTAGAGGATCCTTAAGTAATTAAGATGAATAATATCAAAGATTAAAAACATTGCTGAACAATGAAGATCACCATCTTGTTAAACTGTTTCATTCCCACTCTCTTGCAGAATCTGACAGAGGACGCTGGTCAAGACGATCATCAGACAGGTATTTAATAGGGATATAGTAGAAGTAGATTGAAACAATTTAAGCACACTTCATCAAAGAAGTCTCTACCATTATTAAATGTTGTGTTTTTAGAAAGCTAAAGGAATTTTAGAACAGAAATGCCAGGAATTTTTAAAATCTTCTTCAAAATAGATGTTTGTGTTTTTAATTTTTCCAGTGGTGAAAGACTCATGCAGGCTTCAGCAGTATCTGTCATTTTACTGTTTCTTAGTGTAAATAGTTTAGAAGATGAAAAAATTTCTCACTCCTTGGACTCAACCTATTAGACTAGCAGAATATCCATGTTCTTACAGTGCTTTGACTCTCTTGAAAGAGCACCATTGAGAACAGAGCAGAAGCAAGACTTCTTGTGGCTATTATGATGCCTGTGACAGAGTTGAAATGCTGTGCTCCAAACAATCCAATTTTTTTCTTGAGTGGTTTTGATACAGGTTGTTCCTGTTTCTTGTGCAGATTTTCAGTCGGTGTCTTAAGGACTATTTATTAGGCTAAATCTGTTTTCTGTTCCATAAAATGGCACTGTTTTTGAAGGCCTTCATCTCAGGTGCTTTGTGATAGCTTGCTGCCATTCTTGATTCATCAGCTTTTGTGCTTTGTGACTTGATATCTTGCAACTTTTGTTACCTCCTTTGCACTTGTAATTTGTGAGCTGGCGTCTTCCTTGATTTCTTTTTCTTCCTTCCTTTCTGTGTTTCAGGCATGATACCTAAGGAGGAAGGAAAATAACTTACTGGCTTCAAGCCTTGATTACTCAGCAGAATTGTTCTTTAAAACTGACCATATCTGTTCTACCATCTGTCTCAAAAGTTTAATCTATCCTGAGGTGCTGGCTATGTTTGCTGATGTTACCTTGAGCACTTCAAAAAGTGGAGAGAGCTGTCAGCTTCTCCTTGATATTTCTGGGACACACTTATAAATCTAGCACACTCTTAGCCTGGAGCAGTGAGAATTGATGCATAGCACTGCATTGTTTGGGATCGGACAGAGCTCACTTGAGGTTTATATACCCTCTTCCGTATGATGACAAGTGATTTTGTTTCATAGTTGAACTGTCTTACCCTAGCCAGAAAAAAATTAGCTGATCATGTGAATGAAAAACCTTTGCAGAAAAAGTTCAGGCAGGTAGATCAAAGAGATTTTGTCTGCATGTCAGAACTAATGTCCTCTCCCATCTCCCGATGGAGACTTGGAATTTTCCACTTTGTGTTCCAGTTAATCAGACTAAACACAGATACATACTGATTCCATGTTTGAAAATACATTCTTTGCTTACTTTTGATTAGAAAAAGCTGTTGTGAAGCATTGATGTAATCCCCTTCTGTCACCTATCAATAAGAGTAGGTATGCTTGAGATATTTAGAATTTATTTTATTTCTTGCCTAGCAGTTTGTTCATAATGGTCAGTACAAGAAACTAGCCTCAGAGCCCTGATTACCTCTGTTGGAGAGTTTTGGACATGTTGCTGCTCTGGATGAACTGCTTTATACTGACAGTTGTTGCTTTGCTTTTATTCTATTTCTTGAATTAAGCTATTTCAAACATGCCCATTGAATGAGTGAGCACAAAATCCTCGTAAATTTTTACACTCGTCATAAATGAACCTTTCAAACCAGGAGCAAGTATGAAATGAGAACCAGAAGCAGAGGTTGATACTGACAGGCCAGTATCAGATCTCTTTGCAGTATTTCTTGTGCTTCCATCCTACTCTAATGTCTCCTGATAGAAAAAGATGAAGCTCCAGTGTTTGCATAACTCCCAGGTGAATCTGGTAAAAAATCTGTGCTTGGTTTTCCTCATATGAGGACAAATACAAGGCAAGGAGCTGTTTTGGTTATTGTGAATATAGTACAGTGAAGTCTCCTGTATCTGTTTTTTATGGGACTTGACACTTCTGAAACATCTTATTGGACAGCCTTATGCAACTTGTTTGATTGTGATGTGCCTAAATTTTTGGAACTTCTGTTTTCCGAACTTTCTGCATAGTAAGAAGTGTTCTATTAATAGTGACCTATTAATTTTGTTACACAGTTCATAGAACTGCATAGATGCAGTGAACTTGAGCTTCTCTGTCCAGAGCTCATTTGAAAGTAATGTTAATAACTGTAGCAAAAGATTCTTTGCATCTTGCCAAACTCATCTCAAAATGTTTGTTTTTTTTTTTTTTTAGTTTTGAAAATTCTTTTTACACTCTAGATCATTTGGAGCAAGCCTTATCCTTCCAGATAACTGTTTGTTTTCTGACTAATGTTATTATACTGTGGGCCCCACTTTTGGGATGACTTAATAAATGCATGTCTAAATTTAGTTGAGATATCTAAAACCTGTTAAAAAACCCCAAAGTATTTCAATTTTATGTTAATATTTATGATGAACTTTTAATGCATATTACATATATTTCAAAGCACTTGTTTCTGAGCTAACTATATATACTGGACATCTAAATGACTTTAAGCAAATTATATCTAAATATTTGACAGATTTCTTTTCTGGAATCAGATCTTAACAAAGAGATAGAGGGTGGCAGTTGTAAAATTCTGTCTGATTTGGGAGGGAAGATGGATCTCACTTTGAAATTCCAGTCACCTGTAATGATTGCAGTCTCAGAAAATGTGGGTTTTTACCTTTTATTCAGCGCATTCAGTGCCCATATATATATATATCTGAAAAATAAGGTAGGCTGGAATGTCATGGGCCTTACCCTTACCAGCTGTTTGTAAGGGTAAGAAAAGCAGACATTCGGATTCTGTAAACAGTACCTTTCTCCTACTATGTATATGCATTAACTTGGAAAACTCTCTAGAGCTGGAAATAAGTTGGTTTTATGTCATAACTACAAATCTAGTAACTTATAATAGCGTAAATTGTGACTGACCTATCCAGACTAAAATGTCTTTAAAAGTGAAAGTACAATTCGTGTTGTCACCTGGCTTATTTAAAGAAGTAATTTCTTCATTGCTGTTCTTGAAGCTTGCAGGGGGGGAAATTACCTTTGCCTTTACTATTTTTTATGTTCTTCTAGAGAAAAAAATCCTCTCCAGTCGAAAGCAATTCTGTAGTGTGGAATTCAAGATAAAATGATTTTTCCTTTTACAACAAGATTGCAAGATTGTTTGATGTTTTAATGAGTATCCTAGTTTTTTCATCTTGTGTCTGAAAAATACCGATTGTTAACTTGTCCTTGTTGTGGTCTTGCTGCATACTTAAATGAGCAGCTTTACCCTTCCAATTGCTTCAGCATTCACAGTTTCTAATTATTTTTTGAATGAAACATCCCTCTACTTAAGCATCAGAAGAGCAGGATTATTCACAGGCATTACCTAGGGAGAAGGTGGAAATCATGTGCTTGTAAATCACTTCTGCAGGGACCTCCTAGTAGAATTCTTATTATTGACCTCTGTTTTTTCTTTTTCATTTTTTCTGGTTTTGTTGCTATTCTAGGAGTGTCCCTCTCTTGTGGTGATTATCTTGCATATTGTTTTAGACCTCTTAGGGTGAATTTTAGCTCTTAAGTTGATCTTTCCATGGGTAGCTTTGTCTTCTGCAAATTTGGAAGTACTGAGTAGAATGTTTGGCAAACAGCATTTACACTCGACGGGCTTTTGGCTGATGTTGGCCTATCTGGGAGCCATTTGGAGACTCTATCTTGCAAATGCTCACTTCAACTGTCAAAAACCCAGTGAGAACTAGAAGGGTTCTGCCAGTCCTGAGTTGAGACCCAGGAGTAAGAAACTCTGAAGATAGTCACATCAGAGAAGCGTGCCTTGGTAAGTACATTTCCTGTCAAACTTTGCATGAAGTCAGAGGGAGCTGCATGAATGTTTGCAGATGATCAGAGCTTTGAGGAGTGGAATTAACAGTGAAAGGCTAGATCGAGAAATTACATGTAGAATTAGACAGCTCTGTGTAGGAAAGATTAATATTGATGGTACTTAGTGACCTATACTGTATAATGAGAAATTGCAAAAATTTAAACAAAAAGACCCAATCTCTCTGATAGTTTTTAACTTTAGATGGAAATGAAAGATTAAAAAGAAAACCAAACCAACAATGTTTTCAGAGTTTGTTGCAGGGAAACTATAACTGCCCTTCAAATTCGGGGTACTGATTCTAGTAACAAAAGGAAATACTTTTGAAGTAACAGTCTTGTACTGTTTCTTTTTAGTAGAGATCTCAGTTAAAACATAGTGGACTTGGTCCAAGCCTCAGTTATTAAAATATTAAATCTCTAAAAGCATGTACAATATGTTTGTCCACCTGGTGTCTGTGTGTGTGTCTGTGTGTGAGGGGATGTCCATGTGCATTTAATAGCCACTTACCAATTTCTGAGCTATCTCTTTTCTTCCTTTTTCTGTCAGTTTGAGAGCTGCAACTAGATACATTCAAACCAAGAAAGGGTACAAGTTTTTTGTATGAGTCATTGGAGAAATTGGGTTATGGTGAATTCTGTTATCAGTATAAGCCTTTAAAACCGCTTAAGCCATCTTCCTAGAAATGTCCTGTCATTTAATGAGGAAAAGACTTCAAGCAGGCATCTTTGGGTTAAATTCTTTGGTTTGTATGGGGTTGCAGATCTGCCAAAATAATTTTCATGTTCTATAACAGTTTTATTTTTACTTTTATTTATTTTTATTAATTCCATTTTCATCTTTTGCTGTGCTTATCTTTTCACAGAGGCCTTACATATTTCTTTTCACAACCAAATAACTAGTAAACTGGACAAACCTGGGGTGGGTTGGTCGTTTTTCTTGCATTTTACCAGCATCCAATGCCTGTGATTCTCTTTTTAAAGAAGGG
This sequence comes from Melopsittacus undulatus, assembly GCF_012275295.1. Classification (NCBI taxonomy): domain Eukaryota; kingdom Metazoa; phylum Chordata; class Aves; order Psittaciformes; family Psittaculidae; genus Melopsittacus; species Melopsittacus undulatus. Next base: position 27,732,937 of record NC_047533.1, read on the forward strand.
CATTTAAAACCATTGAAATTGCTCTCGATGGAAGGAGATAGCTACAGGTTGTACTCAAGTACATATGTATTTTCCAAAACAAGGTGTTCATTAGCACACGTTTTCATTTATTAAGTTTAGTGTGTGTCTAAGTCTGGCTGTCTCTGAGCCATCTGTTCTGCTGTCATATTAAGTGTTTTTAGTTTGTGTAGGTTTTCAAAAATACTGTCACAGAGTCTTTGAAAATTGATCTAAAAAGCCATAGAGCATTGCACTTTCAGTAACTTCTGGGAATACCATTTTGCAGTATCATTAATTTGCAGGCATAATCAGGTGGAGAAAATGACATTCAGCAGGTCAGGTTCCTTTGTTTAATCTGGGTAGTAAAATGCATCTGGCATATTGTGAGTTCTTGATGTCTCTGGCTTACATGTTTCAAATGTATCAAATATTGGTGAGGAGGAGAAGATAAATATTATTATAGCTAATTTCCTTTTGCAGTGTGTTCCAGAAGTATATTCTCCTGACACAGCCATTATGATTTTTTCGTGTGATAGTAGTTTCTGGGGTATAATGCTTGAAAGTTTTTTGATAACTGGTTAAATAATAATTTGATTTTACAATACTCTTAAAACTTTTTTTCCTAGAAGTCAGTGTAGGTATTGCCATACTTTCCTGGAGGATGCTGGGGTGGGGGAGCATCAGTGTGAAAAGGGATACATGGGAAGAATTAATTGGAAAGAGGATTTCTTGAACTAGAGAGATTAATTTTATTCTTAATAGAAATTAATATAAAGGTAAGACCAAAGAAGGCATACTAAGTGCAAAAGCTTTATTAATTGAAGCCACATTAGTTCATCTTGATGTAAAAACTTGTTTGAACATCTTGCCTAATACTAGAAAAATTCTTAGTTTCATATTTATAATAGTTTCAGTGCATGTTTAAAATAAAGTACATGTAGCAAAGCCTGTGAGGCTGTAAGGTTCCTTACATGTGTTTCTCCTATAACAGGAGAGAGGCTTTCAAAGATACGAAGAATAGGTAAGCAAAAGATTGCCGTTAGTATTTGTTGGGAATTGGGCCTCTAATTCCAGTCTGCTCCCGTGGTGTCAAAAAGCAGTCAAGGTTTTATTGCTTGCTTTTGTGCTGTGACTTAAAGATTTTTGTGGGCATCTTAATGAAGCATAGCTAAACTTGTATGCTGTTGAAGCTGAGAGAAGGCAGCTCAGGCATGCTGAAGTTCTTCATATTTTCTTGCAAGTTTTCTTTGGCATTGCTTTGTGTCTGGATTTTTATACCTCACCTCTTTCTTCCTTTCCTTTTAAAATTCTCTGTGTAACACTTAGAGCTATGATAGCTCTGTGACCTGCTCTTTCACACACCTTTCTCAGGTGTCCATGTGATCTTCAGTATATGAAAGTAGGACAAAATTTTGCCTGGAGTGTTAGCTTACTGTTTTCATGAGACAGCAAAAGCAATTTAACGACTTGCTGTGGTCAGAAGGGCTGGCCCTCTGCTCTTTCTTGTGCTAATGTACAGAAGGTTGTTATTCTTTTTTGCTTGGGTTAATTATCTACAGGTTTGGTGAGCTTGATTGGCACACTGAAGAGTCGCATAGGAGTATGTAGCTGAGAGAAGGGGAGGGAAAAACTGCTACTTGATTGGCATCAGTGTCTTGAATTGGCTGTTTCCTGCCTGGGGACCTTCATTGTTTTGAAAATTATCCAGACAAAATGATACAGACAGCCACTTATTTTTTCCCCACTGTGGTTGCTGAATGTCTCTTCCCCTGTCCTGTCCCGTCCCCCTCCTTCCCCCAAGAAAACAAAGACAAAAACAAAGAACAAACAAACAAAACCTTTCCTACCCCTTGCTCTCTGTGTCATACAAAACCTTGGGGAAATGATTGTTTTCTAGAGGTAGGTGCTCTAGGCTTTGAGTCACACCTGTATTTCAAAAAGTAATGAACAACATCTAGAAGTTCTGATTTGAATAAATGACAAAAATAAGGATGTCTTTTTGAGGACTTAAATACTTCCTCAGGATAGTGTCAATTCTTGCCTTTTGTTGTACAGTATTACCAGTGCTACTTCAGTCTATTTTGGTATAGTACTTTTGGCCTTAACTGAAATTTGGTCATAAAGCACCATGTAAAAGTAAGATGGATTTTGCTATTGAAAGGAGACCATTTCTTCTGTAATTTTTAAATAAACTAACTTCTTCCCTTCCATTCCCTTTGTAATATGCCTATTAGTGGACACAGTTTAACTGGTCTGCAACAGTTTCATTTCTTGTACTGGTGTTTTTAATTCCCTCTGTAGGAAGTCTCCGGTCTTGCAGTTCATCAGACTGCTTTAGTAAAGTGATGCCTCCAAGGAAAAAGAGGAGACCTGCAGCAGGAGATGATTTATCTGCTAAGAAAAGTAGACATGATGGGTATGTCATCTTACCATGAGCTAAGACTGATGGAATATCTAAAGTTGAATAGCTGATATGATCATGTTTTTAAATACTAATGGAAATGGTATTCAAATTTGCTTGGTTTCTCAGTATGGAACCATAGCCTGTGATTGCACTGTGGGATATCAAGACGCACATCAAGGTTCAGCTTGCATCTCACCTTTTTCTAGTAGTACAAGAAGCTGATAGGGAATTTCTTGTTCTAGTTTTCCCGCTGTCAGAGTAGAGACACTTGCTTGTTCAAAAACAACTTTGAAGAAATACAGTAATATCTTCATGTATACATGTATAAGATCTGGATTGGGCATTCTCAATCTACAGCCTGTTGGAAAAGTGAATGTAGTTGTAGTCCTCTCAGTTCTTAACCTGAAGTCCTGCTAATCTCTCCCTGTCATGTTGTCATTAGATGCCTACTGTGTAAGGAAAAGGTGACGATTGCCCAGGCAGGGTGGTAGCCAGGTGGGAGTGGTGACTAAGGCAGTGCTGCTCAGCTTTCCCCTGGGCAGCAGGAGTGCAAGTGGGTTGTAACTATATACGCAAGCAGTGTATTCTTTTGGTGTAGGAGTTGCGCAGCTGAGAGTTCTCAAAGTGTTGGATTTTCAGTATGTGTTATGTTCAGTCAGCCTCAGTCATTCAAAGTGGAGCACATCGAATGTGCTTTTTGTGTGCAAGATAGTTACTGTTTACGTGCACTGAATTCAGAACTTGTGGGAGAACAGGACTCTACACTCCTGCATGATAGGTGCAGGACTGTCGCGATGTTGAAAAGTGAGGTATACAGCCAGAAATCTTGTTTGCCACTGTGTCTTGTCAGTAGAATTTGAGCTCTGTTACATTCATGTATTACTGGTGACTCAGAAAACACATGCTTCCATAACAAGTAATTCAGGAAGGTAGAAAGATGCAGTTCTCTCCTAACTGTCAGCCTGAAATCAGGCTGGGTGCTTTAATTTTTATTCTCTAGCATGAGTAAGAAAAATGCTAGTAGCCAAATTAAGCCTCTGGTTATGCCTCTGTAACTCCATTGTGTTTAATAAGGTTGCACAACTGTAGCTGCAGTGGAATTTATTAAATGATCTGTTGATGGAGAAGAAGAAAGCGATTTCAACTCCCCCTTTCATTGCTTTGTGTATGTAACACTAACAAGAACAAAGAAGCAGCACAACTTCTAAATATATTTTGTTGTTTTTCAGAAATAATAATATACAAAAGCTAAGTAGTTGATAGAGAACATTACAGCTTATTCAAATATATGCGTGCAATATGGAAGTGAAACAAGGAGAGAATGTTTCTAGAATCTTAAGTAGAGAGGCTCACAAAATTTAACTCTATCTCTGTTTGCCAAGACACTGGTAAAACAAAACAGCCCAAAAGCCCTAGGAGAGTAAGGTTGTCTGTAAGACGTACTGATATGTGTAATTCAAATTAAAAAATGGTAAACTGATTTTGTACTCTATAAGTAGTATATATAAAATAATTTTTAAGACCCTTTTGAAAGCATAATCTGAAGGATTTTATACGTACATTTATATATATATATATATATGATTTTTAGCTTATAAGTAATGGCTGTAGTCTTCATTTTACTGCCACTTAAGGCTTTATTAAAAGGAAGACCTCAGCCCGCTTTTACAAGCGGAGGTGAAACCAGATCTGGCTGTCATGGGCCACAGGGGGAATATCCTTGTGTGATGTGGTTCCAATTTTTATCTGTCTTCCTTCTTAACTTCTAAAGGTTTGCAGGCTTTCTCTGCTTCCCAGTGTATAAGTTTCTTTTATTTTGGTCTTCAAGAAAACTGTTTTTATTTCAGCATGACTGGCAGTATGAAGTCATTTGTTGAACATTCAGCTCAGTTTTGGATCTCTATTTTCTTTCAAGGAAGGAAGGGTTTCTCCAGATTTGGCTTATGCCCCTGTAACCTGTGAACAAGTTAGACAAAGAACAAGCTGTCTCCAACTGCCATGCATGTTTGTCAGGAAGAGCTTATGCCTGTCACGTTTGGTCTTTGGAGGTCAAACATCTCAGTTTGTGAAGCGGAAATATATCTGAAATCAGGAGTCTGCAGCATTGTGCTGCAGCAGACGTAGTTATTTGCAAAGTTGTTTCCTCTTACGCTGTATGTAAAGAGTGCTCTGTATAATAAACCCAGTATGGTTAGTGCAATGCCAGTTTATGGAATAAGGGGCTTCCAGGCCCAGTTCTTTGTTGCATCTGTTTTAGAGGCAGAATTCTAGAAGCTAGTAACTCAGATTAGCATTTAAAGGACATTGGCCTGTGGATTCTATATTAAGCAAGAAAGGTAGTCAGAGTCCTGTTCTTGAATGTCTACTTCCAATGAAAAAATACGTGTTTTCTCCAGCAGAGATTGTATTTCCTAACAGATAATTTGTCACTTCAAATACTTATGCAATGATGTAAGTTTTGTATGTTTCTCAGTTATAATGGCAAACTTACCCAAGCAACATTAACAAATAAATTCAGTAATTGCAAGTCTCCTGTTTATTTTCAGTGGGAAAGTGTTAGGTAATAGTTTGAAGATTATCAAAGGAGTGTTATCATTAGTAATGTTATCGCAGCTGTGACCAGATGTTGATAATTGCTCCTGGGTTGTCTATACAAAGGAAATTAATTTGGTTTTTAAATCCTTTCTTGGGTAGTTTTGCTGTGTGGTATCTTCAGTCTTCACTACTTGGGGTATGTTCTTCAACTATTACAGGAATATCTTTGAGATATGTATTCTTTCCAGAAAGTTTATTTCAGCAGACCTCTGTGCTGAAGGAGAGGGTGATTACCAAAAGCTCTTAAACTCATAAACTTAAATACATCTGATACCAGGGAGTTTATAATAGGTTTCACTCTCAGTTCTAGGCTGTTAGGGTTGCAGCCTTATCTTGGAAGGATTAGTGAAATAATGACACTGGCTTTCGAGGTAAAAACACTTAGAGGAATAAATCTAGTTGTTAGTGAAGTTATTTGGAAATGCTGATCTCATGCATAGACTGATTAGGGAAAACAGCAATTCCAAACATGTTCTTTAACATCCCACTCTTACCTAATGAGAGCTTGAATTCGCTTAATGTTTGTAAAGTCAGCTTGAACTGTGAATGTAGTGTTTCAGTGGGAGGAAGCTTTTATACCAGATGATGTACAGTGAAAAGAACTTAGTGTATTTATTTCTGGATCACAGTAAAATTTATTCTACCTTAAAGAATAGCTATTGGAGGTAAATAGTTTAACACACATTAACCAGAACATAATGACTTGAAAACTTTGTTTGTATGTTCCTCCCAGTATCCCAGTCTTGACTTTATTCCACTTAAAATATGGTATAGGGTATGCTCAAATTTGAGTTAAATATACATTTTCTGAATATTCACTCTGTTAATGTCTTAGGAAAAGTAAAGCAAGTTTAATGATAGTAAGAATATAGTCCCCACTGCGTAATTATCTAATGCTGTTTATCTATAGCCTAGTACTGGCTTTTTCTTTAGGGAAAGCTGAGCTGCATAACATAATGTCTTCTTTCTGATAGTCTCATTTTAAAAATAATTCTGCTCCTTATTCCAGAATCGTGCTGAGGGCAGAAATCTTACAGTAATGTATGTCTGGACCTTAGAAGGATGAAAACTAGGAATATTTGTCTGCTTCCCTAAAAGTTATATTTTCAGTCAGTTAGATCTTCTTAGAGCCTAATGTATGCCAGATGTGTGTATGGACCACATAAAGTCTATTAATGTGAAAAATAAATTTATTGAGTAATAAGCTCTATACCCTGTAGTGGAAAAATGTAAGTTTTCAAAACACAGTCAACACACTTATTAGCAGAAGGAAGTAAAATGGGAGTGTACTAACCTTGGAAGTTTTCAAAACCTTCAGTGATGAGAGGTTTTTTATTTTTGTTGTTGTTAACTAACTGGTATGGTCCTGCCTTGTGCAGTCCTGTACACCTTTGTAGTGAACTTCACTTAATAGTTTGGAAGAAACTTAAACTGGACATGTGACTTAGCATGTATATTGTTATACATAAAGCTCCTTAACTGAGCCTTATGAAGTTCAAAACATTAAACTTCAAAGATTATTGTAAGTCTTAAAATAGGGAGCAATAAGGTGTATTCATTCATAAAACTTACCAGTCCAGTAAATTTGTGCTGAGGGTTGCTTTAGGCAGTCTTTGTCACGCCTTGCAAATTGTAAAACATCTCTTCCTCATTCCGCTTGTTTCTACTACAGTATTTATGAAACTATTGCTAAAATCATAATTGTGAATGAACAGATAAGGCTTTATAATAATATTTTCGTTGTGTTGCACTGGTGAAAATTCTCAGCCAAAATTTTAAGTTAATGAATTAGAATTAATGGAAGTAGTAGGGGGCATCTTCTTCAATCAAAAGTTTGCATCTTTCAAAATATAAATAATCTGAAAGCAGTTAGTTACTCAGTTTGAAGCTTGGATGAAACAAGGTGGAATTTTTGAATACGTTCTGGTTCAATAGAAACAAAGCTACTGTTGGTAAATTTCTTTTAATGTTTTCATTCAGTAAATGCTGACCATCTGAGACAAACAGGCTGCAAATCTTGATGAGGGGTTACTCCTGACCTAACATTATGAACTGTTACCTTTTTGTTTAGGTTTTTTTTTCTTTTCCCCCTCAAATGAGCAATTACCAGCTTCCATATCAAGAGAATGTTTTGTGTGACCTAAACTCAGTGGTATCACTGATCTCAGTTTGAGTATTCTGGAATCGCACAGCCCAGAGTTGCTACTGTGGTAGATGGAGCTTTAATGTCAGTACAGTTGAAGCATGCTCAGAGCAGGAATATAAAATGAAATTTGTTAAGACCTCGTTAGATTGAAGAGAATTACCATGACCTTGTTCTTTTGCTGGCAGTGACCACGTATGGTGACTTACCTGGTTAACACTTAGTAGCTGGATGGAATTTTCATGCTTTTGCTTTCCCACCAAATCAGTTACGGATGGAGGAAAATAATCAGGAAAAGATATGGATGATGAGAAAGGCCTAGACAGTTAATTTTTTTTAATTAGTTTGGTTGCATCTACCTACACCACTTCCAGCTGTAAATTGCGTTGTCTCATCTTTATTGCATGGACATCAGTTCCCTAGCTCATAAGAATATTCCAAAGACAAGCTTAAAAATGGATGTTATGAGTCAGCTCTTAGGTCATGTTGGAAATGCAAGCATTTCTGAGACAATAACTTCATTTAAATGTGGTTAAGTAGTCAATACCACTTTTATAAAACTTGGGCTGGTTAATTTCACATTGCTTTTTGCCAGCCCTCTCCCACATTCTTTCCTCTCTAGCAGGTAAAATAGCTGTTAGAGAAAAAGCTAAATGCTCCTTAAAGGAATATTGGTTATAATATAAAAAATACCAAGTCTGCAGTTACTATTCTGATACTGACAGTGTCATACAAAACTAATAAAAACTATTATCTTTTGAGCAAATATTTATCTGAGAATTTGACCTCCATGTGTGTCTCATTTGAAACAAATGCATACTCTTTGCCCGTAGGTAGATTTTTTTTTTTTTCCTGATGGGGTAGTGTGTCAGGGTTCGGAAATGGAATGGTGATTCTAAACTGAAGTCCCAGAGTTCAGTGTTGTACAGTAATGGTAGCAGTAGCGGACACTCTGGGAGAAAGTTCTGCATGCACTTTTCTAGCTCTGATGATGGAGACAGCACCCTTTAGCAAACCTGTTCTCGTGTCAGCATTCTCTGACAGTAGTACAAATTCTGGTACCAAAAGTACCAGGCATACTTGGCCCTTCTTCTATGGAAGGTGTCTGTGGGGTTTTTACTCTTTCTCTTCCTTGCCCCTTCTTTTCTTACCCCCTTTCCTCTAGACTTGGAGCAGGATATCTTTCATTCTGCTGTTTGGCTGAAACTCTGCAGGTTCCTCTTACAGACCATCAATGGATAAACAAATAAACAATAACATGGTCAGCATAATGATTGTGCATCTGTTTGAGGGTGCTGAGGCTGTTCATCTTGAGGAAGCTATGAACCGTTGAGGACTTGCAGTTTGAAACTCAGATCTGTTCAGTAGATGTTTGGTGCTCCCAAATTACTTGGGTATCTACTGTGTGTGCTCTGGCAGTTTGTATTTGTGTAGTGAGAGATGCTGTCCTTAGCACAAAGACAAGGCACATCATCTTGCACTATGTACAGGAAAGTTCCAAAGATAAGAGAAGTACTCAAGGATATAAAATGAATGCCAGACATCTCTGGCAGTTTGTGGTTTTCTCCTCTGCATACATTGTTCTTGAGACAATCACATCTGTGTTAATGATAGCTCAGAGGACACGGTCCTTGGAATTAGCTTTACCCTGTGCTGGCAGGTTGGGCTTGCTGTGATAATTGGACCAAGTTGTCCTAGGTTGTAATGTCGGGTACTTGTCTACTGCTTGCTCATCTCTCTTCACCAAGTGCTTCAGGGATTAGGAGTCTCTTTGATAATAGAACTAACTGGTTTGGCTAGACTGGTAAAGAGAAACTCATTTGGTGTTTGGAGTCAGCAGGGAGAGCGGGTTTCATCTTTTATATGTGAGAGATCACCAGTAGTGGTTCTGCATTGGTGTTGCTCATTTCTGTTATACTCCTTTTCAAATGATCCTTGTCTTGCAGACTGTGTGATATGTTTTAGTTTCTTTATGTTGAGCAAAAGGCATTTGAGATTCATCCAGCCATTTTTGTTGCATGGTTTTATGCTTGTGGCTGTGTACAATGCATGGTATGGTGTCATCACTTCTAATTGTTTGGCTAATTAGCTTGTAGCAGAGACTAGGATAGCTCAAAATTACATTTTGTCTGATTTTATTTTTTGAATTTGTGAAGTAATTTCTCTGTTGGCACAGGTTGGAAGTTCTGTGATCAGTTCTGGTTTCTCAAAGTCAAACTCTGGTCAGTTACTGAGGATTTTTTGAACAACAATAAATTTGAGGCCAGAGTGTTTTGCTTGGAGTTACTTGGCTGTATGTTAGTCACATAGACTTCCTAATGAATGTTGTTTCCTGCAGCTCCGAAACAATGACCTTAACCTTAAGCACAATATTAGTCCTATGAAAACTCACTCTACATAGATGCAGTGAATATATAAAAAGGACCGTTGGTTTTTTTTTTTGTTGTTGTTGTTATCATTCACCTTTCATCTTATTCATGCTGCTGTCATTGGTGTCTTGGTTCAGGCTACAGTGTTTAGCTCTGGCACATGTAGATGCAGGAATCCTTTCTCTGCTATATCTGGGTGACCTAGAGCTCTGTTAGTAAGGTTCCTTCCCAAATGCACTGTTCACATACTGACAGTGAACGTGCTGATGAGTTCCATGAACAAGCAGGGCAAGGCACTTGATTATCATCCCTTTGTAAGAACAAAGAGAGTCTTGTGATGTGTGTCTGTCTTTGGGAACCACATTAGCTTTGCATGTCCTAGGTCCCAGCAGTGCTCTTAGAGAATTCTTGAATAAATAGAATAGAATAAAGATGTTGGCTAGCTCCTGCTACAGTCAGTTTCCAATTTGGTATTCCAGTTGTGTTTGTCATGTTTGCTGCAAAAAAGGGGATACTGAATAATTGGATTTTTACCAAAGTGGCAGAATACTTCCTTTCTTTGTCTCAAGACATTTTTTTATTTCTCTGAATTCAAATTAGCCTAAAAAATATGGGTAGGTTTTTCAAAATCACAGGTCATTCTGCAAGTATGAGAATGTTGTTATCAAATCTGGAACAAAATAAATTGTTCTAACTCTTGACTTCTACCTTCTGGCTTTGTTTACTTACTGGGCAGTGCTGTCAGCTTGTTCAATTTGCAACTGCAGTAAAACTTACACAAAGTAGGTAATTCAAAGAGAAAAAACTTTTTAAGCTGTTTTCAAAATGAACAAAAAAAAAAAGAAACAAACCCCAACCCTTCCGAAAACCCCCAACAAAACAAAAAGAACCAATCCAAAACAAAAATCAAACATACAAATGGTGGTTATTTGAATGTATATGTTTGGGACACGTGTGACTGGCATTTTTCTGTAATGTTCCAGTTAGTTGCAGATCAATGTATTTCAGAACAGTGTTAATTTTTCTTTCCATCTTGAAATGTCTGAAGAGCATCATTTATATTTGTCTTTCAACTAGCAATTTATCATTTTGCTCTGACCAGGATTATTTTTCTGATAGTTAGTTGGTTTAAAATAGCTATGACACTAAACACAAAGCAGTTCTTTGAGTTACTGTAATGATCTGTATGCCATTAATGTCTAGCTACAGTTCCTCCTGGCTTATAAGTAGGTGGAAGATAGTGGGATCCAGTGTACTCTAACCTCCTAAGTATATACATTTTTTACGTGTTTTTCTAGAGGAAAATGGTGATGAAATTGACTCCAAATTCATTTCACCAGGTTGTTTCCAAACTGTTCTTGAAGCACTTAGCTGCTGTGTTGTCCTCCCCCAGCAGGACCGTAAGAGGAAGGGCTGCATGCTTGGAACAATCACAGAGCCATTCTTGGCTACCTCCCCTCTAAGCCATTTGTTGCTTGGCTCCTTTCAGCTGGTATGAGCCCAGGCTACTGCAGAGTGGTGGAAATGGATCAGAGAATGCGTGTGCAGCAATGAACAGCTACTTGGACTGCTGAGTCTTTTTCCTCTAACACAAATGATAGTGTCTCTGTTTCAGAGAAGTCTAAACATAGTGGAGTAACTCATCAGCTTCTGCTGTTCCTTCCGGGCTTTAGGTGTTGCAGATGCTCAAGTCAGCGATTGGTACTTCAGTGTTTCCTGAATGTAGTTAAAATTCTTTATGCTTCTTGTCAAAGAAGAGCATAACTTTGCTTCCTTTGGGGGGAAGGAACACTATGGTTCTAGCTTTTCAGATAACTGTTTACCCCATGATAAATGAGGTTCCTTGAGTTACTGTCAGTAAGGACCTGTAACGTGTTCTCTGTGGTTCTTTTGTGTTACTAACTTACAGGCTTTAGAATAATGTATGTGTGGGTTGTGTCTATTTTGGCCTTTATGCCTTCTAGAGGATTTTTTTGAGGAGGCAAGAAGAGTATATGTAGTTCTCCTTAGTAGATAATTCAAAGTATATGATGTGTATGTGTTCACTGTGACTTGCAGTTACTGTGGGTTTAGACCCCCAGCTAAGTTGCAGCCCATCAGTTGATTGTGGTCATTACCAGTGTGCACGAGTCTTACTTGAACTTAAGCAAAACAGTTTGGGTTTGAATTTGAGCTAGTCTGTATTTGTCGTAAGGAAAGCTCATGTACATGGATAATAATTATGAATCAGTTGAAGCGTGACAGACTAAGCAAACACAGTATTTAGGTTCAGTGGTTCTTGCTCTGTTAAGCAGTATCCCAAATGACTGGATATGAGGACAGAATATTGGGTAAATTGTTCACGAGTTAATGCTGCTGCTTATAGTGTCTGACTAAAATATTGCTTCTAAAAAGTGATAGATTAATTATTTGTTTCTCTTTTATTTTTGAAGTATGTATAGAAAATATGATTCGTCTAGAATAAAAGCAGAGGAAGAAGTCTTTTCAAGTAAGAGGTGCTTAGAATGGTTCTATGAATATGCAGGTAAGGGTGAAATGCAAATTTCTTCTTACTAACAGTTCAGTCTACATTGGAATAAAAAAGTTGCATTAACAGATCTTTCCCAAGAATGACTGTAGAGCTTTTTTTGTAAAAGTCTTCAAGAAGCTTTTCTTATGTTCTCTGTAGTGTGAAGTTGAAGGGTTCCAGGGGCAGTTTTGTGTTTGTCTCTATTGTAGAAAGAGAATGCAGAAGATGTGTAACTAAAAGTACTTTGGAACATATATACATTACTATTCAAATCTATAGCTAAATATGTACCTCTTTCCAAAGTGGTGTTATCTCTGCTTCTTTAGAAGTTCTGTTATCTGCCATGTTAGTTCTATATAGTACAGAATTATGTTTCACAAGTATATCTTTCTCTTTTTCTTTTTTTTTTTAATGAAAGATGGAACAGGTAGAAACACTATTTTGTTTTCCTGCTGAGTGTTGTGCATATGATTTCAAGCAAAGCAATGTACGAATTCAAGTATCCCATACTAATCTTGTAGTTATATAGTTTTACAAGGTATAGGAAAGGTAGACTGAAGTATTTTTTGCCCTTCTGTATGAGAACTTTCTTCAGGCATTACTTCTAGGGTTGCTAATTATGATGTGCAGTCACAAAAGATGATCCTTTAATACTGAAGTTGGTGGTTCTATTATTTTTTTTACATGTGATTTTCTGAAAGGGAGAACTTAAAGTATGGGAAAACATGATCTCATGACTCTAAAAACCAAAAGGAAATGAAATAGGTGATTGACAAAGTAAGGTTGTCTTGCAGTTTTATGATGTTGTCTTGGATAATTTTACTCAGAGCTTGTTCTATCTGCTTTTTATGCATAATGAAGAGTGACAATTTGATGTAATAATATATTTCTTCTAATAAAATTATATAAACTAAATCAAATACTTTATCTCACTTGTGTGTGGCAGTCTGTGAGAGGAGATTTAGTCAAATTCAAGCCAAATCTATCCTATTAGATTCTCTGCCTTTCTGACCAGCTTGATTTATTTTTTTACTCTAGCAACAGGGATAACTCATTTTTGTCAAGACTTTCATGGAAAGAAGGGATGAAAGGAAGGCTGTATATGAAAGAACTTTGGGTTTCCATTGATGCATACACCAAGATAAAACAGAGAAAAGTGGAGTATGATTCTGTTTACAGTATTGAGTAACATTCTAAAAATTAATTTTCAAAGAATAATCTACTGTGTGTTCTTGCTTCATAAGTCTTCTTTATATATGCAGAGAGTTGACACTGCATTTGTTTGTTTTGAGGTTTTTTCCCTAGTGTGTCTTTACATTACAGAATGAGCCTTTCTAAAAACTGTTGTTTACACTCGGAGAACTGTGAGAGGATGAGAAAATGGGAAAAAATATAATTAAACCTTGTTATTCTAGAATAGTAGGTCACCTGATAATAAACCAGATCTCTTTCTTGCACATTGCCATCTTTATATTGGATAAAAGTAGGCAGTTCAGCCTTTAATGTTTTAGGTTTTGTTTCGCCTGAATGTGTCGTTTTAAACGTAATAAAGAACTCTTAACAAAATACTCTGGAGACTTAAAATTTACTTAAAAAAATTAAATTGCACAATGCAGTTCTTAATGCCTATATAATTTTTCAAGAGTATTATAAAGATTACAAGTATATTCTTTTAACAGCATGTTTTAATAAGAGTGCATTTAAACAGCATCTATATTTTTCATCTTTTTCCCCTTCCTAAGTTGGCAAAGAAATAGCTGTAATTCATGTCTTCTTTTCCCCCTGTCGTTACTAAAATTCAGATAATTTGTGGCCATGCCATAGCAATGTGAACAGAGAAGAGCACAAGACTTTTATTTTAGGCTTTTTTTTGGTAGAAAATACTATATAGATGGTATTTGAGACATTAAGGAAGGAGATTCTGAGAATTATAATGTCTTATATCCTGCATAGCTATGTATCGTGTTTTTATGTGATATTATCTTGTGGTAACATTAGAGGTTCAAGCCAAGGAAGGAGTTTCTCTAACCACTGTCCACCCATTTAACCATGCTACTGTTAGGTGGATGTTCTGCTAGTCCTAAGTGCATTCTTAAAGGTCTTACTAATTTACTCTTGCGAGATTATCTCAGTAGATAGGTAGAATAAAGGATATTGTCAGGAAATAAAAGTTGTTTTATGTTTTATTCTGTCTATTTCCAAAGGTGAGATGAAGATTTAAGTGTATCCGGGTCTGATAGTAAGTGTGGAAATACTTACTGTGTGTCAAAACAAAACAAAATACTCCCAAATTGTACAGAAGTTGAGGTTGTACTTTGTGATTGTAGTTCTCTTGTGCTGTAAAGGCAGGACTGCTTTAATTTTCAGAGATAAAATGTGTTTCATTTGCAGGCACTGATGATATCGTAGGGCCAGAAGGTATGGAGAAATTTTGTGAAGACATTGGAGTTGAACCAGAAAATGTAAGTTCGAAGTCCATTCAAAAGGTGCCTGATCTGTTATGATGCACAAGGGATGGTCTTGTATCTCTTTATTTTGCATCAAGAATTAAAATAACACCTGAAATTGTTTTGGTGGGTTTTTTTGTGGTTTGTTCATTTGGTTGGTGTTTGGTGGGTTTTTTTGTTTGTTTGGGGCTTTTTTTTGTTGTTGTTGGGTTTTTTTTAAATAACTTATATTCACATTTGGAAACAAGTTGCCTTCATATTAAACCCCAAACTGTCAACCTGTAAAATCTCAATTAGTCTTTGTTGCCACCTCTTCTTTCACTTTCCCATCATTCCAAAAAGAGATTTGAGAGGTTTTTTTAAATTAGAGTTAAAAAAAGGCTGCTGGCTGTCTTTTCAGAAACAACGAGAAGACACAGGAGATTTAATGTAGCAGGTACAAAACTGTAAAGTAATGTCTTATTTAGGTTTTCTAGGAGAGAAGATTTCAAAAACTGTGAGCAGTATTAGCACTCTCTTTATGCCATTTTAAAAGATGAATAAGGGATATCTGTGACAGCACAGATGGGTATGACAGCATAGATATATGTATACGTAAGTAAATAAAATTTAGAAATGAACAGTGCCTTTTACAGGCTTTTTCGCAGTGCTTAATTTTTGCTCTTAAAATGTATACTCAAGGCCTATCTTTTGCAGGGTTCATAAAGTGTCATCTCTAAGTAAAATGAGAATTGTGGCTTTGAGACATTTACTGGAAATATGTGATTACCTAGTTGTGGAGTTTATTAATATAATAAACCCTTGATATTTGTGCTGACATTTGGGGATATAAGTAGGTGTTCTGATTTCGCATTAAAATCCATATAGAGCTGTATTAACAGCTAGTTAATGACTAAGTTGCAAATTGAAATTATTTTATTATTTTCTTGTTCTAGTCTGCAGCATCAATTGTCCTGAAAGTTTTTCCATGTATTTATCAAAAGTGCTTTCTTGGGTTCCTGAGTGAGATTGTAATCACTTTACCTGAATTTTTCATGGCTTCAGTATTCCTTGTTAGATGTGAAAAGGACTCTAGTTTCTTTGGGGCAAAACTGAAGTATTTATTTATCAGCCTCTGCTTTAGTGTATGTTAATGTTAGTTCATCTAGCTTTACTTAACATCTGCTGGAATTAAACTGCATGTTCAGACCTGCACAATTAGGTAGGCTTGATGGAATGGCTGGTTTCAGGTGGGATCATGGTTAGCTTTAGAATAATTGGATTTCACATAGCTCATGGATTGCAGCTGATACTCATCTAGAGGAGAGTGCAACAAATGTCAAATGTAACGTGTCAGCACATTGGTACTTAACTTTTGTATCAGGTTTGGAAAACCATGTCTGTAGCTTTTGCACCTACCC
Organism: Melopsittacus undulatus; assembly: GCF_012275295.1. NCBI lineage: Eukaryota > Metazoa > Chordata > Aves > Psittaciformes > Psittaculidae > Melopsittacus > Melopsittacus undulatus. The sequence goes on from NC_047533.1 coordinate 27,748,804, forward strand.
ATCTTCCTTGTTGTACCTTTCACTAGTTGACTGTACTTGCTCCCTTAAAGTGGGGTGGCTACTTGGGTGGATGTTCACTGTGTCTCTACACTGTTAATCTTCTCCTTGGATTATGTACAGGTTTGTAATTTTCAGGTTTTTTAACTTTCAAAATAGTACAGCAAGGATCTGGACATCCCATTTAGATGAGTGAAGTGTTAGTAGCCTACTAAGCAGTTACTTGAATAATGTGTGGATCTTTTTATTAATTCTTTTCAGGTAGTTATGCTTGTACTAGCATGGAAGTTGGATGCACAAAACATGGGCTACTTTACATTACAAGAATGGTTAAAAGGAATGACATCACTACAGTAAGTGCTTTGGAAAACCTCTTACACTTGTTATAGTAAAGCCAGTTATTAGAAAAAACAGGCTTTGATATTTTGACTCGTGACACTTAAAAGTGGAGAGCTCTGCTGTGGAGTGAAAGCCATACTTTTTTTGGTCCCATTTATGGCGATATGGCCACCTAGAGACAACTTGAAACCTGACAGCTACACATTTAAGTATCGTTGGATTGAAATGTCTGCAGTCTCAAGAAAATGGAAATGTCATGAGGTTCAACACTGTTTTTGTTCCCAAAGACATCTGTCTTTGTCACTGGATTGGACCTATCTATTAGATATTGGTATGTTAGAGCATGTGTGGTTCAAAATGCCAAATAATACGAACCCTTCCTGTGATTCTGCATTGTCATATTCTTTCTAAGATTCACTTCTTCTAGTTGAGAGCTTATCTCTGTGGCATAATTAACAAATTGCAATTGCAATTGAATAATCATGTAATTCAAAGAGAGCTGGAGAAATAACTGTGTTTTGACTTACCTTCTAGAACAGAATCACTGAAACTGTGTGAGAATTTTTATAGTTTCAACAAAGTATTGTTTCACTGCTGTGGTTTGCTGGTTATTTGCCACGTGTAGACAATGTCTTAGTTTAATCCTATGGAGAGTGCATTTTCCACAAGGCCAAACAATTTTTTTATCAGAATGCCAGTGTATGACTTCTATTTTACCTAAATCCGTTTCACACTATGGTTTTAATCAAGGCATTTTATGCAGACAAACTCATAAACATGCCTTTGTACAAAGTGATGTATTTTGAACAGATTGATGGAGATACATGTTAGAGATGCTTTTCTAAGCTGTTGGACATTTGTGTAAGAATGCAGACTCTAAATTCACTTTGTGTTTTTTTTATAGATGTGATACTACAGAAAAATTGAGAAATTCTCTGGATTACTTGAGATCTTTATTAAATGAGCCTACCAATTTTAAACTTATTTATAGATATGCATTTGACTTTGCACGGGTAAGTAATGGGGAGGACGAGTGTCTGAAATTAAAACTTTTCACTCATAAGTAATAATTGGAAGACTATACTTCAAAGTATGTTTCTGTTCAGAAACCACTCTAGATTGCTTCTAACAAATGGAACTCTTCATTTTCAAAAAAAGTACATGTAAAATGCTAGAATTGGAGAAGAAAAGTATCTAGGATGCTTGATGTTCAGTGGTTTAGTGTTTTGGCATGTTTTGTTACATCTCTGCTACAAGCTATTCTGTAACTTCAAGGAAATAATTTAGGCCCTATTCTGTTGTCTATTGGAAGACTGTTGGAAGGTCATTAATGGTGTTCTCAGTATTTATTAAACAATATATATACTGAGATCAGTCTTCTGCTGTAAAATACGTATCAATAAAATTGTACCTGGTATTGGAACCCATAATATACATAGGACTATTCCTACTTAAAGGGAGCAATAGAATAATTTTCTAAATTAACATTTTGACATGGAATGTGGACATCCATCTTGCAATGTGATGTACAGATGATTTAACATAAACACGATCACAGGCAAAACTGAAACGAAGATTTAGTGCAGGGTAACCAAATACACCAAGAAAATTTGCAGGAAAAAAGTAACATGAGAAAAATAATAAGAAAGACTTAACTATCAGAATTGCTATCAGTTCAATTTCTGTCATAGGCAACTCAGATTTGTGCTTTCTATGTTAGATTTGTTAATAAGCTATGTTAGGTTATCAGTGCTTTCTGTGTTAGCTTGCATAGATTCACAGTAGTTCACTTTTAACCAAAGAAACCTACAGATGAATATGTCAAAATGTGTGGTACTAGTTTGTATGAGAGGACAAAAAAAGCTTTATGAACATTTTAATTACTCCTTTGCTGTGTGAAGATTGATTGTGCCAGTTTTGGTCAACATAAAATGCAAAGGCAAGAAATAGCATTTTCAAGGAAGATCCTGATGGAATATTTTGAACAGGTAGCAAATCTGAATCAGCTAATGGCCTATCAGAAGAAGTGCAGGAACTTAAGAAGAGGATAGTGGGTGAGGTTTATTCAAGAGATACCAAACAGATGTCTTGAAAAAGAATTTAAACATTGTGACACAGGTGCTGTGACATCATTTGCGGCCAAAAAAACCCAGATTGTAGAACTATAAGTCAAAGGCATATCAACAGGGGAAATGTCAAAACAATATTGGATTAGTAGAATTATCGAACTTTTAATACTGTGGAGCCAGTGGAAGTCTAAAGGAGAGTGGCATCCAGTAAGAATATAGAGATGAAGGCTGACAAAGGCTGATATATTTATATAGATGTGTCAGATAAATCTGTTCGTAATTTTTATCAGAATAATAGAAGTAGTTGGTGGCAAGAAGCTGATAGGAACATTTTTAGGTTTTGATGCAGAAGATTGTGTAATTTCTATCCTAAGAGTAATAATTTCAGGGAAGTACTCTATGGCAAAAAGCACTTGTATTAAACTTTTGAGGTTTTACGAGAGAATTTTTGAAAGCATCTGTTGTGATTTGGTAGAGTTATTTTGTCAATAAAATAAATAATCATCAAGGTTTTGTGCAGTATGAATTATTTAAATCAGCAGGGATTTGAGGAAATAATTTAAAATACCATATGTTGGTATTAAGCACAAATATACTCCTCGCTCCCTGTTTGCTCTTGTCATTGCCAAGTTTGAGAACATACAGATGCATGTATTTCATGGCTTAAACAGCTCTTTTACCTGAAATGTGGGGGAAAAAATCTCAGGCTATCATCAGTGTAAAACAAATACTAACATTTATCGCAGTTTGTCAATGTATTATTTCTCACTGTATCCGAGAAAGTTAATGTAAATATCTGGAATGTATGTTAAAAATGCAATTGGAGCATCTGTCACAGCAGATGCGCCATTAGGCAGTTGGAGGTGGGTACAAAGGGCTTATCTGAATAATCAGTTCTGAACAGTAGTCAGAGAAAGAGAATGTAGAAACCTTACAATGTAAGGCATGTAAAAACAGTGAAAGTACAAGGAACAGAGCCTGATTTCTTTAACACTTAAGTGGGTGGGAAGAATTCAGAGTATAAACAGTATGGAAAGTAAAATGTATTCTTACAGCAGTATCATTTCTGTCTAAAGGTGTTTGTGACAGGTGCAAATGGGCTTTGGAAAGAGGATTCGTTTTTAGAATATTTGATATTGGAAGTAACTGGAAGACTTGTATCATATTAATACAAAATGCCTTTGCACGTGTGGTTTTCAGCTTTATTACCAATTGAAAAGTTTTGTTCATCCTGGAATTCACTATTTTTCTCTAGATCAGAATGAGTCAAGTCCCTTTTGGTTTACGTTTGGTCACTAAACCCAGCTTCTGATGTTTTCAGAGCTGTTGGACTCTTTCTTTTAATGGACACTTTCCTTCCTAAACAAACCCACATAAAATTTGGTCTACAGAATTTTAGAACTTATTTTATATTAAATGGGTTTCAAGAAGAGAAGATAACCTTGTGCCATTTGGCTGTTCTTCAGGAACTGGTATCTCACTTTACCACATCTTTCATACAGAAGGCAGTTCTGCCTGTTTCAAGATTCTTTTCAATAAAGATTTGTCTTCTGTAATATATACAGGTGCTCTTGCAAAGATGAGGCAAAGGGTTCAGTTCCCTCTGTCTTGGGTAGCTGTCTCGCACTGCTCTGAGGCACTCCCTGTATTCTGGATATCCCTATATCCATGTATTTTCTTAATTTAGCCTTTGCTGTCTGCAATCATGAATATATACAGAGAGATCAAGGTGTATAGTAGCTAATGTGGAACTTTATTTTTTTGTGATTTCATTAACTTCTGAATTTGTAGCTTAATGCTATAAATAAGGCATAAAAAGGTGAGGTTTTACATCCCATCCCACACCACAATTTATTTAATTTCAAGACAACAAATATTGATTGAGAAACTACTTAAAATAACATTAAATTTTACACGTACACACATTACTTTGGAGATGTGTAGAAGTTGTGTTATCAGATATATTAACTTTTGCACTGATGAGGTGTAACAAATCTGTTGGGTGCAGGTGATACTTTTTAAACTTAGCAGAAACAAAAAAATCGCCACCTAAGCCTAGTACACTACCACTGTGTTGAACTAAAATTGGGTCTCTGTGTGCTAGTGTGTTTTGTTCCCTTTGCTCATTCGATATTTAATTTAATCTGAATTTCATGTAATCAGTAGAATAAGAGAACAAAGAACCTCCTTGGCTCACTCGTGCATGGTCTCTGTTACTTGGTAGCTACTTAACTATTTGCTGACAGTTTATGTAGCCGTAATAATTCTGCGGGAAATATGTGCAGTGATACTTTTTAAGAGACATGGATATGCAGAGACATGTGCAAACATGGGTATGGATCTAATGGCCATTGCTTTCTGACAGTGTCTGAAGTTACAAACAGGAGTGTATGCCTCATTGGCAATAGTGCTTTTTTGGGAAAGCATGTATCAAGCAGCATCTCTGTTAGCTGCGGGGAAGGAAATTTTTCTAGGAAGTTGTGTTTTATGAAAAACCTCTGCTGGATACTGCTATTTATTATTCATTTGTTATTTTTTTTTTCATATATGCATGCAGGAAGTGAGAAATCCTGAAATCATATTATTTTCTGGTTTTTGAATTTTTCCTTTTCATGCAGGAAAAGGACCAGCGCAGCCTAGATATCAATACTGCCAAGTGTATGTTGGGCCTTCTTTTAGGAAAAACGTGGTCCCTTTTTCCAGTATTTCACCAGTTTCTAGAGGTACGAAGTTTGGAACAGAGTCACTTTTTTTTGATCTGTATTCTCTGATACTTTAACTAGAGATAGAATGAACAGCTGCGATTTTTAGTTGTTCTGATGTAGAATATACTAACCCCCAAAGCAGCACTTGTAACTGGTTATCTTTCTTTCTTCCTTTTCCCCAAATCCATATGCTGTTAAGGTTTATTTAATGCAGGACAAAGTATAGAATGTCTTTAATTTGCTTTTGGACTTTCATTTTATTGCTGTATGTTTGTCCACTAAAAGATGTCTTAATCAGAAATGTGAATTATTCAACACTGGCTTGGCTGGTTAGTGATTTCTTTAATCCTATCCATTTTTAGCAGGCGTACAGATTAAAGTCATTCAGCCTGAGGTTTAAATTTTCTTTAAGTAAGAGAACCTGATTTTGAGGGAGTTGAAAATGTATTTTAGTAACTTCTGTTTCTTGCCTCAAGCAGCAATCAAAATACAAAGTTATCAATAAGGACCAATGGTGTAACGTTCTTGAATTCAGCAGAACAATTAACCTTGACCTCAGTAACTATGATGAAGATGGAGCCTGTAAGTACTACCATATGTTGATATTCTAAAATAGTTTCTTTCTCTGAGCTTAATGATTCAGTGTCCTTTTACAAAATTTTGTAAAATACAGTTATTTGATCTCTCTACAGGGCCAGTGTTGTTGGATGAGTTTGTGGAGTGGTATAAAGGAAAACAGATGACATAGGAGTATAACTATGCACAGCCACTCAAGAGTCACTGTTACCACAGTTATGTCAACCATTAGCCATAAACTGCTATTTGTATCAAAGTGCATGCTGCTTTTCTTGCACTGCATCCCTTTTGCAGGGAACTTTCGATGTTTGCTATTTAACAAGCTAGCTATGCTTGCTGTGTAGCATTGTTCTCTTTGAAGGCTGCTTTGCATTTTGTATTTACACTACAAATTGGTGAACTTGCCAGTGTCTTCACTGTGATTATGTGTATATTGCTGTCTAAATTTTGTATATGTGTATAAAAACCCCCTTCAGCGAGGGATTATTTCTGCAGAAATGTATTGTAAAAATAATTTTGTGGCATATTTCTAGTCATCACTTACATGTTTGCTGAAACTTTAGTTGTTTTGTTTTTCTTTTGGTCTCAAATGGAGCATTTCAGAAAATGAAATTAACAGACTGCTTGGACAGAGTTATGTGAAGAGCTATTGTCAATTTTAATGTTACTATTTGAGATGCCAGTTTCTGGGAGGAGAAGACATGCTGTGACTTTCTTCACCAGAATTCGCCAAACCTGACCTATTGCTTAATAGGAATGAAACATTGATGTCTTAAAATTCTCTCTATACACATATAAATATTAAACCACTGTAATAGTTGTACATGCCACAAATGATTTCCATTTGAAGAAAAAAGTACTGACGTTTTAATGTTAAAACCGCAGTAGTCATTACAGGTACCAATGAACAAATTAAAGTACCTTTTAAAAATGGGTTTTAGACTTTTGTAGATTGCCTTTGGCATACTCCTCTTAATTTTTGGTGTACCAAGAGTGTTTGGTCGAAGTTGTGATCTAGTGAAACTGGAAGTTCTAGATAAAATTATTGGTTTGGGGAATAAAGTCTGCTCAGCCCTAGCACATAGCTAATATAGATTTTGGGGTTATTTTTTGTTTTGGGGTGTTTTTTGTTTGCTTGGATGGGTTTTTGTTTGTAGTCTTTGTCAGGGTCTCTAACTTTGTATTTCTAGGTAATTGGAAATATGATACTGAATAGTCAAAACATAACCTTTTCTTTCATGCTGGGGATTGGAATTCCCAGAATGTCCATTGCAGGCAATGGGCATGTTGAACACCAGCATTAAATGGCAGTGCTTTTTAGTAGGGACCACTTCCTATTTCACTCATTCTTTATCTGTATAGGGCAGTTCTAGTGATTAATTTGGGGAAAATGAGTGAATGGAATTATGTCTAATTTCCATAATTTTGTCACATTGTCTTTGCCTTATCCTTCTTTAAGTAATGTGTTGATTTTTATAAATAGGTCCTCGAAGTATCCGGTGCTATTAAACTTTGAACCCTTAAAATTTACTAAAATGTTCCATATTGATTCACAGAGCATTTAGCAAGAAAGGACCAACCTATGTTTTGGAACGAAGAATAACATTTCTTTTCTGTAGAAATATTTTACAAGGTGTTGGCAGTTTTGATATTGCTCTAGAATGCAGTCTGGGGGGTCAGGGAGGAAATGTTTTATGTTGAATGTGAAATTTTCAGCTCTATTGAAGGTCCTGTTCTGCCATCACGGAAGTCAGGAACAACTGTCCTTAACTTGACTACTTTCAAGATTAAGCCTAGTTTAGCAAAAGCTAAACGTGGTGCTTAAACATTAGTTTGCTACCCTGGACCAGGAGGCTGTAATTGTGGTGCTACAGGTGGTCAGTTGTGTTCAAATCTGTTTGCTGTTGACTTTTTTTGTTTGTCAAACTCAGCTGCCAAAGACAAAAATTGTGTGTGTTTATGTATATTTGTATATACATAAATAGATAATATATGTGCATATACAAACCCCTAGGATTTCATGATGCTGGGAAGAAGAGACTACCTTTCCCTGTGAAATAGTCATGTTTGGATTTCTATGACACTAAATAGTGCTATTTGAAGTTAATAGTGTTAAAACATACATAGTCATTGCTTTCTTATGTACTAATATGCATAACCTTAACTCCATGTTTAATGCCAGTTTGCACAAGAAATTAATTCAGTGGAGTGTGGTATTTAATGTTTACAACATGCCTCTTACCACAAGTTTTATTAAGATTTCTGATGTAAATGTATATATTACTGTAGTATAACCTGAAGGAAATAATCAGTGGAGCTGCTGGTTTAGTTCTGAAAAGAATTAACTTAGAAGCAATATTACTTTTAATGTTAGGCTACATTGTGGTTGCTAAGATTTTAAGTGAAATACTGTAATTGTTCTTAAGTGTTAAGCCTAGTTACTGACTCTAGAAAACTGTTTAGCACAAATTGGCATGAATCCTGCAACAAATACAAGATGTGCATAAAAGGTTTTGTATGTCACACGTAATTCAGCTTCCAATAATGGAAGCAAGAGCCAAAGACACTTCTAATCTATTGCTGTTAAAACGTTCATCTAAGAGGGTCAACAGAAATCTGTTCAGCTTAATCAGGTGCTCCTTTTCCAAGTTTTGCTAATGTTTAGCAGAATACAAAATGTAAATAAGAGCAAATGAAACAGGAGAGGAAACCTCAGAAAGCACTCATGTTGTGTAAGTTAACAAACTCTGGTTTTTTCTTTGTGTAAAAGTAATCAGGAATAATGGGAAGGAGGAATGTGTTTGGAAATGAATCAGATGCTGCAAATTTTTTTCTTCCACTTGTAAGCAGGAAGAATCCGTAGTCTTCAGTTGGTTTATAAACATGCATCTTCATAAAATCAGCCACAGATTCAGTTGCAGCTTGTAGATGGCTTTACGGACATTTATAGGGATCAAATATACTAAAATGAACCTGTATGGCTTGATAAACTTTCCTTTACTATCCATCCTTCTGTTTGTGCTAGATAAACTGATAAGTAGAGAAACTTGACATTGCCAGCTCTTGTATTTTGAAGAAAATCCCTCTCATTTTTAAATACTGTGGAAATGTAACTAAGCTACTGAGTTTACCTTGTAGTTAATACAAGCTTGGTGTCTTCTGTTTGGTTTGTTATGCCATGATATAGTTAATACAGGGTTTTGTTTGGGTTTTTTTTCCTCTTGAAAGGTAATATATAGAATATGCTGACTTCTTGGACAAGACACTTAGAGATCATTCTGGAAGAAGTGTCATGGGTCTTGCGCTAATCTTTCTGGTGTATTATTACTACCCTTATAGCAGAATCCTGATAATATCTGTGCAGTTCACACTTGGTATTTGGGAGATACAAATGGAAAGCCAGTTAGTGGAAGGAAAACAGCATCCAGAGACTATAGCAGTGTACAGTCTTTGATAGATAACAAACATTTGGAGCTCTTTGGACTTGATGGTCTTAAAGGTCTTTTCCAACCTAAATGATTCTATGAGTATTAGTAACTGAAACATTCCACTAATTCAGTTTCATTCTACAGGAAAATAATATTAAGTATTTAAAATATTAACAAAATTCTGTGTTACTGTTTTTTTTACTCTTCATCCTTTCCCAGGAAAACAAGCTGAAGAGGATGGAATTTATTGGAATCCTTTATGTGCTTGAGTTTTCAGTTCAAGGTTGTCTTTTAGCTACAATAAATATTTGGGTTACCTTTGCATAGCCTTTTCTAGTGTTAGTAGAGGACTGGGGATGTCTTCCATCTTACCTCAAATACATGCATTTTATTTCATCACAAATATGCTCACACAATCAAAGTTAGTTACAGCTCATTGCTACTTGGTTAATGTTCCCAAATTACATTATTGGAGGGCAAGAAATGGACTTCAGTTGTGTTAAGGTTCTCCCAGATTTCTGTTGATCCTTGGTCACAAGTCTAACAAATTGTTTAATACTCTTGGAATTCATACACACAGCTTTAAAAGTTAGCTTGTGCCCTTGTATAACTGCTAAGATACCTCTTCCTAGGCCTTATATTCTGTCCTTTCATACTGCTGTAAAAGTGTATAAAATCCACCCACCAACTACATTGTTGTCTGTAATTGAGACCAAAACTTGGCTTGATTTTTTTTTTTGTTTGGTTTTATTTTTAAAGATCTCCCCCATTTTCTCTGTGTGTGTGTGTGTACGTGTGTTGTCACCAGGTAGTACCTACTGACACTGCTGATGCAGGAACAGCCGTTAACCTGTAACTGTGAATGCTTTGTTACTTGGATATTACATAAATAAGGTGTGCTAAACTGTGATTCACAGCCTGATGGAAATACTGTTAACGCCACCTAACATGAGTTCCTCTGGTTGACTTTTAGGTCTTTTGCTGGTGTTGATGTAAAATGGCATCTCACAAATAAACAGTATTTGTGTTGGTTTCAGCAGTTGACTTCAGATTTTTCTATGGTTCATACCTCAGAAATTCTCATATCTCATGCATCACTTCAGCTGGCAGCCTTTATCATTTAGTAGCAGAGAACTAGTATGTATAATCTTGTCATCCTTATTTCTAATAGTAAGGAATATCAGTATTTAAAACTTTGTTGGAGAAAGGTACATTTCAGATGGACTGTACGGGTGTAAAACTGCATTGTATCACAAAAGTTTTCCACAGAAAGAGTCAATCTGAGCAGGAATGTCTCTTAAGATGAGATTTTTCAAGAATAATGATTATTACCCGCAACATCTCGCTACAGGCTTCTCGCCCATGAGGTCCTCACAAGAAAGCTGTTGATGGTATGGGATGGATGAACAGGCTGTGAGGCAGACTGAAGAGGAGCTGTATGGCAGGGCCCAGAGGGTGGTGGTCAGCAGTGCAGTCTAATTGGAGGCCAGTAACTGACTCCAGGGGTCAGTGCTGTGTCCAGTCCTGTTCACCTTCATTGATGAGCTGGATGATGGGGCAGAGGGTACCCTCATCATGTTTGCTGATGGCACCAAACTGGGAGGAGCGGCTGATACACCAAATGGTTGTGCTGCCATCCAGAGAGACCTCAACAGGCTGGAGAAACTGACTGACAGGAACATCATGAACTGTGGGAAGTGTGAAGACCTGCACCTGGGGAGGATCTGCCCCATGCGCCAGCATATGCTGGGACCCACCCAGCTGGAAACAAGCTTGGCAGAAAAGGTTCCTGGTGGACACCAAGTTGAACATGAGGCAGCAATAGAAGGCAAATGGTATCCTGGTCTGTGTTGGACAAAGTATTGCCAGCATGCTGAGGGAGATGATCCTTCCCCTCTCCCCAGCACTGGTGAAGCCAGACCTGGAGTCCAGTGTCCTCTTCTGGGCTCCCCAGTGCCAGAGAAACTCTCTAGTCCAGCAAAGTGCCATGAAGTTGGTGAAGAGAAACCTGGAACTGTTGAGAAGATTCTAGGGGGAGATCTTAATAAGTATAAATATCTGAAGGGAGGATGTGAAGAAGATGGAGTCATGCTCCTTCCACCAGTGCCCAGGGGCAGAACCAGAGGTCATGGGTGCAAAGTGAAACTCAGGAGACTCCCCCTGAACATCAGGAAGTGCTTTTTGACAGGTTGGCCGAGCACTGCACAGGTTGTGCAGGGAGGTTGTGGAATCTCTGTTTTTAGAGGTACTCAAAAGCTTTCTGGATATGACCTGGGCAAGCAGCTGTGGATGGTCCTGCTTGAGCGGGGGGAGTGGAATAGATGACCTTCAGAGGTGCCTTCCAACCAACTCTTCTGTGATTCTGTGATTTTCTAAAAGCAAATGCTAAAGAAAATTCCCTTCAGTTACTCAAATTTAATGCTGGCAGAGAAGACAAGTCTCAGGAGTATTTAAATGTAATGATATTTTGATCAGAGAGTCTTTGTGACCTTAAACACATGTGGTTTCCTTACTTTTCAAAAGACTAAATTATTTGACTTGTAATGAGCTGTTGAATTGATCTTTTTAAAGCAGAAGTGGTATTACCTAAGCAGAACAGTAGAAAAGCTGCTAGCAATAAGACGTGAAAATTACAGCCTATGTCTCCATAATATTCACAAATACAGTTTTTAAAGGAGCCATTAGTTAATTTTACTACTTTGTGTTGCTTGCAGAATTACAAATCTGATTTTGAATAGGAAACAGACTTAAAAGCTGGCAGAGAAAATAAGGAGCATATGTTAGAGACAGTAAGAAATTGGGGATTTTAATATTTTGTACTATTTGAGCTGCCAGTCCTAAGGCTTTTGACTTAAAATGTTATTTAAAGTTCAGTGCATTTACAATACAGTTAGAATATTGTAAAGCCCATTCTGGAGACACAGTTCTTCATTATGTTCACATCAAGGAAGGCTGGGATTGCCTTCATCAGTTCTCAGAATGTAGCCTGCTTCTTGCATCTATAAGAGGAGGTGAGTCATAGTCTTCCCTATCATGAAAACTTTAATATTGCTATTCAAATAGTTTCTGATGTTAATTATACGTAAGTTAGATGCGAATGTCTTTTCTTCACATTCAAGGGTTATTTTCCAGCCCAGTTACCAGTGAACTCTGGAACAAATGAAATGCTTTGTACCTAGCAGCAAACAATTTGATAATTATTCAAGTATCATAAATATGTGTTAGAAAATGAGAGCTTTATTTCATTCTGATTACTGTAGTTCTCTGTATACTCTTAAGACTTAATTAATGTTTCCTATGCTGATTCAGTGTATGAGGGATATTATGTCCTGTCAACACTTAGAGCTCAGCACGCTTGCCCTGTAAGGAGATGTGCCCAGAGTATTACCAACGTCCTCTTGGCTGCCTCCTCATGCTTCATGTGTGCATTCATACAGCATAGGCTCAGCCACCTCTGTCATCGAGCCTATTCTCTGACTTGGTGTTTACCCACTGTCACCTGTGATAGTAACACAAGTCTTACCTGAATGTGAGTTTTGCTACCTGAAGTTACTGATGAAGCTGAAGAAGTTTCAGCTTCCCTGGAGCAGCAGTTGCAGTTATTCCTCTCTGCAGCTGTAACTCCTGTGCATGGAGAAAGAAAAGTAAAACATACGCTTCTGCTCCTCTACCAGCAGCAGGTTTTGTAGTGGTGTAGGTATTCCACAAAATTCTCAGTGATCAAACCAGCTAAATAGGGAAGATACTGGTGTGAGCAGGATACAGTGGATTGATACTAGCTGAAGTGTAAAGAAAACGGAGTGGAGGAACTATAGCTATTTTATACAAAAGTGCATAGTGAAATGAGTACATGGAGAGGAGCAAAGTAAAAGGAGCACTGCTTGGAAGTCACAGAAAATAAGAAAGGTTTTACATTGACTTTAAGAGCAACTGCTGATGAAGTGAGGAACTAGTATGAATGAGAAGCAGTTGAGTGTTTCCATTTGCATGAAGTGGTGCCAAGAGTGGAGAGATGAGTAGCAAAGAGTGGCACAAGATCAGGCAGAAATCTGAAGGTAAGTTTGAGACAGAACATCAACAATATTCTGACAGCAGAATTAAATACTTTGTCCCATATTAAAAATCCCTTGATGAGGAAGCAAATTTACCCGATTAGGATAGCAAATAGCTATTTTTCTATAACTTTACGGCATAAGGGAGGCTGAGAACGCTCATAGCTTCTCACAAGGAGTGGACTGCTTGCATCACCACTGCAGCATCACCACTGCAGCATCCCCATGGTCAGGAAAAATGAGAAAATGATTTAGCAATGCACATTTTGGAAGCCTGCTGAACTGCAGCAAATGACAAAGCTTTGCTGTGTACGAAACAGCACTCGAGCCAGTCTGTTTTTTTTCTCATGATCCACAAAATTGCCTTCCTTATGCAGTTACATTTCTTGAGTTGCTAGCAGCTGGTACAGCCAAAAGGTGACAGACAGGCCTTGGAGAATGGTCTGTCAACACTGTGTGTGAAGACTCATACATGCCATAATGAGCAAGTCTGTGCTTTTTTATGTATTATTCCATTTTTTAAGTTGCTTTGGCCACAAGTAACCTGTGTGTATAATGAGCTATACTGAAAGCCAGTTATGAGCACTGGTAGTGAGGAAATACTGCTTTGTTTTCTACTTCTGGTGGCTCTGTAGCTGTTCGTGTGAAGAATCACGCTCGTATTACCCAGTTCTTTCCTTCTAGACAGCCTCTAAAAACACAGTTGTTTTTTGTCACATTCTGTTCTCTGAGAACAGCAGCCTTAAATTCAATAGATACCAAGGCATTATGTGAGATTTGAGACTATGTGGGGTTTAGGAGAGAAAAATTGCACTAGAATAGGGTATAACAGTTACAGACATTTGTATAATCAAGGAATGAGTTGTACTGGGTAACACTTTATTTTAGTTACATTTCTGGGGGTGCTGAGGTTTTTGCAGATTGCAGTGTTTTGTTGTTTAGTTCATGTCTACTTGGAGTAGGAACAGTTGTGGACAGTGAAATGTGTAAAACCTTTGCTTGTGTTTGAAAAACTGAAAACAAAAGCTGACCCTTAAACTCATGAATAATTTGATGACAAATGAATCCATTTCTTCAGAAGATGAGTTCACCCCTGGTTCCTGAGTGGACTCCTACTGAAGGAATGAAGCTGGTACCTGTTCTTAATAAAGTCTTCGTTATCTAGTTAGCATTTTAGGTATCACTGAGTACTGGAGCAAAAAGTACAGAAATGTTCCGAGAATCAATTGGTAGGCAAGAAGATGTGTGTGACTGCAGCTGATTGATTGCCTGTGAAGGAAATCTAAGCAGAAGTGACTTGGCTCGGTAGGTGTTTAACTGGTAATTGTGATGGTACGTGTTTGTCCATGGCACTTGGTTGCCAGTTAGGGTTAAACCCCTACAATGTGTAATTGTTAGAAGGAACTCAAGGCACTAAAGAAGATGGTTTTCAAAAGATAAATAATACCAGTACTGGTCTCATTCAGCTGCTTTTCCTTGCCTCAGTTTTTTTTGCAGTAGTTCTGTTTTGGCTCCAAGATGTGAAGCTAACAGATCACCAGCTTCTGTCAGCAGCAGATCGTTCTGTCCTAGCTTTCTCTCTAAAGATAGCTCCAGAGGTGTACCTGCACCATTGGACTTTTCATCTGGTGGAACTGAAATGTGTGCTTCTGTTCAGAGTTTTTAGTGAATTAATTGTGTCTGCATGACAGGGTTTTCCCTGAGTTGCCAACCAGCCTGTGTTTAATGGGAACCTGGGCCTGTTCTCCTTCATGATGGCTTTTCCCTTCAAAGACTATGTCCATGATACTGTGTATGTTAAAAGGGGCTTGGGCCATGTTCAGAGAAAAACTTAGGTTAGTTATCTTTTGGCTTAGAAAAAGTTACTTTATCTCAAGCAATTAATGGTCTTATACAGCAGTTCTGAGCTGCTCTTAATTTGCCCCTCCTAAGTAAAATTCTGAAGTGGTCATAGGATCCTTTTTCTAGGGAATTATAGCTTAGTAATAGGAGGTTGGCTTTTCTTCAGTTACTCTGCCTGTGTCAGCACACCTGCAAACTGCAAGTAGCTGCATTTCCATAGCTGACTTTTCTGCAAGGTTTGAATTCTGTTTCTTTGAGAAAGAAGAGTTCCATTTCTCTCTCTGTCTTGACAAGTTAAAACCTCATTTTTTACATGTAATTTAACACTGCTCAAACTTTATCTATCTCTGTAAAACTGTGGGTGTTCAGAGACACTCAATTCACCAATTTGGTTCAAAAAGCAGAAGAGAGTA
This sequence comes from Melopsittacus undulatus, assembly GCF_012275295.1. Taxonomy (NCBI): domain Eukaryota; kingdom Metazoa; phylum Chordata; class Aves; order Psittaciformes; family Psittaculidae; genus Melopsittacus; species Melopsittacus undulatus. Next base: position 27,764,225 of record NC_047533.1, read on the forward strand.
ATATGCACTATTTCATGGTACAGGGTGAGCCCCACAGGAAAACACAGTAACAGTGTAATGATAATTTCAGTGTTATATTTATTTTAGACAAAGAAACAAAACAGTCCATATTAGAGGCCAATTCAAAGGGAAACTAATACCTTAGTACCAACAATAAGAAGAAAGTAAATACATATTATTATTGTAACTCAGCAAAAGCTTTATTAGCAGGCACAACTACCAAGTAGTTTACTCATTTGAACATCCTAGAGTTGTTTTTCATGAAATTTATTCTTGGTTGTTTTTTTTTTGTTTTGTTTTTTTTTTTTTTTACAAGTACCCTTAAACAAGTCCATGGCTTCTGACCCAAATTACACTTCGGAATTCCAGTGGTTTTAAATTAGACATACACTCTAGTTCCATAACTTGGCTTTCGGAAGTTAAAGGCAGATAGATGGTTATACCGAGGGTTACTGAAAACCCCAGCAAAATCATTTTTGCAACTACTGTATGACGTAACCACTGTGGAAGCTTAGTGTTATATTTTTGTCTCTTAGCTATTGAAGTTTGTTCTCCTGCTTTCCAAAACCTTAGCAAATCCATCAAATGCTCTCTTCTTCTTAACAAAAACCTGTCCCTGTCCTAAGTTGGTCTGACCTCTTTGATGGAGCTTCTCGCTTGAATTTTGGAAGTTGACAGCTGCTGTAGAACTGTTCTGCAGTCCTGTCAAAGTAGTGTCATCCTCCACCTTTCTGAAATCAGTGCTTTTGGAGATTGTATTCCCTGTAGTTGTTTGTGGGAATGAACATGAACTGTATTGTGTGCTTTCACTGAAGAAGCCTTGTGGGACTGAGAGGGAATGTGCATCCTTGTCACTCTGATCCAGCTGAAAATGATCTGTGTCGAATATCGGTTGTGTTTTTCCAGAAGAGTGAAGATGCAGCAAATCTGCTGCTTCAGGCAGGCTGCAGTGGCTGGTATCCTGTAATTCCATGTATCCATCACAGTTTTTCTCATTAAAACCTCTTTGCATTACATCTGCACGAGCCGTAGGTGTGTTCACCTGCTTCCTCTGTGGTAGCAAGTCTTCTGTCTCTGTAATAACTGTCAGCTGGTTTTCAGCTGTGTGTTCAGGCAGAGAGTGAGGAGGTGAGTTGTTGCTGGAATGCAGTACTGATGTTCTTTTAACAATTTCATTCAAACCAGTATCAATGGGAGCAAAAATGAAATCAGTGTCTTCAGATGTGTTTCTTAGTGCTATGCCTCCTTCACCATGGTTCTTTTCAGAGGATTTCCTATCTCTGTGTTCATCTGTACTTCCCTCTGGTGCATTTGCCTTTTGTCCAGTAGGACTGAAGCTGAGGGAATGCTGTGGTTTGGTGGGAAACTGATCTGGCTGCAGTTCAGCCTCTTTGGGAGTGCTCTCTGTATCTGCATCATACATGGGAGAATGTTTGAATGAAAGTAACATGTTACCAAAACCTGCACTTGGATTGCAGAGAGAATCAGAAACCGAGGTCTGTGCTGCTGCCTTGGCATTAATGAAGTGATCAAATGTAACAGGAACGTCTTGATTTGCAGAAGTAATTGTGTCTGGATCTGACATGCTTACATGACTGCTGCATTTATCAGCGTAAGGCAATGCTGATTCAAGCATGATGGTATCTGATCCATAATTAATGGCACTTTCAAAATGCGCATTGTTCTTGTCTTCATTTTCCCCAACACACTGAAGTCCAGTGGCAAGGTTTGCAGATTCTGGCAGTGTTGAGCACTTCTTATTTCCACTATTCCTATCAGCTTCCTCTACTGATGACTGACAGACAGGCAGGTTGTCTCTAACATCATCTTGATCCAGTTCAAAGTCTGCTAAAGAACTACAGTCGCTCATTGTGAATGGAGCCCCCTCATCTGAAGAACTATCATCAAATATATCTGCCAAAGCACCTCTTTCATTTGTGGATTCTGCTTTACAGTTGTAATTCTCAATATTTGTATTTCTTCTGCAGCTACTGGGTAAAACAAAATCTCCCACATCACTGGTTAGATTTATGTTGCTGCTTAGACAAAGTTGTTTATCACAGCTTTGCCTTTCAGGCATACATTTTGTAGTGCTCATGGCTTCATTTTGTGAAACGACACTTCTTTCAGGACAATTGGGTGTAGCCTTTGTGATATCAGACTGCAGTAGAGCAGAGCTGTTGCTTACCTTGCTGTTCCTAGAATCTTGTGCAACTGTATGTGCTTGTATTGTGGAAAGTGGAAAGCCAGATTCTCCCTTGAAGGGTAAATCCGAATCTGAAGAGTCAGTGTGATGTGAGTAAGAGTCAGCATTTGATCTCCTGCGTATGGGAGTGATCCTGCTCTTCTCTGAGGCTTCATTATTTGCATATATTGGATCTTTCTGTAGTGAAATTTCATTACTCTTTAATTTTCTTGGCGTTACTTCCTTGCTGTCCTTGTCATTTATCCTCACAGAAAACAGTCCATTTTCATCAACATTTACATTTTCATCATTGCTGATGCTAGTTTTGATGTCTGGAAAAAAAGCTTTTTTCTTCACATTGGTCTCATCATTGATTTGTTTCTGGTACTCTTCTTCAGTATTTGGTGCACATATGCTGCTACCAATGACATTTGCTTGCGAAGTAGAAGTTTCTGCAGGAAGAACGTATACGTTCCTTGAAGAATCCTCATCACAAATGAACAAGCTGTGCTGTGTATTGGTTGTTTTGCTTGTGTTTGCAGAGCACTCTCTGCTCAAGGTTTCATCTGAAAAAGCTTGGTTACAATAAGTATGTTCTGAAACTGAGTTCTTGTTTCTGCATATGAGTCTCCACAGGCTTCCAAGGTATGGTCTAGCAAAAGCACCCAGGCAAAAAGCACAAACAAATGTAATGAGTACTGAGAGGCACACAGCCAGTGTAAGGTCTTGCTCTGTTCTTCCTTGTCGCAAAGCAAGGTTAGCATCTCGAGCTTTGCGAACCAAAAATGTTGAGCCCCTTTCTTTCACCTGTATATCATAGATGAGATATTTCTTCTTTGTTGTATTAGAAATACACAAATATAACCCTTCAGCAGCTTTCTCAGCATTGTGTATCACTAAATTATTCATTTTATCCAGTGTCATATGAGAAAGACTCGTATCTTTTGGAATTCTGCCATTAGGTGTCCACCAAGAGGCTCCATTCTTATTACCTGAAATACAAGAAAACAGAAATTAAATCTGTCCTAAAAGCATAGGATACTTGGTTTTGGGGGTCAAGTTATTTCTGTAAGAATATGCTCTGGCCTATCTTTGATAATTTCAGCTATTTATTATAAGATCCATTTTCTTTTTATCCATCCTGCATCATTTTACCAAGTATCTGTTAAACCATCATATACTCTCCCTCTCCCACCTCCTTTTAAAACTGTACATATGGGATCTTAATAGTAGTCATTACAAGAAAAATAGCATGTGTGAGAGAGGAGATCACTGGAATTATCTAAGTGTGTTCTGGGTTGTACTAGAAGTACCTGCTGATATCCTTTGTGGAAGATCCATATTTACAGCCATTCTCCACTGTGGACACGCTCTCTGTGTGCAGCAATGAGATAAAGCTTCACTCGTTAACTGTCAGTGTGTCCATCACTGTGATTTACCTCTAGTTACTGCTTTGACTGCAACAGTAAGATTTGAAAACCAAAGATATTTATATCTACTGAGCAATTGTTCCAAACTTTAGCTGGTGTAGGCCGTGACTGGTTCTTGGCTTTTGGAATGTTTTAAGGTTGTATATAGCCCTTTGCCTTTGGATCTGCTTGTGTTCCCAGTTGAGTTTAGGTGCAACCTGGTACGTTGATCAGTTTCCATGACTTCCTTGTTAATAGACAAAACAGGTGGCATACTGATGGAAACTACGTATTTTCATTTGGGAGTGAGAGTTTTGAAGGGAAAACCTACTCACCTCAAAGTGTGTTCCGGGTTCAGCAGTAGCAGTCTTAAACCACAACAAAGTGCTGTTGTCCATTAGAGTTAAACCATTCTGCCTTATGGCAGAGGGCAAATACACCTTCTATTCCAAGTTTGATCTTAAGTTTTCCTTCTGCATGGAAAGTCCTAGCTCTGTATTAACTGGAAATACTGACTGTGGACTACTGTAGCTGTACTTATGTAGAAGAAATATAAATCCTCTCCCTGCAAATAAACTTTCATTTCATTTTGCTACAGATGAATACCAGAAATGTTATTGTATCCTTCTCAGTTTTCTAGATGCCCCAGATGTGCAACCCCGCTATTCAATACTTAGTTTGCTTTCCGAAATTAACTGATAAATTTGCAATGTACTGCTTAGTGAAATTTATTTGTGTATAATTGGGCATCATTATTAGTTTAATGTAAAGAAGAAGATGAAGACTTCTTTGGAGAAACATGACTATCAAATATTCTAATGGGTATACTACTTTATAATAAAATAATTTGCATGTTCATTGTTCAGTTGTTTTTAAACACTATTTGGAAATCCACTTTTTAAAACAGATTTCTTTGATCATCCTGCACACATTTTTTTTTTAGTAACATATGGATGGAGTCCCTGTTTTACATACCTCTTGTGTTGTCCAAGTTACAGTTTAGCACTAGTGTCTTCCCTGTTGGGATGGCAGCCCCCTTGAGCAAAACACTGTCGCTGCAGTTTAAATGCAAACTTGAAAGATAGAGCAGAGGTTTCTGTGAGCTGGTGCCAGATTTATTGTATAAAATACTCATTTTTTTCCTTATGGGGTCAAAAAGAAAATGAATGAAATGTTTGAAAGCATTCAGTCTGCAATTAAACATCCAGGCGTTATTTGGCAAATCCACTTCAATTCTAAAGAAGTTCAGATTGATCAGTATCTGTGGTAGGGGGGTTGTCAGAGCATTTCCACGGAGATCTACCACCTAGTTGGAAATAAGTCAGAATTAATTTGATAAGCCTTACAGTGGAATCCCAGCTGCAGTATCAACAATAGCATTTACTTCAGCATACAAGCACTTTGCAGTTACAGGGGCAATACCTCTGGTCAGGATTGCAGTAATATTTTTCTAAGCTTTTTAATTTAAATGAAAAGTTTAAACTGGTATATTTAGATTTCTCCCATTGTAGACTATCTCTGTGTGCATGGGAAGCCGCAGGGCTTTCACCGTGGAAGGGATGATAGTAGGGAAGGACGTGTGTGTGTTTAAGCCAGTTATGGATTGGTTTGTGGCATAAATAAATGGTGAATTTATGGTTATATTTTGTATATTTATAAGTGTATGTGTTTTCCTGTATATGAAAAGCAAATATATATTATATACTAATAATGATTATTTTCACAATTTGCTTTAGTTTTTAAAATTGTATAATAATATAATCATCAAAGACCAATATAATCCTACTGAATAGTTGATAATTAACATCTTTAACAGTGATTAACACAAAACATTTAAACAGTTGTAGTACTGCTTTACAACCTGTAATTTGTTGAGCTCCCTGAAGGCATCTGGATGAATGTTAGTTATGTGGTTGTTTTGCAAGTCAATGTCCTTTAGCTGTGAACAGTTCTGAAAATCATTCAGATCAATCTGTTGGATGCCATTGGATGACATATGGACAGTTTGCAGAGACTGCAGCAGGCCCAGTCCTAGGAAGAACAAAACTATTTCACAATTCATGTCCTTGTTTTTCCAACTGCATCAAGTGGCTTTTTAAAATTCTTTGCATCAAAATTTCTTCCATTCCTGACTATTGCAAGGAATGGCTGCAGGCATTGAGTTATTGTGCCTTTCTTATCCAGTGGTTGTCCCATTCTAAAAGTTGCACAGTGTCAGCAGCAGGCAGCATGTTAATACATTCACCATCAATGCATGTTTTAAACATTCACAGCTCCATAAAAGCAGTAACATTCCTTTGTGCTATCAAAATCATTCTGACTGTGATCTCTGTGCTTTGAGCACACTTCTCTGGAGAACTGGAGATAGGAAGAGTGGGAAAATGGTGGAATATGCTCCAGTTTATAAAAGCCAAATATGTTAATTGTAAATAAATGATGGAGATGCAAAAGGTGATACAGTATCTCTTACTCATTGCCATTTGCAAGTCCATGGGAGTTTCCCACATGAACCACACTCACAGGATATAAACCTGAGTGAAAATGAAAATGCATTGTTTCTTATGCCTGTCTGCCAGTGAATTACCAAAAGCATGACAGTGTATTCCTCAGCATATCCTAGTTATAACAGCATTTGTCTTCTGTAAGCAGCCCTTCTGAATGCTGGTGATACCTCATTTTTCTCAGGTGGTGATAGCTCATTTTTCTCAGGTGCTGCACAGCCAGCCCCTAAAGCTCCAGCCTGCAAGTTCTGATGAGACAGCAGGCATGTGAACCCTTGGCCTCACCACAGTTTATAATACCTGCATGTCACTCTAAAATGGTTTTTGATCATACAGCGTTGTTGAAAAGCCACTATTTGTCTGTAAACATTTTGCCCTTGGTGTCATCTAGTTTGCTGGAAACCTCTTACTGCAGTTTGCTGTGCTGTTCCTTGAGTAATTGATCTTTGGGTTTATTGAAAAAAGCAGAGGGAATGATTCATTCCTGCTGTAAAGCTAGAGGTGGCTGGTAGGAAAGGCATTCAGAAGTTCTGGCAGCTCATAAATTCTTGCACCTGCATGAAGAACTGGTAGTTTGGATGCTTCCCTGAAGCTAAATTTGTGCCAGAAATGTAGGTATGGCAGTTTCTGCTTCATTTAACCATTGTTTGGACAATGTGAAGCATCTGGATATTACCAAAGATCAGTTAAATTCAGCAAATATACAGGATAGCATTACTCATATGGCAACCTCTTCATTTAACCACTGTTTAGACAATTTGAATTGCCTGTTTATGAGGACAGAGGCTGTCATAAAGGCTGCGATGCCCAGCATAGTTCAGGGATGACAAACATTTCCTAGGAGTCTATCGAAACCTTACAGCCCTCTCCTGTCACCAGGTATCACTTTGCTTGGGTGTCAGATGGCACAGAGCAAAACTGGTTTGACTGAGAAAAATATATTTTCTTGGCTTTGTGAAATACTGAAATTAGAGTAAGCTTCATTTAAAAGAATATTGACATTCTTCTGAAGAGTAGTATGAAATCCATTATCCATCATTTTCTTGATGTTAAGGTTTACAACTGGGCTATGGAGGCTGATGTTTTTCCAAAGATCCTTATTTCCCTTTATATACTAAAAGCAAAAATACTGCTTGGGGTCTCAGAGGATAAATTTGGTTGTATCTGACTGACATTAAGGCATTACGATTGCAAATATTGTATAAAACCCACAGCCTAATCAGAAACAACCCATTTGTTTCAGTCTCTATTTGCACACAGGTGGAACTTTTCCTCATTTTACATGTAACTAATAGAGATGGTCACATTCTGAATTTAGTAGGATGTTACCGAATCATACCAAAAACCAATTTACCCCTTGGGAGCAAGGTTTCTTTAAGGTTTTGAAATGCTTACCTCTTGGAACTGTATTAAGATGATTTCTTTCCATTGACAATACTTTTAAAGCAGGCAAGAGATCATCAGCTTTTCCATATGACCCATATGCAGGGGTAGGTATGTCCAGTGTAAGGGTGTGGATGGCATTACCATCGAGGATTAATGTTTCTAAAGCAGGTAAATTCCTACAAGTAGTTAAGAAGAGTTCAGAAATCAGATTGTTACTGAGATTCAGGTGTTTCAGCATCCATTCTTTGTTTCTTCCATCAGTGCACAAGAAAGTTTTAATATTATTGTAACTAAAATCAGCTGTTACTGCTGTTTCTGAGATATCCTCTGGAACAGTAGACATTCCGGTAAAAGAACAGTTCAGGAAGAGCTCCTCACCCCACTGGCAGTCTGAATGGTGATGTGTATCAAGAAGAATCTGCTGTGACTTGGTCCCCACTGAGCCAGGAAGATGACAGTAAAGGACCACAGCTACGACACTCAAGTGAAGATTATCCATAGTATCTGCATGTAAAGTGTAGAATGATTGCAAGTTCAGCATAACAAGACTTAAACAGAAAGCGGAAATACTTTGACATTAAACAAAATCAAACTGAACAAATAAGGAAGTGTTACCAATGTTCTGCCTTAAACATTCCATTTTGGAGTCTTCAGTACTTTTCAAAAAGAACAGTCAATAACAGGTAACCTTTCCCCTTCCACCACCTCTCCCGAAAAACAATCCCAACCTTGTCTTTCTTTTCCAGCCCTTCAGTGGGGAAACACAGCTTCAACAGGAACTTGTGAACTAACAATAGTGAAGACTTTTGAACTCTACTTCGGGAATCACACAATTACCACTGAGCAAAGTCCACCATATACAATCCATGACAAATACATGTGGAATGATTTTCATACTTACAGTCAATAAAACACTAGTTTCCCTGTTGATAACACAACAATGTATTTTTAATGACAAACTTTATTCTTACAAATAACACTTCCAAACCACAGCTGCATCTTAAGAATTTATTGTTTTATTTCAAAGCAAACATTTGAAATTCAATTGTTTTTCACCTGCTGAAACAACCACCACCTTTACCTGTGCTGAGAACTCTTTGCATCCAAGTTGTTTCAACATACCCAGGATCGTATTTTACACAGAGGCATGTAGAATGTACTTGGAACACACAGAATCTTAAGTGCATCTGAGAGAATGAAATAATGAATGTGCCACACAGTGTTTTAAATACAAGAAACAGAAAAATGTACCTCAGGCAATTAGAAGAAAACTAGTAAATAAATGCACAGCATAAGGCATGTGTGGTGCTAACATTTTTCAAACTGTGTAGTGAAGGCAACAAAATATATTAACAATACATAAATAGTAGCTTACAAAAGGATAACCTATTTCATGGGTTTTTTTTTGCATGATCAGTTTTGCTACATTTTGACAAAAAGGTCCATACCTCAAAACCAAGTCTCCAGCCCACGACTGAAGAGTACCTTTGTGACAAATCTTCTTGCTATGTTGCATACAGTATTTTAAAAAGAACTCTTGATAAAGAATCCAGTACTAGCATATAGGCCTGTCAGTGTTAACCAGAGAAAAGCTCTAATATGCTCTTTGTTTGTAAGTTACTCTCTGATGCAGTATCTGTCATTTTCAAGATCTATTTCAGGTTTGAGGATACTGCTGCTTATATTTTTATATGTGCCTGTGTCTGTATTTAATATTTACAAAAATAAAGTGACCAACTTCCATTAGCATGAGTGAAAGTTCTAAAAGTGTTACAATTTATTTCCTTCTCTTAACTGTAACAGATTCTGAGGCACTGCTTAGCAGCAAAGGTGTGTGCATGTTTTTAGCAAAATGTGTGTTGAAGTTGTTAATAAATATTAACTCCAGTAGCATTATGGTGTTCATGAAGGCTGTATGCAAAATGTTAGGACTTTCCCATAATCTCTAATGTGAGCAATTCAATGGCTTTTGCTACGGTTTATTGTCTTTTGCTTTTGTTAGAACATCTCCACTGCTGTCCATTTCCCAAAACCTCAGCAACTATGGAGCATCATACTCTGGTTTTGCCTTTGGGCAATGAGGGAAGCATGACTACTCTGACCTCCTGTGTAGTGTAATGCCTGACGTAAGGATCCCCCTTGAGAAATCCCTTCCAGCCCTACATGGACATAGTGACTTCTAGTAAATACAGGAAATTGGACCTTGGATACAAAGTTCTTGTTGCAACAGAAGCTGTTTTGTATTTTGTGGAATTCTATGTACTTTGCAAGCAGCAAACCAAAGGGAGACATTTTTTCTTCTCATAACAAATGACCAACTCTGAAGTTAATGTGTAACATTTGCACAACTTTTAGGAAGAGAAGTGTGTGCTTATCTAAAATAAACCTGTCAAAAAGCAACTTGCAAAGTCACCTTTGTGGCCTCCATTATTAAGATTACTTAATGCTACTGAAAAACAAAACTATTTTAAACTGAAAATATACACAGGGTGGGGGAAGGAGGAATCTTAGAATGAGCTGGTCTATTTTTAGTACAGAACACCATACCTCTGCAAAAGCAGTTAAATAGTTTCTGTAAGGCCTCAGTTCTCCATAGACACTGTGGCCAAATTCAGATACACATGTATTTACTCTACTGACAGGATTCCCTACCATCCCATTTAGAATTACACCTGTGCAGTTTAAAGGCAGAATTTAATTCTGAGGTTCTTGGTAACACATCAGTACCGACATTGACAGGGAAAAAGAGATCTGATCTCAGGCACTGCTGCATCACTCATGCTTTAGATGATTGTCTGTTGAAAAACTGATTCATATGCAGTTCATACTAAAGCACCCAGGAAAATACTTTTTTGGGTAGTGAGCAAGTTACATCTTTAAAAATGTACTTCTAATATAAACGTGTTTTATAAATACTTCACATAAATTAAGCAACTGTAGAATGCCAAAACTGCACAGACAGAATGGGAGCTCAAGTACCACTTCAGTAATCACAGGACTCTTTCAAAACTGAAGTTACATTTCCACACCTGATATTACTTTGCAAATATTATTTATGCTAGCATTTTTTTAACTACATGAGACTATATGGCAGAAATAATGCATTATTATAAAGTAAGTCTGCCACTAGCCCTCTCTTAGTACCCATATGATAAACCACATCATTTTGGGGGAGATCATTGTATCAACCCTTGGCAAGAAATGAAGATAAAAATCTGCCAGTAAATCCACTTTCAACAACAAATTGGCATTCCTGTTGAAGTCCTTCAGATCGCAGATGTGTTCTCAGCAGCCCTCGAGGTCTTGGGATGTAGGACAAAAATCTCCTCTTAAGGCAACTGAAGGCAGACAAGACTGTTGCTAAGATCACATTCTTGAAATATATTCTACTGATCTCAATTCAGGAAGGTACTTCAGTAGACACGTAGACAGATAGCTTATTACATCAGTGCCACTATTATGGCTGACATGATGGTGACATAATACTGCTGAACATCACAGCCTTTGTTTAAAAATACTATGTAACAAACGCTAGTATAAACTGCTGTAAAACCAGAAATCCTTGAAGACATGCAATTACTTCATACAAATACATGTAAACACAGAAGAGAACTCTCCTGGTAGTGGTTTGTGTTTCAGTGCGTGGCTCCGCATGGATTGACAGAAGTCTGACAACCCATGTTATAACCTGTCACCTGGACCTTGAAAAGTGTCCCATCCGCACACATGCAGAGCTTGAAACGCAGCCAGTTCCCGTTATTAAACTGTTCCCCGTAAGAAGAACTTGGCAGTCGTGATGGGCTGACCATCACAGTTCCATTCAGAATAATGCTGTTTTCCTATTAAGGAGAAAAAAAAAACAACCGTATAACCTCTAATTTAAACAAGGCAGATTGTTTTTGAAAAGGACAAGCTGGTTTAATGAAGAAGTGACATCTTTAGGATGGCTGCAGGCATCAACAACACAAAGAAAGTACATACAACAAGGTTTCATTTTGTAATTAAATTTGTGAATAATGCCTCTGGATTTCTCCATTACAGTTAGCAATGTACTTTGCTATTCCACTGGTAGATTGATATTGAGAGACAGCAGTAGTGGCTTTTCACTTTAGAGACCTATGACCAAATGCAGTACATCTAAAAATATGGACATAAACTGGGAATCAGGGATTGAATTAATACATTAAATTTAGTCACATATGAAATGAAAGTATATGTATCTCTATTTTTTTATCCTCTTCTGACCTTGTCCACAATTCCATATGCCCTGCAATCTTAACAATCTCCAGAAATCTTAAATGAATGCTGGCAAGTTATACTGCAGCAGCACAGATGATAGTGTGCTCTGCTCTCTGTCAAAGGTTGCTGACACCAGTAAAGCCTTCAAAAGAAAAGATTAATTCCCTTTGGTATTCTTTTCAGCGCAGAGGCCAATAGCTTAGCTTTAACCGCATTGTGGGGTTTTGGCCTCTTACCAGTAGTAAATCATTGGTACCTGGAAACTACTGAACTAGTAACTATCAGCAAAGTAATAAGCTACCTTTGGTTTGTGGTGTCCCTGCCCATGGCAGGGAGGTTGGAACTAGATGATCTTCACGTAAAACTTGAAACTATATAAAGCTACACCAGTTCATTATCAGCATGAATTTGAAACTAAGCTGTTAAAAAAATCTCTGATTTGAAATACTTACTGCTTTAAGTTCCATGTTACCTCCCATTCGAAACTCAATGGTCTTGCCTGTGATGAAAACGCCTTCGTTTCCCCGGACGATAGCACGGCCATCAACCTTTATGTTTAGATCACTGGTCGCATTGCTGGTAATCTAAGAATGTGACAAAACAAGTGTATTACAGAACAATGAAACTGTGTCACTTGAGCTTGTCTGAGTACTTTCAATTACCTTAAAAATTGCTATAATTTAATAAAAACTTCAATGTACTTTTTGCCCTTCTGCCATTATGCCTATGAAGTTTCTGCCCATTTTTAATTTTCCACACTCCCATTTAAAAACAAGAATGATGTAATTATGGAAGGTATGTAAAATAGGTGTTTTTTCTCCTGGAGCATACTATCTAATTGTTAGCCTTGCAGAGGAAACATGAAGAAGAACTAAATTCTCTTTGTTCTTAACTGGATTGCTCAATGCTTCCTAAGGCACACTCAACCCTCTATAAAACCACTGATACTACTCTACTAAAGTTACACAAAAGAACCATGCACTGTACTCTATGTGTAAAGCCTTTGTTATGAGTAATGATATGCATGAAGGAAATTTTAGCCTCACATTAAGTTCAAAATTTTAAATGTACACATGCTAGCATTTAGGTTTTTTTATTTTTTTTGGCAAATACATCATATTTAATGCAGAAAACAAGCTAAGAACTCATTTAACCTAGAAGCCATGAAATGACACAACTCCTATAACACTGTAATTGTTCTCTATGCTTGTAATAAGACTTCTGAAATTCTGATTGTATTATCATTTATCTCCAATAGAAATTCTGGTAATGATTTTGTAAGTTCTTAATGAAAACAGAGAAGCTTTTCATAGAAATTTGATTTCTGAAATATTCATGCACAAATGAATAAATGCTTAATAAAAAGACATACAAGCCTAGTTGGCATGGTATCTCTCATACTGCACTCATTTAATGATGTCAGATTTAATTTCAATTCTAACTTTTTAGAGTGACTTACATTTTCAGAGCTGCGTTTTTAGCTACACTTAGTCAAAATTCTAGATATGCCTGAAAAATTGGATTAGTAAAGTTGTTTTTTCATTACTCTACAACTCTATGGCTATTCTGTAATGAGCTTTTACAAAAAGTGCTAGTTAAAGGAGACTTACCCTCTCCGTAGAAGCTTTCTGTACATTCAAGATTTTAACTCCATTTGGCAGATGAAACTCATGAGTTTCGTAGTCTGTGCTGAACAAGGTATTTTGTGTCCGTGGGTCAACAAATTCCATGCCAATATCACTGGTAATAGAAGTTTTGTCTTTTTCCACACTAAGCTTGGTTGTTCCTTGTTGAAATACAATCTTCAGAAACAAAGTAATGAAGTTAATGGTGTTTGAAGTGTAACATCTATTCGTAATGTGAGTGCAATACCACAGTGTTGCTCACAGATTTTCAATTCATGATATAACTTACAGGCTGATTATTTCCAGTGATAACCAAGTCTTCATTACGTCTGCCTCCTACAGTGCTTTTATACAAGGGATGTATAACACCCATGTCAGAAACTTGCTTAAACCGCAACAAGCCACTCTCATGGAACTCCATACTGTCACAACCATTGGGACCGATGCGAATCACTGCCCAGATAACCAGCGTGATCTGAATGAGAAACATGCATTTTCAAAGATTACTTTGACCATCTGGATCTTCCCACAACAACTACTGTATTAACTAGATGTTTTATTTGAAATAATTATTAATACGAGTGTTTAAGCGAGCTTTGGGTGTGAAATTACTTTAGTCTGTTTAATTCATACTCAAAATATCAGAACATATTTAATTATCATTTTACATGATTTTTAGATTCACCTGAAATGATAGTTAAAATTTCTCTCTCTCTAATATATACATATATTTGAAATAAAATATGTCCATATTAAATCTTTCTCCTGTTTAAGGGTAACAATGGTACCACTGGCTAAACAAATTACCTGAACAAGACAGCTGAGCTCAGGATATATTCACCCTTGAACTACAAGAAAGCACCTTCACAAGTGGATGTCAAGTTATGAAAAATAATTCATTACTTCTCATTGATCAAGCAATAAAAAGGTGGTAATTACAACAATGAGAATTTAAAGTGTACTAAATGGTTAATTCTGAATGCTCACACACAGTTGTTATTATATATAAAATATTTCTGGCATAATCATTTATCCCAAATGCACTTCAACTACACTGGTAACACTGCACATTTGCTGTTATTCAGTTCTGGGAATGGAGAGCTGCTTTCAAGGTTCCTAAGTCTGTGCTGCATAAACACAACTTACTGGGACCATGATAACTGAAATGATCATGACTGAACTTGAAAGATTCTTCCATCTAATCTTGCTCAGATTACAAAAGAACAATAAAGGAAAGGAGAAAAATCAGAAATTTCCTTCAGTACATTTTAAGCCTTTCTCATCCATATGGGAATATTTATTTCTCTAGTAAACTGTCAAAATGAATTAAGTCTTAAGGTTGCTTCCAGTCAAAGTATTATACTCACAATCAGATTGATGACAGCCAAAATAAAAAGAAGAACAATCACACAAATGGCCAAGTTGCCTTTCCTGCCACGTAACCCTGTCTTATGGAGACGGTCTTCATCAATTGGGATGTATCCTGCTTTAAAATTACTGTTGTGCTCCTTATTAACGTTCCTGCGTTCCACAGCCTTCTCTCGCATAGACTTCTTCACTGGGCCATTAGAACTTTGCTACAATACAAAGCATGGAGAAGCTGTTAAAATGACACATATACGTATGCAAAAAATATAAATTTGAATCAAGTACTGGAATGTATTAGTTATTATGTCCAATATTTAATTTTACTCTGACACTTAGAATACACATTTACAACCACTGCAATCTGTTAATGCAATGACTAAAATTAAACCCCAGATATTTTTAGACAATATATGTTTCTATATCTCATTTTTATCATGACAGATAGGAATTAATAACGACATTGTTGCAATAAAAAAAAAAGCTGTAAAGAACTTCATCAAGGTTTTACCTCTCGGGGATGATACAGGCCATAATTCTGCTGGTCAGTTACCAGTGCACAGGATTGTAGTTCTCTCCATGCTAATGCAGGATAGACTCTCAATGAGCCTATCCAAAAGGCAGGTGGTGGATACAAATAGTTTGACAGCACATGGTTTGCATTCAACAAGTATTTTTTTGTGTGAAGCATTAAGAAAAGCTTCAAACCTGGCCATCCTAGGTTAAATTTGGTAATTTGAAGTTACTAGATTGCAAGGGATATCCTGTCAATATATCAACACAGAGAGGAAACTCTTGTAGATATTAACAGGGAAAAGAAACCTTTCATGTATTTTTGCAACTGTCCAAAATTTTGTTGCACCTCTGCTGAAAGGAACAGGTTGCTATTTAAGGGCTCAGTTCTTCAAAGAAGGGGTTTGATCTTCTGATGTGATTTTGTTAATCTGAAATGAATCCTGAAGCTGCACCTCAAGCTTACTGCATTTGCATGTGTCTATGCTGAGGTAACGGGTAAAATGTCTTGTTATCTTCTTTTGCTAAGGAACAAGGAACTAGTTTTGAGAAAGGTGCTTGGCCCGAACGATTTTATGGAGTGCTTCCTCAGTGATGTTCTGGAAGCCACTCTAGCACTGCTGGAACTCAGAAAGGGCTGGCAAGGAAACTGAAAGAAGAGGGGAAAGGCAACGGAAATCTTGTACAACAGAACAGCAGGTATCTTGTCCTGAGGGCAGCGTGTTCTTGAAAGGTGGTGATGCTGAGCTAGAACTGCAATATTCTTTTTTTCACCTGCAAGGCAGCACCACAGAAGACAGCACCAGGACTGGGAGAAAATGGCTGAAACAGCGATAGCTGGAACAAGTGCTGAAGCATCTATGCTAAACTAGGTAGTGCTTCCTACGGCACGCGAGGCGAGGCTGAGTAAGACCCCTCAGGAACCTGGTACTCCATACCCACTGCTGCCACTGGCGCAGATGCACATGCACAGCCTCACTCGGACTGAAAATCCCGCGGAGATAGATGCCCGAGCTCCTCAGACGGGCCCTCGAACAGCTCGGTCCTGCCAGCTGCGGCGTGCGCGGCGCTGTCCCGCCCCTCGGCGGGGTGGCAATGACACCTCCTCGGGCGAACTCAGCGCTCGCTCCGTGTGAGGCCTCAGAAGCTGAGGCCGAATTTCACTCAGCTCCAGGCTTACTTACGCCCAGCCGCCGCGTACCGTGCTCCTGCCCCTGTAACAAGAGGCCTCACGCCGTACTCCTATAAATACCGGCCGCACTGACCAACTGCGTTCCGCCCCACCAACTAGCGGCAAGTGCCTATTTACGCAAGACATCGACATTCCTGTGCAGAAACGCCACAACACTTTATTTCGAAAACAGAAAGTGTTTTCATTGACAGGGATTCCGCTGGCTGGTCGGCACAACGCAGGGCTGCACCGCAGCGACGGGCTCAGGAGGCCCCTCCCCGAAGCAAGGCACGGGCCGTCCGTCCCAGACAGAGCTCGGAGCGGGTCGCACAACCCGTCCAAGCGCCGTTTCTCCCCTTCCCGTCTGTCACAAGCAGTGGGGAGCCACGGCCATGGGGGTTACTCTCCGCGCTGCAGAGCTCCGGCACCCCGCCAGCCTCAGCTGCCGCAGCAAAAACAGTGCCCCAGCCCCACCGCCCCCTCCACAAGCAGCGCCCCTCGGCCGGAGCGACTGCTCAGGCGGCTCGCCAAGGCCTCACGGGCGGCGGGGCTGGGCCTCGCTCTCCCCTCGCCCCGGCGGGGACGGCCCCGCAGCCTCCCCGTGCCTGCACCTCGGCGGGGACAGACCTGCTCAGAAGCGGCCGCCGCCATCTTCCTTCTCCGCAGCTACCGCCGGCGCCGCTGTGGAGGGGCCCGCGGGCGCCCCGTTGCGGCGCAGCGAGAGCAGCGGTGGGGGCGGGGTCACCGCCGGCTCGGAGCGCGTGTCCCAGCGGCGCCACCTGGCGGCCAACCTCGTGCCGCGCCGCCGGCCAGGCCAGGCCGCGCGTTACCAGGGCAGAGGCGCTCGCTGCCCGCGTCGCCATGGCACCCGCCGGCGTTACAGTCGCCACAATAAAAGCAGCCCTGAGGAGGTGCTGCTCGGAGCAGCGGCTCCAGGCGGGAGGTACCAGCTTCCTGACCCCCCCCCCCCCCCGCGCCGCCCGGCCGCGGAGGGCTCCCAGAGGGCGCGGGGAACCAGCGCAGCCCATCCACCCCCCGGGAGCGAGCTGACCGCTCGCCATGGCGGACAGCTTGAGGAGGTTGGTCAGCGCGGAGAGCGGCCGGATGCTGCAGGAGAAGCTGGAGAGCTGGCATCGGAACTACGAGGTAGTGGGCCCCGCTGGCAGGGTGCGAAATCCGTGTCTTCTGTGCGGAGGGAGGGCTGCCTGCCTCACCCACCCGCGGCCCTCCGGGGTCCGCCGGGAAATCCGTGTCTTCCGTGCGCAGGGCTGCCTGCCTCACCCACCCGCGGCCCTCCGGGGTCCGCCGGGAGCGGCGCCGTCGCCGCGATGGCCGGGCCGTGAGGCTGTTGCCGCGGTGACGGCGGGACGCGGAGCGGCGGTGCCCTGAGCACAGCGCAGCCGAGGCCTGCGGCCGGCCGAAGGGAGCAGGTTCTAATGGCTGGTCTGGGACATCGGCCCTCACACGCACACAGTTACCACGATTTTAACACCCGCTGTCTGTAGCACTCGCAGCTTTTTGTATTGCCTGTGACAGGGTTCACTGAAAGCAAGGGCTGGAGGTAAAAATTTTTATTTGAGCTGTAATGTCTGGATTAGGAAAGTATTTGTGGTAGAAGATGGACAGATGGAAGGACCAGGGGTGAGGGTGTGCTCAGGAGGAACTGTCTGTGGCCTGGGAACAGCCAGGAAAACGTGAGGAAAAGGATGTTGAAGGTGAGAATGAAGTTCAGCTTCCGAATATTCCCAGCTCGGCTGGGTGAGAAGCCTATTAGAGCTGGGAGGCTGCTGCAAGACAGCATAACTACTGAAGGGGGAATGTCCTGTTTGCAGCTGGGGGTTAAATAACAAGGAAGCTAGTGTAAGAAAACAGTTTCAAGCAGGAGTAGAAGGATGTGGATGGATATAAGGGGATAAATGAATCATAGAATCATAGAATAGTTAGGATTGGAAAGGACCTCAAGATCATCCAGTTCCAACCCCCCTACCATGGGCAGGGACACCTCACACTAAACCACATCACCCAAGGCTTCATCCAACCTGGTCTTGAACACTGCCAGGGATGGAGCATTCACAGCCTCCCTGGGCAACCCATTCTAGTACCTCACCACCCTAACAGTAAAGAATTTCTTCCCTATATCCAGTCTAAACTTCCCCTGTTTAAGTTTTAACCCATTACCCCTTGTCCTGTCACTACAGTCCCTAATGAATAGTCCCTCCCCAGCATCCCTGTAGGCCCCCTTCAGATACTGGAAGGCTGCTATGAGGTCTCCACGCAGCCTTCTCTTCTCCAGGCTGAACAGCCCCAACTTTCTCAGCCTGTCTTCATATGGGAGGTGCTCCAGTCCCCTGATCATCCTCGTGGCCCTCCTCTGGACTTGTTCCAACAGTTCCATGTCCTTTTTATGCTGAGGACACCAGAACTGCACACAATACTCCAAGTGAGGTCTCACGAGAGCAGAGTAGAGGGGCAGGATCACCTCCTTTGACCTGCTGGTCACGCTTCTTTTGATGCAGCCCAGGATACAGTTGGCTTTCTGGGCTGTGAGCACACACTGAAGCCGGTTCATGTTCATTTTCTCATTGACCAACACTCCCAAGTCCTTCTCCGCAGGGCTGCTCTGAATTTCCTTTTTGCCCAACCTGTAGCTGTGCCTGGGATTGCCCCAACCCAGGTGTAGGACCTTGCACTTGGCATGGTTAAACTTCATGAGGTTGGCATCAGCCCACCTCACAAGCATGTTGAGGTCCCTCTGGATGGCATTCCTTCCCTCCAGCATATCAACAGAACCACACAGCTTGGTGTCATCGGCAAACTTGCTGAGGGCACACTCAATTCCATTGTCCATGTCAGCGACAAAGATATTGAACAAGACCGGTGCCAACACTGATCCCTGAGGGACACCACTCGTTACTGGTCTCCAGCCAGACATTGAACCATTGACCACAACTCTTTGAGTGCGGCCATCCAGCCAGTTCTTTATCCACCGAGTGGTCCACCTATCAAATTGATGTTTCTCCAATTTAGAGACAAGGATGTTGTGTGGGACAGTGTCGAACGCTTTGCACAAGTCCAGGTAGATGACGTCAGCTGCTCCACCCCGTCCATCAGTTCTGTAGCCCCATCATAGAAGGCCACCAAATTGGTCAGGCAGGATTTCCCCCTAGTAAAGCCATGCTGGCTGTCACCAAGCACCTTGGTGTTTTTCATGTGCCCTAGCATGCCTTCCAGGAGAATCTGCTCCCAGATTTTGCCAGGCACAGAGGTGAGATTGACTGGTCTGTAATTCCCTGGGTCATCCATTTTCCCCTTCTTGAAAATGGGGGTTATATTTCCCTTTTTCCAGTCATCAGGAACTTCACCTGTCTGCCATGACAGACATGACAAATGAAAGAGAAAGGGGTAACAGGAGACCGAGGAATCAAAAGAGTGGAAGCGGTAGAGAAGGTACAAAATTAGGGAAAGATGAGATGAGTGGACCTGAGACTTGATAACTGAATTTTCTCAGTGGAAAGTGACGGAGTTCCTACTTCTGTACTTCCAGGTTTTGTTAGCTTCAGGGCATGCATAGCTGATTTGGTCATTAGCCTGTAACCACCTACCTTGTGCTATGTTTGGTGAGAAAAGGTGCTGAGCAGAGACACAGCTTTTCAAGGGAAGTCGGTTCTTTTTATATTTGATGCTACATAGGTGTTACACCATATTAATAGCCAGTGCAACTCTTGTCAGGATTCACAACAAAGCACAGTTTTAAGGAGGAGTCAGGGTAGCTGACAAAGCTGCCACAAAGTGCAGAACACTAGAGGAGGGAGGGCAGAGGTATGTGTTTTCAAAGCTTGCAAATGGATAGTGGAGGTAGACTTTGGGATGGCAGAGCAACAGTGGGAGCTAAGCTTTCCATAGTAAGTGAGTTGGGGATAGTCTTGTAGGTCTTGGGGAATGAAGACAAGCAGTTTCAGGCTGCTGTGGCACAAGAGGAGCTGGCAGATGGAAGCACCATGGGTATTATGTTGGTGTAATGATCTAGACAAATGCACAATGCAGTGGTGTTCTGTCAGAGGTTAGCAGGGCAAGACTGTGCTCCTTGAGGCCAGAGGAAAGCATGTTGCAGCAATCCAAATGCAAGCTGACAGGGGCACGAGTGGGAGTTTTAGCTGTTTTGGAAGCTTGTAAAAGCCATATGGAGCCATCAAAGCCTGAAGACCTCCAGGGTGATCTGCTTTGAAGATGGTGAACAGATTATGGGTAAAGATTAAGGAAGCAGGTGCAAAATGTCTGTTCCCCTGGCAGGTGTAGTAGCCTCCTGGACAGATTAACCCCATCAGCTCCTTTTTAGAATTTGCTGAAAGTGGTGTAGTTCTGTTGGTCTGTTGTTTCATAGGCATAATCCTAGTTTTTGCCTGTTCTTCAGTACTATTTCAGCTGGTAACTCTTAATCAGATGAAATTGCATGAGGGGTGCACGTGGCTGTTGACAGAGAAACATAATAGTCTTATATGTATTATTTCAGCTAATATAGAAAATGAGATTTTAGGCAGCGTTTTCACCCAACAATCTCCTATCTTATTATTTTAAAAAGTCTGTGTTGAAAGATTTTATCACAGATCCACAATTACTTTATTTTAGAGATACTTATGGTTGCATCTTCTTTATGAATGGAGGAAGGGCTAAGTTTTCTCAAGTAGTGAGTTAGCTGTGTAATAGAAGTGTCTTGTTTGTTTGCCCATCAGCAATGTGAACATTTTGAAGATGAGTGTTCTAGTGGGTGCAATAAGAAAAGGTTGTGAAGATGTCATTTTTTGGGGGGGAAGTCATGATCATAACAAGAATAATTTTAAGAAAGCCCACACAGTGGCTTAATTAATGAAATTAAATTAAATGTCACTAATACACATTAATTTACAGTTTAATTCCTGTGATCAAAATCTGAACCGATGCTGTGAAATATTAGAACTGAGTTCTGAGATTCAAGGTCAGCTCTTCGCAATCCTCAATGAAACATCTCGAGAAGGTAATTCACTGCCTTCTCTTATTACTACGAGCACATTTCACATGTGTCACCTTGCCAAAGTCTGGCTCTTTCTGTAAGTGTTCTCACAATTTCTTTATATATTTTCTAAGGTGGGCAATATGCAGGTGTGGACACAATCAAAACTCGTCTCCTGCCGCGGCTGGCACCTGGTTTTAGCTGCTCATCAGGAAGTATCTTTGACACCACTCTCACTCAGGTATGTAGGAAATTTATTTTAGTGGAATAGAATGGTGTGAGTTTATACCAGCAGGAGAGCTTTAATGACTTTCTGTTAATAATAACCTCCCTCCCTGTTTTAGCTTAATGAAACACACCCTTAGCTGCACACATGCAGACAGCTGTGCTATTTCTCTGTCCCATGGTAAGTTTCCTTTGAAAGGGAAATCAAAGATGCCATTAAAGTTACTTTTGGCCTTCTAGAGCTTATGCTGTTTCACACAAAAGAAAATGGTAAGTGATATCCCGTAAGAGTGAGGTTCTAGTGTATGGCAGGAGTAGGGTTCTGCAAAAAATACCAATCCCAAAGTGTACAGTAATAATGTTACTAAATGACAGTACACCTGTTACACCAGTTGCAGGGTTGTAGTTGCATGTGACATTCAAAACACGAAGAAAAGCCTACTGCACAGTTACCTATTTAATTTGGCAGCATCAGGCAAATCTATTGGCTGCTAAAGACAGAGATGCATGTGAACTAGTGTGCTTTCTTGAATGACAGTTGTTGCCTCCTCTTCTAAGAAGTTTTCCTGTTATTTTGTGTGCATGAATTCCCCCAGACTTTACTGAAGTTGGTGATATAATGAGTCAGAAGATGACTGGCTGAAAAAAAATCCCAACCCAACCAACATGCAATATGTCTGCAAGAACACTTGGTTAAAATGATGTGTATAGAAATAGTACATCTGCATATGCAGACCTTCCATATTGTCTATCATGAGGTGTAAAAGAAGTATTATTTCCTAATGTAATTGAGTCTTTGTTTTGTGTACCTGGAAGGTATTGGTTATATTTCTAGAAGGTATGCATTTGCTTCTGGTTTCAGGTCTTTTAGAAATGGTCTTTACTGAAATGTTTAGAAATAGGTCTGGTAATAACACCATACTAAATTTGCCAAAGGTTTCTGTAAGGTGGAGCATTCAAGCACTGTGATTGTGTTTCGTTGTAGGATTTAATTGAGAAAGAGAGGCAGCTGAGAGAGCTGGTCAGCAACCAGAATTTTCAACTGCAAGAGCTGCAGGAAGAACTGACTTCAACTCGTCTAAAGCTCAACCAAGTGCAACAAGAGTAGGGGAATTAACTGTTATTCTTGCTGTTTGTTTTTGAACAAGCCATGTTTTTCTCTTGGCAACTAAATACTGCCAGAGATTTTTTAAAATGCATCATTTCTGTCTTAAAATCAGAGCTTCAAAATACATCTAGGCTCTGGATTGTCTGTGTGTCCAAATTGGGGTACAAATGATTCAGACATACCTTCACTCATAAATTGAGGCAGTAGGTTTTGCTTCTGTCAGAGGAGTTGGAAAGCATGCCAGTATTCTGGGTAAGAGTTTTCTGTAATTCACGACAATCCAAGTGAAATTATAGTCAGTGAACTGTTGCATGCTGAGCAAACCTTGATAAAAATCAAGTACCTATGTGTATTGCTGCCCTGATTGTAAAGAATTCCTTCCTTATATATAATCTAAATCTTTTTTGAGTTTAAAACCATTAGTCCTTGTCCTATCTGTAGCACAGAGATAAAAAATAGTCTCAGTCTTTCCTATAAACACCCTTTAACTGCTGAAAAGCTTCAATGAGGTCTCTCTGAAGCCTTTTCTCCAAGCTAAACAGCCCTAACTCTCTCAGCCTTTTCTCATAAGAGAAGAATTCCAGCCCCCTGATAATTTTTGTGGCCCTCACCTGAACTCACTCAAGAAGGTCCACGTCTGTCTTGTACTCCAGAGCTGCTGGATGCAGTACTCCAGCTGGGGGCTCATGAAAGAGGAGTAGAGGGGGAGAATCATGTCCATTAACCTGCAGCTCATACTCCTTTTGATGCAGCCCAGGATATGTTTGGCTTTCTGGGCTGTGAATGCACATTGCCAGCTCATTTCTCTTTTTTCACCTATTTGCTATCTCCAAGTCCTTCTTCACAGGGCAGTTGCATATCACTTGTTCATCTCTGGATGTTAATCTTCCAGATTATTAGATCTGGAAATCTGTTGTCTGGATCTGGAAATCTGACAATGCTAATTGTCAGATTTCATCCATGGACTTTCCTAGCAAGTTTTAATCACTTTGGATTTTAAGTTTTGGATGGCTACCTAGGGTATAAACTCATATTCCCATAAAATGGGCTCTTTTGGTCTGTTGGGTAAAAAGGAGCTCATATAACTCCTTGATTCTTAGGTATAATCTGACTGCTGTCTTCCTGATTAAAACTATTAGTAGGGAATAAAGCATCTTGTGGTTCTCATGTGTAGGTCTTAATGCACACTGGACAGAAATTTGTATTGTCATTTGGACTACTAACAAGAATAAAATCTTGTCTCCCTGTGAATTCAGGAATTCTGTCTCCACATAGGTGTGGTTCATGCTCTCAGTTTAGCTGCCACTCTACATTTGCATCTTCTGCCTGGGAATTGAACTTCTGATTGAACCAAAGTTGCTGTTTTTCATGTTCTGTGACTCATCTTTACAAAATTTGAACCCTATTAATTGGGTGAAATCAGAATTGAATAGTCTTCACCTGCTTGTCAAAACCAGAATCACAGAATGGTTTGGGCGGGAAAGGACCTTAAGATCATCTAGTTCCAACCACCTGGCCATGGGCAGGGATGCCTCGCACTAGGCCATGTTGCCCAAGGCTCTGTTCAACATGGCCTTGAACACTGGAGCATTCGTAGCTTCCTTGGGCAACTTGATTCAATGTCTAAACACCCTCACTGGAAAGAACTTCTTCCTTATATCTAACTGAACTTCCCCTGTTTAAGTTTGAACCCATCACCCCTTGTCCTATTGCTACAGCCCCTGATGAAGAGTCTCTTTCTGGCATCCTTATGAGCCCTCTTCAGATACTGGAAGGCTGCTATGAGGTCTCCACACAGCCTACTCTTCTCCAGACTGAACAGCCTCAACTTTCTCAGCCTATCTTCATACGGGAGGTACTCCAGCATCGTGGCCCTCCTCTGGGCTTGCTCCAACAGCTCCATGTCCTTTTCATGTTGAGGACACCAGAACTGCACACCGTACAGTTCACAAGTTGGGTCTCACGAGAGCAGAGGTGCAGGTTCACCTCCTTCAACCTGCTGGTCACGCTCCTTTTGATGCAGCCCAGGATACGGTTGGCTTTCTGGGCTGTAAGTGCACACAGAAGCTGGCTTATGTTCAGTTTCCTGTTGATCAACACCCCCAAGAACTTTTCTGTAGGGCTGCTCTGAATCTCTTCTCTGCCCAACCTGTAGCTGTGCCTGGGATTTCTCCAGCCCAGGTGTAGGACCTTGCACTGGGATTGGTTGAACTTCATGAGGTTGGCATTGGCCCACCTCACAAGTCCCTCTGGATGGCATCCCTGCCCTACAGCGTGTGAGGTCAGGACTGATCTGTAGCCTTTAGGGCAGGATTATTATTTTTTTTACATAAGGAACAGTTTGCCAGGAGTGTCCTTCGCACCTGTGTAAATGTGCTTTCTGAGATTTTGGGAACAGCTGATAATGTCATTCCTCTTGTCTGTGTTCTGTCATACTTTATGCATGTTTTGCTAGACATCTTAGTCTTCTGGGTTATTAGAGCAAATGTGGTCTAGACCCAATATAATTAAACTCTACAACCAATTCTCAATATAGTTAAATTATGTTAAATTATTAATTATGTTAAATTAAATTATAGTTAAATAATGCTTTTTTTTTTCTTTTGCTAAAAAATTATAAGCTTTTTTTTTTATATATATCAAGATATTAATTACAACAGGATTTAGGTATTTACTTGTCTTCCCAAATCTATTTTCCTTTCCCACTTTTTCTGTGTATTAGAATTCTTTAGCCCTTAGTAAAGGACAGAGATAAACTTGCTTAACTGGTTGTCTGCCAATGTTTAAGAAACACTACTTCTCTTGAAAGCAGGAGATGAATAGTTATCTTTTGATACTACTTGATTAACATAGAATCATCGAATAGTTTGGGTTGGAAAGGACCTTTAAAGGTCATTTCTCATTGGTGATATCCTTTGGCTGACTAATATATTCCAGAAAAGAAAAAAGTCAAATCCAAGAGCCTGATATAAGAAAGTATCCAGAGTCTTAAACTGTAGGAAAGGAAATTGAGCTGGTTTAGTTAACATCTTAAATATGAGAAGGAAAAAACACTTTTTTCTTAGACCTCATCATCTGAACTAGAACTAGTGCAAGGACACCAAATGCCAACCAGTGATGGCCCCTGTAATGTAAGGTGTAGTGTATCCAGTCTCCTGCCACAGTACACTTTTCCATTTTAAAGTGTGATTAGGAGTAATGCTTCGGGGTATATTCTGTAAACTCCTAATTTGCCGGTATTTCAGCATGTGAAGCTTGCTCAATATTTCATATTTTTCTTTTTTTTGTTCTTTGTATCTGATGAGCATTAATGGACAGATGGTTCCTTCTTTGGTAGAAGAACATCTTGTGACTGACTTTATTCTGTTTGATTAAGTCTGAAGATTTCTCATTCCCAAGAGAAGGATGCCCAGAAGAAGTTAAATTGTCTGAACGACTATGAGCATCAGATTCAAATGCTGAAGGATAAGATTTCTATCCTGGATGCCGAGAATTCTCTTCTCCAAAGCAGGTAGAGGTGTTATTCAGAGAATTTACTGAATCAGAAATTGTTTATTTTAGGTAGCACGGATTCCCTCCTTACTTGAAATTAAAGTATAAACAAAAACAAAGCTTTTGTACTTTGCTGTGAAGGAACATAAGCTCTTTAACTGGTTTGTCCTAGTGCCAAAATATTTTAATTTCAGGCAGCTATGTTATGTGTCCAGCAAAACAGCAAAGAACAGCTTTACAAAACACTTCAAGAGCAACTGTACAGAATAAAAAGAGCTGGTTAGGTCTTTTGTTTTCAAGTCCTCCTTGAATACTGTACCATTACAGGGCAGAACTTGTTATAGTCTCACTTGTTTGATTTTACAACTCCTCAGTGATACTGAAAGAGGAACAAATTTCTGAAGTGTTACTAGTTAAAAGTGTGTTTCCCCAGGACAAAGTGCTTGACTGTACACACTTTAGGAACTACATTAATTCAGGCTCTGGCCCATAAAATGTATTGACACAATTGCCTTCATATTAAACTAGCCAGCTGCAGCTTTACTACTTTAATTATGTAATCTTAGCCTACTCTGGTAATAATTAAATTGACAGAAAGCTGTGCACATGACAAAATCATCTGAGGATGGTGAAGTGGCCTCATGCTTCTTCATATGTCTGTCATAGGCTTGCACGGAGTCACTCTCCTTCCCCAAGGCACAGAGAGAACAAGTCACTCACTGCACTTCCCCTGAGGAGCTCCTCATCTGGCCGAGCCAGGCGCACAAACGCTTCCCGGCGTGCTTGCTTGATAACTCGCTTTGGTGACATTTATGATCATAGACGCTTGGATGCAGAAACCTTTTTAAAGACATACATCAGTGACATGGAGATGGTACACAGGATAATATACATTGCAGCTGTGGTAAGAAAAATAATCCTTGTTTTACAGGCCAGAAGGATCACAACAACCTCACACAACACTACAGGCTTGGGGAGAAGTGGGTGGAAAGCTGCTCATCAGAAAAGGACCTGGGGGTGCTGACTGACAGCAGCTGAACATAAGCCAGCTTGTGCCCAGGCAGCTGAGAAGGGCAATGGCATCTTGGCCTGTATCAGCAATAGTGCAGTCAGCAGGGCCAGGGCAATGATCATCCCCCTGGACTGGGCACTGGTGAGGCTGCACCTTGAATCCTGTGCTCAGTTCTGGGCTCCTCACTATAAGAAAGACATTGAGGTGCTGGAGTAGGCCCAGAGAAGGGCAATGGAGCTGGTGAAGGGTCTGGAGCACAAGTGTGATGAGGAACAGCTGAGGGAACTGGGGGTGTTTAGTCTGGAGAAGAGAAGCTCAGGGGGGACCTTATTGCTCTCTACAACTGCCTGACAGGAGGCTGTAGTGAGGTGGGGTTGGTCTCTTCTCCCAAGTAACAAGCAATAGGACAACAGAAAATGGCCTCAAGCTGCACCGGGGAGTGGGGGGTTGGCAGATTTAGATTGGATATTAGGAAAAATTTCTTCACTGAGAGGTTGATCAGGCATTGGAACAGGCTGCCCAGGAAAGTGGTGGAATCACCATCCCTGGAAGTGTTAAGAAACAATGTAGATGAGGCCCTCATTGAGATGGTTTAGTGGTGGTCTTGGCAGTCCTGGGGTAATGGTTGGTCTTTTCCAACCTAGCTGATTCTGTGATTTTATAAAATATTATGGCTGGAATGGATTAAGTGGTGTGTAAATTATCATTTCTGTGAAGTATGGAGAAGAAAACATCTTTTTACCTTTTGATTTTCCTTTTTTTCCCTCACACTTGTAAAACAAACTCTGTATTCAGTTCTGACTGTCCTGTCCCAACATTAGAACAAGGTCAGTGATCTACACTACAGGTGGTAAAATGGATACATATGAAGACTGATTGACTCTGAAGGGTGGATGATTCCTGCACTAAACAACACTGCCTAACATAGATGAAGTCTTTCAGGAATACCACATTTTAGACAGCAAAGAGTCTTTCCATATGATGGTCCCTCTTGCCTGTAACTATGTGCTTTTCTCATTTTATTTGCTCCCTTCAAATTACCTAGATACCTCACACTTCCTGAGAGCTCAGTCTGAAGAAACTTGATTTTATTTTTCTGTATTTAATCTTCTGTTCTGTAGAATTGATGTAGTACTTACCTTTGTCAGAGAGGCAGTGTGTTTCTTAAATGTGCTTGGGGTTGTACACATTAACTTACTGAAGGTTTTTTCCCACAGCTGTCATTCAGTTTACAGTTTCCAATTCAACCTTTCTTCCCAACAGAAAAGAGGTGCTCCTGTCTGTTGTTAGGCTGTAGCAAATAAAATGCTGTTATTGAATTCTGCTCTTGATATCTTTGAATGTGATTTCATTGATTGTGGGGGTGTGATGGAATCCTACATAAATATAGAAGGTTAGGTGGGGAGCTTTTCAATCCCATCTTCTGTAAATAAATCACACTTATTTTAACCAGAGAAGTCCTGACAGATGAGTACTGTTTCTAACCTTCAGTTTTACAGCAGTGTTCTATATTCCTCCTTACAATAGTAATATTTGATTAAGTTCATCTTCTCAGATAAGTGATAAAAAATCTCAGTCTCCTGAATTTAACTAGATGTTCTTCATGTTTGCAGGAGTCTTTTCATGCAGCAAAGATGGCCTACAGGCAATTCAAACTACGTGTAACAGAGACTCTGTCTCTTGGTCACACGGGACCTGAATCACTTGAGGATACTGTCCTGGATTATATAGTTGACCATGAGGATCTGTATGATGTTCAAGCCAGTGTCAATGTAAGTCAAGGGCATCGGGGAAGTGATCTGTTGATCTATTTCAGTAGCTAACAAATTTGGAGTGTGTAAGCTAGAAATGCACTGTAACCTGAACAAGTAAAAGAGTTTATTGCATTAAGTCTTGTAGCAGTTTATTTTCTACAGTAATATTATGGTATGGCTCAATGATTGCTTGTTTTATTTGCCTGAGACTAGAATGTCTCTGTCTGTCAAAATAGTATTTTGTACAAGATACACTGTAACTGTCTAAATCAAATGAATGTAAGCTGAATTTCATATTTTTCTTAAATTGTGTGCTCTACTGAAGAGCGGCATCTCCCTTCTAAGATCTATGTCAATGATGTAGCTCATACCTCAATACCAAAATAACAGCACATTCTTTCTGAAGCTAATATTTTCTGGAATAGCCTAAGACAACATTGCTGGGAACTTCTGATACTGATTTTTAAATGTAGAAAGTTGAGAGGCATATATAAGAGGGATTTCCATACTTGCAATTGAACAGAAGTGTTAGTGAGCTCAAAAACTCAATTGTTTATTTTCAGGAAGTAATTCGCTCCATGAACATCAACCCAAAGATTTCATTTCCATCAGAAATTGATTTCATTGTGATCAGCACTTTGATTCGAGAGTTGTGCCGTGTGGCTTTTTCAATGCAGACGCTTGTTCCTCCTCTTGATATTGCCTTTGGGATTGATGGAGAACTTTTCAGTGAGACCAAGTAAGAACTCCTTATTTTCAGTTAGATTTGTACTTTTAAAAAATATTCCACCAGGTTGTATAGTCTCTTCTTTCCGCATAAATTAAAAGGTTTAAGACTGATGCTGAGTGTTAGGTTTGGGGCAGCTATTCCTGGTCTGTAGTGAATTTGGTATGTCTTTAAGGTTTATGATGGTGTAAAAATGCCAGGATGTGGACCATTGTTAGCAGATTCTTTTAATGAATAGCAGAGCAATCTCCTGGAAAACTTCAGTCTCTGGCTCATATTTAATTTATCATTTAAGAGGAAAATTATCAGCTCTCCTTTCTCTGTTCAGTCTCTATCTGCCTCCAGTGTTTAGAAAATGTGTGCATCTTTGTTCTTCCTTTCTAGCCCATTTTGTCAAAGTCACGTTAACTGAGATCTGACAGTTGGTGTCTGATATCAGGATCTTCAACATATGTGCTGTGACTGCTGTACAACATATGGATCTTAATACGCTTTCACCTCTTCTGGTTTAGAGCTGAGCAAAAAGAAAAATGCCATTTAAAAACAGGATTAAAAAAAAATCCTCTCTATAGGGTCAGGGCTGGCTGCTTTGTTAGCTGGCAGAGAACCATAGGGTACTTCCATACCTTCAAGAAAAATAAAGGGATTGATTGCTAAAAAAAAAAATTTGCTTTCAAAAGCAAGAAAAGCCATACCAGTAGGGAGGTTTATAATACTAATACTAATGATGATGATGATGAAGATGGAGCTCAGGTAGGCAAGAGCTGAAGAAGACAAGAACTGAAATAGAGAAGATAAAAGTAGCCCATCAACAAGAGAGTGCAAAGTCATGTAACTGCGTAATGATGCTGTCCAAATACTATTTGATATCCAGAGCTACTGGCTGAATTAAGAAGGCAGTAATGCTACGGTATAGTCTTGGGATGCTTTTCTTCACATACTTGGTGTGTATAGGCTTCAAAAACCAGGTCTAATGAGTTCATATGTGCTGCTGCAGGAGACATATGCACACATCAATCCATCTGTATAGGTAAATATATGGCATAAGTATGTTTACATGTATAGTGTATATATGTGGTAAACAAACATTTAGCAAAATTTGTGGGAATTAAAATAGCTCTGTTAGTTATGTCTGATAGGATTCCCTTAAATGGCTGGCCAAACATCTCATACCCTATACCTTTCTCCATACAGAGCTTCATGCATCTCTTTACAACATTGTTTTATGTAATTTGCTATTGTATACTCATTACTAATGTATAGATGCATTCGTGAGACAGGTTAGTTTTACCCTAGTGATGTTGCGTTGTTGCAATAGGAATCCTGCTCAGTACGAGAGGAACCACAGGTTCAGATCCCTGGTGCGTGCGCTTGGCTGAGGAGCCACTGGCATGAGGCTACCATCTGCAGGCTTATGACTGAACGCCTCTAAGTCAGAATCCCACCTAGACGTAGCGATATTGCAGCGCTGCAGGCACCTCGGTGGGCTCGCGATAGTGGTCGCTCAAGATTGACCCAGGACATGACAGTCTTGCTCAGAACACAGGAGAAGGAAAACTCCTATCTTCAAACCCGGGCTGATGGAGCTCGTCCAGCCTTGTATGGTCTGTGATTGAAGGGAAGGACACTCTTACAAAACCTACGACCTGTGGACTCTGCTGTCACCGTCCTAGCTCGCTAGGCCTGGCAGTTAAACCTCAGGTGTAAAGGGTGGGGCCTCACCTAAACAATGCACTGTGCAGGCTGGAAGGACTTGCTCTCACTTGTCAGTATGGATGGGTGAGGGTCGAATCGGCAGGTGACAAGGTGCATGGGAAGCTGCAGATCCATCCTTTCATGTGGGCAGACCAGCGCATGGGTAGCTCCAGATTGCTCAGGAGATGGCAGTCCTGGTCGGACACTCCCTGATTGCCCAAGCACCCTTTTCAAACCAGATTTGCGTATCCCACTTGCCCTTGGTCACTGTGCTTGTAGTAAGCATGGATAAAGCCCTTCTCAAAATCTTCATTCTCGAAGCCAAGCCATCAATCAGTAGATGTGTTCATATTTTTTATTTCATCTATTTGGTATTGAGTTTGAATCCACAAAACCAAGTATGTATCATTAGTTGATAAGGCAGACTGAGGGAGGTAATATATATGTTATGTAAACACAGACCTTCAAGATTATTTTTCTTAGCTAAAAAGTCACCATTTCATTATTAATGTCTGAGCATCTTGCTAATGAAATTGTCTCTTATGTCCTGTAAGATATCATGATGTAACTTTATAGTTGAGGTAGAGTATTTCTGTAATATCCTTTATAGGAGTCTTGTTCTAGCAAGTTATTTCAGGAAGATGGAATGACTATGCCTTCCAAAATGCTGCTCAGGAGATTTAATGTCAGTGGATGCAAAGACTCTGGCTTGTGTGAGGTCTAGGCAAGAATATGTTCTAGCAGCCTTCTGAAGTGTGAGATGACTTTATTGGAGTATCTCTTAGTATAAATAGACAGCATACTCTGCTATGTCTGCTTTACAAATGATTTTCTTATTTTTTACAGGTTAACTTTATACTGGTGTGATATGGATATGTTGTCAAGAAAGATCTTTGGGCTGTAGCTGAGATTCTGCTTTTTATCAGCATTGATGACATGAAGCATTATATTTGTCTTTTGGCATTTTCATGCAGATATTTCTTGTACTCTGTGTTTCAACAGGTACTATCGTAGTTTTGACTCCGATTTCACAGCTGCCTTGGTGGCCTATCATGTATGGCCTGCACTGATGGAAAATGATATTGTTATTGTGAAGGGAGAAGCAGTCACCAAGAGAGGAGTACTGGTAGGTACTTTTGTTAAGGAACATGCTAAGGGAAGTAATTGGATTTAAACACTGCCCTAAAATTTAAAAACTATATGGAACAATCAAGAATTTGGCTGGGGTTGTGTATATCAAATATAGTTAGGTTTTAGCGCTTTATCCTGTATTTAGAATGAATAGTTCCATTTGCCTTAATGAATTCATTGTGCAGATGTATGATTGTTGGCAGAGCCTGTTCTAAGGAGAAAGTTTGTGTTTATTCTCTGTCCCCAGGCCTTGTCTGCTGCATGGCAAGTCTGTTTCCTGAGTCTGTCTTAGTTAAATGCCCTCTTTCAAAAGGTTTGTCAAACTCTTCTCTTGTAGTGGTCTGGTAGAAGTAGAAGCAGAAACACAAACAGAAGCCGAAGCTGCAGCCGAAGCCGTAGCACCAGTCCTCTTCTAGCTCATCACGTAAGTCCCAGCTGAATGCTTGTAATACTAACAGCGTCAAGTATTTTAAACTCAGAACGTAGGCAACCTTCTAAAAATGCTGATGTGACATGTGTACATTTTAACACTAGGAATAAATAAACACCTTTGTTGCATCTGAGAGGAGGTGAAGATGAATTTGCAGCATATTATATGGCACATAGTCCCTGCCTCCTAGAATTAACCTATCTAAATTTATACTCTAATGCCTCTAAGGAGCAAAAAATTAGTGTATGGCATGAGGAGAAGAGCTGAGGTGGTACTGGTACTAATAAAATATGTGAAACCTCACCAGAGTTTTGCATGCATAATGTATAGTTACGTTATTTTTTTGAATTATTTCTGTAAAAATCATGTATATTTTTCAAATTCCTGGCCCATATTATTAAATTGACATGGTGCCATCAACTCAAAATGTGAGTATTGAAAATGTGGGAGGTTTTGGGTAAGACACTCCTTTGTGTGTGTGAAGGGTGTGAAAGAAAAATCAGAAAGTTACTGAGTTTGGCTTTGTAGCAGAGGAGCTGCAATGATACACATGCAAATTTACTGAATGTTGGTGGGTCCCCAGGTACTTTTCTTGGGTACAGTTCTTAAGCACACCTGAGTTTCTTTTATGTATGTCTTACAGTTGTCTCGGAGCCGCAGTCCTTCACCACTGAGGAATAGATGCCTGAGTAAGTGGGCATAGTAGTTCATAATGACTTATGGTTTTCACATTAAGCCCTTGAATGACTAAGTAAGAAGGCAACACGCTGAAGGTCTTTGACTCTAAAATACTAGTCCAAATACTTACTTTTAAATTTGGTAGCCCCTTTCTTCCCCTTGTGTGGAAAAAGACTGCAATTTCTGACCTGAAGGAGAGCTGTTTTTTCTCTCTACTCAGACCGTTTGCATGAGTTCTCTCTTCTGGTTGCATTTATTGTGGCCAGTTCTATCGTAAGTAAAACTTGTTCTCTTTTCTACACAACAGACAGTTTAGCTGTATGCGTGCTGGCTCTGTGCCTTTCAAAATCCAGAGAGATAGCTGAGGTAATAGTGAAGTGAGGGATGTCAAATAGTACTGAATGTGTGCCCATCTAGAAACCAAGACAATTTAGAGGTTTAATAAAAAAACAGTTGTACTGAAATGTGTCTTTTTCTTCAATAGGGCGTTAACTGAATATGTTCCTATGATGCAGTACATCCAGATCCAACAACTTCACTGGTGCCTTCTCTCTTCAAGAATACCTCAAATCTCACAATAATGTGAACAGCAATTATCACTCCAAATGGAGTTTGCGCTCAGTGTGTTTTTTTAGAGTTATAGGAGGCTTATTTTTATTATTTTGTAAACTATTTTAACCTTTCTGATAAAAAAAGAAGTGCATGCAGTGCAAGATCATACAGATTTGGCAAAATTTGCAGAGCACTGAGGAACCCACTCTGTAGTCCTGCAGATGGAGATAGAATTATTGCATCTAGATTTTTTTTAACACAGATAGCAGATGATACAGTTTATCTTGATAGCATGTTCAATATAACCTAAGTCATTGATGATCTTAAACGTCTTTTCCAACCTAGTTGATTCTATGATTCTATGAATGTTGCAGAGTGTTGAGGTTTGAAAACAATTCCATTAATTGGTGCTTATTTACAACTGTAGAACATAGCAATAATCTGAGGATGTGCCAGTCTCACACAGTGTCCTTTTAAATATGTCCTTGCAGGAAACTGAATTTTGTAACTGCAACGTGAAAGTTGCACAGAACAGTACTCTAGCAATCCCCAGGGCTTTATTGACACGTCCTTATGTGAAAGCATGGGAGTGTGCTTTTGGAAAGCCTTGTTAAATATGTTGTTACTTAGAAATGGATATCATACAAATTTATAGTTTGGACTTTGAAGTTTTTTGAAAATGTGCCACTGATTATTTGTAAGCTTGAAATATTTGCTTGGTTTGGCCTATTTGGTATAAATTTTAATGGACTTTCATACCAGAGACAGATTAGTAATTCTTATGAACACAGTGAAAAAAATCTTATCCAGTTATATCATACTGTGCGTGTTTATTACATTTTAAGTGTGAAAATGAGACCTGTATAGATTTTATTCTGGTGCTTTAAATAGTTGTGGTTTTTCTTCCATTGTAAATGTTTATTTTAATATCAGCCTTTTTTGTTTTCAAGAGAACTGATACTGTTTTTCTCTCAGAACTTCATCTGCAGGGCCAACCTTAAATACAAGTCACACAAGTGACTCCCTGGAGCTTTACGCTTTTACACAAAAAAAAGTTTTGTCATAACTGAGCTGATGTGTAATTCACCAACTCCACTGTCTCATTCCAGTTAATAACTGATGCTTCAAAGGTATGTGGAGCTTTCCCCAGATTTGTCTCTGCAGTTCTGGAATATGAGCAATCAGAAGGAGGACTATTTAGTCCTTGAAATAAAGTTACAGGAGCAGATTTTTGTGATCCTTTCCAGGGATCTTATGCAGATTTACATATCCATACTCTTTCCCTCTACTTTTTGTTTAGTTTAAGACTTTAGCACAAGGCTTTTTGCACAGGATCATATTTCAGGCAGACT
This sequence comes from Melopsittacus undulatus, assembly GCF_012275295.1. NCBI lineage: Eukaryota > Metazoa > Chordata > Aves > Psittaciformes > Psittaculidae > Melopsittacus > Melopsittacus undulatus. The sequence goes on from NC_047533.1 coordinate 27,799,762, forward strand.
TTAACATTGGTCCCTATGAGCCATGGGTCAGCTGTGACTCTAGCTCTACAGATGTATTTTCATTGGAATTAAGCCCATTAGGAACTGATGAGAGGAAAATTAGGAAGAAATTCTTTACTGTGAGGGTGATGAGGCACTGGAACAGTTTGCCCCAAGAAGTTGTGGATGTCCCATCCCTGGAAGTGTTCAAGGCCAGGCTGGATGGGGCTTTGAGTAACCTGGTCTAGTGGGAACTGCCTCTGCCCATGGCAGGGAGGTTGGAATCGAATGATCTTTAAGTTCTAAGGATCTTCCTACCCAAACCATTCTGTGGTTCTGTGCACATGAAGTCCTGCACATAGAGATCTATTCACGGAGCTACTGCTTTCAGAAAGGGGACACAAAGGCACATGCACCTTATGGTATATTTTCCTGTTATCTAAAAGTCACAAGGGAAAATGTAAAGCAATGTATTTAATCTTATAAGAGCCTGATTGTTGGTCACAGCTATAGATCTGAGCTTTGAAGTAAACCTGCATATTTCTGCACTGATCTCATGACTAAAAACACCACAGTTCTGGAAAAACTGAGCGCCTACAACTTGTGTGGCAACAGAAGAAAATTTATATCCTGAGTATGGTTTTGAACAGGAAAATGAAGAATTTCTCAGAATTTTGTAATTGCCAAGGTCTAAGTAGGTGTAGTTTTTTTTTTTTTTTAATTAGGTTTTGTATGTTTGTCTTCTGCATGTAGTTACAAAGACATGTCTGCGTAATGATTTTGAGTGCAAGTCAGTTTCCATACCAACTATAAGAAAGCTAAGACTACATCAAGGAGGTATGTTTTTCTTGACAAGCATGAGAGGCAGGGTAATTCCAGACTTGCACACAGCTGTGATGCCACTAGGAACTAGTATTCCTTAAGATTTAATAATGCCATAAAAGATGAATTCTCAGTGCTTGGCAGACCAACTCATACCCCAGCAGGTACCTGGAGAACAAGTTAGTTCAGGCTTCAGAGCAGAGCAAACCATTTTCAGTAAAATAGGAAGTCACTCCACAACGTGGTAACACTTAATTGGGTGAACAAACCTTACCATACTCTGCACTCTGCAGCCCATGTCTTTTTATAGGAATATACTTGTTTGTCCTGGTTGCCTGTGTGGCTTATTTAAAGCTAATTAAATCTATAGGTCAGATAGAAGATTGCTTTTGGTGTCAAGTTAGATGATAACAGCTCCTGTGCTTCTTTTTATCCACATGAGAACAGTGCAGAACTTTTATACCAACAAAGCTTACATGGAACTAACCAGCAAATGCAAAATAACATATAAAAAGGGGCTTCTGTAATTGCTTGAAAGACCCTACAAAAGAATGGATCGTGAATGTGAAACTGATGATTGATATTTTAATGAGCGTTTTTAAAACCTTAAGGAATTTTTCTTTCTTTCTATTTTTTTTATTTATTTCTTCTCTATATATGAAAGCCTGGATAATACCACATTGTAAATGCAGCAGAAACAGTAAGGGTGGATTCTAATAGGTGACAAATAAAAAAGGCAGCAAGAAACTGTTACAGGATAGTTTTTGGTCATGATCATGCTGTTTTAAGTGTTAATTTTAGAAAAAAGAAGGCTAGATTTTGAGCTAATTTAAACTCTGCAAATGGACAGATGGAAGTGAGACTTTTGTACTTTGTAAAAAAACCACCACTTTTGGGCCAGGTGTTCATGTAGAACAGCACATTTTTTGTTTTTGTGAGGGATTTTGGGATTCCTGGAGAATTTCTCCTGTGTGTAAGCTCTTTGGAGGCTGATTGTGTGTGTCTCAATTCAAAGGCTGTCTGAGTCAGTCAAAATGTGTGGATGTTTTATCACCTATTTCTGGAGAAAATACAATGTCATCAAAATGTCTTCAGTTGTCTTCAGTGTTTGCAGCTCAATAACAGACCCATGCAGAGCTGGCAGAGACTGAGGGTAAACAGCTCAGCTATTTTTTGCTACTGCACAATGAAGATTTAAATTTAGAAATCGATTTAGATAGATTCTTCCAGCATCCTGTTCAGAGAAAGAAAGTTGGGAGCAAGAGGTTGATGATGTCCTCCAATCTGATCTTGCTAGCAGTTAGCTTTGGTGCTGATTCGGTCTCGTAGGAAGCTCTGGAGTTTAGTGGCAAGTTAAACCAAAAATACTCTAAAGAAAGTAAATGTGAAGGCAAAAAAAAATCACAATATTCCCTGGAAACTACATGCCTGTATTTCTTCCAGGATTTGAGCCTTTTAACTTTACCTTTGTATTGTATGTGTGTACTGCAAGACTGTCATTCTGTAGAAGTGCCATCAGAATTAAATATTGCCTTTCAGCTTTATGTGACCTTTGTCAGCTGTTTCTGATTGTTAACTACCCAATGATTTTGTTACTGTAGTATTAAATAATCTAGCTTTAAGTTAAATAAAAATCTCTTGATTATGGCTTGCAGCTATGTTAACATGTTCAGATTCAATGGTTCAAGTTTCAAGAATATTGTATTTCTTTTAGTCATACAGCACACTAAACAAGTATGCTAAAGGTATGTATGTTTCATTTTATGTAGGTTTTTGATAGTTTAAAACAGTGCATGTAAGCGAATCTGTCATGGGCTGTTCCTGATATACAGGTGTGTTTATGTGAAAGCTCTACCTTTTGGTAGACAGTACGAACAGAATACTTGGTGTTATTTTACTGTTAACAGATAGAGGCATAAACACAAATGAAGTGGGTGGTGTGTTTATACTCTCTTGTGACTTTCAGAAAGCAACACTTCTGTCTTGCAAAAGCAGTTCGCAAAGTAATGTTACCTTCTTGAAAGAAAAATGTCAGCCTGAAGGCACCTTTTACAACTGTTAGTAGTGCTTCCTGTGAAATTGTTTTTTCCTAAAAGGCTTTGGCCTGCAAAGTTCTTTGTTTTAAAATAAAAAATTATTAAATATACCATTTTAGGTTAATGCCTTCTTTTCACAGTATCTGGCATTTAGCTTTCTATATTAGAGGAATATAATCTATCACAAGTAGATACAACACTTTTGTAATCTGCATTCAGGATCTTCAGTGAAAACCTGTCTCTGTTGATGATACATGCACCTCCAAACAGCACAGACAAGACAAATGCTATCTGGAAGCATCACCTTCTATTCACAGAAACCATTTTGCCCTGTGAGCTTTCATACAGTTTTAACTTTTCATGACTGACTGCGTTTGGTTAATACAAGATAAAGAGTTTAAAAAGTGACAGATATTTTTAAAGTTTGACTGTTTTCTGGTAAAGTTGTATTTGGTACTGGAGAATTGGGAGCTTTGTTAATGGAAAAATAAGGCAAAATATTGCAGTTTAGAGAAGTCATGCAAAGTTTATTATATAAAATGACTATACTAATTCTTTTGAAATATTAGAATAAGCAGTTATGTTAAATAGCTCACAGCAAAGAGTTATGAGAATCTTGTGACACACAAGAAAAATTCAGAAAATATGAAAGGCTATTTTATCAAATTATCTCTGTTTCCAGAAATTGAACCTATTATTCCTTAAAAGCATTTTGCATGCCACAAGTGTGAGAGTGTTTACTATTCAGGTTGAGGTGAGTTGATTACATGAGGGCACGTGAAGTATTAGGTACTTCAGTGTGAAGACCTCCTCAAGGCATGTTGTTGCTGCCTTCACCTTTATCCTGAATATCACACCTTTGCTCAGAAAAGAGATCTCTATTATTTCTACATGCTGCTGTAATTTGGGCAGGAATCTATCCCACTAAAACTGGACATGGGTAGAGCTTTGCCAGTCCTTTAACAGAGAAATACAATTAGTATTTTCACTTCCAGTCAGTGGATGGTGTATTGTTCAACCTTGTTAGAACTTGTGGTTTCCATGAAGTACTGTCTTCGAATTCTTCAGCTGTTAAATCAATGAAATGCATATGAAATTTTGAATTTAACCATTTTCAGTTGAAATTAGTACTATATGTTTTTCTCACCCAGACAGGAATTTCAGGAATGGCTAACTGCAATCTAAATAACATGTCCCTGTCAATTAGTCTGAATAAACAATGTGTTTTACACTAGTACCTCAAAGCTGTTAATGTAAATTGGTTATTTTGCTAGAGAATTAATAAAATAATAGCATGTGTAAGCTCTTTGTATGTTAGACTAACAGCACCTGGTCTGTTCTGAGTTTAGCTTAAACTAAATTAAACCAGATCTAAATTGCTGCTTTTGCTAATGGACATCTGAAGCCAAACCTCAATGTGACATCTGTTTCTCTGTAAGCTTGTGGTCTGATTTGTTAATACTGCTGTAATATACTGCCACAATTTATTGAGAGTTGGGATAGATTGTCCATCTCAGGAATTTTCAGCTTGGGAGTCTGTGTCTATTTTGCACTGCGTGTGTAACAGTTCAGGGAAAGCGTCTAGAGCCTCATACAGGAAGGAAAAATACATGGGTGTGACAGTTTGTTCTCATAATACTGGTATTATATAAATAGCAATTTTATAATACTGGTGAGAGTGTACAAATGATAAATGAAATGACATTTCCCATTTGTCCTGGTGCTTGGCTTCATTAGTAACGCTAAACCAACAGCACCATGGAAGTACCAGCCTGAGATTCAGACTTGAGTGTGCTTTGAACCACTGCATGCGGGCTGCAAAATAAAACTTGCTGTGAGCACCACATCCTGTTTAATTCAGTTTCTGGTTGATTGCTATCTGATAGCTTCAGCACTCACCACCTTTGCCAGGGATCCAGAAAAGCAAAAAAGAGATGTTCCCAAGTGTTTGGATTTACCTTTATTTGCTCACAAAGAAGCAGGTTGGCCAGAGCCCAGGTGGGGTTACAGCCTGCTGTCATTTTGGCGGGAGAGAACTCCCATTGTCTGAGGAGTCATGGCAGAGCAGAGTGGTGGCACGGGGAAAAGCCTTACAGAACAGGCTCCAGTCTGAAGCAGGCAGCTGGCTTTCTGTTTAGTGCCTGCTGTGCGTAAAAGGAAGCCAAACAGCTGATCTGTTCCCTTCCTCACCAAGCAGCCATGCCCATAGAGCTCGCTGGAAGAAGCACGCTACTTGTATTGATTGTTGAAGAAACAGATGAGCTCTCTGCAAGGTGGGTGGCATTTTAAACGTAAACAGGTTTCCTTTGTTCTCTGGTGCATGAAGTGCTGTTTGTGTTTTGGTTTTGCAGAGATGGAAGGAAAATGTAATTAAAAAGGTAAAGAGGCACAAGATCAGACCAAAATGGACTGAAAATGTCAATAGGAGAAGCATGGTTGAGATGTGACTGGCAACTGTGTGTGTTTGTGTAGCACACGAGTGGCAGACCCAGGGACTCATGGCATGTGCTTGCTCAGTGAGGCTGGTTGTGCTGGACGATGCAGAGTAGCATTGCTCTGCCGCGTACTCTTAGGGCTCCCCAGGCTGGATCCAAACAGGGTGCTGAGGCCATGGCCTGTAGGAGAGCACCTTGGAGCAGAGCACAAACCTTATGGAACCTTACCACAGTGCAGGAAAAGGCTAGTGGACAAGTTTATGTGCTAACCTGAAGGAGCCAACTTAAAAAAGGAAAAAAACCCCAACAAACCAGAAAAGCCCCTCAACCCCCCTACATCTTTAGTTTTTGAGGAATTGTTTGTATGAGGAAAGGCTCCAAATTCCCCTGCCCCACCGTAAGGCACGAGGCAAGAGCATTTCCCACGAGATGGCACTATTGCCTCATGCATAGAAAAAGCAGGTTTTGGCTTCATCTGCAGTTTTAAAAGCTGATTGCCAAAGCGAGGTTTGCAAGTAAGTGTACAGATGTTACAGATCCGAGCAGCATCAACATATATCAAATGGAGAGTAAGATTGCTGCTTGATAAGAATATGAAAAATCCTGACATAGGGTGATGAGATGAGCATTGCTATCGATCTGTTACTGGGAAAATGGTTTGGATTTAGGCTTTTTGGGGGTCAATTTTTCAGAATTAACGTGGCTCTCTAAAGTGATTGGTATTTCCCTGGTCACATTCTGACTGATCTTCTCAAAGAACTTTCATTACCAACAAAACCCCCAAAACATAACCCCCAAACTGCAGATGACATTGAAAATTAACTACTTTTGCCATTTGTTTATTTTTCATTCTTTCTGGTTCTTATTTACTTCAAGAAAATGTCAGCTTGCAAAGTTTTATATTGTAAGTGATCAGTTGTGGTGGTTGCCTGGCCACTTGCTCCACTGGTCCCTTTGTCTATGTCTGAAAGAGGTGTGTTCCTAACAAATTCTGCAGAGTCTTGAATCAGAAACATACTCTCTCCCTTCAGCTGCACCTTCTGTTGATTTTCACATCAAACACAGGGTCAGTTGCATCTCCTGAATCATCAGGGTAGAGCTGGAAAGAGCCTTGCTGTCACAACAACTCTATTGGACAATCATGTTGTTAATCTTATTAATTGCTGTTTTAAAAACAAGTTTGTTTAAAAACAAGTTTGCAGCATTGTTCCAGAATTTCGTTTCTCTGATGCTTGGAAATTTTCTTTTGATTTCCAGCTCAAATTTATTAACTTCCAGGCGATAGCCCTTTGTTCTTCTGCCAGTATTCTTTATCTTCAGAAGTCCTTGTTCCCTCCTTTGGTATCTGCCCTACTGATGAGAGCAATCATTTTTTCTCTTAGTTTTTGTTTCTTGAGATTAAAAAAAACAGATCTTTCCATCTCCCCTGAAAAGAGAGGCTCTTCATTCCTCTGATTATCATGTTTGTATATATTTCTGTTTCAATCCATCTTTCTCAAGCATAGATGACTAGAAACAGTGCACATACTCAGGATAAGGCCTTACAAGAGCTTTGTATCATACATATATCAATTTCACTGTACCATTGTAGCATCTCTGTAGGAAGTGTCTGAATATCTGTGATCAATTAATGGGTTTTATTATCCTCAGTTGTTTCAAACTGATGAGTCTTTTTCCCCTAGAACGTCAATTCATCCACACACTTTTTTGTGGGCTCTTCATTTTCCATCTCTAAATGCCTTTCATATGGGTGGCACAGTTATTTTAGAAACCCTGAGCTTTGAATATCCATTTGCATGCATATCGTGACAGTGGTGTCTGTGGGTGCTGCAGTGTGTCATGGTGTGTTCCTCTATTACTAAAAACTACTACCAAGTGATGCTTTGCATTAAGTTGCCTGAGCAGAGTTTAATGACCAACATTATGGAGCTTCAGCAGCAATAAAAGAAACTGCCCAGAGCTTGGTGTTACAAAGGCAGACATCTTATTTAGCTCTATTTATATCTGCTTCAGCAAGAAAAGAAATAAATGTCACTATATACTTGTTGAAATCTAGAGTACCAGTAGGTGAATGGAAGGCCTCTGTCAGTATTAACAGAGTGAAATACTAGGAATTGCTTATGAAAGGAATACAATTTGTGTACCTGGTAGTTTGCAGCAAGAACTTAAAATAAAATCAAATATTTTATAGGTAATCTAATTCCTGACCCTTTGATCCATTGCATGGCTCTCATTCTTGTGAAATGCTTTTTTTCTGAGTTGTCCATCTCTTAAATTTGCCAAAGGCGCTCATAGCCATATCAACACTACATGTGTGTCACTTGTCATGGACAAAATACCCCTGTGAAAGTATTCTCTGTGATGCTTCTGGATTTGTGCTGTTTCTCTGTAAGTTATGGGCCATCCAGAACTTTGAGGTCTCTTTACTTGGTTGGATGGGACTTTCCCCAGGTTAGGGGTGATCTGGTGCCATCACTTCATGTCTGAACTATGCTACCAGCCCAGGAGGGAACATATATGGGGCTGTCTGTAGCTGAAATATCATGTTAATGTGTTTGTCTCTGTGCACCCACAGGATGTGGTTATTGTCCCTGTGGCTTTTCCTCCACATAGTGTACAGCTTCTTGCCTATTGCAGACTAAAATCTTTGGGTTAGGACAGTTCCTTACCTCTGCTTTTGCATCAGGGCTGGATTTTCCAGGCAATGTGTCTGCACAGCAGATGCAGCCTTGTGGTTATCACTGCTTGGTCAATGTGCTCCCCTGGTCCCATGAGACAGCTGTGAACCCATCCACCTTCCCATCACACAGCATCAATTGCTATCTGTGCCTGAGTACTGTGCAGTTCAAACAGCTCTGCCATCTAGTACAAATAAAAACAACCCAGGCAGCTGAATGAGTGTTTACATGCACAAATTCCTATGGGCAATAAAGGCAGGCAGGGAAGATTAGAGGGACTATGATCAAAAGGCAGATTACTTCTACACAGAGCGCTGCCCTAAGTCACCCCTGAAACATAAGTAGGCCTTCAAGTGTTCCTTGCAGGTAATCGTACACTTTTCCTGCATTTTTAATAGGCTTAAAGGTAGTTCCTCATTATCTCCCTGAAGGATGGAGCACATGAAGGGAGCAAAGCTGCTTGGGAGAATCAGCTGAGCCAAGGACAGGAGGTTTTGCACAAGGCAAGCTCTTCCCTGCAGCTGTGGTCTCGGACACTTCTCAGAACTTGAATATATGGGCCGTTCTAATTTTTTTGTTGTAATTTGGCCTTGTAATAATATCAGATAAATGAGGACTTCAGCAAACGGTGAAAGTTGCCTGAGAGAAATTGCTTTTGGCAACAGTTCCTTCTAATTAAAATGAAAGTCTGAAAAGCCTCAGTCTTTGGGAACAATTAATAAAATGCCAGCAGTAGATAAGATACACATAAATCTTCGTGCCTATTAACTGCTTCCTACAATTAGAACATGTGTGTTCAGCCAAATGCAGCCTGATCCTGGTATGGTAGGAAGGAGAGGTTCTGATTAAAATGAGGTCAGCACCTGCTGCTTGCCCTACTGAGCAGGCCAGTGCTTTCCCACCTTCCTAATAGCAACAATAAGAATAATGAATAGAAAGTTTCAATACTGAGAGGTTTCCAGTTTGTCCCCAGGACCCTGCAGTGAGCAGGAGGGGGCTTTATTCTGGTTGTTAGATGCAGCATCTACAACATCTCTGTGAGCATTTGGGTGAATGGCCAAACAGAAACACAGAGAAAGGAAAGAGAAATTCTCTCTGTCTGGCATCCAAGGTACCAGTTTTCCCGCTGGAGGCTTAAATGCTGATCAGGAGTGGTCAAAGACACAGCTGTTCAGGACCTTCAAGTTGGGATCAGACCTACTTATTTCCCAGCCTATGAAATAATTAGCAGTCCTGATGACAAAATCCCCATGAAGCCTGCTCTTTCTGCCCCCTGGAGTGGCAGCCTCAAGGCCAGGATGCTCATGTGCTGGTGGCATGGGGGTAGGACACACTTAACCCTGGAAGGCTGAGGACAGGCAACTATTGGAGGTCCTGGGGGAAACTCTGCACCCTGGGGTTTGGTCCAAGGACTTCAGAGGCTGTGCTGTCATCTGTCCCAGCTTGGGAGGCCAAAAGCATGTTGAAAAAGCATAGAGCAGGAGCAGCAGACAAAATACATATGCACATGTGTGCAGGGGCAGGTGAAAAAAACACCCAGCTGGAGGCTTTGGGAGGTGCTGCTGGATTTATGGCAGCCCAGCAGCAGGAGATGTGCCCCCAAAACATGAGAGAAGGGGCTTTGAGGGGAGGCACACAGACAGGCAGATCAAGGAAAGCTCTGGAAGACAGTTGTGGATCCATACATGGGGAGGGGACACACCGGAGTCTGTGGGACCCAGATGAGGCAGAGGCAGACAAAGAAGGGAAGTCCTGAACCTACTATCTTCATATGGAGAGTGCGTGAGCCAGGGGTGTGGGAGAGCCAAGAGTGCACATCTGCGTGCATGAGAGGGAGAGGGGCAGGGAGCAGCCAGCCTGCTCATCTCAAACAGCAGAAGCAGGGGTTCAGGCGGTGTTTCCTAAGTAAAACCAACTGGAAGTAACATTTCAGACAACAGAGAGAGAGCGTTGAACATGGCAGTTCAATGTCATCATCCAGGCTGGCTGCAGACCTCATCCCCTGACAGTTAAATCATGGAAATATAAACTAGTAATTACTTAAGAAGATAAATGCATGATACAAAGATAAACAGGGTGGTTGGCATATCCATTCCAAGCAGGGCAAGATGCTACTGCATGTAGAGGCATCGGTCTGTAGGACAGGGACCCTGCTCTGGGGATGGCAGCCCCATGGGATGACCTGAGCTAGCCCTGGAGATGCTCAGGTGCTACAAGCCATCTTGCCTTGCCATCTAGCTTGCAGCCCAGGCAGATTGCTTCAACTGAGGCTGAGAGGTGTACAAAACCTGCTGTTGAGCAAGCCATGTAGAGGAAAATAGACAGAACTTGCTTTAGTCATTGCTACAACCTGATGGTTTCAAAAATGACTGCAGAGTATCTGCACTGCTCCTCCACTGCTGGGTTTTGATTCAAGGGTGGGATTTATTCTGGCTATACTATAGCACTTACTATAGTGTAAGCCTGTTTTTCCTTTGCTTCATGTACAGGAATGAGGGTCTGGGCCCAAGGCTGCCCTCTGACAAGGCTCATTCCAGAACAACTCCTCTCCAGCCTCCTCTGCCCCCCAAGAAAAAAAATTCTTAATCAAATATATAAACACTGGCAGCTTTCAGGTTTCTGTTTCTTTCTGAGCCTAATTTAAATGAACAGCAGACATTTTATGGGCTTTTCCAAGTGAACCTACAGGGGCTTATTTGCTCGAGTCTGACTTTCTGACAGCTCTCTTACAAGCCTAATCAGAACCAGACTTACTCTCATATGAAGCGGAATAATATGAAGCAGAATAAGATATATTCATGCAGCTACAAAGAAGCAGGCTAAATGTAGTAAGTCATAAACCGCTACTATGGCAGCAATCATTTAATCATGTGCATTTACCACACTTGGATTTTGGAACAAGGGGTACATTTGTTTTGTTCCCATTGTATGAGGAAAGTTGTGGCGAGGAGCCAAGTAAACATGTCTTGCGTCTAGAAAATGCTCCACACGCGTTACTTAGAGTTTGTAGCTACAACATGGAGGATGTCTCTTCGGTCTTCTACCCTCAGCTGGGAATGCTGAGTTGACATCTCTCAAGGTGAGGTGCACCCAGGCCTCTTAGGGGAAGCTGCTAGGGGGAGGTGCTTCCTTTGAGCTGAACATGACAAATTCTAGGACTGAGCTGTGTTTACAACAGATTTGTTTTTATCATCTTTGCAGCTTGTCATTCTTCAATGCAGACCATATTTCTGAAACATTCCCGAGACTTCCTTTATTTAGACAAATTCTGGATGGCATGGATAGGGCAGGGAATACTGCAGAAACATTAAATGCTTACAATGTGTTGACAGAGAATTAAACATTCACCTCTAAAAGAAGACTTATTTTCTATTTCTAATTATCCCACAGTGTTCCCATCACGTAATATTACCTCTGTCTGTACAAGGATGTGTTCATGTTCAGTTCCCGACATCTGGAAGAAATTTCTCCTTATCTGGCATGTGCATTTTCAAGTGAAATGTGAAAAGAAGTGCTGAATTGATAAAGCAGGGTTGTACCTTTGGGCTGGGCTAGATGGTGAGGTGCTGAAAAGGAGAAGGCATTCTGCCCAAAACAAGGAGGAAGGGCAAGGAAGTCTGTAGGACTTGGCCAGGCTGGAGGAATGAGAAAATCCTGTGCCTGTCTGGGAGGCATTGGGTGGTGTAGCTTTCGTCCACTTTCTAACAAAGATGTTAAGTTTGTCTGAAACTGAAGAGACTTCAGGCAGCTTTGGATTGTGAGTGTTTCTGTCTAATTTAGATTTCAGTGTTCCCAGATTCTCTGTTGCATGACTAAAAATCTTGCCTGTGAGAAGACAGCCAGTGCTGGCTGCAGCATGTATAGTATGGTCCATCTTGTTTCTTTAAACCTGTTGTGTTTCTAAAAATCAGCTATTCCATGTTGAGGCCACAGTTTAGCAATTGCCATGTTGCCTTAATGATTTTAGGTTTGATGATGACTGCTTCTGCCTAAAACCTCAACACTATGCTCAACTACCTGTTGCAGTTTGTCTAGAGGATAGATTTTAGCTCGAGGGCTGAGACTCTTTCAGCTTGCTGTTGTGCTTGTCCAGGGGTGACTACTGATACAGGGCTTTAAGGTCCCCTCTCTGCTGCCTCCCAGTGATTTAGAAGGAAATGTCTGGTCCTAGGGAAAAGTTGCCTTGTCTGATTCTATCAAATTCTGGCTCCAGCAGACCAGAACAGATCAAACTGGGCTGTTGGGATTTGGTGGTGTTTGAGGTCCATCTGGCACAGGATGCAGGAGAACATCTGTCACAGAGAGCAGTAACAGGACCAAGAAACAGACTTGCGCCATCTCTTACATGTTCGTATTTTATAACCACAGAGTGTTTTGTGTGGATGTAAAACCAGTAACAAGTTCATCTTGGTTTGTTGTTTTTTCTAGTGATTCGAACCAAGTGGAAGGTGAAGAAAAACGTTCTGTGTAGACTAAACTGGGAGTTGTTTTACTGGACACTCTTCCAGAGTGTTCTAACCTGCAATTTTTATCCAGGGTCTGTTTCATTGGAACTGTTTTTGGGAAGGGGGGATTCTTTTTGGCTGAGCTTTTTGCTTTGTAGAAAACCAGCACACAGACAAATGTCATTAACTGCATGGGCCAGGTATTTTGTTTGAAGTCAGTGTTTTTCATTGCTCTCTGCAGAGCATTATCACTGAATGTTTGTTAAAAGACGTTGTAGCCATTTGATATGTTTTCCAGGTTTGGTGTCTCTCAGCGCAATGCGTTACAGTATAACTCACTTTCAGAAGAGTGGATGACTATAGATAGAACATTATCTTGCTTTTAAAGTATGGAAGTGCCTTTTATTCCTGTTTTTATGAGCAGTATTCAGTTTTGGCATAAGAAAACCCACACAGTATGAATCAAATCATTTTAGATACTTAGGCTTTTCATCATTTTATAAAAGGTGGATGTGTTGACATTTTATGAAACCACCTTTAAAGTCTTTTTGGATGAACCATTTATACTGCATCTTTTTTTAGGCTTTCATTTTAGTCTTCCAGGCTGTCTGTGGTGTCATGGTGACTCTCAGAAACAGTAATTTCTGTTTCTTTTTGTTGCTGTTAGAAACAGACAAAGTGACAGTAATAGCTGACTGAAAAACATCAGGATTAGGTAGGGCTTTTTTACCTTTCTGAGTAGAAGATGAAATAATTTGAATGCCCTGGCTGGCATTTTTAGCAAGACTACTTTTCACTCTGGGCAGGAAAAAAGACTCATACAGAAGCAGTAATATTGCTCTTCTAATGCATAAAGTTTCCAGGGAATTTAATGGTAGCTGTTGCACTGGATTGGAATAAAATGCAAACTCTTTTCTAAGAAGTGGTAATTACAATTGTAGTGCTCAGTTCTGCATGAGTTTGGTCAACATTTGAAAAGTCTCACCAGGGACTGATTTGCAGACTGGCCTCTGGTGCCTCTCCATCACTTGAGAGGCCAGGGCAGTACAGACAGCAGAGGACCTTTCCAGAGCTGTACACTGAATTTTGTATCACACAGGAATGCAAAAAGCCTTGCTTAACAAAAGGAAATATGTTTTCCACGAATGTTGGAAGAGTGGCACTCAATGTATCTAGGGGTTTGGTTGCTAAAAGTTGGCTAGGTAGGATAACCACAAAAACATGGGTGCACAGGAAAATATTATCCTTGAATGTGCACCTGGCTACATAGAGGACCGCACTGACTTGTGCCCTTCCTTTCTATGAGAGAAAAGAAAAAGGCACATAGTAGGTATTTTCATACAGAAAATAACTGAGTCCATTTTTAAATAACCTTTCAATGAAAATTAAATAATTTTGCCTGTGCACTTGTGTTAATGACGAGTATTCAAATTCTGTGTACGCTTGAAGAAGTGGCTTTTTTCGAAATAGACTGCCTTGTCTAATGACAGCATAGTGGAACTTACAGTAATAATATTAAATCAGATTACACCAAAAAAAGTAGATCTGTGCCATTTGGAAAGAGCGGGTTCATTAGTAAAAAAGGGAGGCATAATAATTCATAAGATCAAATTGATAAAACCAGCAACCTCCTGGACTGGATTCAGCCATTCCCTTACCCAGGTGCTTCTTATGGGAAACACTGATCCTGCAGAAGGGAGTGCAGCCACATGAATGAAGTGTGAGTGAGTTTGACCCTTGACAGCAATAGCAGTCATTTCTTTGTCTCATTTGAAAGTGATTTTGAGACACTGAGCAGTTTTTTTTCCTTGTGTAAACAGTCTGCTCCTTTCCCATTGTACCAAACCTGAGTCAGAATGTCAAAATCCAAACTCAGTTTTCTTGCAGATGGTGCTGGCAGACTTTACCAATGCCTCTGATTATCTGTGGTGATGTTAATACTGCTTAGGTGCAATGTGTGGCCCACAGCTTGGTGATGAGCTAATAAGTGAACTGTTTAACTATGCCTTTCATAAAGGGTTGGTTAGTGAACAGTAACAGTAAGAAGGTTTTATTCCAGACACAGAACATCAAGGTATGTGGGTTTTGGACTCTTTATTTATGCATAGCCCAGATGTGCTCCTTGCTGCTTGGCAGTCACTGCATTCCTTAAATAACTCTGTGAGTAATGATAATATTAGCAAAATTGTAGTTACTGGCGGCGCACAGCAGCTTTCAAGTATATGACAATTTCCTGCTTGAAAAGAAAGAGATTCAGGTTTGTTTTTTCTTCAGTGTCTTACTAGGAGGATTGTCTTACTTACACATTTTTAAAAGGGGGAAACCAGAAGGTGATACACACGCAGACTGCATTTTTGCTACCTCTTTCTGGTTGCCAGCAGATAACAGCAAGATGTAGGTTTCACTACTGCTATGTTGGGTTTTTTTAACCTGGATACCATGCCAAATTTTTCTTTCTCTTTTTTTTTTGAAGTAAGGTATACGCAGGCGAAAACTGAAGTTTTCTGCTGAGTTATTTCTTGCCAAGCTTTTTCAGCTGCAGGATATAATGAAGACCAATTTTTTGGAACTTATTAGGACTGTCAGTGTAATCAGGAGAATTGCACGGTGATAAAGTCATGAATCTATGCCATAGCGCCTGTGTGTAATGGATGTCTGAAGATAAATATAGATGTATTTATTATGCCAGGGTGCTATGGCATAGCTCTGTATTTTTCTTCAAATGCAGTTGTTCTTGGTTGCTGTACATGTACACATACACACAGGAGAGGGAGTGAAAGAACTATCTCCTCCCTCTATGTTGTCTAATTCTTTGAAGAAAGCATCTGCTCATAATGATAAGGTCATTGACAGGCAGATGTTCCAAAGCTGGGTTTAACTGTAGCATAAATCAAAATTTCAACAATTCCTTTATATTTTGATATGGCACTTTCAAAACACCATGTATTTTGAATTTAGGGAAGACAGAAATGTAAATACTTTCATTTTATCTCATACTTTAGCCCCGGAAGTGCTTTTTTTTGAAGTATTAATTCCTCTGGCAGGAGCCATGCTCTATGGCACAGTCACAGCTCCATGTGGAAATGGAAGCTGTGATTTGTGTCATTTGTTCAGAACTGTGGTTGTGCAGGCTCTCTCAGCCTTGGCTGGTGCATGCAGTGCACCAGTGTCCTTACAATAGTTCCGATCAGGATTTGTAAGAGGTTTTTGTTTACCAGAAGTTACTAGGAGGAAGACATGGCTTTCACTCAAATAAAACATGTAATGACACTCAGAGCCAAATCAGCTTTTACAAGATTGATTTTAAAGGTCCTGCCTACTGCAAAATGTGTCAGGAAATGTGTGTGTGAGTCAGAAAGTCCATTCTATGTTGTTTTGTCTGACGCCACAGGAGGGTAAAGAGAGGATACAAGGCTAAATATAAAGGGTTTGCAGGAGGATGTTGCTTGTGTTACACCACCTTCCCTTTCCCAGTGGGAATCTTCCTGTGGGACTGTACAAACAGCAGGTTTCATGCTGTGAAAGGGGACAGGCCCCTGACTGTGGATGCCTGCCACTGAGCTGGGCTCTGAGCCTTGCCTGGCATCAGCTTGCTAAATCTTGGCTCCCTGTCTTCCTTGGCTTGCCTGCTGTGTGCTTCGAGGGAAAACTCCTGCCCACAGCTCGCTTGCTGCTGCACTGACACGTGGGACAGGCAGAGGACAGCTAAAGGACAAGCGTGTCCAGTGCTCCCAGGAGCCTGTGCTTCAACACAGGAGCTCTCTGTGCAGCTCCACAGAGCTGAGATTAACTCAGAAAGACATTATCCTGTGTAATACCCAACAAGCTTGGACAAGATACAGATGAGGAGCAGATCCTTCTGGACAGTCTGCCAGCTAAGGACATGCTCTGGCTCAAAGAGACCATGTAGTGTACAAGGTCTTGGACTCCACTCTAAAGTGAAGTAGGGTCAAAAGACTCACCTCTTTCTAACCTGAGGTTTGGGGCACTCTTGGGTTTCAAGGTTTGACTTGGAAAGTAAACCCTGTCAAGACAGGCAGTTTAATTATAAAGCTGCTAGAATTTTCCAGAGTCATAAAGCTGCGTGGGACTCTGGTTCTGCACTGTATAGCTGCACAGTGCACATGGTGAGATTCAGCTGGGTGAGTGAGCTGCAAAGCAACATTTTGTCTCTTATTGATAATTATTTGTCATAGACAGATGAAGGAAACACCACTTATTCCCCCTTCCCCCCAACAATCCCTGATTAGTTTTTCAAGCTGGGAGATAATTTGTCTATAGTTAAACAGAGGATATTTATAGAGACATTAGCTGGTTGTGCAAAGTGCTACAGAAGTTCGTTCAGAAGTGATTGAAATCATCTGTGACTGAACTGAAAAAACCAGCCACACAAGCTGCGTCTACAGCCCTTGGTCTCTCTGTTGTCTGTTAATGCAGCACTTTCTTCTTCCAGCAACATTACCAATTCAGGGCAGCAACATCAATCTCCTGCCTTTCATTGGTGGGTATTAATAATTTCAGTATTAAACTCATCACTGAAGCAGGGCAATTTCAGTGAGTTTTACTGAGAAACTGCTCCAGCTTTTTTGTTAAAATATATTTAAGATATTGCCATGTTTGAGAAGTCAGGAAAATTGGTGCAGCCCCCATCCAAAGTCCCCTTTTCTGTCAGTTTTAAACCTAGCCAGAAGTGAGTGGTATGGGAGGTGATGGAGGGCCCCTCACTGGCAGAATCCTGTAGGTCAAAATCTGCTTCAGCCACACACTGCCATCAGGTAAATGATGGTGTCAGTGTGAAGCAGGCTGTTTTGCTCCCACCCAGCCCTCCTCCCTGCCCCCTACAAGCTCTGATCGCTTTTATTCTCACAGCTCTTCTACCCCTCAACAACTGTGGGCACAAGTACAGTAGTGTGATTTGTACAAGCTGGGTGAGGAGAGCAAAAAAATGTCATCACAGTAATGAACTGAACCTGTCTCGTGTGGAAAGGAGCTTTCCAGACCATGCACTTCCCACTGAGGGAAGCTACACTCCACTGGTGCCCTTCCTTTAGGCCATTTCTGGAGTATATTGCTAAACAAAGGCATTGCTTTGACTCCTACAGAATACTAAAACAGATCACTGATTTCAGGGCACTAATCACTAGGTTGGTAAGCACAAAATTACTAATATTTTATTTCAGTTTTTTTGTTTGGTTGGTTTTCTTCTTACATATATATAAGCAATGATCATTAAATAGCATGCTTAACTTGCCAACATTTAAATACCCTAGGGAAACCTCTTTTACAACATCGTCATTTATGTGATACCAGTGGCACCTCCACAGCAAAACCAGCCCCATTTAATACCTGAGCAGCTCAGAGCTGTGCTCTTCCTTGGCATATTCCTTGGTGGGAATGTCATTGACTTGATGCTGTGGTTTGATGTCTCCTCCCTGAGGTGGCTGGGTTCCTGGGGACACAGTACCTTGATGGATGGTGTGCAAAATGCGTTCATAACAAAAAATGCCAAAGATGCCTTTAAAATATTTCGATGCGAGGTGCCTGAGCATAGGGTAAAAGGAAAAGCTTTCCATATTTAATCTTGAAGTCAGAAGTTTACTGCTGATGTTTACACAGATGCCATAGAGCTGGAGCCACTGCACATCTGGGGAGTAGGCGGCTAAATCTCCCTTTCAGTTTTTTACTGGAAACACAGTCAGAGGAGGTTGCCTGACAGCATGAATAAATCAACATGTTGTCCACAGGAAACAAGGAGATAGCTGGAATGAAGCATAAATAATGTAACACTAACATGGAGAGATTATTTCATACTTTCTTTTTTCAGAGGGCTATAGTGAACGGTTTGCTGGAAAAATTCTTAGAGAGCTGCTCTAAGTGCAGCTTAGAGTTACGAATGACCTCTTCACCTCTACAAAAAAGGCTGGATTAGCAGGATTCCACATGGCTGCAGACAGTGAGGCAGGGGAAGATGCAGGAGACAGGAGACAACATGGACTGATCTTTTGGCATGTTTTATTCTATCTTTGGTTAGAAGAGTGAAAGAACACAGATTTTTTTTCGTTTCAGCAACATGAAAAAACCTGCTTTTTCTTTTCCATAGAACTTCCCAGCTTATAAGAACTCAGGAGTATGCTATTCTTTAGTCATTGGCTTTTCCCCATAAAAAAGTTCCCATGTCTTACCTTTGACAAGAGCAGATCTGCTGACACTTGCTTAGTCAGAACATTTAAAAACCTATTCCTTTCCAGCATTTTTCTTCTCTGTCCCCTCTCTATTTGCTTGCACTTGGACACTGAAGAAGAGGCACTGGCCCTAGGGCAGTGTTCTCAGGAAAGCTGTGCTGGCACTGAAAAACTCAGCTATTGTCAACACAACAGGTGGTCTGATGAAGCCAGAAGTGCTATTGAGGGGGTATCTTAGCAGTCACAGCCATGGCTGGGTGCAGTTTTGCCTGTGTGACACAAACAGTGTCAAGGGAAGGAAGCACCATTCGTTCTCAAGCCCTTCCCTTTACTTTGGTTCCTTTCCTCCTACAAAAGCACCTTCAACACTTACTGTCTGTCTGCTTCTCCTCATGCCAAAGCCTTTAAAATCAGAGTGCTCCAGCTTTTCCAAACAGGTTGCAGCTTGTCCCTTAGAACTCTTGAAGACAAAGAACCCTATCAGGGAAAGAGCTTGTCCTGAGCATAGACTGCCCCAGGAAAGCTGTGCCAAGGGTAATTTATACTCAGATGCTTCTCATGGGTGGCATAATTATCTATTTGTGAGGTTGTAAGCTTTATTGTATTGGTCCATCATTATTTCATGGGGTTTTTTGTTGTTCTTGTGCCATAATGCTGTCCCCAATATCTGTGTCCAATATTAGAGGTTTTGAGATACAAGAAACACAATACAGGAGGGGTCTTGAGGGATTTTTAAAACAAAAGTTCCATTGCATTCAGGTGACCAGAGAAATGCTCTCCCATCTTCACTAAGTGTGTGCAGTTTTTCCAGGATTCTGTAAAAGCCCCAAATGAGCTTTCTCTCATGGCAGAGCACTACAAAGCTCTGCACATCTGTAAGGCTGGAAATTTGGCTCCTCCTACACAATCTTATTTTGCTTTTGTTGGTGGAAATTAATTGCTTGCTGATTATGCTTCTCTGAACACTTTTTGTTTCAAAAGCAACAAATTAGAATGTAGATACAACAAAGATGGTTAGAGAGGTATATTGGGTATTCCAAAGTGATCTCAATGCCATACAAGCTGTTGCAAACACAGTCTTTTCTATTGATCCAGACCCTGTGCTATAGGCTCTCCACTATTTTCTGGGTCCATTTGTCATTACTTGCTTTTAAAATCCAACAAGTGGGTCCACTGCAACAGCCAGGGTAGCATCCATGCATGGTACAGGATATGATTCCTTCACAATAACTTTGTTTACTTCTATGTGGCCAGCCCTAGATGGTCTCTGAAGTCTTTGTTCTTTGCCAAGTGATGGCCAAAGGCTCTTGGAACAACATTTATGGGTAGTAAGATGACTTTGTTCTTGGCAGTGCCAAATGATAAGGCAGTTGTTTACTGAGCTTCTTCCCTCTGCATCAGTCTTTGCTAGACTGGTGCTCTGTGGTTGATAATATCTGAGATAAAGGCAATACCTAAACAAAAATTATATTCAGGTTACATTGAAGGCATTCATCTAAGATCGACTCCATGCTATACTGAGCCAAACTGAATCTAAACTCAGGGAGCTTCTACCCTGGAATATTGTTTCTTCTTTTTTCTGTAGTGTCTTTTTGAGTTGATATCTTCAAGATGGAAATGCCTTTCTGTTCATCGTCCTGGCAATTTATACAGGCTGGATAACAAACTGAGAGATGTAAGCCTCTTAGCAAATGGTCTCCTTAAATTTAGCAGATGTTTTCCTTATTTGAACTGAGACAATCTGATCTCCACTTCCTGGATCTCTGTAGTTTACAAAAAGGTTGTGAAATTCCAGTCGTAGCGAAGTTCTCTGGTGGGTCCTCTGGTGGGCCCAGGTGGTGACTTTTGACTGGGGCCTTTAACTTTAGTTTCTTTGTGTATCAAATGCCTGTTAGCTCCATCATTTCATCAGCAGCTCATCTGTGGCATATCTGAGGAGAAGCCCAGCGGACAGGCAGGATGAGATTGAATTTTGTAATGAGACAGAAGCAGGGAGACCAAGACAGACGTGAGCTGAGGGGTAGAGCAAGGAGGTGGTGAGCATTGAGCCTCAAGGCCAGGGTGTTAGACATTGCAGTAAAGGCTAGAGAAGACTTGCTGAGGCTTCAGGTGACCTCTATTGACTACTTGTTCCCAGAAAATGAAACAGTGCTTTCTGTCTTAATGATAAGCTTATAACTGTTTATAACAACACCAGCCTTGGTATTTCCATATTCCCGATTTCTCAGCCATGGTATGAGCCAGTATCCCATAGGCTGCTCAGCCACCCCAAGTTCGTGTCATTACCAAGTTAAAGTCACACTCTTGTGCCCTGGGTTAACAACAGTATTTGTAGTTTGGTATGTTTATATGAGTTAGTGACTATAATCCTGATGATGAATCGTTTTCTGGTGGTTTCTATGCTTGTGTTGACAGTACTGCTCATTCCAGAGAAATGAATGGTCATTATACTTCATATTAATTTGCTTTGAGGTATTAGGCCACAGCTAATAATTTTGCCCTCCCTAGGCTTTTGTTTTCTTTAGAAAACAGTTTAAAGATTACTTGGTATTCTTGTTCTGTTTTTGGCCAGACTCCATCAAAACAAAGTCTAGAAGTCACACTCTAATTAAAACAGTCATTACTGAGAGCTATCAAGCTATGAAGCATATCTGTTTTTTCAACTCTGAACTTCCTTCCTGAGGACATTATATGTTTTAATGAAAAAGAACATGATTTCTTCAGCAGGATTTTTTTCTCTTCATGAACCACAAAGATAAGGTCTGTCACATATGTTGTGTATCAGAGAAGCACTCAAATGGTTAAGAGAAAACCAGAACATTTCAGTCAGCCTGTTTCATTTTGATGATTTCTTTATTTCTTTAGCAAAGGGGGGAAAACAACTGAAATTAGCTGCAGGCCCTGCCAAAGCAGACATTTGCTTTCCATTAGCTGCACATATCCTTTCTTAAGGGCTTACTGTGAATGGAGACACAGCTCTGGGCACATATCTGGTTTATGTAAGGCATTTTTGATATGGATAAGTAAACTTCACACTCAGAAGTTTGCTGTCTTTTCCTCTAATTCTATATGAATTATCTCCCTGCTTAACAACCAAGGGCTCTGAGTCTGTCCCACCAGGGAAGAGGTGTCCCAGAATAGGAGGGAGTGATGGATTTAAGTGGCACTGGGCATTTAGAGGTCTTACAACAAACAAATTCAAGAATAATATGTTGTTTAAAACTTTATTGTCATTCTCCAGGCTTAAAAGATGCTTCATCTGGGCTCAGGTGGGTGCTATAGAGAAAGGCATAATTCCTTAGCTGATCTGTTTAGTAATCTACAGCAAATGGAATTAAAAATTGTTCCAGAGGTTTGATGTTTGTAGCTGGAGTGTGAACTGGAAGCAATGCTTTGGCCAATGCATTATCAGCAACCTAGTGCTGTGTAAGGAGTAACTACTTTTGAAAACCAGTTTTCACAAGCTCCAGGGGTAAGAAGCTGTTTATGACCACATGGATGCCAGAGGGCTTCAGAAGTAGTTATTATTTATATTTTTAGATTGAAAAAAATCTAAAGACTTCAGTGGCTACATTTTCTATGGTGCTGAGCAACACAAGTACCGTGAGAGATCATTGCCTCTGAAAAATCAGGTAATTGATTCTTTGGGTAGCATAAAACCCAATAGACGGGAAGAAGAGAAAGTGAAATGCAGCATCTGTCACAACCACAACCCCTGAATGGAAGTGAATTGCTGGAAAGCTGAAGCTTAGGAATACCTCATCATCTCCCAGGTTCCCAGGCTGACTTCTATTCCCCATCACAAGGAGCTGGAGGAAACAGATAGGGTTTCCAGCCTGTTTTGGAGGTCAGTGAGGGAACTTCTGCTGTATCTATCTATTTGGTCTCTCTACAGAGGTTTTAGTCTTGGGTTGGAAGGATGAACATCTGAAAATAAGGTATGAAAGTGTGGCTGAAGAGAGACAGGCCATCATTACAGAAGTATGCTATGACAAAGAGTTGGAGGAGAGCAGTATGGCCAGAAATGGCCTGCTCACTTCAGGAGAGGCTCTGCTGTGGGCAAAGATACACTGGCTTGTGGGCAGATCTCAAGAGTTCCCATTCACAGGATATGAACATGCATTATCTGACAGAGGTGTTTTCCAGTCTTGCAGAAGAGACACCAGAAAGATATAAATGACCTCTGTCATGAGAGAAGAGATGAAATGAGAAAGTCTTTACCCAGAATGCTGTAGCTCTGGTTTTATCTGGGCTGGTGTGGTATATGGGCAATGCTGCCCAGATGGAGTTCTTTGCTGTTAGAAATTGTGTTAATGCTGATTGATACTTGACATGTTAATGCTGCAGTGGTACAGAGAATGGAGTAAGTTAGTGAAATCACTACAGTATAGTAATAGCAGCTCCCAAAGCAAGGGAGATTCCACCTCAGATGTGTTTTGATGGCTCCTCATTGGACTGTTTTTAATTCATTACTTTAAATTATTGTCACAGTGTGCAAACAAATAAGAAAATCCTTCCCTCACCAATCTTACAACCTGGAATTAAATGAGGGCAGTATTTTCCTAACTAGAACCCTATTTTTGTTTTTTCTTTATCATAAGATGCATAATACTCATCAGAAAAGATTCAGGCTGTGAGATCAATCAATCATGTCTGAGACGTGTAACTAAAGTACAACAACTAAAATATGACAACTGTTTTTCTTCTGTAGGATGGCTGATACTGAAATTGAGCTAGTCTTGTCTATATCTGATTTTGGTTAAATCACTTTGGAAAAAAAATAGGATATTAATCCTGTCTCATGAACGAACTTAACTATGTAGACAGGCCCCACTTACACTGATGTCCTGTTTGCTGTGACTGTGCTGCTTCGTTGATTTGGCTACTCTGGCAATGGACCCCTCAATCTGTTCCCCAAGACTGAAGTTCACAACGCGTTTCCCTGCAGGCACTGGAGCAATCTCCAGTTTTTTGGTATAGGGAATAGATTCTGGGAGCACGCACCCAAACCAACCTCTATAGGGAATCTAGTCCCACGAAAACATGTGGATGACATGAAAGCAAATTGCAGTTCTCATGACTATACATATGGGGAGGGAAGATATTTCAAACTCAGACAAGTAGAAGTTGACATAAATGCCTTGAATATGCCTAGTGGTTCAGGAGCAATTGAAAAGACGTTTGCTAAACAATGACAAATGTTTCTTTGGAGACCCAAATAGGAACAAATCCCCTTTCTTTTAATGAAAGTGAGTATTTAAAGGAATATTATGTTTTCTGTAGTGTTTGGTTAAGCTGTAGTATCCAAAATAAGCAGTGGATAAAAATTCTCTAACATCTCAATGCTTTTCGCTTAAAGAATTTTATTTCATCTTTCAATGGGATTTTTTGGCAAATTATGTTTCCCCCCATATTCAGTAGCAAAGACTTTCTTCTTTCCAGGGCCAACTCACATAAGATGATCCAAATGAGATCATGAAGTTTTTAATCTGTGCCTTTTTTTTTTTCTTTTCTGGGCACATATGTTCCCTTTCCTAAGACATGTTCCTTTTGAATAACTTATGCCAACTCATCTTCTGGCCAAAATGAAGATAGCAAAGCTTATTTCAAGACTTTTACTGTTTGGTTTTGTTTTTTTTTTTTTTTAAACTTGAATCTTGCATTGAGACTGTAGAAAAATCGATATTGTATTGTTTAAATGCATGTGAAACTTTGTTTCTACAGACTTGGGCTTAAACCAAGTGTTATTTTAACTCAACCCTCAGTTGTGCCTTTTTGCTCTTGAGGGGGATTTTCCCTGGTGCCCTAATGCTTCATTCTGAGAGCACCAAAGCAGGTATCTTAGGGGTGTTTGCTCTTTAAGCCACCTACATGAGCATGTCCCAGGCTGCCACTACTGTGTGGGGGGATGGTGCTTTGGCCAGCTCATCAGCCCCATTATGTTCCTCTGCCATTATGGCTGGCATGACACATGGTGAGGATTTAATGGGTAATGTGCTTCTAGAGACTGGTGCTGTCAGAGGAACACCTGGCACAATGAGTGGTTTGTCCCTGATCCTATCTCATACTAGCCTCTTTTCTGAGCATGAACCATTCTGCTTAAAGATACAGCAGTTGTAATCTGTGCATGGGGCTCAGGCTGCACGCAGGAGCTACTTGTGCCTACCTGGAAGCCCAACCCAATGCTATCAAGTCAGAGCAGATGGTCTCTGCTGGACAACAAAGCTAGCTCTTTTCTCTGCTTTTTCCATGGAGGAAAGCAGTAAGCTGCCTGTTCCCTCTTGCATGTACCTGGAGAATGGGGCAGAGGAGCAGATGTCATAGCTGTGATATGCTGTCTCCTTTCTGCAGCAGAACAGAATCAAGATGTGTGCTACCCATAAGGAAAACAGGAATAGAGACCTTCAGGTCTGTCTATGGAGCAGCATGCCTGGCATGGGGTCAGTGTACCCAGCAGCTTGCAGGTACAGTGGGGTTGCCGACTACTGAACACTGTGTGGCCTGATGGTCCCTCTTTATCCCCACAGCTCTGCCAAGCAGCCATCTGGGCATCCTGTTGCCTGATTTCACCAACTCCTAAGGGGTCCTGACAGATGGATTTACCTTTAGCAGATGGGTGAGTGTCGTCAGTCTCCATGGAGGGCTTATCTCTACCCCAAGGAAATCCCTTGGCAATGATGGATGTGGGTAATGAGGAAGCTGCTGGATGTGGAGGCTGAGAGAGGATCCTGGCAGTGATTTATCTTTCCTTTTTTTTTTTGCCTCTGTGGTGCAGACTGTCACAGCCACAATTGTCCATGTTGTGGTGATGGAGACTTACAAGGATGTGTGTGGCGAGCCCCGGGGGACTGGTGCTCATTTCTGTGAGCTGTAAATTCTGCAGAGCACCTCAAGGCTGAGACACTGCCGAGTCACTTTCTGGTCTTCATTGCCTTTAAAGGCTAGATCATCACAGAGCTTGTTCTTCTCTGCCCTATCTGCCTCAAACTCATCTCATATCGATGTCCTTGAAGTTTGACAGACTCAGAGGGATTCCAGGTGGCCCCACCAGTGTGAGAAAGGTCTGTGTGAATGAGTGTACCCAAGGGATATGGCTGTACCCCATTACTGTTGACCAGCAGAGAAAGTGCAGCTTGCTGTGAGCTTATCTGTGGAGCCGCAAAGACATCACCTCAGCGTTTAAATTTGCATCTAATCTGAGTTGGCTCTGGCAAATAAGTGTTGCTTTGGCTAAGGACCCTGTGCCTTGCATCCTGGCTCCAGTGCACAAAGCCAACCACGTGCCATGAGCCCTGGCCCCAGTGAGGGCTGGCCCATGTCCTGCACTCACTTTTTTGCCAGTGTCTGAGGCAGGCAGTCCCTGCAGCACCAGGAAGTGTGAACTGACTGTCTGGGCTCATGTCTTGCCAGCAGCCTCTGTGTGAGGCCCCCATGGTTGCTTCCATTTGGCAACATAAAGAGGGGTTTACAGCAGTCAGCAGTTAGGTATTTCTGCATTTTAAAACAAGTATCTGTTCTCTAGAGCAAGTGCTCTGTGCTTAGATGTGTTATACCATTACTGCCTACAGACCGCTGGTGTTTGACTCATCTGTGTTCAGCCACTGTGTGGTCAGCAGGTCCATGCACCCAAGGGCCAGGGCCACCTGGCTCATATAGGAAGAAGACAGCCTCTGAAAGGCTGGGGAACAACCTGGAAGGAGGAAGTGGGAGCTGGTTTGGAATTCAGAAGAGCTGGGAGCTGCCCCCTAACCCTCTGTCTGCAGATCCTCTTCCGTCTTCCCTCACTTGGTTACACCTGCAAGGATGTAGGGCAGAATGTGCACGTGCTTCCTGGCACAGCGATATTGTTGGGAAGTGTGACTCCAGGAGCTGAAGAGCTGTCTTTGTCTTCCTGGAAGGGGTGCATGAGCACACACTTTCCAAGCAGGGTGGTTTAAAGGTGAACAGGCCCCAGCAGGATGAGACTTCTCCTGTCTTTGTTACTGAGAGGTAGGAAACAGAGAAGGGAGTGATTGTTGTTTCTGAAGATGGTTTCGGTAAGCGGCAACCCAGAACACCTGCCCAATGGGACAATGACCTAGGGAGCAAGGGGAAAGAGGCAGCTGAGGGAAACTGATGGAGAAACAGAAGACATCTGGCAAGGCTAGAGAGGAAAAGAGAATTCCAGAGTCTCAAGGCTAGAGGCACACGGGCTGGTACAAAAAGTCCTTGAGGTTGGAGAACTCCACTAATCTGTATGCAGATGGTCTTGTACAGGGGGAAGGAGATGTCTGCTTGTCCTAGTCATCTGTCACCCATGCATATAGTCTCTGTGTGTGTAATGTTGTATGACAGCTGTCTGCAGTGTCAGATGAAGGTACACAGTACAGGGAAACGTCAGCGAAATGTTATTCATGAAACCAGTGTGGGTCTGTGCTGGGAACTGTGCAGACTTGTGTTGCAACCAGATGAGATCCCATCTGCAAGGAAAGAAACCTGGGTATTCCTGGGATATTGCTGTTGAGATGAGGTGGGTCAAAAAATGGGAGTCCTTGCATAAATCAATGAAGATCCAGAAGATGGAAATGGCACGTGAAACATCTGAAGTTTTGCAGAAGCAGTTAAAGCTAGTACTGAAGCTGAGGCCTTCGCAGGACTGAAGGAGCTTTGGGGTTTGGAAGTTCCACAGATAGAGCAGAAAAAATACTTCCAGGCACAGTAAAATCTGTTTTTTAGTGAAGGAACAGTTGGGTAGATGGGAAGTGCAGTTGTGACACCTCTGCCCTGGAACAGTGAGAGGAACTGATGAGGTGATCGGCAGCCTGACTGCTGTGGACAGGATGTCTTTTTGCAAAACACAGTCAAGTTGTCTCTGGCCAGCTTGGAGCTTGTCAGTCGATACAAGCAAAGACTGAAGAAGATAAAATGTCAGCTCCACACCTGAAAAGTCAAAGATCAAAGTAGAAATCCTTTGTGTAGACATGGAATTCTGCCAGCTAAAGGACTTCGGTAAGATGTGAAACTTTTATAAGTTTCCTACTCTGTTTATAACATTCTGTGCTGCAGAGGGAAGAATTCGGATAGTTACAGCTCATAATTCCTTAATGGGTTTACTCAACTTCAATGCTAGAGCTCAAAAAAATGTGTAAAGGATGGAGGTTTTTTGAGCAATTAATGTGACTCTCAGGAGGTGCCTGCAGGAGACTATGGCTCTGCAGAGGTGACCTCGCCTCTCCAAAACCACAGAAATTTACAGAACTGAGACAGGCTTTGGAGCTCACTGCTGTAGTAGTGGCTGCCTGGAGGATCTCTCAGGATTGAAAGGAAAAGTCCTGTGGACTCAGAATGATTCCTTGTTCAGCTTGATTTAGAAAAGTCACCATGAAGTTTTGGTGCTTTCAGAAACAACACCTCCTTTATGCAGGAAATAACCAAATTCTGAGTCTTCATTCTAGTTAGGAAGGAAAACATAAAAGATTTCTTTTTTAACTTCTGACAAACTGGAAATCTCATTCCTCATGCTACAAGACTGCTCTTAAAGTACAAACCAAACTCTTATTTTGTCCTATAAAATGAATGGTTGCAATAGAACTGGGATTTTTGCTATTTGGTGTTCCAGAAATGGACAATTTTATTTGGTGTGTCATAGTTACTAATGTGATCCTTTACCTACAGCAATGAGCACCACAGTTGTCCGGTATTCACACGTCACCCCTGAGGTAACCTTGTGAACAGCCGTTCCTCTACAGAAGTACTCACACTTGCATCTTATGGGACTTATGATTTTTAAAAACATACTTTCTGAAATGATGGAAAAGGGATATAATGGTGAGTAACAGACAGCTGGGGTAGTTCTGGGACAAAGCCCCTAGACGCAGTTTTCAACACGAGAGAACTGCAGACTGAAGGAGATACCTGACCTTCAAATGTTGCCTGTTATCAATTAGCCCTTTTCACATGAATTTTTCTAGCAGTGAGGAGCAGTGCAAAGATTGGGATTTTAATCCAGCAAGCAGCTAAGGACGTTGGGAATTCAAGTTGGGAATTAATTTTATTGCTAAGGCTGTTTGTACTGTGAATTTCCCAGGTGGGAGGAATATGTAATCATTTAATGATCACCAATTTCTCTTGCCCCTGAGAGCAGGTAGCTCAACT
Organism: Melopsittacus undulatus; assembly: GCF_012275295.1. Lineage (NCBI taxonomy): Eukaryota > Metazoa > Chordata > Aves > Psittaciformes > Psittaculidae > Melopsittacus > Melopsittacus undulatus. The sequence goes on from NC_047533.1 coordinate 27,828,473, forward strand.
AGGTGTTTTGTCTGTACAGACTGTACTACTTCCACTGTTAGCCTGTATAAGAACTTCTCTGCGTGCATGGCTTTTGGACTTTGACAAAAATCATACTAAGGGCAACTTCAGTACATGCTATAACATTCTGTTTTCCTAAAATAAATGTTTTTAGGCAGCATAAACTCATAGAATGTTTTGGGTTGGAAAGAACTTTAAGATTCTCTAGTTCCATCCCGCTGCCACTGGGAGGGACACCTACCACTAGACCAGGTTGCTGAAAGCCTTGTCCAACCTGGCCTTGAACACTGCTAGGGATGGGGCATCCACAGCTTCTCTCATACTTCTATGTTCTGAACCAAATAAATATTCTTGCCATTAAATTACTCCAGAGGATTTTTGCATAATAGAAGTGGAAGATAAAGACTATCCTACAGTCATGAATTTTTCCAAGTTAATTTTCCACTCCATACAGCTTCCTACTGTATAATAGAATTGCAAGTTATTTAGATTATCCTTACTGTTTCCTTAGGGTTTTTTTTCTGACAATAAACTGTACTAATGGCAGGAAAGGAACTGTTTTAAGACCAACCTTATGAGGGCCTTGCAGACCTGTAAGTAATATAAGGAGTGATGTATGCAGATATTCTGGGACAGATTTGTTCTCTTGCTATGGCAGAATCAGTACTGAAGTACTGCATAGATTTCTCCCTACAGTGGGATAACTTCTCTGACTTTGTTCTCAAACAAGACAAAGTGGCCTGGTAGTGCTCTGTTCACTTATGGTCTGCAAGCTGAGATCATGAACAGGATGGTCTGGCATGCTCATGGGACCTGGGAGTACTTCTGTGCTACGTGCTCTGCTTGTTACAAGCTCAAAATGGAAATATGGAGCCAGCTGACAAAATCTGACACAGGACCTTTGATCCTCGGGAGGGTGTCCTGGAAGCTCATGTATGCTGTGCAAAGGTGTTTGGCTCTGCACTCGCTTATGTGAAAAGGGACATACCAATCCTTGGCAAAACCACAGACCTTAAAGACAATTCTAAGTAGGTGAAAAATAACCAGTTATTTCTGTGAAACTAAGTGCTCAGATTTACTTTCTTGAAATCACAAAAAGCCCCCCGAAAGTTCCAGAATCTCATGAGGCTTCTGTTGTAATAATAATTATTCTTTTATTTTCCTTTCATATTCTTGGCACAGGTCATATGGATTTCCATAGCATCTGGCATACAGTTTTTGTTGAAATAAGAACTATAAAGGGCCTTATTTCCCTTAGGAACTGGCATGTTAATTAAACCTGCACTACTACAGCTGATATGAGCCAGATGAAATCAAAGCTTTGAGTCTATACACCTTAACTTTGAATGGCTTTTATTCTCAGGGACTGGATCAATTTAAAGTCTTCAGAAACCAGCTGTAGCTCCTTGGAATCTTAAAAGTGAGGAAAAAAAATACAATTTACACCTGCTGAACAAGCCATAAACTGAACTGTAGTTTGCCAGCTGTCATCCATTTTGAAGCTGGCTTCAGAGCACTGTATGGTACATTTACCCCTCTTCTCATTCCTCTTTGAGAGCTGTTTGTTACAAGCTTAACTTTCTTGTTATCAGCAAGAGCGCTATTGAGTTCTAATCATCATGCTCTTTAGGATGTATTGCTCCTTAAAGTTCTTATGCTTCTTAGTTGCATACAAATGGTAGCAGAAATATTTCTGGATGCTGGTAGGCAAGATGTTCTGATTTATTCAGTAGTATTTAGCATCCTCCTTTAAGCTGGTTCATATTTTCTCATAAGCCTGGGGCTTTGAGTTTTGTACTGTAACTCTAGTGGATGAAGTCCTCAGAGAAATAAAGCCTCTGTAAGTGAAGTCTGATTAGCAACTGTTCCATAGTTACCTCCAACCACACCTGGGCACCATTTGATCCTGAGTAGCAGATGTTTGTTGGACTGTGCCACAGCTGTAATCCAGCATTGGTGCAAAGTGCCCAGCTGGAGTGAGAGCTGGATTAATCTCATTAGGATGACAAGAATCAAATACTTTGGATGAGGTGTTTAGGCAAGGTTGTCCAAGCAAATTGTGGTGTTCTGTCGGTCTGAAAAAAACAAATCCAAAACACTTCTTTATAGGGTTACCATAAAGACTTGTTGCTGTTCTTCCAGTGTGTAGGCAGGAAAGATCACATGATGTCTGCACTTACAGGAAACTTTGGAAAGGCTTAAGAGGGGCAATGCTTGGAACACATACACAATGTACTTTCTAATATTGTCCCCTTGGAAAGGATAAGGTAGGCAGAAATATTAAGTTGTTTTAGTGTGGAACAGTTAATAATGGAGTTGTATTTTAATTCTATATTAACAGTTACCAGGAATTAAAAATAAACAGAGGACTTAAACTACCCTTCTTAAGGAATTCCTTAATCTGTGTGTAGCAAACACACTGAAAATTGGTCCTGTATAGGGACATCTAAGGAAGTCTGACTTTGGCACAAGCTGTACATAAACCAGGCTGGAAATAGACCCTCAGCCATCTCAATCATTTTCTGTATGAGAGTTCATCACATCACTATGCTTTTTAGATGCTTTTTAAGAAATATTTAGAGCAGAGGTTTGAAAACTGCTCTGTCCTGCTCCTTATTTACATGAAACTGAGAAGTTCTTTCACTTCTGTGCATTTATTTGCTTATCTGTAAAATTGTAATCATAAACCTCCCATGTTGTACATGTACATGTACATGTACAGAAAATCATGGTATTCCTGAGGTCTGAACTAATGATACCAGAAGTCTGTATTGCTCAACATCTCGTTTGTGGATCTAGCTGGTACAAATGATCTGCATGAAGGTATATGAAATTTTGAAGTGGCTTCTTAAATCCCATTTAGGTCTTTAGATTTAACTTTAAGTTTTGGATGGAAAACATTATAGTGTAAAATATTTAATGGTTGTAACTAAATATGTAACTCAAGTTCTGGCTATTCATATAAACATCCAGCTTCTTGAATCTTGTGAATTGATTGGCCACAAGTTCTGCAGTTGAATTATGCAATACACTGGAATGGGTTGCCCAGGGGGGTAGTGAATGCTCTATCCCTGGCAATGTTCAAGATCAGGCTGGATGAAGCCTTGGGTGATATGGTTTAGTGTGAGGTATCCCTGCCCATGGCAGGGGAGCTGGAACTAGATGATCTTGAGGTCCTTTCCATCCGTAACTATTCTATGGTTCTATGATTCTATGAACGAGGCTATATTTAAACTTCTATCCTTTAACTTGACTGAAATGGCATCTTGTGCTTTTATTCACGTACGTTCTTTTGAAACCCTTGGTGAAGTGATCTAAAAGTGTACAAGACCACTTGACACAATATGCAAAGCAATATGCTAGAATCCACATTGTAAACCTGCAAAGATGGTATGGCTCTTTTATGGGTATATAGAGGAAAGAGGATGTGGTGGAGATGCAGGCAAGAGGAGTGGAGAGCTTGAGACAAACTTAGTGTAAAAGCTTGTCTTGGAGATACACAGCTGGAGTATATACTTCACATGTTTTAATACCTAACTAGTGTGCTGCTTCTGCTTCTTCAGGGTCAGTCACACTTTGAGATGACAGGAGATATCTCCTGGGGCTTTGCTAACAAGCAAAGCTTAATCATGTGTTTTGTCTTTAATCTTAGCAGACACTGGCAGAGAGAAGGGGTGGTCATAATCTGTTATAGTCTTCAGAAGGCTGTCTCCCTGTCTGTCCAGCCAATGACATTCAGATGGGATGTCAAACTGCATGCACGTCCCACAGATTTTTGTGACTAATGTTAATAAACATGCCATGCAAATTTAATCTGAAACAGCCTTCTCAGCTACTTGTTAGTGCTTAATAGTGCTGAAGTGGCTATGTTCTGAGAAATAGTTGATCTTCTGACAGTCTGGCTTTTGTACATCTTCCTGCATTAAATTCTGGGATTATGCTTGGCTTTACAAAAATCAAGGTAATACTTCTTAAACTGCAAGCATCTGTAAGTGAGCTTTGGTTCCCTCGGGACTGGTTCTTTTCAAGCCAACTGCCTGGGTTTCCCTCACAGAATCATAGAATGGTTGAAGCTGGAAGGGACTGTGAGAGGTCATCTAGGCCAACCTTTCTGCTCAAGCAGGGTTGGAAAGAGATGTCTGCTTAGTCCCCTTGGCTTGTGGTTAGGACATGGATCTGCTATCTCTGGAGAGCTGATGGATCTCCTCATTGGATGTGGTCTTGACAAATAAATGAGGGTCACTTTCATTTTGAGAATTTGGAAGGTAAATTGTAATGTGATGTGCTTAATAGAAAAGTTAATTCTGATGCAGAGTTCTCTTGGACTCCTGCAAACATTTTCTACAAATCTTATCAAAAGCTGAAATTATGGATCTTGGTTCACTTTTCTGTGACAAAGCAGGATCATACTATTTATTTGCTTAGTCACAAGAGTTGGAACAAAGCATCCCAAACAGGGTATGGTAAAAATAAAAAGTTATTAACTTGTCAATGACTTGGGTGTTGGTGATCAATTGCTTCGAAGAGGAGAAACTAAACTGATGAACCATGCTGATAAGCTGTGCAGTGTTATGAAACAGATGTTGAGGAACTGATTAAATGCACATATCCTTTGTACTTAGAAATTATTTCTGGAAGTTCCCAACTCTAGTCATGGCATATGGCAGCTTAAGTATCATGTGTCTGAGATTTAAATATAGTGAGCCAGGATCTCTGCTGCTGGCTCAGTACCCAGAGATAAAAAATGGCAAAAGACCTGCTGTACATCAGAATACTTCTTTCTGCCTGCTCCTTTTATCCAGTGCCTTCTGGATTGCTTATTTAATGGCATTTAATAATTAATTACTTGGTTGTTTGAAAGCCTGTTTATATTGATGATTACAGCTACATGCATATCTAGCCAACTCATAAATAGATCTGGGTTTCAGATGCAGCTTGTTAACGTGTGGTCGCTCTGTGTGAGGAGTCACTAACACTGTTTTCATGTGTGAAATTGCACTATTGGTCAAGGACCCCACAGAATCACAGAATCCCAAGGGTTGGAAGGGACCTCGAAAGATCATCTAGTCCAACCCCCCTGCAAGAGCAGGGTAACCTAGAGTACATCACACAGGAACTTGTCCAGGCAGGCCTTGAATATCTCCAACATAGGAGACTCCACAACCCCCCTGGGCAACCTGTTCCAGTGCTCTGTCACTCTTAGAGTAAAGAAGTTCTTCCTGATGTTAACGTGGAACCTCCTATGCTCCAGTTTACACCCATTGCCCCTTGTCCTATCACTGGATATTACTGAAAAAAGCCTAGCTCCATCATCCTGACACCCAACCCACCCTTTACATATTTGTAAACACTGATGAGGTCACCCCTCAATCTCCTCTTCTCCAAGCTAAAGAGACTCAGCTCCCTCAGCCTCTCCTCATAAGGGAGGTGTTCCACTCCCTTAATCAACATGGAATACTGTGTGCAGTTCTGGTGTCCTCAACATAAGAAGGACATGGAGCTGTTGGAACAAGTCCAGAGGAGGGCCATGAGGATGATCAGGGGACTGGAGCACCTCCTGTATGAAGACAGGCTGAGAAAGATGAGGCTGTTCAGCCTGGAGAAGAGAAGGCTGCATGGAGACCTCATAGCCAGGTGTAATAGGACACCATAACCAGGTGTAACAGGTTAAAACTTAAACAGGGGAAGTTTAGATTGGATATAAGGAAGAAATTATTTACTGTGAAGGTGGTGAGGTACTGGAATATGTTGCCTGGAGAAGCTGTGAATGCTCCATCCCTGGCAGTGTTCAAGGCCAGGTAGGACAGAGCCTTGGGTGACATGGTTTAATGTGAGGTGTCCCTACCCATGGCAGGGGGGTTGGAATTGGATGGTGTTAAAGTCCTTTCCAACCCTGACTATTCTATGACAGATTTTTTTTTTTTCTTCAGAAGGAAAGGTTCACTGGAGTGAGCTGACTGCTTTCTAACTGTCCCCATACTACCATTAAGATGCAGAGGCACAACTCCTGCTGGGAACCCTCCTGATTCAGATGTATTTGCATGATAGACCCCAACATCTTGCCATGGGGCACCCCAGGAGCAACAGGTAAAGTCAGACCATAAAATTGATATTGGCTTTCTAGGGTTTTCTAAGACATCACTGTCCCTAAGGCAGGGTGGTGAGAAGCCGTTCAGCTGTGAGTTCAATGGCTTTGCAATAAAAAATTTGCAATTTTTGCAATGGCTTTGCAATGGCTTTTGTGGGGTCGTTCCCAAATCAGGTCATAGGCTTCTTACCACTAGAAAGGTGACAAATAGCAGACCTTTGTACTCCCATTAATACAAACTGTATAGAAAAAGTTGTATTTAGCGATTTTCTCTGCAGTAACCTATTTGTGACTAAACAAAAAGAAGTGGTGCTGCAAGGAATCTCAGTGCGCAAGGGATGGATTATCTAGGCTCTACCATGACTTAGAGGGTGATGGGCAAACTTTCCACAGAAATGAAGTTCTCTAGGCCAGCTGGTAGCTCTCTAAGACAAGACCCTGAGAGGTACTTATGGCTGGATACTATATGCCATGGTTAATATGGAATGAAGGCAAAAAAGAAATATCCCTTGCCACTCTGAATGTGTGGTCACTTGGGGCAGAAAACTGAAGAGATACTGCACTCTTGTCTATCACTTCTGAAGGCAATGGTTTTCATTTTTACTTCAGCTAAAGGAATGGAAGCACTTCCTACTAAAGCAGCTCTAGATGCAGCTGGATGTCTGAACCGCGAGAATTTCCGCTGAAGTACATCCTCTTTTTTAATTTACAGTCACTGAAGATCTTACATAAATCGTTACTTTTCAGAAGAAAGGTTACATATAAAACTTATGCAAGCAACATTGAGTACTCTGACTGGATAATTCATAGATGGTTTTGTTGGGGATTATTCTAGATCTTCTAGTTGGGTGAAGGCTGAGCCATAATAAATTCAAAGATAAAAGTGAGAAATAACCTTGAGAAGGAATAAACCCTTGCAACGGAGTGGCTGGGGAGGAAGTTGGGCATGAGTGGTGGCATGACCTGGCAGCAAAAAAGGGCAAGAACATCCTGGGCTGCTTTAGCAGGAACATAGCCTGATCCAAGAAAATGATTATTCCCCCCTCTTCAGCACTTGTTTGATCAAATCTGGTTATTTCATCTAGGTTTTTGTCCTCCACCTCCCCAGCCAGTAGAAAGAAGATGAATAAGAACAAGTCTAGGGGGGAGCCGCCAAACTAGTTATGCAGGAGCACTTGCCATGTGAGAAGAGGCTGACTGACTAGGGCAGATGAAGCAGAGATTCAGTGGGAGCCAACTGCAGGCCCACATTGTCTGCAGAAGAATTATTTGAATAGATATAAGGAACCTTATGATGACAGTTAGAGCTTGGAGCATGCAGGCTCCAACCTTGGAGGCTTTGAAGATGTGACTAGATCAAGCCCTCAGGAGTCTGGCCTGATGTCACAGCTGGCTCTGGTTGAGGAGGAGGCTTGACTAGAGACCTCCTGTGGTCCCTTCTGACTAGAGCTGCCCCATAATCATAAAGCCAACCTATGTTTTATGCTAACGTCAGTAACATCTCTGAGTCAATTGCATCTGGTTACTCTGCCAAGTCTCTGAATGACAGACTGAAGTCCTTAAGAGGTGGCATATGCCCGTGCATGGGTTGATGGCAGTACTGTCTCATATGACAGGTATGAAGGCCAGCTAGCCAGCCTGGAAGAAGGAACTGGTACTCTTGCAGTTAAGAACTGTAAGAATCTTCTTACAGACTATATAGATATGTATGTCTATACATATTTATATGCATATATATATATATATATAAATCCTCCTCAACTGGAGGCAAGTATACTGCAGTAAACAGGGAGCAACTAGGGTATAGTCTTGACAGAAAGGATTGATTTTTATTTTTTTTTCAAAGTGAAAAACTCTGTAATCAAAGAAAACTGTAGTGCTTAAATGGTTTAAATATGCAAGAAAAAGGGAAGAAAACCTTGCCTTAGAGAAGAAACACTTTCAGTTTTCTGAAAAGCAAAAGCTGCTGTTAAATTAGCTGCAATGACGGCAATCATGCGTCATGAGTTATTGTCAAGAAGGAAGATAACCTCAGTGTAGTGTCAAGTTTATTCTATTAATATCATAGAATCGTAAATAATATCATGGGTGTATTATTAAATTGATGAAGGTACTTGGAGATTGCATGCAGTCTCTCTGTTCAAATGGTCATGTAGCAAAAGGCTGGAAAGCAACATACAAAAATAGCCAATGGTACCAACTCATTTACCTTCTGAGTTTACCTGACCTTATCTTAAAGTAAGATAGTAAATCTTCAGTAGCTTTTGAAAGCGTGCTTCCCCCTTGCCCCAATCTCTTGCAGGGTTTATTATGACCTCAGTTCAGTGTCATTAACTTGAATTCAATTTGTGTTCTTCTGAAAGTATTCATATTGTTACCTACACTGGCTTGAATTTTAGTCTGTTTTTCTTGTTCTTGCTTGTAACTTAGACCAAAGGAGTTTGTAACCTAACACATCAACCAGTGCTCAGTTGCTTGCTTGACATTCATATGGGCTTTTAGGTCGTTATCAGATATATAGTGGATGCTTCCCTAAGCTTTATAAACACTTTTCTTATTTGCTTGATTGTACTAATATCAACACTATGGACATACGAAATCACATTCTCATTAACTGTATTTCCTTGCCAAAGGCAAGAAAACATTGCTTGCAGAACAACTGCCTGTCTGGCATGAAGTATCCTTCATCTGCTGTTCTTCTCTGTATCCCAGGTTTGCCATTTCAACCTGCTTTTCTTTACTTGGAGGATTTGTTTTAAAACAAAATATACACACACATACACACATGTTCCCAACCTCAAGTCTATTTATGTACATATTTAATGCTTTCCTTAAGTTACTTGACATCATGTCTATGTCTGGGATAGGTCTGTGAACAAGTTCCTTTTGCCGGTGTATTGAATGAAATTTAGGGAAACCTGGCTTGTCTGGAACAAGAGCAATCTCCTGCATATTTTCTATCAAATGCTGCTCTACCACTAACCAGTTTACCTTCAGAAATAGCAATTGCATATGTAGTGACCTTGCACGTTTTGGACAAGTTACAGGATTTGTCAACATGTCCTTGTTTACAGTTCCTGTTGCTGTTAGTGGGCTGAGATCACTTTTGGAACATTCCTGGGTGTTTCCAGCCCTGTGCCTGCAGACTGACTGCTGTGGCCATCACTGTCCCCATGTCCACTGTGATCTTTTCAGCTCATGCTGTTGCAATTTAGTAGTTTCCACATCGCCATTGGAAGGCACTTGAAGTTGTCTTATGGTAATGCAATCCTTAATAGAGGGCAATACAGCTGGTTTGCTGTTCCTCTCTCAATAGCCCTTAGATGCACAGGGTGCTGCAGAGTAGTTTGTACAGGGATCAAAGAGGGTCAGTCTCCACTTTTCTCTTGTGTGGGCAGAAGAGAGGATCCTTATGGACTCGTCAGGACAGGAGACAATAGCTTTATAGTTTGAATATATTCCTTCTCCAAGGAGTAACAAACGACTCTTGTCCTTAACTGCTTTACAGTAGGAACTGGCAATCCATTATTCAAAATGGTGCTGGAAAAGCCTAGGAGCATGGGGGGCAAACTACAGGCCAATAAACAGGGTAGTATTGATAGTATTGAAAGGAAAGGACCAGCCTGTTACAACTACAGGCTTTGTTTCACCCTTCTTCCTGCTCTTCCCTCCTCTGCCTGCAGACTACTCAGTGCTGGTGAGGCTGAAATAACAATGAAAAGGATACTGTTTATTTCAAACTTTGCTCAAAGCAGTAAATAAGGAAATAGAGGGAATATGATCTACTTGGCTTCAATCCTTAACATTTGCACTACTTCACCAGCTTTAGCTGTTAGAGCTGAAGTGGAGGACAAAAAACAGATCTCCCTTTTCCTAAGTTGGTGAGGAAGTCCTCACTGAGACACATTACACCTCATTGTGCAAACCTACAGAGGTAACTGCCTCCTTCTCCCCTGGCAGCATGCAAACTTGAAATGACTCCTGGGAATGTCCTGGATCTTCTGGGGAAAAGATCTAGCTCTCAGTTTACTGTGTAGGGAACTGTAAAATATTACACATCTGTCCTTGTGGGAGCCTGTCCATGTGATGGTGAGGCTGTTGCTTGTCTCTGGGGTACTCGTCCACTGATCAGAACACTGGTTTCCTGCTTTGGCTGGCCCCAAAGTGAATTAAATCTATCCGTCTCTTATCCTGCCTGAGTGCCCAGATCACCAGGAAGCTGTGAAGTGCTCCTCAGCCTTCTGTCTGCCTTGGACTGGTTTGCAAGGAGTTTTAGGCAGAAGACAAATGTTTCTTTCTCCAAGTCAAGTAGCTAACGGATTTACTCACCTCAACAATTGTGCAGTGATTTACTTTTTTTAGACAGATCAGACTCTCATTTAGACATCAGTAGAGTTAAGTAAAATGCATCCTGTTATAACTGTTATTCAGGTGTCCTGAATCCTTCTCCATGAGCTTTAAGTGGTGTTTCTGTTTTTGGCAGCAATCCATCTAGCATTTTATCAGCTATATTTTAAGCTTGATGTTGTTAAATTGCCACTGCTTTCTCAAGGTAGGTGAATGTAAATTATAGGCAGCTTCAACAGTTTTGCTGTAAAAACAATGAATCCTGTGCTTAAATGAAGAGCAAATAATAACTAGTAATAGTCTGTATTCAGCCTTTAAGTACTGACCAAATGTCATGCATAAAGAGAGTTGTAGCCTTTAAAATTAAGATTAGCTTGAAACTTTACCAGCTTCATCATTAGTAGGGAAAGTTAAATGCAAATTCTTAAAGCTATGCTTGCCAGTGAAAAATGTAGTTGTTCTGCCAGAGAGCAGTATCAAATGATAAACTGCGTAACTCTCCCTCCTCTTGTGTCCCTGCTGTGACCAGACCATTAATGATAACTACCTAATTCTACCAAAGGGGATTTAGTTGTCAGCAAACAATCCTGTGTAGATGGTCAAGGCCAGAAATTCAAAATACAAATGTAGGGCTAATTTATCTAGTTCTCTTTTTGTCTATCCCACAGAGCTCTAACTCTAGGAAGCAAAAATTTGCACGAGTAGAAACCAAATCAGAACCTTGACTTTTGTCCTACTGCAACAAAAATCTTGAGATCAACCCTTCGATGCTTGTTTAGTCCACCACAATTTTTTCTCCTATCCATTCTGTGGTAAGAGAAAGCTACAAATGACTACAAATGATTAGAACTGAAGCCTGGTTTAATAAAAATGCGGGTAATAGCGTATTACTTCAAGTCCTCAATTGTTCTTACATTACATAATTGGCTGACTTGGAATCATTGAATAGTCAGTGTTGGAAAGGACCTTAAGATCATCTAGTTTCAGCCCCCTTGCCATCAGGTGCTCTTGTTACCCAAGGCTCTGTCCAACCTGGCCTTGAACACTGCCAGGGAGGGAGCATTCACAACTTCCCTGGGCAACCCATTCCAGTGCCTCACCACCCTTACAGTAGAGAACTTCCTCCTTATATCCAATCTAGACTTCCCCTGTTTAAGTTTTAACCTGTTACCCCTTGTCCTATCACTACAGTCCCTAATGAAGAGTCCCTCCCCAGCATCATTATAAGCCCCCTTCAGATAGCTGGACTTGGAGCTATCTTGTCCTCTTCCATCTTGCTGAGCACAGCTGAGTGTCTGGCCCTGTTTATTCTGCTTCTTGTTTCCATGATGTTCTGTATATGTGGAGGAACTTTTCAGTATGTAGGGTTTTTACCATTTACAGTTGATTCTACATGCACTTTTATTGTGTCAGAGCTGTAAGCATGTTTTGCTCTTGTGATGCATCTTGTGATGCATTCAGAGCACTTGCACCCTGGATCCTTCAATTACAACCACTACCTCTTGCCCTGTCTTATTACTTGTAATCACTTGCTGAGTCCCTTCAGTAATCATAACTTTTAACAGTGGTCCAGAGAGCAGTAAACTACCTCTTTCCATAATGGCTTTGCTGGCCAGTCCCTGAGTAGTGTGCACTGGGGACAGTGACAGCCTGAGAAACAGGTTTGAGAGGCTGAGCCCCTTTCTGAATCTGAAATCAGTCAGGACCTGAAGCTCCTGGTATTAGGTTGTTGCTGATGAGACAATATATGTAAGACGTCATATACATTTCTGTCCAAATTATGGACCTATCTGTCCAAATTATGGACCTAAAACTGTCAGGCTCACATTGTTCTTCCAGACTGTAGTATGGGTCACTGTACAGCCCTAGCGTTTCTCCCAACAGGTATTCAGGAACATATCTGTTCATAAACTTCTCTGTTGAGATCTTAACCAAAACTTTGACTTTTTTTCCTGAAAAATGATTCCCTGAAATTAGAAACCAGAAATATTTCCAACAATAGTGTCTCCCTACCATCAGAAAACCTAAATGGCTGAGCTGTTTTTTCATGGTTAAAAACACTTATGAGTTCTCCCAGCCACACTTATTGCTTGAATTGGTAAGACAGATGCCTGCTCAATAGCTGGCAAAGATGCAACCTGCAAGTCGCATGCCATTTTTTTCATTCTGTTAGATTGCTAATAAATTCCACATCTTCCTCTTCACTTTCTGCACAAATTTGCTCTGTGCCCGGTAGGAACTCTTGGCTGGTTGCTGCAGGAGCCTGTGACAGTCTGCAGAACTGAAATATTAAGGTATTGCTTCTAATATAAGTTGTAGTTTGTGATAATTTATTTCTGGCATAAGCAGCAGTATCTTTGGTGCCAAGCTTCCTTTTAATGATGTGAACAATTCAGGCCTTGGGCTGAGTTATAGATAATTTGAAGCAAATTAACCGATAATTAAAATAAACCTCTTCAGATGGAAGAACACCAAAAAAAACCTTAGTCTGTTTGTACTCTCTTCAAACTGCCACCAGATGACAGTGTTCTATCTGACTTCAAAACTATGACCACTTTTTGTTGCCACTGAGGACTATGTGATGTTGCATGTTATTCCTTGCTATGCTTGCTTGCATTTGGTAGCAGACATCTTTGTGAATATTCTACTCAAATTTCCATTACAGTTCCTTTCTATCACACCTCAGTTTATTTTAAAAGAATTATCAACATAAGATTATTTGAAAGAAAGCTTGAACTAAACTGACTGCCTTGAAGCTCCACACATGTGAAAAATTCTGCCCAGCCGAAACTAGCTCAGGTTTTAAAGGCTAGAACTCTGTGGTAAACTGAATGTATTCTGCATAAAATGTTTTTCAAGTCTAGAGTCTTAATACTACATTTCTAAGCCTGAGATCCATAATCTAGATTAGTTCATTAAGTACAATTTCATGTTGCTCTTTCATCCAGAAATTCAACATAACTGTCCAAATAATTACAGCACTACAGATACTATTAATATCAATCTTGACAGCAGGCTCTCTTGAAGATGGTTGTCATAGGAAGAAAAATTGATGCCTTTAAAAGCTTTTTGACGTTACCGGAAAACCTAGCAGGAGATACCCAAGTGACTTCTAGGTGCAAGTGGTGGTCCCGCCCTATAGAAGGGGAGATCTCAGCCTTCTGAATGATATTGGCACAAATATTTATAAACACGTGTATTACTTGAAATCAGCAATTAACAGACAACAAAATATTTATACCAGTTTAGGAAACAGTGCAGATGCTGTGGGTTTTGTACCGGGACAGGAGCATAGATTAGACCAGAAGATGAGAGTTTGTCTCTGATGAGTTTGTAGTCAATGAAGTATCAAAAGTGGTCCATGAAAGTACTGCCAGTAACGGAATGCTTCAGCCATAGTCAGCCATTATGGAGATGCAGATTTGAGCTGTGTTAGAATATCTGTATTAACTATACTTGTAATCCTCTAGGAATGCAAACCTGACTCTAAGTTAACTCTTTAGTGTCACATACACAACTTTCTCTCCTGTGGGATGCTAAGCAACAATGTGTTACAACCAGTTTACCAATTAATTAAATCAATCAATTCATGTGTGTGTGTCCCCCAGCTGAAAGGTCAGTCAATTCCCTTAAAATTGAAGGGTCTTAGATGGCCTCTAGAATTTTCTTTCATCTTTATTTTTATTTGCTCTTAACATAATTGATTGAGCAGCAATACTTGTGTATGAAGTAAAATGTTAACAGCAAGAATTAGTGGAAAGCGAAGATGTTAGGAATTCAAGTTAACTCTACACATGGATATTTCTACTAACCTGTATCGATGAAACACCATTGATACTTTTGATTACTATGGAGCACACACAGTTGTATTTTTCTGACCACCAGTCTAAAATAACACATTAAAAGCTTACATGAAGACCATTATTTAAAATTCTGAGTCATAAATTCTATCACAGTTCTTTAGCACTGTGCTACTTACCTTACCTTTCTTTTCTAAAGGGGTAGATTTTTAATTTTTAATTTAAATTTTTTATTTTTAAAATCCCTTCCATACTGACCTATCAGTTGATGTCTACTGAAATTTATAGGCAGGCTTGACATACTTGGGTAACAGTAAAATGAAATACTCAGTTCTCTTGGCATCTTCCATCCTTCCTAGAGACCTAAATTATAGAAGGCTCCCATGTCACCTGAAAAGACATTAAATATTTTTTTAATGTCTTTCAAAGAATCAAATACCTTAAAGACAGTCATAAATGAGCCAAAAAAGGCTAACATGAAGGTTATGTATAAAGTATAGTTTTATTAATAGAGCTTTCTATCCCTTGGGGTACAAACCATCTAATGATTCCTACAATATCAATTCACAGTGTCAAGAACATGTGGTTGGAATAGCATTTAGGCATACATGTACTTCTTAATCCTATCTTTAACAACACCTAAACCGAAAATAATTCAGTCCAGTAAATAAGGTGTGAGCATTAGAAGAAATGGATGACTTTTCCACAATGGAAGTAAGCTTTCCAGTGAGGGTATTTCTACTTTTCTGCAAATATTTTTTGCCTGTTATTTTACCTATAGCAAATTTTCCAATGACAAACTTGCTTACAGATGGCTGAAGCTCTCCAAGGGTAAACTAGTGTGAAGGGCTAAAGACAAGTGCTCTGAGAATAGGTGGCTAAAAAACACCAGGAGAGATCTGGGAGGAATGCTTTGTCTCAGCCAGCCAGAGCTGTTTAGCTAGAGTTATCTTTTGGGTGTACATGTGGTAGCAGTGGACATGGTCTCTTGTTACCTTTTGCACTGGTTTTAATCTGAGGTAAACTGTTTTAATCCAAGGTAAACCACTGCAAAAAAGACTTAGCAGCATATTAGCAGTCCTCTGCACCCTTTCTTTCCAGCCTTTCTTGCTTCTAGGGTTACATATTCTGATACCATGAAATGGTAAGAATTCTTTGTTTGGCTGCTTTATTTACCTACACCTCACAGCTGCTGCTTGTGTCCTATGTTTTTATCTAACCTAATTCTGCCGTTGTTTTGCCCTCTTTAAGCCCTTTTTGCCCTCCAAAACATGACATTGTCCTCACTGTTGCAAACAGCTTTAGTTTAGTACAAGCGAGGACTGGTTAGATGCAGTCTGTATCCATCCCAGAAACTTCAGTAACAACATCTGGGGAGCAGTTTTAGACATAAACCATACAATTATGAACCATAAAAGTGAGAAAAATTCTCCTTGGGAGAAGAAGGCAAGCAAAACACACATTTCTGTTGTCATAAATCAGTTGCTCTGACCTGCCTTCCTGCCTATTTGCTTTGAGTTGCCAGTACCATTTGCAGAGATGGAAAGGGTGGGCAGCTTTCTCTCCCAGAGAGATAAAGGCCTACAATAATTTATATTGGGATTTCCCTAATTAACTCTCCAGGCAGATGAAAGACAGTTAAAGGCACTAGTTCATGTCTGATTTAGAATAATTAAAATATCTTCCTCACTTTCCAGTCTGTTTTTCTTCATGACCAGTATTTATGTTATACTTCAGCTGAAGGATCTTAAGTATCCTTTGCAATGCTTGAACTAATTTTGGTAGGTGTGTGTCCCTCTAGGCACAAAAATCTTCAGTTTCCTGTTTATCCATAGTTCTCACCATTTAGAAGTCAGGATTGAAATTAAAGCCTTTATAGGATGACTGGTGACTGCTATCCTGCTGCTGAATGAAGTCAGTCCCCTGGAATATAGCCAGCCGATATTGTTGGCACTTTTCCTGGAGCAGAAAGAGGACTTGCTGACCCTGACATCTGGTGCACCTTATGAAATCCAAGCAATTAATTGTGATCCAAGGTAGAATCTCTCTAGACTGGCTAAGAATGTCTGTTTAGCAGAAACCTTGTGGTATTCATTAAGACCCTTCCAGATAATTTCCAGCAGGTAATTCTCCTAGCCTTGAATAGCATTAGGTAATACGTTATCCAGAGCACATTCTAACATTCATCTGTTTTTTAAAAGATAAACAAGGGATTATTTACCAGGGGATATGACTGACTGAAAACAAGACTGAGGATAGAAAACAATCTTTGTGCTATTGTCTCACATGCCTTTAAGGTTAAAAGTGTTAGGAACAGGATGGGTCTTATTAGGGTTGCCCTGCTGAAAAACAGGTCTTGCCCCTTACTGTTAGCCAGTCATACTGTGTCACTGAAATACTGTCACAAGTCTGCTGGGAATGGGCCACAGATGACTTTTTAACAAAGTTATTTCTTAAACTCTGGGAGTATCAGGTTTTGTTCTTGCTACAGGTGAGCAAACAAGAGCAACTGCATATTTTATGTCCTTGAGTGTGAATCTGCTTCTCTAATGGAGGAAGAGGAATAAGCTGTTCAGGTAGATGTACAATGCCCTAACAAACCACTTAGCCTGAGTGGACATAGTATGTTTCAGGTCACTCACTGCTTTCTGTTTGCTCTGCTGGAGTTTCACAGAAGAGGCAAATGCCAATAGGCTCTTGTTTCCACACAGTGAGAATCATGACCTGGATTCACTGGCAGGAACTTGCTAATACCCACAATGCTGCTTCCTTTGTTACCCAGCAGGGCAGGTATCCTTCCCACATACCATAGTAATATATGATTTTCCTGATATAATTTTTTTTCCTGACAAATGTTAGTTCTACCATAACTGCAGCATTAAGATGTGTCTACCATGTTGCCTATAAATAAACAGGAATCCACAGGGGAAATCTAGCCCCACCGTAAGCAGATGTAACCCAGGGGAAGTTAAAGGTGTTTATCTTATTTACGTCACAACTGAATTATACCACACCAGGGACAGACCCACTGCAAAAGATATGTCACAAAATGAGGCTGAAAATTGTAAATGTTCAACATAATTTTAATTACCTGATACTGGGACTGTTTTTTGCATTTTTTGTTGTTGTTTGCCCAGTGTATGCTATAATTTATTAAAAGGCATTACTTGTTGACTTTATATCTGGCCATAGAAGACTTTTAATTCTGAACTCCCAGATTGCAGTTTTCTAATGCCCAGATGGTATAAATATAGGCTTTAAAATAATATCTAGGTCCTTAAAAAGTGGGTTTAGGACTAAGCGGAGTTGATTATTCCATAGTTTGTGCTTCAACTAACTGTCAATACCCAGCAAATAAGCAGATCTTGCTCTAGTAAGGTTTGGAGATCTTACAGTGCAGGTGCTTGCTTAACCCAATTGCTATGCTGGGACTCGTGAAATCTAAGTTAATATGTGCAAAAGCAACTCATCATGCAAAGAAAATTCCCAGTTTGTAATCAAGCATGGATTTTCCAGCATCTGAGGCTAAATTGTTCTCAGTAGGATACTAACGAAAGAAAAAAATATTTGGAAAAAGTGTTTAAATTTCCTGTCCACTGTGTCATTTCACAGTTCCAAAGTTAATGGAAGGGATAATTCTTGGCACTGTGGTTTTAGCAGTCAGGTGGGCTTTTAACTTTCATTCTCTCACAGCTGATGTTTTAGGGAAGGGGTGTGCATAAAAGCCTGGAACACATTCAGATCCCATTCAGCTGAACAAGGGCTAAGGATTCCCAGCACTTGGGAGAACCTTGCCCCATACTTTTGGATACATAGTTTAGAACAAAACAGTGTCCTTTTTCATCCACACCCTCTTTACATGAATGAAAATGCTCAGTATTCCTCTCCTGCTGCCAATTCCAAGTTGTGGTGTTCATTTGTTAAGCCATTTACAAGTGGCTTTGTTGAATGCAATACTAGTTCAGACCTAGAAGTCTACAGAAGTAGTCAATATTATTTGGAAATGGGAATAAGATAGTTCTTGTTTTCCTGTTTATATGTAAAGTACCTTGGTCACAGCTTGGTGAATGAATGGCTTCCTGTCAAAAACTGGCATAGCCACAGCGACTGGAGGTGACTTTTATAAGTGCCCATGAAGATTCTGTGATCAAGCCCTAGTGAGGACTGTGACTCTTGCTGAAGGGAGTTGAATTGGAGGGGCTGCAAGTTTGGCAGTTAATGCTTTTTATTTTTTTCTTCTGAAGAAAAACATTGCAGCTTTGATTTTAAAAGTGTCTTAACACCAAAGACTTCAGGAGAGTGACTCCTGCCCTGCACTGGTACAAGGCAGAGCAGAACCAGGCCTTGTATGAAAGATAAAACAGGATGTTCCCTCCAGTATAACTGCAGGACTCATTATATGTTCTCTATTTAAGTGGTGTTGCAGACATTCATGTGGTACAGACAATATATCTTTGTCAAGGTGACAGGTCTCTTTTGGAAGGAAGTTTTTTTCTCCTGCACACTATGAAGTGCTGTATATTCTGTATTTAATGTGCACAACACTGTCTGAGTTCCTAAGCTTTGTAATTCCCTCTGCGCCATCTGTACATCTTGTTGGAGGATGGGATGCTGATGAGAACTCTCCTGTGCTTTGTGTATGCCAAAATGGTGCCTTTAAATCATCACCTCATTACAAAGAAGGTGATTCTTAGTGCTCTACCCTGTTGCAAGCCTCACATCAGCATTGTTCCTCTTAAAAATCTTTCTAAATACTGTTGGGAGCCTGTCAGGTACTCCACAGTTGCGTATGTGTAGAAAGTTTTCTTGGATTATAAAAGAATTATAGTACAAATAAAATATTGTCTTAGGGTAAAAAAAAGAAGAGCAACCAAAACCAGTACGTATTTGTCATGTGTCTGTGTGTTAAGATAAAGAAAAATACAATCAATATTAGTTATGTGCAAAATTATGAGCTAGCATCAGAAAGGGGAGAAATTAAGGAGACTGTTTAAAGGATAAGCCTTTATCTCTACCTCTATTTTACAATAACAATTCTGTTGACTACAGAAGGACAGCTTATGAGTAAGAAATCCAGAATCTATCTTTAATTCTGCCTAAGTATACTTAGTTGTAAGTAGTAACTGCTGAATAATAGAGAAGTAATTTGCTTCTCTGTTTTGTAAAGAAAGCTCAACAGTGTGAAGCTACCATAGAAAAGGGCAGGGAGAGAGGAATGGGAGCTAGAAAAGCAGATGTCTGTCTCTGCAAAGGTCATTGAGTAGTATAGGACAGAGGCACATGAAGACATGAGCATATGTAAAGCTGGTCTACAGTTTTCCTATGGTTAGCTTTGGTGAATTCAAAGTCACCTTTATCTTGCTACTTGGTAGTCATGTATATGAGGGCCATCTTTCTGGGAGTGTTCAGTCTCACAGTCACTTTTGTCTTTCAATCTTTCTTTATCCTGAAGGAAAGGATAACTCTTGGCTATATCTGGAAGAACATCAGTCTTGTTTGTTTGTTTGTTTGTTTTTGTTTGCTTGGTGTTTTTTTTGTCTTTTTGTTTGTTTGGGTTTTTTTTTGTCTTTTTTGTTTGTTTGGGTTTTTTTATCCATAGAATTTAAAGCATTTTACAGAGCAGGTTGATACTGAGGCAGCAGCACAAGCATGTGGATGAGGCAGCTGTGCAGCTGCTAGTACCTTATGTGACCAGAGGCAGGCAGGCAATGCCCAGGAATACAGCTGGCTCAGCCTGCTGGCATGTTGCAAGTGGATAAGTGATGTGCAGGGAAGAAAAGTGCTTATGCATGAAGAAGCTAGGCTAAAATACATCTACATTGCCATTTTAGACTTGGAGTATGCAAAATGCATCTCTTTGAAAGATGTGCCCCAGGGGAACGGTTCTTGTGCTGCAGCCACTGGTGGCTGTCCTGTCCATGCAGCTGGTGGTCTCTGAGGTGGTCCTCATGTTGAACTGGGGGTTGTATGGATGTTGTGTCCTCAGCACCAGGTATATTGTTTTACAGACCTGCTAGTAGTGCAGCATTTCTTACTCACATATGCATAATTCTGGTGAAGTCACTGGATGCAAACTTTGAGAAGTGTGTGGAATAAAGGATGCTAGGTCTTAAAGATGAAGAATTTCTTTGTGATCATTTCCACATTCCCCAAGCAACTTTTGTTGATACAGTGAATTAATCCAAGAACTCCAAGTGGGCTGCATTTCAATAGTTCATTTTTTAAAATGTCTGGGCATTTACTGAGTTTTAAGAACCCCAGGAATAATTAGCTATACTATTTTAAAGTGACCAGATGCTGCTTTAAGATGTGCTTCCAGGAGAAAGAAAAATCTTGACAACACTTGCACTTGGAAGGCCTAGGACTCACACAGAGCCAGTTCTGGGAAGGATTTGTGTCTTCCTCTTAAGCATCCAGCAGCAGCTGAGGGAAAGTTCTCTAGAGCAATAGCACAGATTTTTGAGTGAGGTGCTTTCAGTGACTTCTTGCAGCTGCTCTTAAAGGTGAGTGGAGAAACCTGCAAATCATCTCAGAGCTTGATTTTAAAAAGAAGCCATTCGTAAAGTCTGCAGAATGACCCCCTTCATATTCTGGCTTTGGTGTTGTGCCCTGTGGGTCTGCAGTACATGTTACAGTAGACACATTCCTTGGGGGGAGCCTTGGGGCTGGCAAGAGGTGTCCTATAAAATTTACTTTTTCTGAAGGCATCATCCTGCCAAAAATCCTAGGAGGAAGTAACTTGATTCTAAGCATGCTGTTAGTTACAAAGGAAAAATCCCACAGTTTTATGCCACTAGATGTCAGGAAAGCTACATGGTTCAGTTGGAGAGGAAGGTCTAGCTGAGTGTTTCTGTTGGCGGTTGGTGCACTTGCATAACACTTTGGACAGGGCCCAAGGAAAACAATTAGACATCAGAGTTTATTTTTGTTTGTGTGAAATAGTAAATATGCTGTTGGGTCAGACTCTCCTCTCATTTCCCCCAGAAGAAAATGGAAATAAACTTTTTCTCAAGAGTTATGCCACCCTGGAAAACAGTACTTGCTTTTTGTCTCATCAGCAAATCCCTCTCGTCTAGAGCACTGTGGTTTTGTATTCAATGGGTGAAGTTGGTCTGAATTTTAGGCAAGTCTAGTGGAAATTTTGTGGAAGGTGGGTGGTTAATTCTGCTTCTGCAGAAATGTTGTGGTTGTGATGCTTATGTGCATGCAGTAGACATCAGGGATGATGTTTCTTTACATAGAAACTACCTCAGTTCTTAGTTCACTAGGATAAAATTGGTGCAGATTGAAATTCCTTATTGTGAAGAACAATGCCTAAAACCTCCTACAGAATTACAATGAAGTATATGCAAACCCACCTAAAACTGTACCAATCTCCACAATGCAGTTCATCCTTAAGAAGAGAATTTGTCCTTTTTGGCTACTGTTTTGCTGCTTTGCTGATGCAGCTGCAGAGTTTGGTCTGTATAGCTGGCTGCAATTCAAAACACAAATGAGTTGTCAGAATTATGTTTTTGCATTGTATATAATGTGAATAGGCAGGTCACTGTTTTGCTCGTAAATGTATATGCCTGGATATTTTACAGACTAAAATCCCCTTTGGAAACAGAGCACAAATTCACACTCAATGTATTGATTTTATATGCTAATGTGTGCACCTCCCTCAGGGAGGAAAACACAGTCCAAAGAAAAACGTATATGGCTTGTCAAACATAAGGATTTCTGAAGCAGTTCCATTCTTCTAAACTTTTTTCTTCCTAAGGACCTGTGCAGTATTCAGTATTTAAACATCAGACTGTGACTTCTGACAGGAACATTGCCAGAAAAGCTAGAAGAATATCAGGCCAGAAAGAGTCTGAGGAATGAGGCTCTCTAGAGACATCCAATGAGCTCAGTGTCTTGAATTTCTACTTAAATGATTATGCTTCCTTGTTATCTGGGAATTCCTGCATATTTGTCTCAGTAGCATTATTAAAAAGTGGAACATGAGTTGAACACAGGCTGCTTTTAAAAAACAAGTAAGTATTTTCACCATGTATAGGTAATCCCTAATAAAAATGACGTTAACACATGGAAGTAAAATGTAATGATTTTTAAAACAATTTCAAGCTCCTAAGCATGAAACCATGAGGTTTAGAGTTTTACATTTTTTGACAAAAATGAGATTCCTCAATGCTGTGTGACTTCAGAGTCAGGAAAATCTTTAAATCTGGTAGACTTGTGATGTAATTATGAGTCAGTGACAATTCATATTAGGGATCTTATCCTTCAGCTGGGAGGGTTTTTTGCCTTCCAATTCAGAAGTAGGGTAGCTAGTGCCAGGGAGAAGTGTGAAGGCAGAGGAGGCTGTCTTGCACCTTCCTCTCTGTGGCCACCAACTGGCGGGAGACATGTGCATCTCTGATGCCTCTGCAGGTACCCTTCTTTCCCCTAGGAGTGTGGCGACAGCTATTGACTGGCTATAATTTAGCCCAGGAGAATAAACAGCATCTCGAAATCATTGCCTGTGAATGGTGATCCTCAGCAGGTCCAAACATCAGGTAATCACAGACTAAGTCTGCACTGTATTGAAACCTTCTTGGAGTTAATTCCCCAGTGGCTTTTCCTTGGGCTTTCTTTCCATCACTGAAGAACTGAGGTCAGGGCACAGCCAAACTCAAGGTAGTGTCACATTTAATCCCTCTATGACAGCTCTGTGTCTGAGGCACTGTATGGTATTTACACTGAAATATTGACTTGGACAGTGATGTTTGCAATTTTAGGGAAGAAAATTTTTTTTAAGCTTCTGTCCCTTTTTTTGAGATTTTTGTTCTCATATACTCTGCTGCCCTGTGTTTCATGCAGAAAATGTGGGGAAACACAACTTTTTCCTATTCCACATGTACTTGCAGTGCACAGCTTTTGAGTAACTAGAAGTGGCAGGCAGACAGTTATGTCTACTACTGCACAGAGGTGAAAGACATTATTAGCCTGTGCATCAGACCCAAGTGAAACTGTAGTCACCTGGTGTCAGTGTTGCCCTAAGTTACACCTTGAGACTAAAACCCAGTTCTGACTGAAGAAAAGAAATTCAGGTGTAGATGGATACATTGTTAAGTGTAGGGACTGTTGAAAGCGCTCAAGCTGTGAACAAGTTTTGAGTGGAGTGAGAGTTTTAGTACAGTACATGTTTGCTGTCTGATTGGTAATTGTATATGATAATAATACAATACAGAAACTGCAGGTGTATGACTCCTGTGATTTCCAGATAGACTGAGTCTTTTTTGCTGGTAGCTGCTGATGATTTACAGTGACTGCTTTATTCATTTATTTCTTTTTTTTTTTTTTTTTTTGTCTTGCTTACAAATTACTTTCTTAATATAATTTTAATAAAAATGTCATTGTGGCCCCTCTGTTATAATATTTTCCTGGAAGATTTCTTTCCACTTGTATGGATTTTTAATAAGAAACCTGTGCGAGATTTACAACAATATATTTAGAAATGCAGATTTACACAGGGGAGTTTGGGGAGAGAATTTGCAATAAAATTTTAAGTATGTGATTGGGGTGCTCAGAAATGCCCCCTGGAGATCCCTCTCAATTTCTATTTGCACATTCACACCTTACGCACTTTGGGTTTTACCCCTTTCAGACATGTGAAACCTGCAATGTGAATGCCTTCTTTTCAGAACTACAAATATAGTATATCACAAATATACAGGGAGATATTCTATGTGGTTTAAATGAGAAAGCTTCAAAATCTGGAAGCCTTTTTTTGCTTTATACACAGAAACAACCACAACAAACTACATAACAAAATTCAAGCTTAACCTGTGTAACTGTAGCTTCTGTGACAGGGTGGAATTTCTTCCATTCCTATGAATCCCGATTTGTCTCTGAAGATTTTCACATTTCAGCTTTTCTTTAGTGCCATGCACCCACTACGTCCTAACCAGCAGCGATGTTCTGAGTAGGCCATAACCTGTTGAATTTGGACTTCGTTTGCAGTAAACCTGATGGGGTTTTTTTGGGAGACTTTAATTTGTGAGGACAGTGCTCTAAAATTTTATTAGGATCTAGATCCAGGCAGCAAATGACTGTGAGGCCTCATGAAAATCCTCTTGTAGAAGTTAAATAGCATGTTTCTAGTGTGGGGGTGTGTGAATGCTTGCATATAGACATATGTAGATGTGCATTCTTTTTATTTCTACATAAAATCTCTTGTTTCTGTAGGTTAGCTCTTTACTGCAAAACTGATTTTGCCAAAACAGAAATGAACAGTTTGTATATTGCTACCCATAAAGAGGCTTTGGGAGTTCGAAGAAGTTTTTGGATGATATTTTTATTTATTAAGAAGGTCTACTGAGGATATCTATGAAGAACATGCTCTAACTCCTAAGTTGCAAACTGGGTTACTGCCATGATTTGTTGTCTTAAGGACAGCATGAATGAAAAACAGTAAAATGTATTTGGAGTCCTTAAGTCACCATAATGGAATTTGAATGTGTTTAATGAGCACTACTACTTAAAAGATATCATTAAAAGGGTGATATTTTTCAAGATGAGACACATTTTACATATTGTTCATCTTTTTCAAAGCCATCTCAAAGATGCCAAAGACCCATAGGTGGAAGATAATAACAATTTGTAATTTTCAAGAGAAGGTTACTGGAATAAGTCTGCCTAAATCTAAAATCAGAGATGGTTGTGATCTCCTCCATTATGTTTAGTAAGAGTTTAAGACTCAGTAACTGGAAGACTATATCTGAATCCCATGAAGCTACTTTCATGAAAGCCAGCTCCTTGAGAACTAAAAACTCTTGAGCCCCCTAAAACTTTCTGTACCCTAATATGTGCTCATGATGGAAGTACTTCTGTGGGAAGAAATAAATTCTTAATTATACTCATAATATGTCATACTATATGATGTGCTGCCCAGAGACCATGTACATGTCTTCTTTAGCACTGAACTTACACTCTTCTATATCTCCAGATGTTGTAAATGTACAAGAGTCAGCGACTGAATGCAGATTCCTTGTTGCTCTTAATCTTCCCAAGTGCAAATATGAAAAATGGTGAATAGTGCAAAGCCCTGAGATCCATGCCCCAACTTCCTCTGAAGATGCTAATTAAAGAGACATCAGATTTTAAAAAAGCATGCAAACTCAGTCCAGGAAAAAATGTTGCCAGTAGCTGTTCCTGTGTTGAAATTCTAGACAGTCCCTGGAGATAATGGAGAAAAAAAATCTGTTGTGATTGCAAAAACAACAGTAACTGACTAAAACCAAACGTCTGCCTTGAATGTGAATGGAACTTTATTTCTGGAGATTATTTTGTCCTTCGGTCAAAATTCTGTATTTCCTCTTTGTGTACTGAAGAGCACTTCTCAATCTATCTTGGCAGATACATAAAGTTTATTCACATGATACAGTTCAACATATAAAATTTAGTTATATCTTGTAATATTTGTACTTGTAAATTCCATTATGCAGAACATGCCCTGAGCAATGCACCTATTGTATTTAATTATGTCAGCTATTATTAAATTGTGGAATGGGAAGCGTATGCATAAAGATTTCATGAATGCCATCCAGGAGACCAAATTATGACAAAGCTGCAAATATTGTCCCTGCAATGTCTTTTGATTATCCTGGGATCTACTGGGGTTAATAATTCCTGATAATGTTCAAAATGTTCTTTCCTCAGACCTTACAATGTTAGAGCTGCAGGGAGGAGCAGGCAAACCTCTTCTAGGTGAAAACAACCTTAAAGAATTAAAGACAACACACACTTACACATTCTGCATGTGCTAAGAGGACTTTGTGTAAATATCTCAATTGTAAATATCTCAGTTGTGCATGTGCTAAGAGGACTTTGTGTAAATATCTCAATTGTAAATATCTCAGTTGTGATCTAGACAGTAAATCAGCCACTACTTTTAAGAATGGGAGGGAGGGTGGGGAGAAGTAAATTATATATATATATATATATAATTGTGGCTGATGATGAAATAGAGAAGATGTAGGCTTGGGAATACAATTGCATCAAAAAACTGGTCAGTTCTATCTATCCCTATTACATTTGCTGAAGAGGCTGAACTACATGTTTTCTTGGGTACCTCTGTCTCTTCATGGGTGCTCTCAGATACCATGGCTGGAAAGAGATATCTTAGGCACCAGTTGTAGCCTGCCAGAAGAATGAATGAAGTTTCCTGCTACTGTAGGTAGACAAGGTTTGACGTCTTCCTGCCATATTTTTGTAGATACAATCATTTTTATTGTCAAGCTTGACATAAGTTTGTCCTTGTCAGGTACTTCTGTTGATTGCCATATGCATTAAGGTTTAGTTTATGTGGCTATTGCAACACACTGAGATTGTCTGAATTGAAAGGTAAATGCAACTCCTCCACCTGGTTCAGAAGACACCTCTTGCTAGCAGGCTAGAACACTTCTCTAGAACTTGCTAGAGTCAAGAGTCCAAAAGCATTAATTTGCTTCTTTCAGCATGAAATTAACTCCCTGCTGAAGTTAATTCCAGGTTGAAACAAAATTCATGCTGAAAAAATCCAAAACCAGCAAATCCAAACACATAAAAAAACAGTGGAGCAGATCTAGGGAAAAAAAAAAAAAGGTATGTACCTGAACCCAATAAAGAAGCAGATGAAAAGGAAGGTATAAAGGAAGGTAGATGCAAGTAGGAATTCAGCAGATTGTGAACTTCTAAAAAGCACAGGAATCATCCGGGATGCAAAGCAAAACATCATAATAAAGAACAAATGATTATAAATACTATGTTTCTTCCCCTCTTTGCCAGGATAAGTAAACATGAACAGATATCCCAACTTGTTCCCTCCATATGTTTTCACAAGTGGTGTTTTGTTTGATATGGAAGAGATGCTTTTCCTTGATGTGACTTTTATATTACTGTATGTGACTTTAATCTAAGATCTGATTATTTCTGGGGAAAAAAAAGTTAATCTGCTCAACTATGTCTTTTGTGGAAACAGAGAGGGCAGTGTTGTTGGGTTCCCTACTACTCCTGTAAAGGGTTTTGCTAACTCCTTGAGGTCCACACCTTTCCTCTGACACCTCTTGGAACCGTCCTGATGTTTGTTCATCCTTTTAAAGGGTAGAAGAGGTCTTCTGGCTCACATGGAAGCTTGTTCTATGTAGATCACATGTTTCTGCCAGGCCTGTTTAGCTCATTGTAATAATAAACCACAAACGGGTTCCAAAAAATATAAAGTGCCTCTGCATTTCAATTTGTTTTCTTTTAGCATAACTTCATAGATCAGAATGTAAGATGAAACACCAATCTGCTTTTTTTGGCCTGTATCCTTGGTGTATTATGACAAGTGAATTATTGCAGGCTTTGTAGGAATACATTATGGGGTATATTATAGTCCTGAGAGTCTGTAGGGATCTGGAGGAAGAAAGAGATTTAGCTATTTAGTCTGAGTCGTGTTGGGACACACTGCTTGTGGTGTGTGGTGTCTTCTGTGGGTAAGTGCAGGGACCTCAGTGACATATGAGCTCCTTCCGGGCCTCATGCTGCTTACTTGATACATTAGGATCATGGTAATGAAACCTGTAATTCAAGCACTGGTGTCACCAGCTGCTCTGCCATGGTTGACAGTCACCTCCCAAACCAGTGTTTGCTGGATGTCTATACCCTGGTCCCTGCGGTTGGTAGTGGCCTGGGAGAGGGAACCTCCCTCTCCCCATATGCAAAGGTGTCTGTGGTTTTAGGTGCAGGTACAGCAGAAGCCCGTAGCAGGGAGATGTATACTTACCCAGCACTGTAACACCAGTTATTTCACTGTGATTTGGGCTAGGCTGGCAGCACTGTTATCCAGGCTGCTCATTATTTCCCACCATAAAACTCTGGGATTTGTTTTCCCCAGCTCTTCCAAAACTTCACCC
The DNA here is from genome assembly GCF_012275295.1 of Melopsittacus undulatus. Taxonomy (NCBI): domain Eukaryota; kingdom Metazoa; phylum Chordata; class Aves; order Psittaciformes; family Psittaculidae; genus Melopsittacus; species Melopsittacus undulatus. Next base: position 27,856,609 of record NC_047533.1, read on the forward strand.
AGGCTAACTTTCCATGCCTTGGGCAGGTTTTTATTTCTGAAAATATCACTTAAAGTAGTTCTGCTGTTTATGAGAACAAGGCAAAGGAGTAAACAACTCATTGGTTTCCAAGGCTAAAAAAGGTTAGATGACCTTTTGTTTGGGAAGTTCAAGTGCGTTGGAGCTTTGCAGTAGGGGCTCTCTATTTGGCACAAGAGCTGACTTTGTCAGGCATGTGCTTTTTGGTCCTTTAGAGAAAATCCACTCATGCTTTGCCAAGGTATAAACAGTTGAAAATTTGAAATTTATTCATACTCAGAAGAAACTTGTTAAAATTTAGCAATGAAAATCCCTGTGTTGTGTTGGAGCTTCCACAGCTTCATGTGCTGGACAGACCTGATGTTGCACGCTCTATGCTCAGGCTAGGGAGATGGTGCCAGAAGGACTTTGTGATGGCTGTTTCCTACTGCTTGATCTGTAGCTGGTCAGAGTTAACGTACATGTATCTATCATCTTGTGTCTCCTCTGTCCTTTGCACCCAGACAGGCTGGAATAGGAGCAAACAGTGTACGCAGAGAGACTGTGCAGTTGGGTCAGGAGGCTGACCTGCTAGGGTGCAGGGTAAGAAAGAGACATGGTGGACTTGGGAATTGGGATGAAATGTTGTGGAAGCCATGATAAGGAGGAGGTCCTGGGTCTTAAAGTCAACTGCTAAGGCATGTATCTGGGAGATGTATATTTTTGCTACCATGCAGATATATTCCTTCAGCAGAATAAATTGTGCTCATTTAAAGTCCTTCCAGAAGCATCCTCATGTTTGAAGTCAGGTTGAAAAGCGGTATCTAGATGATTATTTCTATCCTAGTAATATGGGTGTTCTGTAAGTATTCACAAAGGTAGAGTAACTAGGGCTTTTTTATTGCTGCCTCTGTCATTAACATACCTATGACAGAGACAATAGCTTCTTTCTTGTTTTGAACCCTTTGGAGTCAGTGGAAGATTACATTCACACATGGCTTGGCTTATAATTAACCACAGATAATTATCAAATTCACTGTTACAAGAGCATTGCCAAAGAGCAATGTTAATAAGCGAGTGCACAGGATGTGTGTGTGTTCATGGTTTTCACAGGCACACATTGCAGGCTTGGGAGAATGGACAAGATGTTGCATGTGTTTTGTGAATTCTTTTATGAATTTATAACAACTTGGATCCTCCTCCTGCCCCCATGTTTACTCAGGACACTTGCACACTGATGTATTCTGTGTATGTGCTGCAAGCTCAGACTCTACTCAGTTTTCGGTTTCACAGGCCTGTGCTAGCAAACTGCTTGACCTTGTTCTTTGGAAGGATGTCTCCCCTCTGGTCTTTTCTTCTTTGCCATTGTTTTACAGTTCTTAATGTCTGTTTTTCAGCCTTCTCTTGGCTGCCAGCAGCCCACAGTGCCAGGTCTGCGCATTGCTCTGGTGGTTCTGCCAGGCTCCTGTGGGTCTGGACAGGGCTCTGTTGAGAGAAGCATTGACCTGTTGCTGGGGGGCAGGACCTGACCCCAGTGTGGAGTGCTGGTGTCAGCAGCATGGGGGGAAGCTGTCTGTGGGCAAAAAAAGGTGGCGCATTGCTTGAAAGTCCATTGGGCCTTGTTCAGTCAAAACAGAGCCACTGCCAAACTGCTAATTGCAGCTCTATTTTCCACAGGTTAAAAATGGAAATTCATCCCTTTGCCTTGCCCCTTGCCTCCCCGTAGCTTTGGGGGGACCCTAATCTGCTACCACCTCCTGCAGTGCTTGGGTAGCTGTCTGACAGTTCTCAGCATCACTTTCTAAGACATTTTTCTTTTTTCCAAATGCTTTCCTTACGTTGGTGTGGCATATGGTTTTGCTTTAAGAGCAAAATGGTTTTCCATAAGCAGCTGGTGAGGTCCCTGCACACATGTTGCTCCAAAACACAGAACCCTAGAAGACATCAATTCCCAGTAGAAAGGTTACTTACATACAGCTGCAGAGAGCTGCTTTAAAGTTCTGGAAAGTAATATTGTAGTCAGCTGACATAATTTAGTCACTTTGATTAGTTTCTTGTTCCTGATGGCTGAATGTCCTGAATAATGACAAATAAGGCTCCTTCGAAGATCACATCTATATGCACTTAAGTAACAACCAGAAAATAAATCATCATTTGTTTCAGGACTAAACCCAGGGAAAATGGCTCCAGGATATAACCAGATCAGCTGGACAGCATTTAAAACAAACACGATTACAAAATACATGTATTGTAGCCAAAAGTATTGTTTGAAAAGAGGGTTTTCTTATGCTTTCCATTCTTAAATAAGGTGGGGAAAATGTTCTTTCTGAAAAGGAAACAAGGGAATTAAAGAGACAAAGGCTAGCTTAAGAAATAAAACCACATCCATTCACTCACAAGTTTTCTCTTCTGAATGCATAGGGAAGAATGGGCAGGTTGTAAAGTCAGAAGAGAAGAATGTGTTTCTTCCTAAGAATTTGGATGTGGGTAATTTGATCCAATTTCTGTGTCTGTAGACAGAAACTTGCTCTTTCCTTTAGGAGTTCTGTTGCTGTCACTTGCATCCTACCCTGCTGTAGAGTCCATCAACCCAGGCAGCACTGAGCTGAGCTTGAGCAGTAATGGCTGGAGAGGCAGCACTGGCTCTGCACTGGCTTTTGGCAAGGGGCATCTCGGGAGCATGCTGTGGGATGTTTTCTGTAAGGGAATGTCTGAACTGGCTGTTTTAGAAATCTCTATTTTTGCCTCTTCCCCTGCATTAAATAGAGCCATTCATGACAGTCTGCTCACATGCTGTGTCTTTCCTGTCCCAGTTGTATTTTTAAGTGGCTGCTTGGGCCAGCCAACACTCTTCCTTTTCAAGTGTAAGACTCTTGGTTTTCCTGTACAATTTCTTGTGGCCTTTCATGTTTGCACTCCCAGTATATGGTTGTGTTCCTGAGTAGAGGGATAAAAAAAAACGAAGAAAAAAAGAAGTGCTCTGTGTGTGGCAGTCGTACCTGAGAGAGCATCCCAAAGGGCAGGAGGTCACTAGGGGTGCACACTCTTCCTGCCTGCCAGGTCAATGTACCTTGTAATAACCTGAACTTCTACACTGCTGAAGTAGCTCAGGCCACCAGATGACAGCCACAACACCTGTGAGCAGACTTCATGACAGCATGATTTCCTCCCTTCCTTTCTCCTCACTCTCAGGTACAGGAGAGTGCAGGAGGTACATGTCTGTGCTTTTGCTGTGGATCACATAGGCAGTGCTGCACCTGCGATGGGCCATTAGGGAGTCTCAGCACTGTCATACAGGGTTTCCTCACTTTTCTTTCCTGGGTCTATCCTGGATGGAGAGAAGTTGTCATTCATAAGTTAATGAGTTTGAATTTGTCTTACTCTCTCCAAGGCCTTCTCAGCTTGGCAAGCTACTATCCAAGCAACAGCAAAGCTGTGCCTACTTATTTTAATCATGTTTTTTTCCACCTACTTTTTTCATCATGTTGCTGGTGGTGAGAAGGCTGAGAGCAGCCCTAGCTCAAATCAGAACTGCAGGGGGAAGATAATTTTAGACTGTGACTAAATTGCAACCTGGTGACCAACGCACCCAACAGGGAGAGCTCATAAAAGATGGCTGGTACCATTGGGATAGTACCTTGTGCTTGAAGCTAAAGGTGTTGCTCAAGAGACCATGCACATTAATAGAAACAAGTGGCTGGGAGCCTCTATAAAGGTGTCATTATGTCTTTTTTTTTTTAATTTTGGTAAGACTGGTTTGAATTTTAAAAAGATGCTATGAGAAAGCAGGTTAGCATTTTTTTTCTGAGCTTTCCACTACTGAGCTTTATTTCCTTTAAAGCACTCTTGTGAGATAAATTGAATATTGTTTGGTTTTACCTCAAGATAATGTAGAAGTACTATTAAAGGCTTTATTAGTATTTTGGTATTAGCAATTTGGTATTAAACTGTATGGGGCCAATTTTCCTTTGAATGCTGAAGATTCATGTACTTATCTTTATCGTGTCTGCATGGTGGATAGTGATTTTTGCCATGGACCCATAGAACATGTCAACAGCCCAATGATACATTTCATCAATTTTCTGCCTTTATTTTTAACAAGAATATAGATCTGCTCAGCTAATAGCATTTAACAGAAGCCTTCATTCTCCTGAAATGCCTAAACTGCATTGTTGAAAATTGTGGAGGAAATAGCTAGCAGTTTTGTATTTTAAAATATTGAATTATGCTAATCCAGTGTCAGTTTGTCTTAAAGTAAGGATGAATCACAACAGATTTTCTATGAAATATTAGACCCTGACTAATTCTAGAGCAATATTTCTGTTCAGTGCTATCAAAATTGGGTCCCTAAAGTCTCTTCTTGTCAAAAACATAGAGTTATGTAAAGTAAAATAACAGGAAAAGTGTACCACAATTTCTCAAAGTGGAAAAGCTCCAGAGAAGGGCTCTATGGCTTTTCAAACCTCTGTAAGGAAAACCAGCCAGCCACCCTGGACTGAATACTTGTGTTTTAAACTTATAAATGGGGTTGTAAGGTGACAAAATCTGTAGGATGAATTTTAGACAGGAAGCTGAAACTGCCTGCATCTGAAGTGCTAAAATGTGACAATGATTGCATGTGTTTTTAAAGCAGGTGTGAAAAATCACAGCTATCTGCTTTCAATAAAGAAAGGGCAGGAAATTCACAATAAAACAATAAACCCATAAACATTAAAATATGCACATGCAACAGGTGCTGAGATGTACAACAATATTAGAATGTAATAAAATTATTCGCTATTGACCAAAATGAACCACAGCAGGGATAAGGCATTTGGCTACATTCTGCCCTTGACATGAATTAGTTCAAATATCCAAAGCTAACATGTGTCAGAGAGGGAATTTCTTTGGAAAAGAGAATGGAAAGCATATTCTGGTTCAAATCACCCTCTTTACTCTATTGAGAGGTCTCTTGTTTTGGTACGTTTTAGCAATTTTTTCCTAACTGATGATTTACCTGAAATGTGGATTTTTCACCCTTTCATTCCCAAAATTTCTGTGACTGTGATTAGCTCCCAGAGATGCTGGTGAGCTGAGAACCATATGCATCTTACCCAGCATACAAAACAATGGAAGCAAACAGGCTTTGGTTTTCTTGTATGTGTGAACTCTGTCCTTCTGCCCTGTTGGAGCTGGTCTGCATTCCTGGCATCAGCTGCGACTGAGAGCAAAGCTTGGCATGTCTTGTGGCCTCCTTTTCTGAGACAGAGCAGGAGTGGTCTAAGAGCAAAAAGGAGGCCTGTTCAATGAACATACAGGTCAGTAAGCATCCAGGTGCTGAGAACTGGACTTGGGGGGTGGGACCTGAATCCATGCTTGGTTTTTTCTCTGAATTTGGTGTAGTACATAGCTGAAGGGGGTATATTAGATATGGACACTGAGTAACGCACAAGGAAGACTGGAAAAAGGAAATATATAGCAGTCTTTTCCTAAGCAGGCTGATTGATTAGCACATAAGCACTGTTAAAAGTGTGATTGCATTCTTCAAACTGTTCTTAATGGTTAAGTCTACACAGGACCAACAGAGCAAGTGTTCTGTTCAAACCTTCATTTTCTGGCCTGACTATGAAAATCAATGTAAATGTCTTTAGAAATAATGTTGGTCTCACTAGATGCTCTGCAAAGAGGTTCACAATGAAAGAGGTGCTGATCAGCTGTTTCCTGCATATAGCATGATATTCATACAGTGGTCAATCCACCGCTCACTGGGTTCTATAGAAGAGTTGTGTTAGTGGACCCAAACTCAGGGGTTTGAAAGGACTACAGAGAGAAAAAGGACTTTGACTCAATACAAAATATTTGCAAGGAATATAAAGTAAATTCAGAGATGAGGGATGACAGGTTCTGTCTTTTCAAGATCCTTTTTTTTAACTGAAAAATTAAGTTAAGTTTGGCCAAAAAAATATTTGGTCGAAATTTTTAGTGTTTTTCCTCTGAATTACCTACTCATGATCAGATGTATAATTTCAAGGTGGAGGTGGTACAAAAGTATGCACACAAGTACTTCATTATGTGTCCAACATGTAAATGAATCTTCTCCAACTCATTTGTCTCTCTACTTGTGTCATTGATTTCCCTTGATCTGAGTGAAACGAGGCTTTCTGATCACTTTAGGCTATATTGTTGCAGTGGCATGTGGCTAAAGAAGCTTATACAGATGAAGCCATAAAAGCTGTTATGCCTTCTCACAGTTTTTTGTGCGATTCTATGCTCATCTGAACACTAGTACTATGATAAAACAGCATCTACACTGGAAACTTTTGCCAGCATAATTATGCAAGGCAACAAGACCTCTCTGGTGCACACTGTAAATAAGACCCAACAAGTATTCTATATTATAAACAGATTGAGGACCACCACAGACTTTCCTCTCCCCTGTGGATTTGTTCATTGTTTCTGTTACAAATGCCAAACCACTGGCTGTAAAACTTCCTTGAGTCCCTGCTGTATTTCCATGGTGGGTGCCACAGCCTTATCAACGTGCGTCACGCACAATGGCAGTCAATACTGCTTTTTCGCCTTTCTCTACTTTCTGCCACTGAAACCCAGCAGCGTTACCCGGTGTGCACCAGATCTGGGGTTTTTTTTTTTTTTGGTTGTGGGGTTTTATTTTCCACCCAAGCAGCAAAAAAACAAGGGTTTTCATAAAGAAATCTGTGTGAGAAGGGATGTGGCACCTATTAAGGAAAGAGCTTGAGCTGAGAGAGAGTCTCTAATTTCTATTATTCCTTAAATACATCCAAAACTGTCTGTGGTAGCCTTTGTTGGCAGTGAAACGTAACATCGCTCATTGCACTGGACTCCACCCAGAAGGCTGCAACAAATTTGCCGTTTCCTTTAAAACAGTAATGTAACTGATACTTTGTTTTACAAGAGTTAGAGTGGCATTGCAGAGGTTCTAGCTTGCAGCAAAAAGCTGGGAAGTGCACCAATGTGAAATACCAGTCAGTGCTTCTTCCATGGGGTGGGTTTTGGTGAGGAGGTGTGAAGTACATCTGGTCTGCGGCTCCGTTCTCTGGGAGCAGCCCTAGTCACACAATTTACACTTGTCCTGTGCGGTCTTAGAAGGTCATTTGACATGCACCTTTGAAGGGCAACGCTGATGAAAAGAGCAGGGCATACTCTTAGTTTTTTCTAATAGACTGCAAAAGAGCATGTGTGTTGGGGGACTGATTTGAAATTCCTGCATTAGGAAAGCTGATGCAGTAAAGTCATTGAGGGTAATCACAGAAGGATCGTTCTCATAGCTTTCCAAAACCAGCAAGCGGAGATAGTACATTATCAGAAAAGAGACACTTTATGTTCACATCTCCTATTCTGTATTTTCCTCCTCTTCTTGTAATTCCTGGAATGCTAGTTTTGACAACTGTTAGATTTCTTCCCACAAACATCTGCTGTTTCCTATGCTATTTTTATTGCAGATTTCCTACACATATAGCTCTCACAAAATGAGAGTTAATTCCTCAGCACAGGGGAACAGGCAAATCAGAATGTCCTCACTTCAATGGGTACTGACCACCAAACTGGTTAAAGCTCCTGGTCTGTAATGTTAGAGTTCAGGGAAAGTGTGTTCAGCTAAATAACACCAGCTAGGGTGCAAAACTCTAATTTTACATATAAGCTTTATTCTGGTTTTGACTGGGGAAGGGAGGATTTGGTTTTTTAATTTAATTGCAGGTTGGATGAGTCAGTTTGGGAAACCTGGATTGAACTATTGGTGCTCTATTGCTCTCTGAACAAAGAGGAAAACATTCAGAACCTTATCCAGAAACATAACATCTTTTTAATCTTGAGGCTTAAATAGATAAGAATCTAGATGTGCCCATAGAGTTATTAAGAAGCTGAATTTAAAAGAAAAATACTGGCTTTCTATGGTCAGCTGGTCAGCCTTCATTTGCCACAGCAAATCCTGTGTCTTGTTCAGCAAGTAATCTTTCTGACCTTGCTGAATGCTCACTCTCGGCAGAGGAAATTTGCTACAGGGCCACTGAATTATTGGTGTTTGCTTTATAGTATGTAAGAACTGCTGAGTCACATGTGGTATTGGTTTAGGTGACACTATTTTTTAATCCAGTTAATTTTGCCTATCAGTGTGGTGTGACATTGCAACAATGACTGCACAACAGAAATAGGATGAAGGTTTCTGTCTTCTGACATTTAGAGAATTAGACACTTTAAAGCTTCTTGGTTTCTCTCAAGAAATAGCTTACCATGGTGGCCTGTCTTAGATAAAAAGGAGGAAAGAATGTGCTGGACAAGTGCAGCTCTTTTTTTTTTTCTCTCTGTACTATTGTTAGATCTTGCATTTCCAGTGGTCTCTGGCATGTTTCACTATAAACATTCATGCTGAATACTGACAGGATGAAAACTAACCCTGAATTTTGTCTGTTGGTCCCATTTCTGGCAAAATTCCTCTCTCCACCCCATTGGCCTTATTCAGCTTCCCATGAAACATTCATTCCCTTCTCTGTTCCTACATATGGAGGCTATTATTGAAGCTTGCTTATTCTTCACCTGGGGGTGTGTATGTGGTGTGTTTCCTTCCAAGCCCATCTCCACAATGGCATGTCTCACCTATCTTTTAAAAAGTCTTATCTTAATAATCAGCAGTCATCCTGCCAAATCTTCCAAAACTCCATTCTTCTAATACTAATACAAGAATGACGAACCAGGTTTTGCAGATAGATAGTCACATGAATCTCATCTCACGTGCCTCTTTCTTTGGCTGTGAATATCACGTGGTTTGGCAACCAATGCTCTTTGCCTGGTGTGGTACTCCTATTGCCACCCTTGCTCCCTTGAGCCTCTGCTCCTCTTATGTCCAGCCTTGGCTCCTGTTCATGTTGTCAATCAAGTTTAATATTGTTCTCCCATGGACTCTGGAACACTGTCCTGGTTTCAGCTGTAACAGTTATTTTTAATCCTTCTTAGTAGCTGGTGAAGTACTCTATTTCAGCTTTAGTCTGAGAACAATGCTGATAGCACACTGATGCTTTAGTTGTTGCTAAGTAACATTTACTTTTCAGTCTCAAGCTCTGCCAGTGAGAAGGGCACAAGAAGCCAGGAGGAAGCAGAAACAGGACACCTGACCCAAGCTAGCCAAAGGGGTATTCCATAGCACAGAACGTCATGACCACTATATAAACTGGGGGAAGTTATCTGGAAGGGCAGATTGCTGCTCAGGTCTTTCTGGGTGTCAGTTGACAGCTGGTGTATTTATTGTTTTTTCGTTTCCCTTTTGGTTTTATATTCTCTCCTCTTATTTCCTTTATCATTATTATTAGTTTTGTGTTATACCTTAGTTACTGGACTGTTCTTATCTCAACCCATGGGAGCTACATTCTTTCAGTTCTCCTCATCCTGCCCAGAGCGTGGGGGGGAAGATAGAGGTGTGTGAACAAATGACTGCATGGTGCTGAGTTACCAGCTGAGTGTAAATCACAACAGACATCTCTTTTCCCACCTCCGTTTTGGGCCTTCTCACTTCCTCTTCACCCAGCACTGTCTTTGCTCTCATTCACATGTGATGCTTTTCTCTGCCCGGACTCAGAATCATCCTGTCTTTCTCACAGTCTCAGATCTTCTCAAAGGGGCTTCTGTACTGGGGTGCCCATCCTTCTTTTGCTGCATACTATTCCTAACATGTACTACTGCCTGGTAGGTGTGGCATCATTTATTATCATAAATTAATGCTTTAGGGACATGCTGAATCTAAGTGAGTCTGATTTCTGATGGATTTTAGCTTCCTCATTGATTATGATTTCAGTGGGATTATGTGAAGACTAGCTGGAATACTCACCAGTATGCTCCTGTGGATCAAGACTTGATGAGCACTGCAACACATCAGAAACCTTTAGTCTGACTCTCTGGACACCAGAGAATTCTGAAGAGTGAGAAACTTGAAGAACTGGTTTCTATAGTAAATTGTGAGTGGAATTCTCTAGCAGTTTAGCAAATATAAGTTCCAATTGAAGATATTACAGAAGTAAGGCTGGTCATGATCATCTTTTTGTTGGGATGCTCTGGGTTATGCTAAGAGTCATCCTCACATCATTTTTCTGTCTGCAAGAGGTCAGAGAGAAACTCCATCCTCTGGGTGGCTTCTACCTCCCGCCAGCTACCAGCAGCTTTGTTCTTGTATTGGCTAATGAGGTCAAATCTATCAGGATGAGATGAGGTGAAAGGGTCATTTATAATAAAGACACACAAGTAAACAGAACAGGATTCCTTAGGAAAAATAAGAATGACCTAGAATGGCAGTGAAGCGACCTAGCTCCAGCACTTTGGTTTGTGTATAATATTTCCTGTGCTACTTTCTTACTGTAAACTTCTTGGAACAGAAATGTCCACTTATAGTTCCACAGAGCATAGCAGAGTCTTTGCATTCATTAAATAAACAACTGTAGCAAAGTTAATTACTGGTAATTTTCAAGTATGAGAAACACTAGCCTAAATGATAGGGGCACCAAACATTTTTAAGATTGAAGCCAATATGAAATATTATTTTAATACATATATATTTTAATTAAAATTAAAACTGATTACTTAAAATCATTATTGATAGTTTAGAACTGCATTTGAGTTGGATGCCAACTTCTAAATTGCTAGAATGTTTCTGAGCTCCACATTTTGGACTTCTGGGCAACTCACTTTGATTAAACACCAATGTTGCTTTGAAACATACTTTGTCCACTTTCATCTTCTGTTGGTTCTATCAAATCTTCACAGCTGATAAATACTGGGCTTGATATCTTCCAAAATATTCAAATGCCTGGTATAGTAGCAAAAATGCACGGCCGTTTATCAGATACGGTGCAGCGCTGAAACTCAGTAAGTGTAACTTTAAAATCTCTAATAATCTAAAATTATCTGTTTGAAATTATTTATGGTGCTTGCTTTAGAAAGTGTATCATGTCTCATCCCTGCTGAGTTCAAATTTTGCAGCCAGCTACCTCCCAGCTGGAGAAGGCCTTGAACAATAGTGGAGTAAATCAGAGGAAAAGCACAGCTTTTCTGAAGGATTTCTGTGTTTTTTTGTTTAGGTACTTTTTCCTTAAGAATGAAGAATTAAGAAGCAGTTGTGGGATCAGTGCATACTCAACTGGGTGACAGGATTGTATCCTGCAGGCCAATTGGATTTCTCACTGAAAAAGTTGATTCTCCTCATTTGAACTTGGTTCTCTGTGGGTTTCAAATGCATGATACAGCTGGAGGCAGTTTCTCACTGTGAAACATTTCTTACTGAGGAACATTGGGAAAGAGGGGAAACAGCTTCTTAATGATTGTTTTAAGCCAAATAAAACCTGTGAACAGCATCGCTCCTGCTGGAATGTAATTGCAAATTAGTCATCAAAACTAATGACCTTTTTAAGAATCTACTGGAAAAAAGTATTACAAATTTTATTTCATAATGGTCATAATGTATTCAAAAATTCCAGAGGGTATCTCCTATGATGGAGAAAAAAACAGTCAAATCCTGCTTGCTTTGTAAACAGTTTATATCACCAGGATAGAGTCTAACAGTAGAATAGGGAGAAACCACCATGTACCTTAATTAATATATTAAAATTATATTTGGGGAATTTTGTCTTTGAGAAAAAAGAGAAAAAATAGTTTTCATTCACTTAAGGAGTTCTTTCCTTCCAGTAAATTAGAAAGATAATTTATACAGAATTGCAGGATGTTTGTCTCCTAATTCAGATATACATAGGGAATAGCTGCACTTATTTCAGACTAGCACCAAGGTGAATGAGGACAGCATGATATCACTCTTCTGTTTGGTCACTATTAGACATACAGACATCTTTTTGTATTGATTTTGTAATACATCCTCATATGCAACACTAGTGCTGGCCTGAATCTAAGGGTTTGATCCTTCTTTCAGGCTTAAAGTATTGTCATGATAGTCTTAATTTGCTACACCTACTTACCTGGGTTTTAAGCCTTAGGTTAATTCAACTCTTTAATGGTAACTTTAATTTTGAGATAAAATATTTGCTGTTGATTGCACTATTGCAAATGAAAATATCATAAAAAGGAATAATTTCAGATCAAATCCTGTAGCATTTATGTATGCAAATGATCTTAACAAACTACTGATGTAAAGGTATGAATCTTGAATTAGAAAATGGTGAACTCTTTACAACTGAGTCAATCTGGTACTATTACAATGCATCAAACCACCTAAGTAGAACTACCAATAAAAAACTGTATCACATAAACTATACCAGTATAAACTACCACTACAGAGATGTGCAAGTCTTCTGTTTGTAACAATCCAAGGGAAAAGTTGCATGGCAGGTCAGAGAGGTATGTGAATGAAATTGTTGCTAAATTATGTGATTAGTATTTTTATCACTACCTTTGCCTACTCATTGTGTCTCTGCCTGTCAAATCAGTTCTTTGAATTCTGATCCATAGGCATGAAATGGATATTTCCTCTGCCAGTAAATCCCTTTGTATTTAAACAAAACAGAGACTGAATGGGGAGACTTTCAAGGAATAAAACTGTTAGCCCTGCCATATTTCTGCTGGCTCAACAAACAGCTGAGTGAGATTTATTTGCTGGCAGATGGAGGTGACTAATGATGTAAGCAGAACTTTTTTGCATGGGCAACCTCCAAATGTTAAGTTAAATGATGCCTGACAGGAAAGGCAACAAGCGTCACATCCATTTTTAAAAAGGGATTTAAAATACTACTCAGTGTTTTTTGTTGTTGTTGTTTTGCTTTTAGTTTGAACTAATTTTTTTTTGTGACCTTGATCTATTTTTGTTGGTTTTTTTAAACTGGGACCTAGACATCTCCCTTGAGGCAAAGTGTCTGCTTAATACAAATGCTTTGGCATGTATGCATCTCCAGTTATAGCTACATGGAGTTACTCAAAGAACAAAAAGGAGAGAGTTATGAGGAAATAATCTGACTTGGTTTGGCTGAAAGGTCCAGAACACATTACAGAGACCACCAGGTTTCATTGACTGTACTAATCCTCCTTAATTAAACTCCTTGTGTAAGTCTTATGTCTCCAAATTTGTGAATGTGTCAATCAAAACAGAACAAAATAAAGTTTCCCGTAGTGATCAGACATCTCCACCCAGGGCTTGAACCCACTAAAACGAGCTGAGCTCCAGGAACTGTGCTGTTTGAACCCATTTTCAACCCCCCTCCCCGCACCCTTCTTATCCTGCATCTGACTGAGGCTTGAGCTGGCTCTGCTTTATAATTAATTTTGGAGACTCTGGAAGCTTTCAGTCTTATCCAGAAACTTTATCCTTTCTGTCAGCAGAAGCTGAGCACTTTCCTCAGGGTTGTCCTGTTTTCCGCCACGATGAAGCCCCCTTTGGAGATTCTCCTTAAGTACCCAGTTCTCCTGAAATGCTGCCCAGACCTTCTGGAAGAGCATGTGTTGTTTCTCAAAGGTGCTGTTGACCTGTCTGTTAAAGACCAACTCAATGGAATCAGTCCCAGGGGCTTGGGAGGCCACCCTTGACTGGGGGAAACTTCACCACTGGGACAGAGGGAATGAAAGCAGAGGGGAGGGAACGCCAGCCCCATGCAGGTAGTAGCTTATCATTTTATGGTTGCAAGCAGCCACCCTGCTCTGTACTTTAACCAATAATAACTCAAAAATAGCTAACGATTTTTGGAAACAGAAAAACAAAGTGTTTTAAATGTGGGATGTGACCATGTATTGTAGACTTGCAGTGGTTCAAAACCATTGCTTTCCTTGGTTCTGACCTCTTACATTAGTTTCATTTTTGAGCTCTCCTTTTATGTGGCTTAAGACAACCATAATCAGTTTGATGAACATGCTGAAAGCATTTCTGCTGCAGTGAGTTTTGCTTTGTGGCTCAACTATTGTGTGTCCTGAACTCACTTTTGTGGGTTGCTAATGAGTAACTCAGTAACAGCTGTGCCTATCCTTGTATTTGCAGTACCTATGCATGCAGTTGAAGCCAGCTATATCTGCGCTTTGATATTCTTGAATATGGTGCAATCATTATTTTCTTGATTAGGAGATTAAGGAACATAAATCTATGGGTATGCTTTTATTTTTACCATATCTTTATGAAATTAAAAACTTGCTGCACAGACTGGTGATAGAATTTTAAATATCCCTCTGTTCTTCATCTTCACACCATTTATCAGGGTGCCTGTCATCTCAGTGTCTCTGCTATCATCAGATATTTTATTCTTTGAATGTCAATTTATGATCTGGATGTTATTTGAAAGACAATTTGGCAGATTATTGTTAACTGTTTCTCTTCATATTGCATTTTGATCTGTCATTCAAATCAGTCTAATTTTCTGCACCCAAATCCTGCTGAAATTTACCTGAGTACTTCCCTTTCTCAAGTTTCCTTGGAAAATCACTTTTAGTGACCCTTAATCACTGGCTAAGTAGGCTTAGTCAAGCTGCAACAGCGTTAGGTTTTTTGTGATACACTTTTCTCTCCTCAAGCTGTCTCTCCAGTTCTGCAGTAAGTTGTGTCTTGAAATGATGGAAGAACTTTGTTCAATTTTACGAATTTGCATCCATAGCTAGAAAATAAAAATATGAAAAACTATATCAAAGCCTATGGAATTTGATGAGTATTTTTCAATTTCCATTGCGTTTTTGATCCAGCTGTGAAAGCAGACAGAAATCTTTCCGTCCATTTCCCCAGCTATTTGCATTTTCTCTTTAGGTTTATAAGCTTATACCCTTCCTTAGGGATATAAGGTTCTATCTGATATATTTTTTGTTTGCAGGAAATAATGGAAACCTTTGATTTATTTATAATTCTCCCTCATGGACTGACCCTGTTGTGTATCATCTGAAAGTGAACTTCCCTCGAAACAAATCACCCCAGTGATGACTTTGGAAAAATAAACATACGGCAACACAAGGAGATTTCTGCAAATTTTATTTACCCAAAAATGCAAGTTCCTAACAAGTCAGAAACCTCTTTCCAATTTATTTCTTCAGATATTTGTGGTATTCCTACAATGGCACAGGATGACACAACGTTTAACTTCCTTGCTCAAAGCCAGATGAATGGACATAAATTACAGCACAATCCAGCCTACTTGTAAGTGCGCATAGTCCAGTCAGCAAACATGTCACACTGGCTTTTAGTGTAGCACTACAACACTGATGCACTTTCTGGGGAGTGTTGCAAATGGTGATATGCTCAGTGTAACTGAATAGGTAGTCAGGGAGCTACTCAGAGAGAAAAAATACCGGCTCTGCTGCTGTCTCCAGTCACAGGGAACAGATTTGGTGAGTGCTATGGACCACAAAATAGTGGGCTTTGGTCTCATATGGCTTTGAGTAGGAGATATCTTACACCCACTTGGTGATGAGATGGCAAAAAGCAGTTCCTGGCATCTCCTATAGGTATAAAAGAAGATACAAATACATAAAGGTGAAAGACACTGTTTTGCTATTTCCTTTGCTCCTCTCAGTATATATCACAATAAACAACATGTGTGAGAGGTTTATTCTTTAAATATTTCATTGCCAAATCAGTACATTATCAATGATATCTGGCAGCTGAACAATAAAAAAAGCTCAGACAGTTACAACGCTGAGGCCAGCTGAGCTTTGGATGCAAGGGGCAAAAATAATACGCCAGAATATATAACTGAATGAAGTAAGGACAAAATTTGCCTATCTTTGTGCCTCAAGTAAAACATCTTAGGACCCAAGGGCCCAAATACCAAACGTAGACCTCCAGATGTAAGTATTCATGAGGATCTTCAGAGTTAAACTAGAATACATCCCTGACAACAAAATAGAAAATCAATGCTTATTCACTGGATAGGCAAAACATAAAGAATGGTTACTCAGCTTGTGTTGATTTTGTATCTTTCCCATTGCTGATTGTGGCTACAGGTCTGCATGCCTTTTCTCTATCATATATGTTCCATGTTCCAAGAACCAATATGTACTTGGTTCTTGTGGTTGCTACCCCAGTCACTGTATTGCCAGGAATTTCTATATTCTTTGCATGTTTGGCAGCTTGAGAAGTTTATACACACATATGGGGTTTAAAAGAGTTTTGTTTAATGCTTTATATGTAATTTAACCTAATGTCTTGTACACTAAAAAGTCTAAACAGCATATGTTTTGAGATCCAGGTGTTTCCCTGAGGGAAGCAGTGAAGAGGAGAACCTAGCAATGTGAGACTGTAAACAACTACTCTGTAGTATTGTATCTGGACACCAATACATATTTCTTCATGATGGTAAGTGTATTTAAACTCTATTTTAAAATCAGTCCTTCATAGCTATTTCTTACTCTGAACACATTCATGACCTTATGAATTAAATGTAGTGATGGGGTGATGCATAATAAACACACTAATTGACAAGTAGGATTCAATAACAGAGTTACAGAAATAGAGAAAGAGCTCTTAGAGATATTATGTGGAAAAAAGAGAAAAAACCAACAAAAAACTGATTACGGAATATGTTAGAAGTCCCAAACCATCTTCATGTGGAGCGTTCACAGTATTATTGGAAATTAATAAAGCTAAGGCATCAAATTACTAAATAAAATTAAACTACCAAATTCAGTGCTGAAGCTGTATAAACCATAACAGAGTGTGTCTGCCTTATAAAATGGTTACAACTTCCTGCTGAATATTTGAAATCTCTAAACTGAGAGAAGTGGCTCCCTTTGTTTTACTGCTGACTTTAGACCCCTACTCCACATTTGTGCCAAAACTAAAGCTTTAGGGCAGGAATCTCAGTGTCCTACCGAAGGGTCAGTGTTTCCCCTTCCAGAGCTGCGGGAAGTGGGGATGTGGAATCACTTGGATAGGATGTCAGAGGTCAATAGCATTGCTAGGAATAGAAATGAGATCTTCTGCTTCTACTCATTTTAATGGAATTCTATGTTGCTGTTTTATAAAGGGCTTAGTGATGTTTTCAGTATTATAGCAGTGGAACATGCTGAGACAACAGCGAAGACAGCTTTATTCCACAGCACCTCTTAGCTGTGGTGCACCTGTGTTTAAGCCAATACAAACCCCAAAATAATAAAATGTAAATTTTGGGTGCTTGATCTGAGACACTTCAGTACTTTTTTATCTTTGAGCTTTGAAGTGTCTCAGCTTGTGCTCCCAAAGGGATAACAGAAAAGAGGCAGGGAAATGGTGCAGAATGAAGTGCTATCATCTGCAGTAAGAGATTTCACAAGCAGAATTTCACAACTGCATTTTCCTAGTCAATGAATTGTAGCACTAGTGAGTAGGATAAGAGGAGGTAATTGCAAGACATCGAGCTAAGAAAGCTCTGCTGAGGCACGGAGTTGCAAACATTGGTATAGATCAGCCTTAAAGATTAAGATTTACTAACATCATTTTTAATGATAATCAGTTAAGTCATATAATCTGCCACCTTTACTTATGCGTGACAACCTGTAGCTGAGGTGAGGACCCCAGAGCACTGTACAAAAGAATAACTGATTTTTTTTTGCTGCAGAAAAAGATAGTCCAAACCTGAACCCACAGGGAATCCAACATCTGTTCTGAAAAGGGGCTGAAGAGGTAACCCCAACCCCTGTCCCCTGCAGGCTGGGATAGGAGAGGAAAACAGGAAGTTTTATTCATCTTTCTTTCTTTCTTTTTCAGCTTTCCAAGTTACAGTCTCCAGCTGTTTCCATCAACTTTGTTTTCTGAAAAAAAGAGACCTCTATAGAGCCCTTCAGCTTTCTTCGAAGTGGCTCTTTGTTGAAACCTGCACTGCATTTTTTTCAATGATCCCAGAGTAGTTGTCTTTCTTCTTTTCCCAAAACAAACATCTCTTACCCAGCTTCTCCTCAGCCTGAAAGAAAAGAAACAAAAGCAAAATGAAAACAGCGGCCTGGGGGTGAAGAGAGAAGAATGGTGCCTACAGCAAGAAATGTGGCCGTGCAATGTCAGACCTCAAGTGTTTATCACATGAGACAAGTGAAAGCCTATCAGCAGGCGGGCAGCAAGGGTGCCTTCCACTTTGACTAAAATCAGCACTTTACAGCAAGTTCCCTGATACAGACAGACAATAGCACTCAGTGTTCTGGGACTGCCGGGCTTCTATTTTAAGTGGTATTTATCATGTACCCTCTATCCCACTTGCAAGGCAAGTTCTTCCACGTTTTACCCTTCCCAGAAGTGCATTAACCCACATGGACTGTAACATGTAGAAACTGGCTGCTTTCCTTTCTTGCCTCCTTTGGTATAGGAGCAAGGCCAGAAACCCCTACCAATGCTGGGGATCAATTAGCTGTCTTTGAGGCAGTTGGAATAGCTGTCATTGTTGTTCTTTCCTCTCTTTCTTTGCAGCTTAGGGAAGTGAGATTATTGGGTGTTTTTCATAAGGTGTCTGGAGGCAACTGTCTGAAGTAGAGAGGGATAATCTGTAGAAGTGCCTCTTTGTTTTGCAAGTCCAGCTCATGTTTCAGGGCGGTGTAGCAGGAAGTAAAAAGCAACAAACGATATTTATAGGCAACTAATACTCCAGTGTTGAGGCCAAATTATGAATACTCTTGGGTGATGATATTAATACAGTCTTTAATACTTGTGGTTTGTTTTGGTTGTTTTTTAATGCCTCATATTAGCATAAGTACAGGATGTTTAAACTGTTGGAGATAAAATGCAAGGTTTTACACAACCAACTTTTATTCATGTTGGAGATAGACCTATTCTTGTCTCCTGAAACATTTCCTGGTTTTCAGTCACTTGTAATTTTGTGAAACGTTTAGCATTGCAATGTTAAGGGTCTGCTTTGGACCGATTTTCCCTGGGAATTACTCTAAGTTTTGTGGATGTTACTAAGAATAAAGCAATGGGGAAAAAAATGCTTTTGTTGACTAAAAGTTTGCTGAAAGAAAATTGACAGGTTTGAAATCAAAGCTCACAACTGGAGCTTGATGGGGGAAGCTATGACTGGCTGAGCAGCTGTAGATCTGCCAAGGGTACTGTATCTATGGGATTAGCTGAGGGAAAAGATGAGGATAAGGACCCAACAAGACTGAGGGAATTAAGAAGAGGTTGGTGGAGAAATGAACCAGGCAGTCAAAGTGCATGTCCCAGTTCCCTGATAGTGGTCTCTGACACCACCATTTTCTGACATGCCATTAGCCAAACAGCAGAGATCTCTGTAGTGCATTTAAAGGCCCCATTTACATCTTGGTAGCCTTGTGAATGGCAGCACAAGGAAATTTGTTGCTTTTTTTGAAAGCCAAATGTTTACATGCCAGCTGAAGAAAATATTAAGGTTGAAAACTTTGGTACTACTTGTGCTTATGCAGGTTGTCTTTCTTGACAAGCTTCATTCTATAGGCAGCACCAGAAGTTCCAGGGACTGGTCATGGTTACACAGTTGAAGACACTATAAAACCCTTCCCACTTCATTGGTCCCAGAAATGGGAAGCAGTGTAGAGGAGGAGACAGAATTTGGGAAGAGAACATATGGGAAGGGAGTGACGTTCTACCCTGGAGAATTGGATACTGTCCCTTTTTCTGTCACACAGCTCCCATGTGATGATAGCTGAGTCACGCGAGCCAATCTTTTCAGAAGCTGTCAATAGTTTTACGTTGCTTTTATTCTTGGTGCAGGACTTGTAGGCATGCTGAGCTCTCAGAGCTGAAGTCAGTGGGAGCCAATAAAAAATAGTATTCCAAAATTCAGAATCAAGGAATTTAAAATCATGTCCAACATGATTATGTTTGGCCTTAATCTTCCTGGGACCCACCAGTTTTCAGTGTGAAGGGATGCTGCCAAGCCCCCTCACTTTGAATTGATACTGTACAGGGAGTTCACTGTGAAGCTCTCTTATGAGAGAGTTATGTCTCCAAGAAAATCCTATACGGAAATGAGGGATACTGTTTTCAGAGAAGGTTTTGAACAACATGCAGGAAATAAGGCAAGTGTAAGTCATGTTGAACTGCAAGAAGAAAACAAAAGGTGGAATAACCTACTTGTATCACTAGCATGCCATCTTTTGAGCCATGTGAATATGCTAAAGGCATGTGTATATATATATATGTCTTGTCATCTACAAACTTCTCCAAATCTCATCTTGCTAGCTGTTTTCCATGAATGTTTAGTAAAGTAGAAAGTGTACAAATGAGGAAATAAGCAATTTCTCCAGGTTAGGCAACTTCCCATACAGGAAGAGGTCACCTTTTTCACTGTCACTGCAAAAAGTCAGACTGTTAGTACTGCAGCAAGTGGGCTCAGCCCTTTTCCAGGTCTGACACTGCCAACATTTGTTCAGGTCTCTGACAAAAACAAGACAAGCACAAGAAGCCACTCAAAACCACAATCACCAGTGCTCTGGCCTGCATTCTTGATTCCTGCCCTGTTACCTGATGGTTTCACTAGCTTGTCTGAAACTTTCCATGGCTCTTCCAGTGTTAGATCAGTAGGCACATAGAAACATAACTAATTGCTGAGCTGGGTGCACTCCTAAAAAGGAGTAAATAGAGCAATATTACCACTTCCTCTGTGACTGGGAACTTGTGATCTGGATAAATATCTGAAGAAAAACCCGTGATCAGAAGGATTGTCCCAGCTAAGAAGAGAAATTGTTTTCTGAAATGAGGCTTCTCTAGTGCAATCCCATTTAATTGCAGAGAAAGTACAAAGCCCTCTCCTTCTTCACACAACAAGAACTGCAAAAAAGGCACGGCCTCTGTTTACAGCTCAAGTCTATTTTCCATTAAACACTTAGTATAAAAGCTCTTTTTCCCTTTTCTCTCTGCTTTTCTTGAAGGCACATTCCTGGCCCTTGTTATGTCTGTGTTGTTGGCTTTTTCCTTGCCCCCATCTGTCTCTTCTTTGATCTTTTTGTCTCTCTCTCATAGACACCCAACTGATCCCAAAACAATGGCCAATGAAATCCTTTCACCCATGTGTCTTGCAGGTGCCCTGGTTTTGGACAGTGACGTCTGCTAATGGTTGGAAGCAAGGCTACAGTAGTTTCGGCTGTGTGGTCCTGTAGTGAACTTAACTGTTTTTTACAGCTGAGGGTTATAAGGGCAATGTTCATCAAGATTTAGAGATATTTTACTCCATGTAGTAATAAAACTGTTGATGAGAAATTGGACTGTTTCTCAGCAGCATTGAGGAACACTGAAAGCATAGCACTTGAGGCTGTACTAGAGAACAAACGTCCTTTCATCTTCTTCTGGTTACAGTCCCTGTGCTTCATCTACTTATGAACTTGATGCTCTTCCTCAAAGCTGCTGTGACTTAGAAGTCTGAAAAAAATGTGCTTAATGCATTTAAGCATTACCATACTTCTTACATTCATTACTTCAGGTCTCGGAAAAGTTACAAAACGATCATCCTGGCGGCTATCACAAGTCAAATCAAACGTACAATTGGGAAAAGCCAGGAGGGATTCACCAGGGGCAAATCATGCTTGGCAAACCTGATTGCCTTCTATGATAAAGTTACCTGCTCAGTTGATGTGAATGCTACTTGCCTGGATTTCTCCAAGGCTTTTGATACAGTTTTCCACAGTCTCCCTCTAGAGAAACAGATATGTTATAGTCTAGACAAGTGATCAGTGCAGTGTGTAGGGAGTGGCTGACCAGTGGCACCCAGAGAGTGGTAGTGAATAAATAGCTCTTTCTCAAACTGGCAACCTAGCACTAGTGGGGTGCCCCCAGGGATCTATCTTTGGCCCAATGCTGTTTCATATCTTCATAAATTATCTGGAAGATGGGATCAATTGTATCCTGACCAAGTCTGCTGATGACAACAAACTGAGTGGGGAAGTGGACACTTTGGAAGGTAGAAACACCCTGCAGGAAGTCCTGGGTAGGCTGGAAGAGTGGGATAACAAGAACCTCATGAAATTCAACAAAGACAAGTTTAAGGACTTGCATCTGGGAAAGCACAACCCAAGAGTGCAGTACAGGCTGGGATCAGCTCTGTGGAAAGGGACCTGGGGGTCCTGGTGGACAGGCAACTCAATGTGAGTAAACAGTGTGCAAAGAAAGCCAGCAGAATGCTGGGTTAAATCAACAAGGGCATCACCAGCAAGGTAAAGGACTCCTTATCCCATTTAGTGCTGGTCATGCCACACCCAGAATACTGTGTTCAGTTTTGGCCCCTGGTGTGGACAAGAAGGAGAGGGTCCAGAAAAAAGCCATGAAGATGATCAAAGGACTGGGAAGGCTGATACATGAGGAAAGGCTGAGAGAACTGGGTTTGTCTGGCTTTGAGAAAAGAAGGCCAAAGAGTTTATCCGTATGTTCCAGTGTTTAAAGGGTGGCTACAAGGTTGAGGACTCCTTTTTTACAAGAAGTCATATGGAAAAGATGAGGGCTAATGGGTACAAATTACTCATGTGAAGATTCTGGTCGATCACAAGAGGAAAATTTTTCACAATGAGAACGATCAGCATTGGAATAATCTCCTCAGGGAAGTGGCGGATTCCCCAATGTTGGATACTTTCAAGGTTCAGCTGGACAGAATGCTAGACTCTGCTTTTGCCAAGAAAGGTTGGACCAGATGATCTTTGAGATCCATTCTGACCTGGTTTTCTATGATTCATTGCAAAGTTATATTTAATTGCCTAAGTATAAGTTGTCTGAGAAAATAATACCTATATGTCGTATGTTGTCATCAGCACTGCTTCTTACAGGTAACTCCTGAAGTTTATGCAGTGAATTATGGAATCATGGAAGTGCTGGCTAGAACTTCTTCTGGAGGTCTTCAGTCCAACCTCCTGCTTGTAGCAGAACTATTGCTGAAGTTAATGCACATCAGCTACAGATTTGTCCACTGAGCCTTAAAAAGTGTCAAGGGTAGAGAAACCTCAGGCTCCCTGGGCAGCCTTTTCCAGTCTTGCACTGCTCTCCTCCTGGTGAAGCTTTTCCTAAGTTCCTGCCCAGTGCATAGGCACGTCTCCCCTGTGGCTACCCTACCTTCCCAGGTGCCCTTGCATAATAGCCATTATATCTACACCCTGCACCAAAACTGCTTCCAGAAAGAAAAAAAGATAGGTCATTGTCATAGGGGACTCTCCTGAGGGGAACAGAAAACCCGACATGCAGACCAGACCTACTTCTTAGGAGAAATTCCATCACCAAAAGGGTTGTAAAACACTAGAACAGTCTGTCCAGGGAAGTGGTGGAGTCATAATTCCTGGAGGCATGTAGGTGTGGTGCTTAGGGACATGGTTTAATGGTAGAGTTGGCAGTGTTAGGTTTGTGGTTGGGCTTGATTTTAAAGGACTCTTCCAACCTAAATGATCCTATGATTCTAAAAATACCTCTAAGGTCCAGCCTGAGCCTCCCGAGGTGTAGTTTCTACCTCTTATACCATCTGCCACTATAAAGAAGAGTTTGACTCTGATCTTTATAATTCCCATTCAAACGGTAGTGTGCAACTACTAGATTGTCTTTAAGTCTTCCAGGCTAAACAAGCCAGTTTCCCTGACCTGTCCCAGTATAACTTGCAGTCTTGGGTCTTGAGCATCTTGGTCAGCCTTCTGCTGATTTCTCTTCAGTTTTGCAGTATCCCTTTTGAACTGGGAGTCCCTAGACTGGACAGGATACCAGATGCAACCTGACCAGTGCTGAATAGGGAGAGGAATAATATTTTGCCTCCATCTATTTGCCATAATCTGTCCCATGTAGACCAATATGAGAGTTGCTTTACACAGTTGGTGCATATTCTACATGGTGCTCACCGTGATGCTCAGGTGGCTTTCAGTGTTGGCCTCGGGAGGACGCTGCTTATTCCTAACTGCCAACCAGCCACCATGCCTCATAGTTTCCAGCTCAGCAGTCTGTTTGCCAATGTCAGAAGCCTGTTCAATAGTTGATTACTCTTTTTCTTGTCTATTTGAATAACACCTTAGTAACTGCACCATCTATGTTAATTCCTGGTGTGGATTTGACTGTTGTGTATGGGTAGTTTTTGCAAAGTTCCTCACTGGGGTAACTGAGGAGTAACCCACATGTGACAGTGTATTGTTAATTTCTAAAATACGAATATGAAATGGTCAGCTAACTCCAACACTCATGAGTGAAGACAAGTAAGGAGTAAAGGGAAGTCATGTCTGAAGCTCACTGCAGTCATCCGAGGAAGCATCCTCAAGTTTTAAGTTTTCTGTAGTAAAAATCAGCAAAATGCTCAAAGATAAGGTATACAAAAAGCATTGCCAATACTAAAAGTGTTGCAGCACTAAGACAAATTAGTAATCTGAAAAGAGAGTTTGTATTCCATGTACAAAGAACATACTGCAATCACCAAAACTGAGACTTATTCACTTCCTCAAGACAGCAAATTCAGTCTGTTAATAACCAGGTTTTTCTTTGGAGTAGCCTAGCATCCAGTATTTTCATCCAAGTAGACTTAGCTGATTCTTTCTTTCTGTCTAAGTTTGAAAGTTTCAGCAGGTTTAGGTTTCTTAATTGAGACTAAAGCAATCCTGGCATTCATTTGATTGTATAAGAACCACATATTTGCTTGGAAAGAGCAAAAGAAAACCCAGAAATGATGAAGATTTCAAAATACCTTTTTCAGATAAGAGCTTTAATCCCACCAAGAGCTGATTTCTTGTGTACAAAGAGAGTGACAGTCAGAAGTAAGTCTGTACTCCAGTAACCTTCTACAAGCTCAGTGCTTAGGAGTGTTCTGTGTATTGGGCTTTCAGGCCAAAATCAGGATATTTTAGGACACAACTGTTTTTATTATTTTCTGGCTTAGCAAATATGAGTTCTTCTGGAGTGCATGTTTTTCAAAAAGAACATTGTCAAATTGAAAGTTTTTTTTTAAGACAACTGTAGGAATGATTCAAGCTGGAAAATTTCCCTTATAGTGAGAGATTGAAGAAAAAGTTAATGGATCTCTTTCTCAGTCTTAAAATACTTCAGTAAGAAAATTATTTTTTTCTAAGAGTAAATGACTTCACATTTCTAACAGCAGAGGAAGATTTCAGCCCTGGAATCCAAACCCAGACAAAATTATGCTGAAAATATGGTGCATGTTTTTAATAGCATGAGTGTCCAGAAGTCAAGAATGAAGGCCTTTTCAACCACTGCACATTAGCCAAAGTGGGTAGGGCCAGGTGCAGGAATGACTTGCAGAGATGTTGGCTTGAACCCTGCAGAAAATCAAGCTAAAAAGGCAATTGCTGACAGATTTTGCAGCCCAACTTTCCTGCTGCTCTGTTCTCTTGTTCTTCCTTTTGCTTCCCACCACACAGGTTCTCTCCTGCCAGCTCCAGTTCCTGCCCTTTATCCTCCTTGCATTGCTTCCTTGCCAGCACCATCCTTTGGTTCTGCTCTGGCTTTGCCCCCTCATCTGCCGCACTCCCAATAACTCCATGGCTGACTCGGGCAATGCTATTGGCTTTTATTAGTTTAGGTGCTACTCAGTAATGCTCCTCAAGCTGTGGTGCAAAATATCTCACCAGGCAGCCACACACCTTGACGGCAGGAACAGGCAGCCCAGAGGATTGTAAAGAAGCTCTTCCTTTCCATCTAAAGGCACAGAACAGTCCTAGTGACAGGATTTAAACTGCATCAGCACTTCTAGCTCTTTTCTAGCATTAGTTTTAGACCACATCTGAACTCTGTGCAGAAAACAGATTATGGGTACTGTGTATTTCAGATAGCAGTGGTATCTGTGACTGAAGACCAAGGGAGGTCATTTAGGGTTATTGCTATTTTTTCCAGCTGTCCATGGCCATTTAAGAAAACTCCACAAAATTACCTTTGAGAAATCTATTTGTGGAGAAAAGGAGCATCCAGGCACAGAAACACAATGTGTTCAAGCATATCTAGTGTACAGGAAGAATTTTTTGTTCCTCTTTTATTTTAAACAATGACATTGAAAATAAATGGATAAATGAAAAAAACAAAACAGTATCCTCCATGTGGTTTCAGCTTTGATAACCACGTTACAAAATCCAGGTCTTTCACCATATGGTGACATCTGACACATCTTCAGCATTTCCACTGTCTTTTTGGACAAAAAAAACAAGAGTTAGGACCTGGCAAAACAAATCCATGACTGAAGACGTGTGTTATTAGCACAAGAGTGGTTTTGGCAGGCATGTTTTAGTATGCCTGCTCTTAAGATTTTACTTGCTCTCTGCTGCTGTAAACAAATCTGAAGGGGGCAGAAGATTTAGGAGCTAACTAATGAGTGTGAATGCTGTAGAAAGGAAATTAAGATGAATGGCTATTGACCCTGCTCTTGCTTATTAGGCAGCAATTAATTTTTCAACTGTGATAAAACCACTTCAGCCTATCAGATCCCTGTGGTGGAATTAGTCAATACTTGGGGGCCTTTTTTTCCCAGTAATGCCCGCAGGGCAAGCTTTTTCCAGCCATCCGTGAGCCTTTGGCTCTCTCTATCCCAGATTCCCCTGCAGTGGCCTTAGGATCAGCCCTTTCCTTAATTGCCCATCTAGGTGACATTGAAGGATGTTGGCACTTTTGTTGGCTCTGCTTAATTTTGAAATAGAGAAAGTGGAAGGCTAGGTCTTGGAGCCAAAACTCTACCAAAAGTGGATTTTCACCTCCAGGACAGCATTACAACTGATTTCCACTATATAATGGAGGGTGATTATAACACTGTGTGTGCTTTGTCTGGAGCTCATTCTCCAGCTGTTGAAACAGTATCTTTTTACATTAAATTAAGCTAAACTGTAGCCAGCATCAACATCAAGCTCCAAAAATGTTGTGCTTAAATCTTTTAGGCCAGATGCTGATCTCAGAAACGCTGGTGTGAATCTAGAGGAGTTCCAATTTTATGTTAATGTATGGGAAATCAAGGAGCTGATTTGGGCTAGTGATCTGCTTTCACAGGTGTGCCTTACTTTAAGATGCCATCAAACTAACTTCTCCCCATCACTCTCAAACTGTTAAGACTAAAGATAAACATGACTGGTAAAGAAAGAAATTAAAAGAGATCTAGGGAAAAAAAGGTTCCCCTTCTTTCTCAGATTCTAGTAAAGGAAAAAAACAACTGGGATATTTCCTTTTAATCAGTTACAGCAACCTCAAACTAAGCAGGCAGAGTGCAATTATAAAATGCTTTTTTCCTAGCAGAAAATCATTTGCACAAGTTTTGTGATAGGAACTTTAGGAACTGAGTTCTGTTCACTCTCTCTGGGTTGGTTTTTTTCCCCCATCATGTGTAAATCTTCAGTTTTTATTAAGGCCAACTGATAGAAAGTTTGTTCCGTTGCACTCCCTGTTATCTTAGCCTGGATTGCCTATGAAAATTCCTTGGGGGGCTTGGTGAGAAACTGTGGTTTTGGTGTTTTTTATTTTGTTGTTTTTCTTCAATGCCAGACACTCAGCAGTTGAGGGGAGGGGGATGAAATGAAAATAGAATTCCTTAAACTGAAAAAAGTGTATATATGGTTGGGAGGAGGGGGGCTCTGTTTTGTACTCCTATACCTCAAAAATAGCTGAAGGGAATTTTCCAACAATTTCCACATACCATGCACAGTTCATCCCTGGACTGGGACCAAACGTGGAAAGGTTCATTTTCTGAAAGGAGAATTTGAGATGGTTTTAGATAATATGTGAAAATGGAGAGCGACAATAAAAATCTGCCCTTAAACAAAACTTTTGCATCCTCTACTGAATGAAATAGTGCCTTAGGAAAGCCTTGCTGTGCGTTCACCACCAAAGCTATAGTTTACTGGCCAAGAGTCTCAGTCTTTTCTTGCTGTCCAGTATCACATTTGGGTGTTACATGTGAGGATAGTGGATGCTTCTAAGTGATCACCACCTTTTGCAGCAGTCCATTAGAGCTTTGCTGCCAGTTTACCCAGGCATGGTGAAAAGAGCATGAATTCCAAGCACAAAACAGTACTGGAGTAAGAAAAGTACATTCATCTGTCCTCTGCCTTAAAACAAACTGATCCACTTCAGTGGGAGGTTGGAGGGGAAATAGCTTTCTATGTTCCTTGTAGAAGAAAATCTCCCATTTTCCCACTAGGGCAAGGTTTTCATCAGTACATATACAGAATTACTTAATGCAATTATGTATTTATGAATTAACTTTTCAATTTTCTGTCATTTCAGTAAAAACAAGCAAACAATGGAATCACTTAAGCCTTTAGTGTTTGTATTTTAGCAACACTTTTAAACAAGCTCCAGCATGTTGCAAGACAGCTTCATGTTTTGCCTTTATGATTTGCTTTACCTCCTAAACAGTGAGAATCTTTTCTGTTTCAAAACACGAAAAAAAAGGATGTCATGTTCCCTCCTCATTCCTGTCCACCCCAAAATCTTATCTTTTAATTTAGTAGCCTGAGATGAAATACATCAGACTTTTATCCACCAGCATGGTCTTACTGGTTTTAGCATGAATTATGCTTTGCTGGTTTGTACATATAAAATAGCAACACTAAAACCAAAATGGCTTCTGGGTCAAGACCCCTTATATAACAGAATGAATATGGTGGTCATAAAGCAGTCTAGGATAATGTGGTATTAGAAATACAAGCCCAAGTGTTCTTCCATATGCATAAAAAAATTTACGTGTTAAAATAAATGAACCCCAAACTCATCTATACTGTTTTATTACCCTAGTAGTGCCATACATAGATACCTTGACTAACCTCATTCCTGTTTTGTAAAGGTTCATGTGCCAAGAATTGCTGGCCAAGAGTAAATTCTGCAGAGCAGCTTACCCTCATTTGCAGGGAATACCCAGCCAACTAGTGGTCCAAATGATTCATGTGCAAATGTGAATGACTCTGCCCAGGACCAGTGCTCTGTCTGCAATATTCTTTTGCAAATGCTTAGCTGTTATATATTTTCATATAGGGTCCCTTTTGCCTGGGATGAATAAACACAACAGCAAGCTCCAGATGTAATAGGAAACCCAGACTGAAGGATGAGACCACACGTAAAATAAACTCTAAAAGTAAGTAACATGTCATGGTAGTATTTATTCTTCAAATGTTTATTATTTATTTGTATTGTAGGAGTGCTTAAAGGCCAGGGCTACTTTGTGTTAACCATTATGTAGGCTTCATAAAAAGCCTAAGCTCCAAGGGCAGGCCTGTCTGCCTCTACGTTTACATTTACTGGTTTTGTAACACTCATTTGACTTTGGAATATCAAAGCTTTAGAAGAAATCTCATCCACCTCTCTTCCTCTCAGACCTGAAATCCCAAGAGCTCCAATTCAAATCTTCTCCTGTATATTTATTGCTTACTAAATGAGATACAGGAAAGGATTGTAATTCAGACTGCAAAATTCTACCTTCAAAAGCTAGGAAATGCCAGATTAAATATGTAATAGCAATTCAGTCCTCTTAGGTATTATATACACTATGATACAAGACATAACTTTTTCTTTCCCCTGGCAACTTTGACTCATTCAGTGCTGGCAAATGAATCATGGCTTAATATTCTCTTTTATTCAGGTGGCTGAGTGTGTATGTTATGCACCTCTTTTGCTGTGTGCTAGACTAAGTCCTGGGTGGAAATTAAACATTT
The DNA here is from genome assembly GCF_012275295.1 of Melopsittacus undulatus. Classification (NCBI taxonomy): domain Eukaryota; kingdom Metazoa; phylum Chordata; class Aves; order Psittaciformes; family Psittaculidae; genus Melopsittacus; species Melopsittacus undulatus. Next base: position 27,886,102 of record NC_047533.1, read on the forward strand.
TGTTTCTTAGTTTTCTGTGATGCTCTCTGTTGCTGTATTTGAGGACTTAATGAACATTTCTATGTTTTTCTTCAGAAACTCAATGTGGGAGATTCTGTTTCTACATTACAGGCAAAAAACGATGCAGGGGATGGAACACTTCTCACCAGATGGTGTCATGGGTGGTTGCTTACTTCAGAGGAATAGAGAGACTGTGGAAACTGAGGTAGGTTTCGAGGACCTGGAGGCAAGTGTGCCCTCAGAGCACAGTCTTCTTGCTGTTCCCTGAAGCCTCTTCAACAGACTTCTCAAATCCCAGCTCTTGATTATTCACCATTCCTGTTTGCTTGCTGAATCTTCCTTCCTCAGGCATTTCATCACAATTTAAGCACCTTCAGTTTTTAGGTTTTCCTCTCTGAGCTCACAGCCCAAGTGACAAATCATCATCCTCATCACCCAATCTCTCCCTCTCCCATTGTCACAGATGTGCTTGACATCTGCAGGAAACAGTATGACTGGGATTTTGACAGGAGGGCTCCAGTGCCTCAAGGGCTAGACCAGATTTCCTGTAGTGTTTTTAAAACCAAGGTCCAGAATTGAAAGTGTATATCACAGGCATCCAGCTAACACTCCAGGACAGGAATGTCCTTCTTGCAGATATTCTTTCCTCCTTGTAAAATTCACACCATTTCTGAGGGATATCTGAGGACAAGCTGCCAAGGGATCTTCTTTACTCTTCACCATTGTAAAAGAAATTATTTCTTTGCCCTAAAAACTGCTTTAGACAATTTGCTATTCCTATTCCAAGTTCCAGGGGAAAAAAAAAAAGGCAGCTTCCTAGATTATTGCATCATCATCTGTGCTTGTGAGTGTTTTAGGTATTTGATGATCTGCTGGTGCTGCTGTAAAATCCACATATTCCCTAATGCCATTTCCACAATAAGAAATACTGACTGGAGGTAGGACACGTGATGGATGAACAACAGTGGCAGTCTGTCAGAAAAGTGTTCAATGCCCCCTGGGCATGATATAGATGTGGTTACAGTTCAGCTCTAACACTTTTTTTTATCTAGGAAAACCTCAGCACAATCAAGTTGCAGATGAAAATAATGTTGCAGTAAAGCTGGATTTGTACCAAGGCCTGCAGTGTTACCTGTATCTTCTGCTGGACAGACTGGCTCAACAATGGTTTATAATACATGTAACAGAATATGTGTTAAAAAGAGCATTGAAAGAAATACAGATCTTGTGGAGCACCCCAGGTCTTCATGCAAGTTCTTGTTAAAGGAGCATGAAGACCAAGTGGCACCTTAAGCAAAAGTGAGGGGGTGAGCCAACAGCTGGCTCTGGTTGTGTTTACCTCGAGGTGGCTTTCTCTGCTTCTCAGTGCTTGCTGTGTACTGCCTCAGGGGCATGGATCCAGGCAGCATCATGGGCTGGCCAGAGCAGCAAGAGAGCTCACACTGAGTCCATAAGTGTTTAACAGATAGTCTCTGAAGTGCACTCGTACATTTGGAAAGCGCTTGACAACTATCCCTGAAGCCTCAGCTCTGCTATGAATTAGGGGTTGTTGCTGTAGAAGGAATGTACTTTTAGAAAGGTAGCTGACCTAAGAAATTCAGCATACTGAGTTAGTGCAATTGTCAGATTGCCTTTGATTACAATTGTTAAAGGTGAAAACAATATGACTTGAACTTGTTGGATTCACTTAGATTTCTTGGGTTCAGTTATATTTGCTGTGCTAAAAACTTTGGAAACCAATTGTGATGTAGGATTTTGTATGAACAGCCAAGAGCCTACAGGCCTCTTGGCTCCCGTGTGCTCTTCCTTCCCAGATCACTGTGCAGATCAAGCCAATGCATTGTGTTGCTCGCACATTGCATCCAGCATCTGATGTCCTGCACCAACAAAGCATGAGTGAATTCCCACACAGGAGAAACTTCAGAGTTGCTTCAGAGCAACTGAGTTTTCAAACCCCATGGCTGGCTTCTCCTGTTTATTTATGTTTTTGAGTGCCCAGCCTTGCTGTGGCTCCTGGCCGCATTCGGCTCCTTCAGCCCGCAGCCGTTTCCGAGCTGCCCTGGCTTGTGACAGCAGAGGGCAGCAAGAGACAAAGAAGATAGTTTCATAAAGTGGGTCAAGTTTCACTTCCTGACATTTGCTTTGTGGATAAAGTTGCTGCAAAAATCGCTTGTGGATCCCCTTCCTGCTCCCAAGGGGACAGGCAGTGTGCTGGCAGCCAGCTTGGGTGCTCTGCCAGCGGCTCGTGTCATCCCTGGCAGGACAATGCTCTTTGCAGGGCCCCATCGGGCAGGAATATGGTCTTGCATGGCTGTGCCTCAGCGGCTGGGTTAGAGTGGGAATCATGCTGATTTCAGAGACTTTGCCCAGATACAAGAGTGCCATATGGCATTTTATCATGTCATGTTGAAAAGCTGCAAAAATCTGAAATTAGCTATGGTTAGCTGTCACCACACAGCAAAAAGTATCACTTGCTTTAACGGTGAATAAATAATTTCTTATATAATGATGAGAGCTGCTGGGTTGCATTCCTTTTCTCCTTTACTGTGCAAATCTATGAAGAGAGATGTATGCTTGGAAAATGTTTTGTACTGAAGAACAAAGAAGAAGGGCAACCATGTGATTTCTAACAAATAGTTATATTTTCCTCTACAGACTCAAAGAATCATAGAATCATAGAATAGTTAGGGGTTGGAAAGGACCTTAAGATCATCTAGTTCCAACCCCCCTGCCATGGGCAGGAACACCTCACACTAAACCATGTCACCCAAGGCTTCATCCAACCTGGCCTTGAACACTGCCAGGGATGGAGCATTCACAACCTCCCTGGGCAACCCATTCCAGCACCTCACCACCCTAACAGTAAAAGAATTTCTTCTTTAGATCCAATCTAAACCTCTGCTGTTTAAGTTTCAACCCGTTACCTCTTGTCCTATCACTACAGTCCCTAATGAATAGTCCCTCCCCAGCATCCCTGTAGGCCCCCTTCAGATACTGGAAGGCTGCTATGAGGTCTCCACGCAGCCTTCTCTTCTCCAGGCTGAACAGCCCCAACTTTCTCAGCCTGTCTTCATATGGGAGGTGCTCCAGTCCCCTGATCATCCTCGTGGCCCTCCTCTGGACTTGTTCCAACAGTTCCATGTCCTTTTTATGTTGAGGACACCAGAACTGCGCACAATACTCCAAGTGAGGTCTCACGAGAGCAGAGTAGAGGGGCAGGATCACCTCCTTTGACCTGCTGGTCACGCTTCTTTTGATGCAGCCCAGGATACAGTTGGCTTTCTGGGCTGTGAGCACACACTGAAGCCGGTTCATGTTCATTTTCTCATTGACCAACACCCCCAAGTCCTTCTCCGCAGGGTTGCTCTGAATTTCCTTTTTGCCCAACCTGTAGCTGTGCCTGGGATTGCTCCAACCCAGGTGTAGGACCTTGCACTTGGCATGGTTAAGCTTCATGAGGTTGGCATCAGCCCATCTCACAGGTGTGTCAAGGTCCCTCTGGATGGCATTCCTTCCCTTCAGTGTATCAACCAAACCACACAGTTTGGTGTCATCAGCAAAGTTGCTGAGGGCACACGCAACCCACTGTCCATGTTACCAACAAAGATGTTGAACAAGACTGGTCCCAACACCGATCCCTGAGGGACACCACTCGTAAATAGATCTTTTTTCTTGCTTTGCCAGGGGTTAGATAAACAAAACCTGGGGGAATGCAACTTTCCCTTCACTCTCCTGACAATAAGTACCTGAAACAGGTATGTGAGTGCAGGGTGGAAACTCAGCTGCTGGTATCCTCTTGGGTGACAGCACTAACAAAATGGGCAGATGAATTTTCTGGAGGTGAAAGTAGCTGCCCACAAGTGTAAGAACTGAAACTGCCATCGGAGCTGGTCTTCATGCTACCTGTCACATGTAGGCATGTTGTTACCATGTTCTAACACCATGCTGGTAAGCTGTAAATAGTAGCATATATGACTTTAGGCAGGTACAGATCAGCTGTGTGATCTGGCATGAGCAAATGCAGTGAGGTGGTTCCTCTGTCCCCTGCAGCAACATCAGCAATATCCAGCTTATACATTGTCTTCAGAAACTGTCTCATTATCTAGAAGGTGAGTGGCCTTAAACTCTTCACATTAAGATTGCCTGGTCAGATGAATTATTTCTATGCTGAGCAAACATTTGCAAAATTCAGCATAGTCTTCATGTTAGAGAGAATTTTTACACCAACAATAATTTTGGATGTTCCCTCCTCTCTATAATGGAAATAACAGCTGGGCTTATGGGCTTCTAAAATCTCTGTTCCTACAGTGTAAAGAAACATAGTAGGTGGTTCAGACAGATATGAGAACTGCACATGGGGGATTGATAGAGAAGGAGATAGAGGATGAAAACCAGTCTGAAGCGACCTTCACTTTCAATAAATTTATGTTCAAAAAGAAGAGAGCACTTTTGGCCTGTCTGTGATTGTATTTTCCTTTTAGTATTGTAAACTGGGACAGAGCACTGTTGTATAAGCATGTAGCAAAGTGAAGCTGGCTGGTCTAGTTTCACTGAAACTCAGGAAGTTTGTCCTAGCTCAGATTCTCATTAATCAGGTACTGGTAAACATTGTTCCTTCTAAGGAACCACAAGCATGCTGTAGTGCATGTTTTGTTTTTCACAGCTGCCATCGAGCAGCATGCCTCTCTGCTGAGCATGGAAACAAACACTGGCATTTCTTCCTGCTATCACCAGTAGGCAAAGTGATAAGATAGTACTCAGCATGACAGAGCACATTTTGATGGTATGCAGCAAATGAGACAGGCCTCCAGTTTTATCTGGTGAAACTGTTCTTATGTAATGTACTCCTAACACTTGCTTATTTTTGTTTAAACATCTTCAGTTTGGACCTTCTTCCACATTAATTCCATATTTCAGTGTTAAATGAAATTCTTTGATAAAATTAGTTGTATTCAGTGCTGCTATAACTTGAGAGCTGCAAAATATAGAAGAGGGTCAGTTTGTGTCTAATAGGTCTTCTAATTTGTTTTTCAACTCAGAGGAGGATTTGGGCCTGAAGTCCAGGACAGGCTCTATGTTGAAGTCAAAGCAACCACAATCTTTTCATAAACAGGCAGCTACTGTAGCTGTGGTCACTTACATTCCACTATAATGAGCACTGTACGAAGGTCTCCTGTGGATGCATCTTAACTTCAAGAGACAAAGATAATGAAATGCTGAGTGACTTAGTTTAGACCTACATTCAATACTATCGAGTGTTGTGGACCAGACAAGTGCCTTCCCAACCTAACAGAGCTGGTACTGGCACTGAAGAGACACTTATGCACAGCAACCTTTTACCACTTTCTTTTCTTAGAAAATTGTACATAAAAGTCTGATAGCAAATGCTGATGTTTGTTCAAATTCAATATTGCTCTCCAATGAGAGCTTTCAAGTGGATTTTAGAAGCACTTCATCTTCCAAGGGGAAAAAAAGCCCAACTGCAGTGTTATTAACCAAAACCCACATAATGGAAGCATGCTTCACTTTAAATTATTCACTGTAACTGTGATTTTCCAAGATCTCTAGGATATAAAATAAATAGTAGAAATTAAATATAATTTTTAATTAGAAAATAAATTCTAACATTAAAGGTTTTAACATAAGCTAATAGTTTTATTCCTTCATCTTAATAGAGAGTGAATAATAAATTCACTTCTTATAAATTTGATAACAAATTTGTGGGTTAAATTACATATCTGGTGAACAAACCACATGCATAGAGTGAGGGTGAAAATTTCATTTCTTGTCTCAGGCCTGTACTGAACGGAAATCTGAAAATTCTAGATGAATTTTCACAGAATTTAACCCATTCTAATACTCTGTAGAAGTCCATTAAAAATACTGCAGGATGTATTTTACCAAACTGCCATATTTCTCTGTTGATATTTTCCTTAATTTTTTTTCATCTCTGTTTTCTTCTTGGAGTATTGCTGCTGAGTGAAAGCCCTTACATGCTTGTTAGGGAGCTGGAAGAAGTGCAGTCAGTATACCCTTGCCTTTAGGCATAACACTGTAACATCATCCCATACAATTAACAACTTACAAAATGTTTCTTTCTCTCACTGTTCATGGCACATATTATAGATTACTTGCTGAAATTTGTCTTCTCACCTAGGGCAGGAATCTGCTGCTTGGTAAATTTCCAGATCATGTCACCCAGGCATCAAGATAGACTTACACCCCTTAGCACAAAACATGCTTTTCCCCACCTGGAATTTTACAGTGATTGATTTCCTACAAAGCACCTCACTCCAAAGTGAGTTAAGAATTGGACTCACCTTCTTCCTGCTTCAGGAACCATTTTAATAGACAAATTGTGCTAAGGTAAGCTTCTCCCAAAAGTGTCAGTCTGAGACTACTGAGACTACAGCACTGTGGACATGCAGCCATGAGTTAGTTCTAGTTTTAATCCTTTACTCACTCCCACACTCTTGGTAGACATTGGGTCAACATCTTTAAGCATTTCTTCATTCTGACATTTCCCACAATTAACATTTGTTCAGTAACCCCTTTTTGCTTTCCTCCTGCTTCTGTGCAGGCTGTTTTCAGAAGTGGCCAGTCAATTTTGTAGGTGTCGATTAACAGCTCTGAAAACCAGGTCATAATTCGCTTCTAATACAAGGCTGAAAAGCATCTTTCTTTATGCTAGCCTCATTTGCCCAGTCAGTATTCTTTTTCCAGAGCTATAATCTGTCTCCTGACAAGTTAAGTTGATTTCCACAATAAAACTGACCCAGTGTTGTTTTAGTTTTTGTTTTGGTTTTAGTTTTATTCCCTGCAATCTCTCAACATCAGGAGAATGGAAATTTCCAAACATTTATCAGAGAAGCACATTCTCCTTATAACTATTTACCTAAGAAAAATGAATTAACTCTCCTAGATTTATTTTGTTAATGGTGCCTAGATACAGTGCCGTTGGGTACATTGGAAATTAACCTAAATAAATCTGTCCTGGAGAATTCATTTGGAAAATAACTTAATCCTACTACAAAGCTTTAGAGATGAAGATGTAACTTTGTCTTCACAAACATTTCTTAATGGGCTGTATTTCAAGTATAAAGCATTTTGCATTAGGCTAAGACTTTTATGCTGCATTTCTCTCTTGTCTTTTTATTTCAAAGCAAACAGAAAATGCTTGAATAAAACTTTACAGTGGGAACTGTTCAATTATTCAGTGCAATTTTTTATGCTAACAGGTAAAGAATTTGAAGCTTAAGAACATGTGAAGATGGCAAGCAAGGGGCAATTAGTATGACAGTCTGGTATATGGGATATATATGCAATACTTGAAAAGCATTCCCAGAACATCAGTATTATAAAATTTGGCATTGTTTTTTGACCCAGGTGCCTAACCAATAATAAGAGTCTCAGGAGATGCTCCTCTTGAGGTGAGAAAATGGTGTGGGATCTAGATACCTTTTCTGATGCAAAACTTACAAACTAAGCATATAACAGATCAAACAGGGGAATATTTCTTTACTCAGAAAAGTTCCTGATCTGATCAGCCAGTGATGGAATCTCACCTGGGCTGCTCGTTTGGAGCCTGAATTGTTGACCTGCCTTTTGCTATGATACCTTTCTTTGTTCCAGCAGACAACAATACAGACCTTTTGTTGCACCTTTCCAGTGTTCTCCCTGGTCATTCCTGTGTGCCCATTTTCATGTACATGCTTATGATTTACAGCTTTTGTGACACAACCATTTCTAAAGTAAGTTTTTATTTCAACAGCCTGAGATCAGCAAGGATCTGGACAAAATAGGTTATCTGCATGCCCAGCTCAATTTCTCTTGAAACATTTGGATTAAAGCTCTTCCCCTTGGCCATGGAAATCAGCTTCAGTAAAGGCCCTGCCTAGGTGATCTTGCAGCTAGTCACCATTGTACCAGTGCACAATTTCTTCCTTTCTGTCCTCTCTCTTTGTCTGTTCCATGGGAACAGGAAATTATCAGAATTTATGTGAAGCTCCATTACTGACTTAGTACTGGGTTGTGTAATTTTTCTTGGCATTTCTTGGGTGTTATAGAACAGCCTGGAGCTATTTCACAATCAGCATCATCTAAAAAAAACTGACTGTAGAAATACATTGACATTCACAAATCAATCACAGCTAGCTCTTAATCCTAAAGCTCTCTATCAGCATTTTTACCAGATGACATGCTGCATCTGTTTGTGTCTGGTGTGTCTTTGCTGTTTTCATTCTTTGGTATTTCTCACTCTTTTTGTGGACACCTGAAACTCTTCAGAAGAGCCATGAGTTTCCCTCAGGCAACTAATGCTTGCTTTGTGCTTTTGGGGGAATGCTGACACGTGCCTGGTTTTGGCAAACTGCTATAGTTTCAGCTGCCTGGTTTTGAAGAGGAGTTTCATGGCTTCTAGAAATTCTTGCAGTTATTAGAATTATATCAGTAGTGACTCCTATAATAAGATCTCTTTCCCTATTTTCAAAACCCATCTATGCTTATAAGAGCAGATTTGACTCAAGGGGCTGAGTGCTGAGGGTTACAAGCATTGCTTTGTATATTTTATAGTCAACAGTCCACAGTTGAGTGCTGAGGCAGTTGGTTTTGGATATCCTCTCAACTGAGTTGTTTAATTCAGTGCGCCTTAAATTCCACTGATGCAAAATGAGAGTACAAGGTTTGCCATCTGTTGCTCTGTCAGCATCTCAAAGAAATCAGAAACTAGAAAGAGAAAACTATTAGGAAAATGTACTTTCCCTGCATTAAAATATGTGCAATTCACATTGCATCTTGTGATAAAACCAAACTTTATTAATGTATTGAAAAATCGAAAGTATTAAATATTGAAATTTCTCTTTCTTGCTTCCCTCTCAAAATATGTATTGCACTCTACTTTGTTCTACCAAAAAGGCCACAGAGCTGGGGATCAATGTGCTCTTTGGGATGCAAAACCATTGTTTTGTGGAGTAAAACGCTGGGGCAAGTCACAAGGCATTTAAACAAAGCTCTTTGGCTCCTACATGGCATTCCAGTGCAGGCAGTGAGCTGTGGGGAGCATATCAGGTAATTCATACCCAAAAGAACTCAAAAGGGAGGCAGAAAAAGCTATTTCTCTGAAGAGCAGAAGTTCTAATCCCGAAATAAAAGAAAGAAACTATGCAAAAAGGATTTGCCTGTAAGAAAATCACATGCTTTGGGTCTGCTATGGGGCTTGTCCCATGGCCCATCTACATTATAAGGCAGTGTAATGCTTAGATTATGGCATGCATTCATAGGCCTTTTCAAATACTCAAATGTCCTCAATGCTGTAACAATGAGACAACTGCACAGACATACCTCTCACACTGCTCCATGTCATTTAGGTGAAGCTAATCCTTTTACAGTCAAGATTGTAAATATCTTCCAACCAACCCCTAATTTAGGTATCAACATTTCATTCAGTGTTTATACAGAGCTTGGTGCAATGACATCCTAATCCATGACTGGGCTTCTTCAGCAATACTGCAATATGATTAACAGATCTTTTTCTTTGTGCCAAGAGGAGCATGGGGCCAAAAGGAAAATAGCAACATACAAGAAATAAAATGCCTATGGAGAAAGAAGAGGAATCCAGGGTCTGCCTACTCTTTGCATTGTGGTGATTAGATTTTTATTGATGTCAGTGGTTTTGAATCAAGCAGTTGGTGGTTGATATAAAAATGTACTTGGAGAGATGGAAATAATTATTTTGTAATTCTAGATGATTATGCTGCAAGGTGATTTTTCTTACAAGCCTCTGTGATTATGCATTTCTGAATGCATGAAGGGAAGTTCTGCTTCAAAAATTGAACTTTACAGGCTTGGCATTTATGTTGGTGAAGTCTTGATTTCACATCTGCAGGTAGTCCTATTGCACTGAGTGGATCCCCTTCTGGGCATGGAGATATATTGCCTTTGATCATGTGAAAATATCTGTATTCAGTAGATAGTGTTCCAGATGCACCAGAACTGTTTTAAACTGTCCTCTCCACATCCAGTGTCTTCTCTGCTGAAAATTCAAAAGAATTATCTATTTATTTCCTTTGCATTCTGGGTGTGCACATGGCTGACATTGCTCTCTTCACAGTTTTAAATTGTTCACATTTTGCTTCTCCTATCTCAACTCACATTCTAGCAATTTACTGATTCCATACAGATTAAGGTTAAGAAGAAAAAGTGACTCAACAGTTTATGACTTTTCATTTAAGGAACTTCAAAATTGTCACATATTTGTTTTCATATTAGTTCAAAGACTTTAGACCAAAGCTTTTCAGACCTTAAACATTAAATTGTATGCTCCAACAGGAAAGCAGATGAGATGCTTGTCACTATAAGCTGAAGAGATCTCAATTGTAACACAACTGCACTCTGAGTAGACAAGTAGGACATACTGCAGGTTTTATCTGCCAGTGCTGCTGCATCACATCCCTTGGAGCGAGGGAGGAAAGTCTGGCACTTTGAGCCGTGTTCATGGCATATTCAGTCCATGCTGAAATCCAAGCCCAGTGTGGTGGGATACTGGTCCATGTCTGGGACTACTTAACAAGTGTCTCAGTCACTATGCATCACAAGAATGCTTTCCTGAGCCTTACAGGAGGCCAGCAGAGGCCTTGAGTCTTGAGCTCTGATTTTAACCACTGTTTTTGTATAGCGCTGTGAATGCCAGGAATGGGATAAGTATGTCCAAGCTGGACACAGGGATGGGGTCTGTAACACATGGAGCCCTGCCCATGCACAAGAGAGGCTGTGGGTAGAGAACACTGTCCCTTCAGTCCTGATCTCTCTCCATTGGGGTTTCTCCTCAGAGCAGATAGAACTCCTTCTCTGGAGCAGTGTCTGATCTCATGTTGAACCCTTCTAGGGTGAGATCCCTCTGGAGGTGCCCTTGGGAGTCTGGGAAAGACAGAAGGTTGGTCAGTCTCTGATTGCTGGAGATGCAGGACAGTACCAGTATCTAGGGACCTGGCTGAACGCCCTGGAACATCCCAAAATACCACTTGCTACCTGTGGTTGGGGATCTGATTTGTGCACTTGCTAATGAGCTCCCCATTCCTTTTATATGCTGTTTCAAAGTATAAATAGTCTCATATAACTAAGCTTAACTCTCAAACCTTAAGTCTCTTCAAGCATGAGTAAACCTGTACTCTCTTTCTTCCCAGACTATCATAAATCTTTTATATGGTGTCATGTCTTTTTGAGAAGCTGGGTAAATATAAAACATTTTTGTGACCTTCTAGTGTTCCTTCCTATATTCCCACATCCTTCACTATGTACAAGTACAGGGAAAGAATGAATTTCTCCATGGCAGCTTTACTGAGGCTGTGCACAGGGACAGGTTGCCTTTGCTGTCTCTTTTCCTTACTTCTTATTTATAGGTGGGTTATGGCAGCCTTTAGTAGTAGTATTGATAGTTACTTTAATCAATATATGAGTGGTGGCTGTTATCACAAGTCTCTCAGTCCATGGCTATCATCTGTGTCCCCAAGTCCTAGGTGCAGTTTGGATGATGACTGACTGACCCTGCAATTCAGATCACTCTGCCTCTGCAGTCTGCTGTTCTACCATTTTTATTTTGTTCTACACTGAATGCCACCAGCGAATATTTCATGTTTCTAAATGATTGATAAGCTATTAGTGTTAGCTCAGGGTCTGGGCACTATGGACCAGGTTAGAATGGCCTCAGTGACAGATATATCTCTGTTAACACATGGTGATATTCACCAGTGAGGCAGTTCATAGTTATTTTAATAATGTACTCTTATTTCTGCATAAAATACTTTAAAACAAAATATCACCTGCTCCTAAATCAAATGCCTTACAGAAATCCAAATAGACTGTATCAATACACACAGCCTTGTCAACGATACCTGAGATTCCCTTGAAGTAAGGTTATATTTAATGCCTTGATTTTCTGGTATACAGGGACGGCGTGAGTGCCATTTCATCAAGCATACAATACAGAGCCTGAGGCACTCATAGTTAATGGTGTGTGAAGCTAATGTACTGTTCTTAAAACTTTTTTCTGTCCCTAACTAAAGAGCAATATTAGTGCTTTGATGAATGAGTGAAAGTAACTGGGTTTCTGAGTAGGCTGAAATTGTCTTTGCATGCCATGATTTGCATTTTGGAAAGGCAATAGATGAAAACAGGCCACTCATTTACAAATTATTTTGGCTTTAAATCATGACAGGCTAGGCTGAAAACAAGACTGTGACATGTCGGGTCTGGCAAACTTTGCTCAGACATTGTCAATCGTTTTTATTTAGGACTGGCTGGCATTTTTCCCATTTTAAGTGATGATGATCCCATAGTCAGAGAATATATAGCTAATTATTCTTCATTGTACTTGGTTTCTTGTATCTGATTTCTATTTTTTATTGCTAGCTGTTCCCTAGCAAAGTGTCAGCTTGGAGGCAATTGGGCTAATGTCGTAGTTCTTCAGGCATAAATACCAATACATTTCAATTAAGTGTACAGCAGGCTTCAGTATAGATTAGTGAGCCAAATTCCACTTGCATAACGCTGTCTCCAAGAGACCTGCAGTCTCTACCATTACCCCACTGTCAGTTAAAATTCCAGCAAGGCAGTGGACTCTCGCTCTTAGGACTGTGGCTATAATACATTATTGTATGTCTTTTTGAAGCGGATCTTTGAAATCTGAATAAGCTTTATCCTAAGTAGATCTGAAGATTTTAACCCAGAAGATATAACAGATGATGACATGTCTTAGTGTTTCTTATGCCATTACTATCCATTTTTATGCCAGACAGGATTTGCATAGAAACAATGAGAATGAACTAAAATGGGATGAATGTAGAGTCAAATAGAAGGTAATCGAATTGATGAGACCTCAGACCTATTTGTCAACTGTTTGCATTTTAAGCAGTTCTTTAGCATGCTTTTTGTTTCTTTCTTATCCTTATTTCTGTAGGGTGTCATTTAATCAAGCACAGCAAAACTTCAGGGTAGCCTTGATCCCATTTCTCTTCATTTCAGGGCTGGAGAAGCTCAGCTAAAGGAGATATTGCTAAATAATGACTCATGTCTCTCTCTTTCTGGAGCGACTCTTTACAGTTTGTAGTTTGTAGAAGTATCCTCCTTTCTGCTCATACTTCAGGGTCATAAAAACATAGAGCTGCTATTAGGAGGAGGCTGGGGGGAGTGTTTGCTACTGCTGCCTCAGAGGAAGACTCTAGCTGTGGGGCATGCAGGCTGCACAGGGCAGTGGAAGGTGTTGCTGGAGAGCTGCTGGAGGAGGTAATGGGCACAGCTATCATATGGGACCTTCCACAGAGGCAGGGTGAGTTTGGTCTGGCCACCTACACAACACCATTGAAATTCTTGGTGTTGGGTAGCAGGGAAGAGCTCCAATTCCTGTTTCCTAGAAGCAAGCTACTAAAATCTTGGGCAGAAAATGACTGAAATACCTTAGCCTGGCAAAGGACTTAAACACACAAACACTGACCAATATCAGTAGAACTGGAAAAGGCAGGAGCTGATCCCTTTGTGAAAAAATGTGAGCCCTGAAGAAAATAAAACACCTTAAAATTTACAGTTTCTGACATTAACATGAATATATGGTTTTGAGATTAATATTTTTATTTTTTTGGTGATGTAACACCGTTGAGCGTGTCCTGTTGTGAACCAAATCAAGGATGACTGATGCTGAAGTGAGGCTTCACTGGCCAGTGAGAACCGTGAGCAGCCTAACTTGAGGAACCCTGTCACCTGGCAGACAAACAGCCTGCTCATCCCATGTGCAGGGTTATGCTAATCTAGCCATCAAGAGAGTTACAGAAGATAGTGATAAGAAGAAGAAAGCTAGCAAAAGTTAGGGGCTGAAATATAAGACTGAGGGGGGGTTGCCTTTCTTTACCCAATGTTATTAAAATAAATTGGCAGGCTAGCTCATCCTTTCAAAGACACTTTTGAATAGTTAACAAATACTTCAGATTCTGCAGAAAGCATTCATCAACACCTTTACTAAGTGGTTGTTTGCACAATCTTTTGCTGGATTTTGTTCCTGCATTCCTTGCAATCATTTGGTAGTTTCACAGCAAGAAGCAACCTAATTGCTGCATGTGAAGACTAAGACAGCAAAAGGAATTTGGCAATGCCTCTGTGCCTAAACGCTGCTCAGAGAACTTGGTCACCTAAAGCTCCTATGAGAGTTCCATGTTCAATAGGCCAGGTGTGCAGTTTTGTGCTCTAATAGCTCTAAAAAGGATGCACTGCTTCCTCACCCATAGGGATTTTCTTAATGCCTGTGGCACCATCCCAGAGAAATTTACTTGCCTGACTTGTAATGAAATCATAGGAGAGTTAGAAAGCAGAGAGAAGCAATTGAAGGCACTACCCTGCTTCCCCAGCTGAGAAGAAAGTGATTAACCAGAGAAATGCAGCAGACAGCACATTTAACAGTGTGAGCAAGCATTCTGGTTTGACCAGCTCTAGTCCTGGCTAACGGAAACAGTGTGTCAGATGACAAATGTGGCAAAACATAGCGATGTTTGCTCTGGGCTGTGTATTTCCTGGATGTAATCGATTATGTGTCTGTGGGAAACAGGTTCCTTCAGCCTTCCTGGCCAGCTATGGGAGAACATGGATGGGGTGTTGAATGTTATATGTACTCTGAGGTTGCTGGTTCAAATATCACCCCAGGTAGCTTGTAACTAAATATTGTTACCATTTGATTACAGCTCTGGCTTTAATATCAATTAGCCAGTGAAAATGGAACTTGGGTTTCACCTTGGTTCTGAGTAGACAGATACCCCCTTTGTAACAGCTAAGCCCTGCACAGCTTGCCTGGAATGGACGAGTGAAGCATTTGGCAAAGCAGCTAACCATAATCTTGAAGGAAGTCTTTTGATACCTGGATTATTTAGTGTTGCTGTACTTTTTGTGGTGGAAGACTTGACTTTCCATTCCTTTCTACTTTCATGTGTGATCAATTCTCTTTAATTACTTGCTTCTAATTAAGAAGGGAAAGAAAACACAGCTGTAGTAAAAGACTAATTCATTATATAGTTGAGAACAAATCCTTCACCAGTATAACCTGTCATTGCTGTAATGGCTTAAGGGGAGCTTCAGTTATCTGAAGGTCTTCCCCATTAATTTTGACAAGTTAAGCCCATAAGCCTGTTGCAGTCCACAGTAGTGATTAGCACACAAGAAAACTGGCTTTGGCCTCTTGGCAATGATGTTTGATCAAATTATTTGATGTTAAGGTTCAAGGAATGAAGGTCAGTCATGGATGAGAGCAAGTGCGATTCCCTTTCTATTTTCTTACGGATGTACCAGGGCCTCCTACTGAGAAAAAAATATCATACCTTAATTTGGGTGACGAGATAATGCTGTGAAGAATAATTCCTGGGAAGATTTTATCTTCTTTGCCTTGCCTTGTATAATCTTCAGCTCCATAGCAGGAATGCTGTGATCAGAGATCTACTGCCTTGAACCAAATGCTATATAAACGAAGTTTAAAAGGAACACAAGAAAAATAGGAGCCTTCCCCCATAATTTTAGTACATCATTTTACCTTGGAAGCGGAGGGTGTTTCCTACATTCACCTTGGGTAAGAAGACCACCTCCAAGATATTGGGTTGAAAAGGTGAACACTGTCCTGACTTGCAAACATCAAAGACCACAGTGGAAGTTTTTGAGTATTTACTCATATGTTTCACATTCATGATGCAGACTAGAAGCTGACAGGAGGAGAAAAAAAGCCCACAGAACCCAAACCACTTAGTAGCTGGTTGCAGCAAAACCCATCGAAGTTTACTCTTATCCTTTCCCAAACTTTTCATTAGTCAGAGTCCCTAAAATAATTTTGCGTGCTGGAGAGAAATATGATTGTATAAACATGGGGAAGAAATCTTTCCCTTCATAAGTAGAAAAATATGGCCTTTTATAAATGTTGACTTTGTTTTAGGTAGTCTTTAATAAATTAGTGTTGATAACGAAAGCAACTGAAATACAGTACAAAGAGCAAGTGGGTGGTCTGGAAATATAAGAAAGCAATATGGATTGATCTAATTTTTCTAGGATCTCTGACAGAGTGAGACTGTGAGACGTTTTAGCTGCATGACTGTTTGGCTTTTTTTGCGTCTCTGATTATTCAGTATAGGATAGTAACAATGGTTGTGATATCTTTGAAAGCTTTGCAGCAAAGGAATATCTAAGACATTCCAACAAACTCAGTTTCCTAGTGTTTATCAGGTCAGCAAACATATTTATGGAACTGGGCCGATTATAATATAGGAAAAGAGTGTGGCAGATTTTTGAAGGCATACTGAAGATTTTGCAGGTGGAGGAAGATCTGACTATATGATTTCCATTTTGCATATTCAGTAGTTGATGCAAATTCACAAGCGCTACAACAGTACTAAAAGAAAAAGTGAAATATGAATAACACAGAATACAAGTTAAAACTGGTTGCTTTGAAGTGTTAATCTGCTTAAACAAACTGGAGAAAGAAGGAGGGAAGGAAGGAAGGAAGAAAGGAAAGGAAAAATAGCTCCTCATCTGTGACTGGGTGCTTCCAAGGTGATGGTCATTACCAGAGATGGTAATGCTGCTGCTGCTGCTGGGGGAAGGACACTGGAGAGTCCACTGGGGCCGGGAGAAGGGACCTCAGCAGCTTTTGCCTGCAGCTGCTCAGACCCATTCCAGTGGCCCTGGGAATGCTGTTTATCAAAGAAAAAAGCAGTAAGGTTTTTGTTTTGTTTGTTTTGTTTTGTTTTTTCCTCCAGAGAAAATGCAATTTATTAATGACAGAAATATAAATGTAACTCTTCCCTAACCTGGGAAAATTAGAATAACAATGGCTGCATAATCTATATATTCTTGCTTATAGCTCATTGAGGAGCTGTCTGAACTCTTGGCTGTTGAACTTCATAGAGAAGAGGGTAGTAAGGAACAAAAAGTGGTGGTATCCAGTTATGTCCTGCCCTAAAAAAAGCATGTGAAAAGAAAAAAGGAGAAAAGTCTGGTAAAAAATACATTCATTTGGTTATTAACTATTTGACTGTTTGATAAAATATTTGATATATAATTCGGTGAGAGCTGTGGAAAATTAAATTGTTTCTTTCCACATTCATTATTTATGTTACTCATAACCTGCTATAAGTCTTACTCAAAGAAGATAATGTTATTTGGTGAGTGATAGGTTTAGTGCAGACATTTCTTTTGTGGAGCTGGATCCATAAAGATAACCGAAACAAGCATTAGTCAGAGTTTGCTGACACTAATGAGCAGGGATGATCTATATACAAAGGTATATGATGTACATGTGCAAGTATATGATCTACATATACAAGTATTCAAGGCCAGGTTGGACAGATTTTTAAGCAACCTGGTCTAGTGGAAGGTGTCCCTGCCTATGGCAGGGGGGTTGGAACTGGATGATCATTAAGGTCCCTTCCAAGCCAAACCATTCTATATTTCTATACTAAACTATTCTATAAAACTCTTAGACACTAGACTGATTAGTCACAAGAGGCAAATTCACAGGATCAGTCTGTATTTTGTAAGGTTATGTTCTTTATGATCTACTTTATACTATGGACGTAGACTGAGGTGTACCAGATCTGAAGACTCCCAAAGGAAATGTTTTACCTTTTGAACACAGGTCTTCATGTAAATACCACAGCTGCCCATGATACCTTGTTTACAGCTGGGACCAAAACCTTAAATAAGCTATTGGACTTCCCCAGAGGTGAAAAGGAAATTGAAATCCAGCTCAGACCATAAAGGTCAGGTTCATCTTTAGAAAAAAACACCACCTACAACTTTCAAAAAACAATGGTTCACAGAATTTCCAAACAATCAAACAAGGTATCATGTCTAGTGTTTAAAAACCATCATTTTTTGACAGATATTGAAAGGGCCAGCACAAAGCTGGCTTTATAGCTGCAGGGGTGCTCCTTGCAATCCCATTAAGCATCTTCCCCTATATTTGGACATCAAAAGACTTAACACATTTTGCTGGCACAGGAATAGCTGGAGATTACTCCATCTCTGATTATTTTTTTTTTTCTGCCCTGACTACTTGCTAACAGACTCATATTTCCATAAATTTGCAAAGCACATGACCAGGGCACTCCCATTATGAGAAAATGTTTGCATGGAGGCATGAGGGTAAGCACCTTCCTCCAGGTGGATGAGAAGGAATGACTAGCATGGTAAGTGAGGAACACTGTCAGGTCCCTATAAAACGTGTGGGCACAGCACATCTCATGGGCAGCTTTCATTGTCAAGGCAAGATGTGAGCTTGCCACTGCCTCCCGTGGCACCATCATCCAGACTGATGCAATGAATGTCTCTTGCACCACACTCTTGTTTTGCAAAGGGGAACCAAATTTTGTGTACTTACTGTGATTTAACACTGCCATGTAACAAGAACAAAAGACTCATCTGTTCAATATGAAGTCATCAGGAATTAGCCCAGGAAGAAAATATTATGGGGATTCTCCCAGCATCTATAATACTGTTCATGATGTAATAGAAAAGTCAAGAAGCATCATGGGCATCACAATTTAGTGTTTATTTTCAGTTAATTGTGCAGGGACAATGGGACTGGATTAGTTGGAAAAAAATTTAGACCTTGGTAAAAAGCAGGACAGTTACATAAATCCCCAGAATTTCAGTAATAAAATCAAGTTAGAGTGTTAGGCAGATACTATCATCTCCATTTTAAGGAAGCTTAACAGATCAGATAAGGTTTTTTTTTAATCTCCCATGTTTTATTTGAATGCTGAGTAAACATTTGAGCTCTATAATGAATGCAGGCTGTGTGAAAGATTAATGTGGAAAAAATCAGCCATGTTTGCATACATCTGGAAATAATTATTGTGCACTTAGTGCTGGGTATACATATTGTCATAATTCCAATCTTGGTGACACAGCGGGCATGGGAGCTCATTAGCTTTTCCCCTTTAGAGAGACAGGTTCAAAACTTGATTTCCAGCAGGGATGCAAAGAGGTTTGTTGATTTATATTTATTTACTATGTGTTTGAGGACTCTCAGAAACCTCGTCAGTCTCTGCTGTTACAGTCAGATCTCTGTGACCAAGGAAATGAGAATACCTTATTTCAGTATTTTGGGAGGTACATCCCATCTCCTTTCTTGCAGCTTTTCATTTCAGCCTTGCAGCTCCTCTATCCATCACACCAGCATGCTGGCACCCTGCCGTCTGAGAGGGGAGAATGTGCAGGGCTGACTAACTGCCTCCAGGCCAAAGCCACTGAATGAGGTTTCTTTTAGGACAGCAGTTTTCATAGTCTCTGAGTCAATTACCTGAGTGCTGTAATTCAGACTTTTCCAGCAAAGCCTGTGTCCAATGCCCTGCTACCATTTACATCGGGCAATCTAACAGGGGAACTGTGGGAGTGCCTGGGAAGAATGTGTTGGTGGTTGACACTGACCTCGAGGCACCCAGGGAGAAGACCTGCATGAGAGTCTTAACTAGGGTAATATGCAAACATCAGCAGAAAGAAGGGTGGCTGCATTTTGGCCAGGACAGGCTGGGCTATGCTCACTTAATGACAAGCTTCTTTTGCATCAGACTAGTGACGAAGTAGGGGGGTTTGTGGTTTATCTATAACTCTTCCAGTACTTCAGGACAGTGAAGGATACTGCTGGCAGCAGGTTTCAAAAATTGATGAGAGCACCATTGACATATTTGGAGAAGCATATGGTCTCCTCACTATCCAGTCACTCAACCCTAAGCATACGCTCACACGCAAGCAGCACAATAAATGAATGCTTTGTACTGATTATGCAGTAGGTGAATAAGAACAAGTTGGCTCAAAGGGTGTATTACGTATTTCAGCTGCACTTGACATGACAAATCTTTCAAATGCAGCACTGGCAAGGACATGCTTTGAGCTCATTTATTTCCCTCAAGAAGCAAAAACAGCTCTTGAGGAAATTTCTTGATCCCGCTACAATCCATCAAAACCAACAGTTATACCCATGGTCTTTCGGGAGGAGACATGTATATTTTTGCCTCAAGGCATCTGAAACCTTGTTTCAAATTGTAAATGAGCAGAATTCTAGCTCGTGAAACAAAACAAAATGCCAGGAAAGAGACATGAATGAGTTAATGGCAGGGTCAGAAGTAAGATGAGAGGCAATGTATTGATTTCATGATAACAAAATGATGGGTTTCACAGCAAGGATTAATTACTCTGAACTTCACAATCTTGGACAGTAAAGGCTTGACTTTCATCTCAACTACAAAATTAAGATATAAATTCATACTTTTCTCTCCGTCTGCCTCCAGAGTTGTTGTCTTTAGTCTGGATTTTGGTTTACCTTGTAATAAGAATGGAATCTACTGTTGAGATTTAGATCTTGACCCAAATAGGGTGCAGAAACTGGACCATACTGGAAAAGATGAGACTGTGATATTCTGGCTTCATATTCTGTGGTCAGGTTTTCTATTACATGCAAAAACCAGGAACAGATCCTTCTGTGTGCTGGTTGCTAATAGCCCACATGGGAAGACAGTGGTCATTCAATCATGTATGGGCAGTTTCAAATATCTATACTGCAAAGTCCCCACACTGGCCTCACCGTTTGTTGTAGTCCATTTCATCAGGTTTCACCTGGCCATACTTACAGAAAACTGCATGTACGTGTAGATCACGTCTTTCACTTGGGAATGCTCATTAAGCATATCTTCTGGGCTGTCAATTCTCTGTTTGCTTTTTCAGTCATTCAAAACTTGGGAAAGGAATTATTCTGAACTGAAGTGAAGGCTTTTTTGCATTATGGAGTAACTTGACTCTGATATGAGCCTAAACCATGTGTCCCATACCTTCCCTTCCCGTGACTTGTACCAAACCTATCCCACTGCACTGCATGAAGTTCAGCACATGTTGCTTCAGACTATGGAGCAGTTTGGTGAATGTAAGACCAGGTTCCTTTCAGAGGAAAACAGATCGGAGGCTCTGCTCAAAGCATACAGCTAAGTTCTTCCACCACTCATGAAGACATTAGAGTCTCAAGCAATTTTGGTCCTGCCAGATGCATGTTGGGAATATTTGGCTCATGAAAGCAGTGTGGAATAAAACTCTTGAACTGCCTGCATCATAGCTCAATGCTCTTCCATCTATTGATCCATTCTTCCTGGGCAAAATTACTTGCTAATGTGTATTTATCCCTGAACCCTTAAAAATACAATCACTTCTGATTTTAGTAAATGCTGAGGCAAGCAATGTGCTGCAAAATTTTATCATGGAAGTGGATGGTCTGATTATTCTTGTATATAATTCTTGTATATTCTTGTATCTATTATTCTTGTATATATTCTTGTGTATAGCAAATATTTTCCTTCATGTGGCTGTGTTTCTCTGGCCAAACTCTTGACTATGGGGAGGCCATGGCTGAAAGAGTAGTAAGGGAGAAGGCAACAGTTCTGTACAAAAATGAGCACTGCAAGTGATCTCAAAATGTCTGTGAGGCAAGGAGATGAATTGTTGTGCAGGAGGTAGAGTTGTGCAAAGGAGATAGGGTACAGAAATGAAACTACAGGATTTTCTAGTTTTATAGTTTTGTTATTTCCTGTAATTTGGCTCTGTCACTTGGGTTATACACTGAAGAGGCTACAGACAGATGGTGAGAAAGGTATTGTCATATGCAGTAGCTTAGCAGAACTAATGGTTTTCTGCTGCATTTCACTCGGGACATGGCTGTGTGTATTTTCAGTCTGGACAAAACGATGACACAAATGTGGAACTTTCAGGTATGCACATAGACAAAATTTAGCTCATCTTTTCCTTCTGAGGACTGAATAGGCTTTTCAGTCCCCTCTTGTAGAGCCATACTTCACCACGTCCCCAGTGTTATTCTAAGTGCTGTAATTTTGCACATGCAACACAGAGCAGCAAGTCACATGAAACTGTTTCAAGCTGTATCTGTAAACAGGGTGCAAGTTTCCCAGTTCCTGGGATAAACACACCTTTGGGCAAATATTTTTTAGTGCTTTGTGGATAGGACTGTGGGTGGCAATTCTGAGAGTAATTTGAAACTTTTTTCTCATGAGCAAAGTATAAATTTACTAGGACTATGGTTGGTCTGTATGAGGACATCCCTGATCATTATCTAACAGTAGCAACAGGCATGAGATGAGTGATTTATTAATCCTCTTAAAAAAAACAAGGGAAACAAGGAAGGTATAATGGAGCTACAGAAAAAAATGGCATTAAAGCCAGGATTTCACCGCTAGAGAGTGTAATTCTACTATATAATTTGACCTTTTCTAACCCATAGAAACTGATTCAAGGTGGGGAACTTGGAAATGTGCAGCAGCTTGAACAGCATTGCCTGAAGTACTTTCTTTAGGTCTTTTATCAAAATGGACATCAGGGAGTTATTGTATACTTGGAAGATAGATGCATTGCTTCCTCTGTGCATTGATCAGCATGAATTTCAGGAGGCATTTTGCAAAGTAAGATGTATGTGTATCGGAATAAGATCTTATATCAAACTTATCCTTGAGGCAGCTGGTTGCGGATTCATATTTAAATTTCAAGCATTTTAACAGAAGAAGCCAGCTGAAATGTATTTGTATGTGGTTTTGAATTTTGTTTGCAACTACACATGTTCTATCACTGCGCATTTCCCTTGGGCTGGTGTTGCAATCTTTACCTTAATGACAGTTGTTTGAATATTCTTTGTTTCTATTGGTGTGGCTCCAAAACTTCCCTGTCAATGTCACTGCTGTCCCATGGAGTAATGATAAGCAAACCAGGTACATAATAGCTAGAGAAATAGGGGAAATTAGTTTCTCACTTACATGCGATGTCACTTCTGTTTATTGGACATATATCTTTGTTATGAAGTTCACATGGGAATTCTTCACTTTAGAGCTACAGTCTGCCCATGGGGGCATCCACACATAGCTTTAGGTCTCTTTCAGTGATCACATACTCAGGCCTGTCATATTTCACTTGTTAATTCCTGGGATTTCTCTGCCTTGCTGCAGCCTTATTCCTCCTTGTTGAAGAGAGGTGAAGCTGCAGCTGGCAGTGAGAAGCAAGAAGCAATAGGCACCTTAGAGCACAAACTCTGAGTGGGCTCTGGGAGCCCGTAGCATGGGTCTAGTCATAGACTGGTGCTGGCAGAGCTAATGAAGGTTCTCAGGTCCTCTCTTATAGTCAGTGCTAGATTATGTGAGGAGCCTGTGAAGTGCAGAGTTATGGCTGTCAGGGCTGTGGGTGATGAAGAAATGCAGATTGGCATCATGCCTGGGGACAGCCGCTGTAGCCCTCATTCAAACCAATCTCCAGCTGAGCTGGAATCACCAGAAGGAACATTGAACCTGGGCAAGAGTAAGGGTGTTTGGTATACTTCAGTAACATACTGTTAAGGGATTGTTAATGGCTCCTCTGTGCGTGCACAAGTGTGTATACAAAAAATACAGTACTGGTGCCTGGAATTCAGCACGTCTAGGAATAGGTTGACTGAATTATGTATGCATAATTCACTTCCCATGAAGGATATTAGGAAAAAGTTTATATCACAGATTCCAGCAAGCACATAAATCCTGTCCTTGGAAACATGGGAAACAGTTATCATATATGCTGAAGCCTGTGAATGTGCTTATGCCTCTATTAGCATCCTTGGAAATATGTTTTAGTGCTGAAGCTAGTGAAAAAAGTTAATTTTTAACACAACTGCATTGATTTTAGCTGGGGTTACTATAGGGGTGAATGTAACTAAGTCTTTCTTTGCTAGAATGTTAAAACATGGCAGTGAATTGAAATACACATAATCCAGAATATCCATTGGCATTTTAAGAGTTTTGCCCCTTTTCCTTTCATAAAAAAAACTAGTATAAACTTGCATCTTATGTACAGTAAATGCAGCAATTAGTTCAGTGATAGCAATTTCCAAAGGACATGCTGTTCCATGCCTGACCACTTAAATACTAAACCAATTATGCTCAATTCATGTATCATTTAGGCAACACAAAGGATTTAAGAAAGAAAAGTGAGTTTTATACAGTTTCTGTGGTGACAGTGCTAAAAGCAATAACAATAGCTTAAAGTATGTTTTCATTTAGAATATCTTTAAAAGAACTTGCTTGGTTCAGACATGCTGTGTTTACAGTCTAATTTGTCCTAAATCACCGATTATTATAAAATGTAGCTAAACTGGCGTGGCAGTATTGTTCAAACATTTCAACACAGCACCAAAATAGTTCAAAGCTTGTTGCTCAATATTTTTATCACAGCTGACATGCACATTAAAATGTGAAAAGGTTCCAAAAAGGCAGTAACATTATGATTTAAAATCTGTGCCACAGTTTTGCATTAGGCCATCTTCCAGAGTACATTTTGATCTCATTGTCTTGTTATAGAGTTCAGGAGCTGATCGAGAGGCAGCTAAACTTGTGCAAACAACAGCAATGCTCTGGCAGCTTCTTAGGAACCTAGAGAACTGTGAGTATCCACGTAGTACTAAGGTGTAGGCGGAATAATTGATATACAGGATTGTACTGTTAGCCCTTACTTTGGCTTTCCTTTGAAAATAATACAGAAATTGCTTCAGCTTTGAATCTACCTGCAGCAAACAGCATTAAGGAATGTGAGGTAATGCAATAAATATAAAGTAAGGCACAAGGATTTTGGGGGGTGTAATGCAATATGATTTGCAGGTTGAACATCGCAACCTTCAGACTTAATGCAACTATTCTGGTTGCTTCTAGCTAACTGCAGCATGAAACCCCCTTGGAAGGCCTTGCTGCCTCTCAGAGTGAGGTAACTGAGCCAGTACTTGTTATGCCTGCTCGGTATAACCAGCAAAGATTCATGTTCAAAGCTATGCTTTCCTTTAAGTGTAGTGGTATTTTTCCCTAGTGTTTGTTTTCTCAATTAGGAACAACATACTGGTGAAAGCTGTACTTTGCAGTAAAACTGTCCTTGTATCAACTTTTGGTGACCAAAGCTAACACTGTATATCTGAGAGGATCTTCTATGTGTCCCTGCCCATGGCAGGGGGGTTGGAACTAAATGATCTTGAGGTCCTTTCCAATCCTAACTATTCTATGATTCTATGATTCTGTGTTCTCTGAGCTGGGAAGCAGTAAGTGCGAGTGATTTAGATAAGAAAGGTAGTTCTCTAAAGCTGCAAATTGTCCTTTATTTCTGATTGCTTTCTGACAGGCCTAATCCCTTCCATGGCAGCTGTGAGCATGGTCTTAGGAACTGCATCTGGCTGAACTCCCCCTTTGGTAAGGGGATAGAAATAAGCTCACCTAGAACACAGCCAGGAGCATCTGATGCTTGGTTTCTCTCCTGGATGGCCCCACAGAGGTGCTCATCTGACTCTTCTGGCTATGAGAGATCCTGTGGAGATCAGTCTAACCACAATAGAAATACATTTTGTGCCTACAGCCTTCCCATCTGCACATGCTTCAAACCATATCCATAGCTATGTCTCTGGGCTTAGATGAAGTGATGAACAAGATACCTCTGAAAAGCAATTTCAGGTGAGTATTGAACGACTTAGTCTTGGCCTCTCAACTGAGGAATGAGGTGGGTTAATGCTTTCCAAAACTTTGGCTGTCACTAACTAGTGTAAGGTTGCAGCATGCACATAAAACTCTTGTATTAAAAGTCAGACAAGACTAAATTATGGTGTTCTCCTGTGAACTATAAATGCTGCAGCCACAGTTAGCTTCCAAGATATGGCTCAAGCTGAATGATGTGTGGACTCCGAGGTAACCTTAGATGAAAATGCTGCTTCTGTGCTTGACTCAGTCTTCTTGGAAGCTGCTCTTCCATAAATGTCTAATAATGCACAGTAACTGCAGATACCCATCAACTGGGATATGGATGCTTTTGTTCATATGCCACTACTTTGAAAGGTTTAGACAATGCTAAGAAGATAGCAGTACTTGAACTGAGAAGTATTTGTGGATATTTCTCCTTGACTCCTACTCCCACACTTCTGACTATCTTTCCTCAAGGCTGCATGAAAATCTCACTTTCCAACAGAGCTGAGTACAACTGTGTGCAATCATGTGCAAATGCACAAGCTCTGTGATTCAGGAAAAGGTGTGCATATGTTCTGAGACAGCATAAAGGGGAAGCAGGAGCTGTTGCTACTGCAGTCCCAGCTTCTTGCCAGCAAGAAATTTTGTTTTAGGGGAGCTTTGTGGTAGGAGTTGGATTCTTCTGTTCCAAAAACTGTCTCTTGTTTGTAGCACATTTACTCATGGTTTTCCAGAGAGGGACATGGCTTTGATTTTGTATGGGATGTTGGATTTTGGCTGATGTGCTTCATCTGACTGTTATGGGGATTTGTATGCAGAAACTTATTACAGCTCAAACAGGAGGCTTGCAGCCTCCTGGAGAGAATGAGCTACTGTTCCTGGGTAAAGTTCTCCATTCCCATTCTGTAGAGGTTTGACAGCCAAATCAGATTATTTTTGCCAAAATTTCACACAGTGATTTCCAGCCGTTTTTAGTTTTCTGTAGCCCCCTGGCCTTGGCAATGGACTCCTTGTAGAACACCGACATCTTGACTCAGGTTTTCCAGGCAGTACATCCTTTCTTTAGATTAAATCCACTGCTCCTTTCACATCTACACTTGTCCTGTTCCAGCTTTGCTATGCAGAAGGCAGTTCCTTGGTCATTTTCCCTAGTTGATGCTCACCCCATCTCTGTTTGTACAGGAACAAAGTAAGAATTTGTAAGCTTGCTAAAATTACTGGAGGGAGCTGTTAAGTCAAAAATAAACTAGATTTTGGCTCTCTTAGAAGCACCTGATATTTATCTGTATTAGCCTGTGTGTCAGGGCTAAAGGCATCACTTTGGAACATCTTTGACTTGGATCAACACTATTCTACAGCTCTTGCTACATCACCCATCAGCAAAGTGCAAAGATCATCAAGAAAACTGTCTACTAAATGTCAGAGGGTTGTGGTGACCCAAATGAGAGCCTGTTAATTTATACTATTAATAATTGGCTTAGCTGAAGAGTGGCTGAGGGGTTACAAATAACCTTTGTTTCTCTTATAGCAGGAGAAAAAAGGTAATTAGTGGTACTTCAAGTGCTGGGGTGTGTGTGGTCTTTTCCTCAGGCAAGCTTACTTGAAAAGTCATTCCTATGTTCATAAGAAGCCTGCAGCTATTTTAACTTATTTTTCTTGGCTATAGTTACAATAAACCTTCTGCCCAGGTATCAAAGTGTGTCACATACATGTAACTAGAGACAGCAAAAGTGAGTTATCTCAGATCGCATAGCCAAAACCACACATGCGGCTCTGCACTCCTATCTCTAGTATTGACAGCTTTTGCCTGACATAAAACATGTTTGCTGTATAAAAAACAGACATACCTTTAATAACCAGCAGTGATTTGCGATTAACTGTAAAGTGCAAAGCAACTGTCTTAATTACCACACAGGTAAAAGGGACTTTTTAGGATTTTTACATAGCATTTTACATACCCTAAAAGTCCTTTAATTCCTTGGAAATTACTTGCTGTACAATTACAAGCAGCAAAACTTCTTCTAGTAGTATACCCTTGTTTTCTTACCATCCCCATAACTATGTGGTAATAGAGCCTTCTGCTTTGGTTCACTCTGACAGCTTCAAATGAAGTGAACACAGGTGCCTCCAAGCTTTATTTTTCGGTCTTTTATACAGATTTTTGTTACTGGATAGCATCACAGTGTTGTACTTTGGGTTCATCTTAAGCATGCTTAAGGTGAACAGCAAGTAGATGAAAGTAACAAGCAAACAGCTAAGTGTGGGGTTTTTTTTTGCTTTCACCATCCTTTAAAAAGACGTTAATTTTTACACTAAACAATATTATCACTTTTCCTTTTGGTTTCACCCACTTTTGTGTGTGTGTGTGGGGGAGAGGGCAGATTAGATTCTGGATTCGATTTGTGAAATTTCTGAATTTGCCAAGAAGCCATTGCTCCGATTTCCTAATGATACAGGAAGAACCACTGATCTGATATATTGCCACTGACATTGGTCAGGCTGTGAGTGCACTGGGCAGATGTACTTTGGGCTGTGTAGGTACTTGGTTTAACTTGCCATATGCAAAAAAGAGCCTGTGATCAGATACTTCCAGAAGCTTCTACCAGAGGCATTAACCACTGCAAGTCCAGTTCTTCTCGCAGTGC
The DNA here is from genome assembly GCF_012275295.1 of Melopsittacus undulatus. Classification (NCBI taxonomy): domain Eukaryota; kingdom Metazoa; phylum Chordata; class Aves; order Psittaciformes; family Psittaculidae; genus Melopsittacus; species Melopsittacus undulatus. The sequence goes on from NC_047533.1 coordinate 27,914,273, forward strand.
TCTTGCAAGGTAAATAAGCAGAAATAGTACAGATACTAGGCTGAGGCAGAAACAGGGAAAGGGACCTGTGGAGCCTGAGGCTGTCTGTAGTTTTATTTGGCCACTTTCCTTAATTTTCATTCCAGGCAGCAGGTACAGAAAAACAAATACTTTGATATGCAGAAAATAAGTTTACTTTTCATACGGTAGTATTGGTTCAATAGGATCACGTGAGTTTAGACCAGAGGAGAATTTTATATATTTCTTCTCAATGATGCCATTAGCAATCCTCCAGAGCACCGTGTTATTACTTTTTTCAGTATAGAGTACTAATTGCTTTTGAAATGCTGCTGCAGCTTGTCAAAGCAATGAGGCTGGTTCTCATTTATGAAAAGACTTCTTTCTACAACAGGAGTAGTGAAAAGGAAGCTTTCAGAAGACAGTAACTGAAGCTCAGTACCTTAAATGTGCCTGTAATTTTTTTAAGGTTAGTGTATATTATTGTCAGCAACTTTTATAGCCAACACATCAGACAAAACATTATATGTAAATACACTAAGGCCTTTAAGGAGAAAGGAATAAATGGAAACTGTGATGGTTATGGGTTTTTTGATGGTCTACCTTTAAGAAAATTCCCTTTTGTGACAACTGTATCCCTACCAGTATTCTCCACCAGGCAGACTACTTTTGTCTATTAATCGGACATATTTTGCTAACAATATTGACTCTTTGATAACAAAGCAAAAATCAATGAAGCTGAAGTCAGGGATAGTTTGATTTCTATTAGAGTCTCAGCATGACGCAAGATGAGTTTTCTTCAACTGACTAGTACAACTGAGTCTGCAATATTGGTGATTTTTGTGAGGGGAGGATTTATTGTTTTAATAATCGTACTGGGTATTTAGTCTTCCTATGTCTCTAGGCTAGTTTCAGAGAACACAGCGGTGACATACGAGGGATGTGGCTGCCTAATGCTGCAGGCAGATGTGATTAGTTTTATACTTATTTTTCAAGTAGTACATCATGATACTAAACTTGCTAAACACCCTTGAGAAAAGGAGACAGGGCAAAATATTTGGAAAACCACTTACAAGGCCTCAAAGTGGCATTTTCAAAATTTACAGCCATTGAACTAACTGAAAATGTTAAAATACTATTGGGAAATTATCCTAACAATTCTGCAGATTTTCAGATAGGATAAAGTACAATTTTTCTACTGAGGTAGTAGAATCATAGAATCATACAATATTTAGGGTTGGAAAGGACCTTAAGATCATCGAATTCCAGCCCCCCTGCCATGGGCAAGGACACCTCACACTAAACCATGCCACGCAAGGCTCTGTCCAACCTGGCCTTGAACACTGCCAGGGATGGAGCATTCACAACCTCCCTGGGCAACCCATTCCAGTGCCTCACCACCCTAACAGTAAAGAATTTCTTCCTTATATCCAATCTAAACCTCCCCTGTTTAAGTTTCAACCTGTTACCCCTTGTCCTGTCACTACAGTCCCTAATGAAGAGTCCCTTCCCAGCATCCCTATAGGCCACCTTCAGATACTGGAAGGCTGCTATGAAGTCTAGTAGCTTATATCACTTGAGGATATGTCCCCCGTGTTGTTAAAAACCACCAGATTCCTCAAGCATTTCAAGCAACTTGCTGGTTAGAGGTGGGATATGAAGTAGTGTTCACAACATGAAGAGTCCCAGTTAAATTCAAACTCTGTGTGTGTGTGCTCACTTACTGGAAAACCTAAATTCACTTAACATATCTTATCTAGGTTCTTTCTCTTCTTTCTGAGCAATAACGTCACCAAGTAATTATTCCTTAAGAGAGATCCCTTGGGAGGTGGCTGACATCTGCATCACGTACTGACTGCTCTATTAGAAGTCTACTGTTATATACAGTTGGTGTCTGATCAGATTTCATGTGCCTCGAAAGACAGACAACCTGCAATAAGATATTCCTAGGCAGTTAAACCACATCAAATATTTAAACATAGAATTTGACATCACCCATTAGGTCTACTAGCAAATCTCATTTCTTGCTGCCAGAACTAGCAACACAGCTTACTTGTTGTATGACTTTTAAAATGACTAACTCTGTCTCTTATGTCCTCCATGAGTAAGTTTCCATGGTAGTTTCCAATGTTTCTACATTTTTTAATGGAAGTTTTTAATCCCATTTCCACTGAAGACTTTATTTAATTAGTTTTGTACTATATGAGAGAAGGGAAGTAGTAAGTTATAATAGATAAATTAATGAACAAAACTGGATGAAGGAAGTAAGTTTTTTTTCTTAATTTGTCAGTAAAATCTGAATTCATCAAGCAAAATGTTTTATTGTAAGATGTCTTTGATCTAGTACCAAATCACAGAGAATCCCAAAAGGGAGGCAAGCAGTGCTTTGGCAGTTCTTGGAATGAACTCCAGCACAAAGAAATTTCCCTGTGGCCACACATTGGTTACAATGGCAAAGGTGAGGATTACAGCCAAGTTTTGTAATCCTGTCTTTAGACCGGTAAAGATGTCTTCTATCTTTGGAAAATGCCATGGTGATTTTGCTCAAAATAACCCTCAGCATTGCTCTGGTTCTTCTCCATCTGAAATAAGTTCATATTAAGCCCATGTTCCATACTTAAAGTGATGATACCATATTGAAATTGTATTTTACTTTCCTAGAAAGATTGGCACCAGTCTAATAATAATGAAAGCCCTCAACATGGTGCATTTCTTTTCCCCTTAACATATTTAAGGTGCTTCTTGGATCACCAATTCTTTGTTTGGCTTTCATCAGAAAGAAAACTGTCCTTGTTTTGTTTGATTTCACAATCTTGTAGCCATCTTTACTGATTCAAGGAAAAAGATTGCTTTATGCTTATCCCATTGTCTGTTTTTGAAAGCTCCTTTCTTCTAAGTTTTTGCAGAGTTCCAGAAAAGAAACTTTTGTAGTATTTATCTACACGTTGTTCTTAAATTTAGTATCTCCTCTAACTTAATGTCCTAAGAAATTATTCCACTACAGAAAGTACTCAGCTTTCTTCATTCTGTTATTATTTAGGCCATTTTCACTGTGTGATTTCAGCAGGAGGGTAGTTTAAGTAAGAAAGCAGAGCTAAATACCAAAATACTGCTGGATGCACAGTAGTTGGCTGATGTGATATTGTGATAACTTTGAAGTAATATTGAAGATAAAGCAATACTGCTTTCAGGAGGTTTTGACATAGCCTATTTGTATACAAAATTATTATATACCAGAAAGTGTGGTATTTTACAATGATAGCAAAGGGCGGATGAGGAATTGTATTTAGGAAAATAAAAACAATGAATTGGGATTTCTTTAAAGGTAAGAAAAATTGTGATTTCTTTTTTTTACAAAACCAAAAACATTTATCTGAAGAAATATAGTTTTATTATTTATTTCAAAGAGGTGGACAGTAGTGTTCATGTATTAATCACTGTCATGGTTCTAACTTCATGGTAATTTTTAACCTAAAGGTAACTTCAGTTGACAGTGTAACTTCTAAGAATAAGTGTAGGAGAAAGGAAGCATAACAGGAGGGCATGAAAGCGATGACAGAGAGTATAATCTTTGGCCAGTAAAAATAACCTACTACTTCATCTGCATGGTCTGACCATAGGAAGCATTTTGGGATGAGCTCTGAGGTGACTTTAGCAGCATACCTGGGAGGAAGCAGAGTGTGTCTACGGTTTGGCATACTCCCCAAGGGACATTTACCTCCTGTGGGGTGGACCTTGGTAGCTTCTCTTGAGATTTTCTTGAAAAAGCTGTAGCATCCATCCTCAGAGAGCTTTGAAACTGGATGTGTGTGACTCAGTAGCATTAGAGTAAAATAAGAGCTTCATCTGCTCACAGGACAAAAGAGGGATGGTGGCTACCAATTCCTGTGAGCAACCTGAAATTCAGTGTGCTCTTGGGATTGCTCTAGAAGGTACTGTGGGTGATGAACCACGAGTCTATACAGTAACTTCTGTGCAAGCAGGAGACCTTCTGTACAAATCAGTCTGGGGGGTTGCCTCCATGTCTGTGCTTCCAGTTGAAATCAACTCAAGTCTTTGTCTCATCGTTTGGTAAATTGCCTTTTTTGCTTTCTTTTTTTCTCTTTTTTTTCCCCTCCAGCTACGTCAGACTTGACTAATTTTTCCTCCCAAAGGGAAGATGTCTGTGGTTCCTCACATAGGCAAAGCTGCAGGAGATAAACAGAGAGAAATATGGCACTGACACATTTATTCAGGAGAAAAAAATCCTTAAGTTGTACAAAACTTAGCACTGGAAGCAGATACTTAAAAATAAGTCATGTTTGAGACCTTCTGAAGCTGGCATTTTCAAAGGTAAGAAGTAAGAAGAACCTTCTGCGCACATGTTAGAAGCAAGTGAGTAAGGTCAACAGGCAACTCAGAAGTATCTTTGGTCAATGTAGTCACCATGAGGAAATTAACTGAACCAGCTTCCCTGCTTCTTCAGAAATTTGTCTCTGCTCTCTTTACTTTTACAGGTTTCTCATCTCTTCCTCTGTCTCCAGATCCACTTTCCTGTCTGCAAACCTCCCAGCTTCCCCATCTGGGTTCTGCTTTTCAGCCTGCTGCTGTTTTTGCACACACCTAAGGAATCAGTGCAATGCATAATCTGCTCCTTTCTTCACTCTCTCATACTGTTCCAGAGATGCTGCCTCTTCCTCACGTGTTATCTTTTACATGTTCTTGACTGGTCCAGTGCACCTCTAGGAAACAAATCTCCTTCCCTTGGTACTGGAATGGAAATATCACTTTCTCGGCCAAATACAAATCTTATTAAAAGCTTCTGACATGATCCAAAGTTATATGAAATATTAAAAATATCAAGATAGCCAATCCCATTTCTACCACTTGAAGAGTGAGCTGTACATTGCATTTTTTATCATCCTGTCTTCCCCCCCACTATAAGCCATTATTACCATTATTCACATAAGCAATTCTGTCTTAGTTGCTTTGCTGTGCATCATAATAATTTTAGGGTTTTCTGTTGGGTTTTTTTGTTCATTTGTTTGTTTTGGGGTTTTTTTTGTTTGTTTTGAGTTTGTGGGGGGTTTATTTTTTTATTTCCTGCACTTTTCCAGACTTTTGCTCTGCTTTTCTTCTCTGAGTGATTTGACTTCATTTTCTTTTTGCTTTTGAAGCTCTTCTGCCAGTGCCCTGCTTCATGATCTGAACAAAAATGACCTTTGAGGAGGCAATCTTGCAGTCTTTGCTTGTTAAAGAACTGATTGAAAAGCAGTATCCCATTTCCTCTGAAAATGTCTGGGTATTTTCCCCTGCTAAGCTTCTGCCAAAAGAAGTGGAACACTTCCTACATTTCTAGCATTTTCCAGCTTCTCAATGTGACTGCGTTGTTTGCCGCTGCCTCATTCAATCTGAAGTACCCTCTACTGCTGAGGGATTTCGTATCAGACACTAAAGAGAACCAGGAAATACAGTAACAGCTTCAAATACATTGAAACAGTGGAAAAGCACAGAAGGAAATCATTACTGCTTTATACGTGTTATTAGGCTAGACTGACACTGCCCCTTTCAGCACACCATCTGTCTTCGATTAAAATGGAGAGGTTTCTTATGAAATAATGCATTTGCAAATGGTTCACAGCTGCAGAACCAACCAAATCTTTTAACATCTGTTTGGTCCAATGAGATCTGGACCTAAGGTACCATTGAATGAATATTCTTGAAATGGTGCTTTACTTTAAGTGTTCCTCTTCTGTGGTCTCAGAGGGTAAAAGCACTGCCACTGGTGACCAGCATACTCTGTTGTGTGGAAAGGTCAGGAAGGAGACTGATTTGAGCCTGGCCAGCTGCCTGGAAAAATGGCCTTTTAAATCAAAGCCAGAGTGGATTGTGCATTATTTTTTGTGCTTTTGTTTGTCTAAATTTACTAATGGGGTTATCAAATGGGAATGTGGAAGGAACTCTCAGTGGAGGGGGTGCATTTGTGTGACATGAAAAGTTCTGCTGTCCAAATACGTCAGGGATTTTTATCTTCCCAAGTCTATTCCAGGTTTTCAAATATGTATAATGTGGGAGTTTGAAATTCTTATAGTTGTAAGAAGACTATGATTGTGCACCGAGAGGTCTTTATGTGATCACTGATATTGCTTAGTCATGGGTCTTGCTTTGCCACCAGCCGATGATGAACAGGAGTAACAATCACAGAGTATGCTCTTCAGTAATGAATGCATTTCTGACTACAACGGTTTTGGTCTTGTCAAGTTTCTACTGTGTTTGCTCACTGAAGTGAATGATGAGCTTACTCTTACTTGAGCATTTATCTCAAATGTGTTCATTTTTCGTAATCTCTTTGTTTGAAGCGCAGGAAATGACTAGATGCCAAAAAAGAAAAAAGGTTAAATATTTATATAGCAGTCCAGAAAGGTTATAGAATTGTGCACAGGGATAATCCATCTGTGATCAGCTGTCTTATTTAAAAGGCAAACAAAATGGCTACCTCCAGAAAGATTGATATGTCTGCAACTACATCATGCATACATGGTTGCTCCAGAACTAGGTTATAACAATGCTGCTACTGCTGTGCCATTCATTTACATGTAAATGATAAATCCAGCAGGTCCAGCACGTGCTCAAACTGACATGTATGCACAGGCTAATATTATGGACATGCATAATAGCACCAGCACATCTGGATCTGAGTCTTCTGCTAGTCAGAAAGGTCTGACTGTTCTCACAGCAGGTTTTAAACCAGTGAGACCCACTCTGAAGTGAAGACACTGTAGGTGTAGGCAGCAGCTGGTTTTGGAATCAGAATGGTAGGAGTGGCAGCAAAGCCACCTGAGCCCCATGGCACTGAACCTAGATTGCCTTGGGAGATGCGCCAAGCTGTATGGAACAGCAGCGGAACAGGTCAGTCATACTGCTCAGTAAAGGAAAAGGTTCTTCTCTTCAGCAGCAGAAGCAGCCAACCTGTGCTTCCAAAGCTCTTCATACTGTGGCTGTGTCTTCCCCCTTCTTTGTCTTTCCAAGGGTTATATCAGGGATTGCTTGGTGTTGGACCATCATCCCTGGAACAGCACAACTAAATTTGAGCTATGATGTTAAGAAGCTGTAAGCTGGTTAGCACATTAAGTTCTGGTAATTAGAGTCTGTGCCCATGGCTATAGATAAGGGCCCATAAACAGCTTGCCTGTTCAAGCTGGAATGGCAGCTAGTAGACTAAATTCCTCACAGTAACACAGAGATAATTTGGTGTAATATATCCATTCCCATCAGATACTTTGGCTACCACAAGCCACATGGTTTGGTGATGATATGTTTGGTTAGAATTCCCACATTTCTAGCAAACTCTGCCTCCCTCCAGCCATGAGTTATGACTGAGAACAGCAGACACCACTTCATACAAGCTGTGACCAGCTAGAAAGTAGAATAAATACCACAAAACCAGTCCAGTTCCTCAAAAGTGAAAATGTAGTGATAAGTGATACTTTGGCATTGGCTAAAACATGGTACAGTAAGAAAAGGATGTATATAAAACTATATGTGAATTTGAGATGTAATGGAGAAGATGCAGTAAGGAGAACTTTATATATGGAGCCAAATGAGTGTTTAAAAATGGGCCTAATATTTGGCAGCTTTGGCTGGAAGAAAAATAATGAAGCAGGAAGACATCGTGTGTATGATATACAATGCTTTTTTACAGTGCACCTCGTGACCCTATTATTTGGCTCTCCTGATCACTAAACTCTTCACATATCCCTGACCAAACATCTGGAAGCCATTCATGAAGAGCGAAGCTGTGTACTATAGTTCCTGGTGTACAATGGAGGATTATTTCAAGACTTCAGAAGGGAAACAGCTGAAAGAAAGGAATTCTTACTTAAGCTATATTAGGTGTGGTAGGTTTGTTCATCAAAGCCTGGAGTATGTTTTTATACACCCAAGCAATAGGACCAGGACCATTGATCTTGCTTTCTCAGGAAACAGGTCATCTAAGCCGGAATCCCCTGCCTGGTAATGAAACAGCACCCTCCTGACCAGGGAGACCCATCCTATGACTTCTTACTCATACTCACTTAACTAAGAAGTTACTGCTTTCATAGCAGGAATGTTAAACAGATATTTGTCACTCTTGAGATGTTCATACCACAGCTGGAAACAAAAGAGCTCCAGCGCTTGACATTTTTCAGCTATCATAATTCAAAGCACTGGTAAAAATGTCTTTACCAAGATGCAGTACTCTCCATGCTACAGAAACACCACCCCTGTGTCTCCATTAAGGCTTGTTCCATGAAAGGATTAGGAAGTTAGCAAGGACTTTGCTTCCATGGGTAGCAGGGAAAGTGCAGGAGAGGACAGTGATTCCTCCAGCCTTCCATGTCTGTTGTTAGGTGGATAGAGTAAGTCTGGAGAGCCCTGGAGAGTGGGATCCGAATGTACAAGCTGGATAAAGCTTTTATCGGCTTTTTTTGGTTGGTTTAGTTTGGGAATTTTTCATGAATGAAGGTCAGGACTCTAATAGCAAAGCACTGGGATAAAATGAATAATCATGATGACACTAAAAGCTGTTAAACATCTCTAGCCACTGTCTGAAGGGATCAGAAGTATGCTATGAGACACTGATAAAAAAGGCAGTTCATGATAAGACTAAGAGTGGTGCTTGAGGCCACCAGCAACAGCAAGTGCATTCCTCCAAATAGAAAAGCCTGATACACTCTGCTTGACCTCAGCCTGCCATCAACCACAGACACTTTTGCAGTGTAACATACTGCTGGTGACAGCTTGAAAAATTGAAGAATGATCGGAGATCCAAGTATAGGCATCCGGAAATAAGTGTGTCACAGCACATGGAACAGGGCTTAGCACTGAAATTATGTCAGGTGTCCATAATACGCTGTATAGGGCTGTACTAATCTACAATGTTAATTAGCTATTGCTTGCTTGCCCTCTTGGCACAGAAGTTCATGTGAAATCCCAGAGTCTGGTTTGGGCTCTCTCAGTGACCGCCTCCCACCCCAGTTACACTGTCATTTTGGACCTTCCCTGGAAAGGAAAATTTCTTGATAAATACAGGGGAAGCAGTCACTCCGAAACTGTTAACAGCCCCATTGCTCTCTGCCTGCTTCTTGAACTGCATCGTGTATTCATTGACTTAAGCTAAAATTTGCATTATTCATTATGTTCTTATTTAATTTTCATATTTGCAGAAATCTAGTAGCAAGGTTTTTCCCCTGGATACCATCTCTCCAGTGTAGCCTAGGCTAGGGAGGAAAATTAGTTCAGGGAAAAAAAATCCAAGGACAATAGTTAAAGCCAGCATTACAATGAAGACTGCACAGCCCGAATACCAGTGATGGCAAAATACAACAGACTTTATCTTAGAGAATTGTTTCCAGTGGAAGAAGGATGGAAGAGAGTCACATTCCAGCATCACGGAGTCTTTGAGTCACTTCAGAAAGTGCTGCAGTTTACACAGGTTTCACTAAGCAGGAGTGGGGATATTGTAGTACTTTGGTTGTGAACATAGAATGGCTACTTAGGCTTGAACAAAACTTGAGGTTAAAGTGCATAGCTGCCAAAACTGAAGTTCCTAAGTAAAACTGCCATTGCCTTTAATTACTGCAGTATTTGAAATCTGGTGTGCCAGAGCATGACTAACGTAGGCTGTTTTATTTAAATTTTCTCATTCCACAGTTTATAATACTTTTAGAAAATAACAATCAAGAAAAGCTCTAATGAATATCTTTATAATAGAATCATAACACACAGGGAAGTAGGTGTTCTGGCAAAACACTTTTTTCACGTCACATCACAAAGCCACTTTTAAAGTCCACAAAAATTCTTTAGCATCTAAAATAACCATTTGGAAACATCGTGATGGCGTAGCGTCAGCTGGGAACAAAAGGCAAAGTGGTATGCCCTTTATCTAAAGAATTTTCAGACACAAACCAGGATTACTGGGTTTTGTCACTAGATTAATCTTCATGCAGCACTAACCATGCAGCATGAATTAAGGCTGTTACTTGACAGTACACAATATGTGAAAAGCTTTATCTACAAAAAATTGGTGACCAGTGCAACATCTTAGACTTCCCATGGTGACCACTGTTTTAAAGAGGAAAGGAAGTGGGGGTCTTCCTCTACTTGCTCTATATAGTCTTCTTTCAGAAAAGTCAAATGGACTCGACTGTAAATGAACCCAGCAAGAGCTGCCTGCCAGACAAGAAAAAGCAACTTAGAAAAAGATGAGTCAAGAACTGGTGCAGCCAGCTCAGAATCTTGAATCCCTCATTAGATCAACACTCTTTCCATCAAAGCCTTCCTAGTCCATGTCCCTGACTCCAAGTTATGTTTCATGGGGGCCTACTCACCATAGCACATCAAAGCACTCCTTTTGAAGTGGAACAGAAAATTTCCACCATGGTGTTTATCGATTAGAAAGTGCTACTTCATAATTAGATCTTCTTTTCAATGCTTGTTTATGGGAAATATCACTCTAAAAGAAGTCAGGGAAATATTCCAATAATGGTCAAATCTTCCCTTTTCCATTTCCAAAATTTATCACTTGTGTTCGCCATTTAGAATTTAATTACCTTCTAACAGCTTCAAAGTTTTATATCCTTAAAAATTTTAGTCTTTTAAAGTCAAAGTAAAAAGCTATCATTGAGATAAATATTAAATATTTTATGCAGTCCAAAACAAAATCCTTAAAGTACTTTCAATATGTAGCAAATATATTTTGTTTCAAACTTTGATTCACACCAAAAATGACCTTGCAACATCAAAACCTCCTCGTGGTACACAAGTTCTGAATCTCAATCACTTTTATTCATTCCAAAATCCTGGGCTAATGACTCATTAGATGTCTTGTTATATCTACCGGAGTGCACAATAGGAGGAACTCAACAGGGGACGGTCACCAGAAAGGACACTATGGCCAGTGTGGCAGGACTTGTGGCTCATCTGGATTTTAGCAGTGGTGTCTGAACACAGTTCTACACTTGTCCTTGTTCTGGTCAGAGCCAACTTTGGGAGACACAGACATTCCCAGAGCAAAGAGAACCAAAATCTGTGAAGCCTGTTTAGGTTCCCACTCCCAGGTGGTGTTCCAGGCAGCCACCCTTCATCTGAGACCACATGCTGGGAAGTATAGCATTGGTGGAAAAATGGGCTCTCATTGGCCATTAGAGCTGGCAAGAGGGAAAGCTGATCAATGGTCACATTTTAAACCTGAAAAAGGCAGAGTATTTACAGGCCTATAAGGAAAGAAATTAGTTACAGGAATAATACCTGGGAAGATGGTTAATCCTTTAACTTGTTCGAGAGACAGCCCTTATTATCTGAAGGACCTGTAGCCTGGTTTCCATGACGTATCTGAGTAGAAATACCTTGGTCTTAGCTGTGCTGGCCTCATAGGCTTCCTGTAAGTTTTGCAGTGGCTTTGACTCATAAAAGTCACAAGCAGCTGTTTTTGTGCCACATCTCGCTGTAGCACTGAGCTTGATTACACTCTAAACATCACCAAATTCTCTGCTTCCAACTCAAGATGATGTTTAAGCTCTGGCTTTGAAGTGTCTTCCTGGAACAGAGCAAGAACAAACACTAGAAAATTTCTTAAGAAGCTTTTAATTGCTTTTCATTCTTCCATTTCCCTTCCCCCTTCCCACTCAGAAATAATAACTGCTTGTCTTTTTAACTAAAAAATATGAGAAAACCAGGTATTACCCTACTCCAACAGCTGTATGTGATTTGCAGCAGACATTGAGTATGCTGTTTTCATTTTCATCCCTTGTCTCACTCAGAGCAATCTTAGCTGTCTGCAAGTGTGATCCTAGGAAACTGCACACCACAAAAGCATTGGCAATCTTGCATATTTGAGTCAAGTCAGGCTAGGAACTTGCTCTGTTATCACTGCTGGTGTGTGCTAACTGAGAAGATGTTAGCTCCATAGCTGGTGATAATAGCAGAGCTTTGTTGATTGCTGGAGGCCAAGACCTCCTGCTTATGGAAACAGATTATTGGTCTTATTTTAATCTGATCAGATCCTCAGCGGCTGCTAATCACCATATTTCCAGTGGATCACAAAGTCTGAATGTTAAAATTGTCCCCTCTATGTGCATTAGACAATCCTAGCTCCTCCATCTGTGCAGATCTGGATCAGGATTTTGTGACTGTGACTGTTGAAGTGCACTGTGTCCCTGGACAGCACAATTATACGACCCAAGAAAACTTTCCTTGTTTCATTCCCAGCTCTATTTTTTCATGTGTACCTAACAGGGTTGGCCTGTAGTCATTCCAGTTACAGTTGGAAGGTATCAGTGTGTTGGTGTCTAATCAGATAGCAAATCTTACTTACCCTAGTTCTTATAAAACATTAGTACTGCAATGCTTTATTTTATAAGGCTAATAAATTAAAACTTTCAATTTTCTGTGGAAAGACAAAAAGTTGTTATTATTTTTGCAAAACCACATTAAACAGAAAGCAACAGCAACCGAAGTATTGCTGACATTGCTTAATGAAAACCAGAGCATTGCAGTGGAAAACATGCTGGGAAGGACAGCTTCAATTAGAGGAGAGATTAAAGACCTTTCCTTTATACAACCTAGGGAAGGAATGTGAAAGAATGGGTTTGGAGAAGGGTCTAATTGAAGGATAAAATGGAAATGGTAAATGGCTTAAGATAAGATCAGTAAGCAGAGACACTGAAACCAGTATTGCTAGGAACATGTGTAGAAGTTCATAAAACCTCCAAAAGCCAATTCAGCCTGTCACAGACAGATACAGAGGAAATATCCCAGGAATTGTGAGCATGTAGAAATCCTATTGGACAAAGACAAAAGGTTTGAAAGGGAAGAATGTAAATAGGGTGTTTTTTTTCACATTAAAAAAATATTCACTGAAATGGGAGGGGAGTCAGGAAGATCAGGTCTTTTCCTGGAGGAGGAATGAACGAACTTTGGTGACAATTATGCTCTGAAGATACCCCTGTAATCACAGAAAATTGGTTTTCTCAATAGGGAAAATCTGCAGAGCTTGGGAAAGTGAAACCTCTTAAAGTCAAAACTACTATAAAAATATGTGTCATATTTCTTCTTAGCACATTGTATAAAAGAGCTTTGACTTTGTCAAGTATGTTTTTACTTAATTTAAATTTTTCATTCAACCAGGCTAAGAACAAGGGCAGAGCAGGAGGAAAGCGGGATGAAGTAACAGGATATCAAGCAATGAAGGTTTTCTGCAAAGGAATCCTCATTCTCGTGAGGTTTCTGTAACAGCCAAAAAAAAAAAAACCCAGCCTTTTTGTTTGCTACTTCTCTGATTCTGAGTCAGGGCTAGCAAATCTTGTCTTCATTCACCTGTCAATGCTTTGGGGAGCGGTTCCGCCTGAACAATCTGCCACCTGGCTTCCAGTGCAATCTCTTTTTCACCATTACCTGGTTAGCAACACAGGTTAAGTGCTGTTATCTTTTGTAGTTATTATTGCCTTCTGATGCCACTGACCATATTATGCATTCCACAAGTGTCTGAATGTACCTGCCCTCTCAAGAAGCCATGCACATCCCATTTATTTCTGTTCTTAACTGCTATTTTCCTGTCTTCATACCGCATACTTGTTCTTGTCACTTGGTCCTTCCCACTCTGTTTATTCCATCAACTTTCTTTCTCAGCTATTAAAAGCCCTGAGGCTATTCCAGCATAGGTAGGTATGTACAGTATGTACATGCACGTATGTACGTATTTGATCTATTGAGGCCGTGCTACCTCCCTAATCTTTTTTGATAGCTGGTGTTTTGGAGATGATTGTCTGGCCACATGTAGATATGTGCAGTGGTGGAAGGAGGGGAGCCTGCCCCTGGAAAAGAAGGCTATTGCAGGTCAGTGCTCAGAGACATAAGGAGAGGTATGTGAGGAAGCTTGGCTGGTGACTGCCTGTACCATAGCTAGCTTTTTTCCAATGCCCTGGGTCCATTTATTTTGTCAGTACTTAAAACCTCTTTGGAATATTTATAATTTCTTATTGGGTGTTTCTAAGAGACACACATAATATAAGTGGTCCAACAGCAAATCTGCTATGATGTGTTTATAAATGCAGGCTTTAGTGTCTCTGGAAAGTTTAGCATTGAACAATGCAAGTTCAGTGTTGAACTATGCAAATTTATGGAGATAAAAATGTGAACCAGACTAGGTCATTGAGGTCATTAAGGGAGAGTTTCTGTTTTTAGCTGAAATAGATGAATATTGACTGACATCCTTACAAATGGATGACACTTTTTTCATTGACTGATCAGCATTTTCATTCACTTATCAGCACTCTGGTTTATCTTTGGTTTAAACTCTGCTCTGGTGAGGCACTGGGAAGTGTTCCTGTTGCAGCAGCAGAGCTATTTATACACAGCTATCCAAATTAATTAGTCCTGTTAATCAACAAGGTGTGTTCACCCAGGCTGAACAGTATGTTGGTAAGATTTTTAACTTAACTTTTTAGCTTCCTTGGTACAGTACCGTGTCATGTAGACATGCTTGGATTGACCTACATGATATACCTGGTAACTGGTACTGGTTTTCCCCAGAGTGATGAATGACCATCAGTGGTTCCCAGGTGGAACTCATTATCCTGGTCCTGAAGCAGAGCAAGATGGGGAGCAGCTCTCTGTCAACACCTGCCCCTGGTTAACTCTGATAGCCTAACAGAGCTTGTCATCACTTACACTCTAGGTAGGTGATTCCTACCTCCTCTCTTCTTCAGCACACACAGACTAGTTAATGTTCTGAAAAGAGAATTGTTGTGGTGGATAAAGATGATTAAAATGTAAAATTGCTGCAACTACTACAGTACGTAGCTGTTAGTATGGAGACTAGCAGTAAGAGTGGTTATGAGTCTTCCCAGAAACACCTTTTGTGGGTTTTTTTTACTGCCTTACAAACTAGAAGTTTCAAAAGTTATTTGGTAAGGAACAGGAAAATGTCTCCAATCTTAAATTTTTATGAGCTGGAGAAGGCCGTTTCTCAGGCAACTCTGATCAAACAGATGCTGTTGTGCCCTTTCCATCACCACCACCTTGCTACACCTTACTACAGATCCTAGGTAGGACAGGTCTGTAATGGAAGATCCTTCATGGGCAAAGTGCTGTTGCTTATGTAACTTGCTTTATTTAGGATTGGGCCTAGGGTCACAAAATAGTTGCTTTAATGGTGGGCTGTTATAATGCCAGCTGTCTAGTATGCTGAACTGCACAGAGAATTTGTAAGGCTACTCCTTTATGTCTTTGCTTCTCTGGGAGCTTATTTCCTCCTTGATAACCTTCAGTTACATCCTGCCCATTTCTGAATATTTTGTGCCAAATTTATCCTCTGGTCAAATATAGTTAAAAAATTAAATTGGGTGGTAAGAGGATTCACTTATGTTTCTCTGTTCCTCAGTCACTCAGAAGATGCAAATCCTGTGGAAGAGAGGCAGTAACTGCTATTTTACATAAGACGTATGTATATCTGTGCTGACATATTTAAAATTACTGCTTGATCTGCTGTGAGTATATAAGTTTTATACATATGCTCTTTAGAAACCACAGTTTGAACATCTGACTTTAAAACTTCAGTGCACCAGATTCTGCCTTTGTTACATGGAATGATCCTTCAGCTTTGACTTTGGATAAGACACTGCTGAAAGTACCTTTTAACATAAGCAGAGCTAGTGGAAATGGTCTACCTTTTCAAATCCATCAGCAAGGCTCAGCTTCCCAAATATATTTTGGTGCCTAATTGCCACTGACACGGCCTCTAAGGTAGTCATTCTGTCAGTCATTTTGTAGAAATGAGACTTGGCAATTTTTCTAAAGGTCTTAAAAAGAGGGTTTGGGAAAGGCATTTAGCAAAACAAGTGAGACTAAACTGCATAGAGGCAGTGTCTCTTGTAGAAAGCATAGCATTTGAGGCAATTAGAATCACAGTAGTTTTGCTATTCCTATTTTTAAGTCTCTTGAAGTACCCTGAAACATAAGTGACATTTTAAAAACTTGGTGTATTGTGCATGATGTTAGAAAATGCAGTCTGAAATTTTAATGGAGAATAGTCTGTGCTTGAGATGGAAGCTAAGTAGAAACCAAAGAAAACTTCAATAGATTTGTGGCGAGGTCCTATGGAAAGGAGGAAAATGATTTGTGATGTGCATTTTGAGCAGAGCAGATAGAATATGGTAAAGATGACAGTGGCATGTCTGGGTCATTGCTAGAGGGAGCAGAATAGCCAAGACAATAAAATCTGAGACTAGTGCAACTCTGGGCCTCCCACAGAGAATCAAAGTCCTGCTTTTGAGGAATGAGCAAAAATAAAATCCTGTGAAGCACTATGGTAACCATCACCAGGGATACCATCACAGATCTCAAACATGTTTATCCAGAAATAACAAGTCACAGAGTGAGATGATAAGCTTGGAAATGGTATTTTAAAAGTAAAACCACTGTAACCTGGTAGTTGGTACAGAAATAACACACTTGGACTTCTTAGTAAAACGAAACTGTTTTTCAGTAAGTGTCTCCTAGAAATAGCTACAGAGAGTTGTATTTGCAAAATATCTGTACACAGTAGAACTAGGCAGTATGCAAGAAGAGAAACTAGACCAGTAAAGTCACTGCAGTAGAACTAGGTAAAGATGTTTAAACAAATGAAAGTGGTTTTGTTGGTGTGGGGTTTCTTGTGCTTTTTTGTTTGTTCAGTGGATTTTTTTAGAAATTAATAGTCACAAAAATATTATGGTCTCATGTTAGATCAACACATATTGACATCTTCAGTTAATTGTGTTTATGAGTGAAGCAAATTTCATTGAGTGTAGTGTGGCCCTAATGAATAGGGTTCAGCTGAGCTACACTCATATTTGTCAAAGATAGAAACCCAACTGATTCTTGGCTTTGTTTTGTTTTAAAGAGGGAAGTGGGAATTGTCACATCCTGTTCCTGGATGTATCACTGACCTAATCGATCACATCAGCCAATTCATCTACTCTTAGAGTTTCCATCTTTTGAAGGAAGACAAAAGCCTGCTGGAATATTCTGAAAGTGAGCTACTTACCATTTATGTGAAGGATTGAATATGTGAAGGGTCAGTTTACAAAATTCTGGATGACATAATTCATTGGCATTCTTCACATTTGACATTTTCTATCATGTGTCTTTCATGTTTTTCTCTTCCACCTATACTATCCATGAGTTATTTTGTTTCTCTGTGAGCTCTCCGGTTTCACACAGTTGCTGATGCTGTCTGCTCACCTCTTTTGCAGAGGTACAGGAAAAGGCATTGTTATCCTCTACTCATGCTGAATTAATGAGTGATCCTATAAGAACAATAGCTAATAGATATAATAATACCTAATGTCTGTGCAAGCAAATGTTTCCAAATCTCTTTGCCAGGCTTTGCTCAAATGTGAATTTGAACTGTCTTTGCTGGTAGTTGGATGGTTTCAGTCCCCTGCTCTAACTCTCTGGGTGTATAAACATTCATCAACTTCTGCAGATGCTTCAGCTAAAAATAATCCAGTATCCCACAAGCCCCTCAGTCTCTGCCTGGATCTCCAGCTGGTGCTAATTGACTCCTCGATGAAGGAGGCTTGTGCCTGTGTGCAAGACTGGGTCACCCTGACACTGCATCTGCACATCTGCTTGTACCCTGAGCCACCTGACAGATTAAAATGAGCAAGATTGCAGTCTGTGTCACAAGTACAATGCACCCTAAATCAGAAAAATAATTCTAATGTTTGAGATTTCAGAGAAACTAGTAATGTTTCTGTAGCTGTAGCCTAATCCTGATTCTGAATAAGAAAAAGCTGCTTCTGAAACAGGAGAGACAAAAAAAAAGACAAAGAAAAATTATCACAGATGCATTCCTTCTCAGTCTCAAAAATATTGTCATCTCTATTTTCTTAAGCGGCTTTTTTTTGACTCTGGTGTTGTCAGTGCAATGTTTGCCTCCCAATATGACATCAAACCATTTCTCAATGCTTACATCTTGGTTTATGACTTAAGAAAGGAGCACTTTATTCTGCTGCTCTCTTCAACATTACTCTTCACTTTTATTGGCAGAAATACGTTACTGTCTCTCGCACACTGACACAAATTCAATCATCTTTTCAGTGGATGCCTTACCTAGATTAGATGAACCAATATGCATTGCATAAAAGCATTTCAAGTTAAAATGGTTCAAGTCAGTCAAATAACAGAGAAGTCGAATGATTCATTATAGCTGATACCTTTGGTTATATTAATATTGCATCCTTATCTTTTTTTGAAAGCAATTAATTTCTTGCAGCCTGTATTTTCTTATCGCTGAACACAGAAGCTTTATTGATTGACTTTGCTTGGAGTGGGGAGCTGTATGTTTTGAGCTTTTTTCCCCTCTAACTTTTTGTTCTGAGTATCAAGGGTGGCAGAGCACCAACAGTTGCTTGGCCTGATGCTGGCAGCAGCTGCAGTCACTGGGCAAGAGATGCACAGGCCGCAAAAGCTGCAGCTGCTGCAATAACTTTGTTCAGGTACATAGGTTCATCTACCACCAGGAAAGGGAAATGGGCAAAGGCTAGTCTCTTTGCTCACTGCTATGGCTAAGCAAGCATGGGGAGATGAGTGGTATGTAACTAAGAGACTAGCAGTAAGAGTGGTTACAAGTCTTCCCAGAAACACTTTTTGTGGGTTTTTTTACTGCCTGAAAACTAGGAAAGTTTTAAAAGTTATTTGGTAAGGAACAGGAGAATGTCTCCAATCTTAAACTTTCATAAGCTGGAGAAGGCCATTTCTCAGGCAACTCTGATTAGATGGATGCTGTTGTGCCCTTTCCATCACCTCCATCCTCTTACACCATATTGCATATCCTAGAGAAGATGGGTGTGTAATACAAGATCCTGAATAGGTAAGTGCTGCTGCTCATGTAACTCGCTTTACTCGGGACTGGGTCTAGGGTCACAGAATAGTTGCTGTAGTGGTGGGCTGTTATGATAGCAGCTGTTTAGCATATCTGAAGAACTGCACAGGGAATTTTGAAGGCTACTGCTTTGTTCCTATGCTCCTCTGGGAGCTTTTTTCCTCCTTAATAACCTTCAGTTACATCCTGCCCAAAGGCACCCTTGCAAGGTACCCACACTCTGCCTCTGAGAGGGGCACTTGTTGCCTTCCCATGCATTATACCCACGCTTTTCAAACAGAAAGATGATGTCTTTATGAGCAGTTTATTCTGAGTGATGAATGAATTGGGAGTATTTCTTCTAGCTTATGGATGCCAAAGCCTCTCCTAATGATTCAGTGTAACAGTTTAAAAAAGTCAGGGCTGATTTCTAGTTGGATGTGGTCATAGTTTTACCTTTATAAGTGTATATACCAAGTGCATATACCAAGTAGAAATCAGCTATGAATCAGAAATGCCTGTACAGAAAGCTTACTGATGTGGGAGTTTCAAGCATGAATTAGCAAAGAAGAGCTGTGATTCTACCATAAGTGCTTTTTGAAAGCCAGTCTCATCCTGTATTACAAATAGAAGAAACAACTATCTGTATTATGTTCACAGCTCAGATACTCTTTGTATCCTCTAATCATGAAGATGAGGCAAGATGGAATCTTATTTCACTTTGTACTAGTTCCTGTGAGAAAACCACAGAGCTGTAGCTTTCTGCTGGGTAATTTATATACTTGGATCTACCTCTTCTTGGTAATTCTATCATACACTTTTATAGCAAATTAAATAAGAAGGGGATAGATGAATTTTCCATGACATTATGTATCACAACACTCTAGGAGTATCTCACAAATGGTTTCATCCAGCAGCTCCCTCATGTCCCCAAGGCTACATGTCTGAAATCAGAACCACTTGGTTCAGAAAAGACAGCAGCAATTAAGGATGGTGGGTGGTTTCCATGTGGTAAAAATCAGTAAGTTTCATGGCTCCCAGTAGAGCTACTCAGCCTATTTCAGCAAAGAACTTGGCTTCTTAGGTACCTACATAGCTTTTCGTCAAAGATGACTTTGTTCTTGGAGACGTGCACCAGAGTTAGCAAGCTGACGGGCAGCCCCAGAGTAAAAGAAAGTAGGTTAAAAATGCTGAATTCAGCACATGATGATGTTGGGGAGAATCTCAGGTTTTCTAGTGCCTTCATCTTTGCTCTAAGAACGAAATAACGCTGATGAAACACCTCAATGGAAACTTTCTATAGCAAATTTCAAACACAAAAAAAATGAAATTTGTGTTTTCAGTGTCAGAGACTTCTGAATTTTAGAGGGTTATAATAGAATATAAGGGGCATAAACTGGACTACCTTTTTTAATAGGCCTCAGACAGTGCAATCTGCATTCAGTCTTTCAACTCTGATTATTTAATCTCATTAGCAGATTTCTTTAGGTGACTGATGAATCAGTCAGCTAAGACACAATGGGACTGCAAAAGAATGGTTTAATTTAATGAATTTCATTAGATTTTGAAGTTTTCACTTGTTTGAATCAGGAATTATAAGCATTTTAACTTGTGAAGAGCAGCAATGATCAGACTGAATTTGAATTTAGGGAGCCAGGAGGAGCAAGAAATATGATAATGAACTTTAAACGGCTGTTAAAATCCACATGGGATCTCTGGATAAAAAAGAAATCTAGAATCTGAATATTGTGATTTTTTTATTTTTTCATTTTTTTAAACTAGAAATGCTTATTAACCAATCGTAACATTCTGACGTGTAGATAAAAAGTTATATTAAAACATAACATTTGAATAAAGCAACTTCCGGCTAGTACCTTGAATTTAATACTGTTCTCACAGAAATAAACTGAGATCAGGCAGTGGCCATATTATGAATCTATTCCATTTTCTCATTTCTGGGTTGGGTCCAGACCCATAGCTTTATTAATGCAATTGTAAAGCAAAAGCTATTGAATTCAAAGGAAACGGTCCCTGTGGATATCAGAAGGAGCAGAAGCAAGCCATATAAGTGGCAACTATATATTCTTTACCTACTTTGAAAACAAAAAACTAGAACAGAATGTTTTGAATACCCACAAAATAGTTAAATCATGTTGTATTGATCTAAGTTAATACCAAAATAAACAAAAGCTGAAGGACTTATAATAAGGATATTCTCAGTTTTGTTTGTAAAAGGATATATACTTATCACTCTGACATTTGTCTTTCCACTGCTGTGCTCCATGAGAGACACTTAGATCTGTTAGTGATGTTACTTAGTTGAGTCCCAGGGCTTCTCAGAGCCAGATGATTTGCTGCCCTTTGTTGTAATAACAGCAGGTCATGTGCTGGTGAAACAAGCACCCTGGATGATCACCTCAGGGTCCTATAGGTCAGTGGGCATGGGAAGAACAAATGGTCCAGGCTGGGGATGAGAGTGAGTGGGACCCTGGTGAGCCTGGGGAGACACAGGAATTAGGAGCTCTGGGTTTTATTGCCCATGGGTCACTGGGGTGTTGCATTGCTCCAATCAAAGACTATCTGGATGAACACTTGCAAAGGGCCTTTGGGTCCTTGCAAAAGAGAGTGCTCATGTATTTCCAGAGGAAAACCTCAAGGGTCCTGTGCAGAGAGTGAAAGGTGTTTCCTCAAACTGTTTTTGAAGAGCATAGACTTCCCACCCTTTACACTTGTTCCTCACTCTTGTTCCAAAGGGTTTATCAGCCTTTCCCCCCCAAAAAAGCTAATCAAGGAAATAGTGGTTACATATTATGGAGAATCTGTGGGTTTATTTTTTATGTATGCAGCAAACCAAAAACTTTTGCTCCTTTATATATTGCTATAGGGATGCTTATAGAAGATCTTTGTAGGAGAGATTTTAGGCAGTTTAAATGCAAGTAATTTATATGAAAAGAATAATAAAATAATTAAAGAACAGTCATAATTTTCAGTTTAACTGGCTTTTGGCTGCTCTAGTACTGGGGTCTGGAAATTTACTACTGCAGAGACAAAATACATAATGGTGAGAGGCTCAGGCAGAAAAGAGTTGTTGGTGTATTAATTCTTATTAAAAGAAAGTCAGCATAAGAATATTTTTTTATATTTAATTGAGGTTTTTTTAGGGTTTAGCACATGCTTGTTCAAAATTCCCTTTGCTCCCAACAGGAAAGAACGCCTTCTGTCAAACAGACCTGTGATCAAACAGCTTAGAAATTGTTTTTATTCAAGCTCCTCATGTATAAGTCGTCCTTGTAAAAGTCCTAAAATTACAGCCAGGTACTGAAAGGGAGGAGAAAGCACTTACTGACCTCCAAACCAAGCTGCTTCATGATGAGCCACACCCCTGGAGCTGATATTTCCTCTAGAAACCTGGCTCTTTTTTGTCTTTTCAGATTCTGGTTCACTAGAAATTTCCTGGAAAGCACAGGCAAAACTGTCAAAGTGCTTAAACTTCAGGGAGTTCATCACCAAGGTCCAACATCTCTACACTGTGTCCTCAAGCACATGCACCAGTTATGAGTATTATGTGTGTACTTTCAATTAACAGACAACTAGTTACTGACTGTCCAAGCCAGTTTTCTAACACAACAGGATAAAAATGCTCATGTTGACTTCAGTGAATGCCCCAAAGCACAGTGAACTGTAGCATGCAAAAATCAGGATTTCTTTCACATCTGTTCATGCGTATCAAATATTACATGAATATAGATGATGATAATTCATGCCAGTTGGAGGTTATTCGGATGTGGTGTTCTGTTTTAAGCTCCTTTTTCATCAGACTATGTTCATCAGTGCTTGGGTTCATTTCATCTGCTGGCAGTTAGGATATTTTGAGGCACAGGGGGTTGCTTTGTTTGGCTTTTTATTAAATTCCTGTTATGGAAGGATGGCAGGTAGGATTTGGGAGGAGGAAAAGCGGTGCTCTTTTGCAAAAGTAGGAAAATACATTTCCACTGTGAAGAGGATCAGTGTCAAAATGCATCTGCTGCCAAGGAAATACACTGTTAGAGAAATAAGATCACAGTTTTCTACTCTGCCTTGGTGAGGCTGCATCTGGAATATTGCCTCCAGTTCTGGGCTCCTCAGTTTAAGAAGGACAGGGAATTGCTTGAAAGAGTCCAGTGCACAACCACAAAGATGACTAAGGGAGTGGAACACCTCCCTTATGAGGAGAGGCTGAGGGAGCTGGGTCTCTTTAGCTTGGAGAAGAGGAGACTGAGGGGTGACCTCATCAGTGTTTACAAATATGTAAAGGGTGGGTGTCAGGATGATGGAGCTAGGCTTTTTTCAGTGATATCCAGTGATAGGACAAGGGGCAATGGGTGTAAACTGGAGCATAGGAGGTTCCACGTGAACATCAGGAAGAACTTCTTTAAGAGTGACAGAGCACTGCAACAGGTTGCCATGGGGGGGTTGTGGAGTCTCCTACATTGGAGATATTCAAGGCCTGCCTGGACAAGTTCCTGTGTGATGTACTCTGGGTTACCCTGCTCTTGCAGGGGGGTTGGACTAGATGATCTTTTGAGGTCCCTTCCAATCCTTGGGATTCTGTGATTCTCCTATTGCAGTTTCTTCATTTTGATTAGTATCTGTCTTACAGTGCACAGGACACAGCAACAGGAGAAGCTGCTGTTGCAAAACAATTGGATGCACATGGTATTAAGAATAATTTTTTTTTAGAAAGAAACAGTAGATTGATGCTTGATGCTCTCATTAGCATTGCAGGACACTGCAGCACAAGGAGGCCCACACCCTGAGGTCCAT
This sequence comes from Melopsittacus undulatus, assembly GCF_012275295.1. Classification (NCBI taxonomy): domain Eukaryota; kingdom Metazoa; phylum Chordata; class Aves; order Psittaciformes; family Psittaculidae; genus Melopsittacus; species Melopsittacus undulatus. The sequence continues at coordinate 27,937,938 of NC_047533.1, forward strand.
ACCTGAGGTAGTCATTTATTGCTTCTCCCATAGCTTTCTCAAGTAGACCTCAAGCCTGAGAAACAGAACATTCATTGTGTCTGAAACTGTGTATTGACCAAGAAGCAAGTAAAAATAGATGATTACTTAACTGTTTGGAAAAAATCCTTGTCACTTACAAGTTCCTGTGTTATACACTTGTGTAAGTTACCTAATCCACTGTGCCACTAATCAGGAGATTAGGCACAAGTTACCCAGCCTCTGTCACTTGTAAATGGACTTAATCCATATGGCTTGTAAACCCCACAGCAGTCCTAATATGAGTTTAGTTGGGTCCCATGGACTGCTTCTAAAAATAAGTATTACTAATGTTTCTATATCAAACTCATAAAATTTGGAACTGGTTTTAGATCTGGACCTGATCTTTCCTAAAGTCTGAGAATGCTGAGATGATTATAATGTTATGAAGCCAAAGAGTAAAGACAACACTTGGTAAGCATCCACAAAGCGCTAAGAAGCACAAAACATTTCTATGTCACATAGCTGATATGGTCAAAACCCAAAGGACAATGATTCTCTAATTTTAAGTCCTTGACTCCTTTGTTTTGTGAAGTATCTCTCTGCTAAGCAGAAAAGCCACAAAGTCGTATGGGGTTGCTTCATTTGTTTAAAGGAGTTCAGAATATAAGGCAGAGTCCCTTCCTGGTTGTGTGTGTGTTACGTATGGAATCATAACAAAAGCAAATTATTCCACAGTAGGTGGCCAGCATCATACAATAACATTCAGCCAAATGAAAATTTTCCTCTATAAAAGCTCTTATCAGCTTTTGGAAGAGGATAGCTGGTCAGTAGAAAGGGTCTGGTAAGAGTGGGCGCTGAATATGAATGTCAGCTCTTTAAACCACTGGAGCATCACAGTAACAGCTGAGACTGGTTCACTTCTGCATATTTGTTAGTGATTGCTCCAGACACAAAACGTGGGGTTTTTTGGAAACTTGATCCTCATGAGCTCCAAACACCCATGTGGGTGATGAATTGCCCTTTATGAAAGGAGCATAACATTTCTTACTCCCCTTCATGAATATTAACCATTTCTTTCTTAGAACATTGCAATGACTTAGATAACTTCTGTGTTTTGCAGATGTGAAAAATAAGGTTAAAATAGAGTACAAAACCCAAGAGAGAAATAATGTAAGGACAGATTTCTGGAATAAAGCGATGTTGTTTGCCTTTTTAATATTTAATTTTGTAAAACTGTTGAGGGGTTGGTTAGGGTTTTTTGTATTATTTCCTCCTTGTTAGATCAGTTTGTTGATGATCTTCTGGTCACCCTAAAATCTTTCCAAGGGCCCAGATATAATAAGTAGGACTGTAAATAACATGACAGCTTCTTATTATCTAAGGCATATATGGGAAACTATTATGGGTGAAAAAATGTGGGTTTTTTTTTTCAGGGAGAATTAAGTTAAGTGAATACATATAGAACCAGGCAGTACACAGGGCATAACCCATTAGCCTAGTTCCTATCTGTACAAAAAGCAATAATTAACTGAGTAAGTTTGGAGAGAAAGTTTCTTTTTCTTGGAAATTTTCCTTTCTTTTCTTTGTAAGGAAATGATCTTCTTTAATAGGTCATTTATTTCATGACTGTCTGCAATAGGGTTTTCCTTCTTTCCTTTGAAGTATCTAGATACAGTCATAGTGAGAGTCTATGAGCTGAAAGAAACATGCAGCAACTCCCTTGTCAGATCACCGATTACTCACTCTGGACCTGATCTTTGCCCACTGACTTTGATTGGGGTTATGATGGGGTATGTTGCTTGGAAATAAAATCCAGTAATTCCGACCTTTTGTCATGAACTTGGAGTACATTTGTATCACTGAGTTAATTCATGCCACTTCTGGACAGTTGTTTGATCTTTCCATAAAGATTTTTTCCTGTAAAATAACAGTCCACTAGTCTTACTGTCTGCAAATCTCCCCCCTTGAAGGGAAAACTGCATTTATTAAAAAAAGACTGCCTGAAAAGAAAAAAACATACTGCTCTAACCTAATTACTGTGCATATGAAAGTAATCAAGGTTGCAGCTTCTAATCCTTTGACCTAAGCTTCATAGTTCTCTGAGATGATAGGTAAATAGTGGTATACTCATTTTCTAGGTGGGAAAGAGGGAGAGAGAGGTTGTGTTATTTGACCCATGTAACACAATGGGTTCTTGATAGGAATGAGACTGGAAATAACAGTCTGTAGACTTTGCTGCCTTTCTCAAGGATGAGTCCTGTGAATGAGCCCTGTAATACTGGATATTAAATGGTTGCAAAATTCATCTGAATCTGGACTGGTCTTGGCATCCCCCAGAAAGAGAGAAGCCAAGTACTTTTCAATTCAGTGAGAGGTACAGTGGTAGAAGATTTCCAAAACCATTGGAGTAATAGAAAAAATAATGAAGTTCATACATCATGGCTTACAGGGGGAAACAAAACAAGACAAACCAACCAATAAAAAAGGGGCAGGAAATGGTTGCATGAATTCAAGTGTAACAGAATTTCAAGATTTTGCCTAGGGGATACAGTCATTTTCATATTAGAGGGATTTTGAGTAAAAGACCTTTGGATAAATACAGCTCAATTGTATACAGAGCATGGTGAATGGCGTGGTTTATTTTCAGCTCGATATCTGAAGGTGGGGATTGACTGCATGAGGCAAGAGCAATACTCACTATATTTAACAAACGCATTCTCTAGGTACGTTTCTTCTGCAAGTGTCATGACAACTAAGCAGAACAACTAAACAACGAGTGTTTATTCACTGCTGTTGCCACTAGGGAGGCTGGCTGTGCATGGCCTGGTTTCTGCAGTACTGCTTGCTAAAATGATAAACCAATTGCTTTTCCTCATCTTCTGTAACTGCATTTGGGAACGTAAATGAGTATGAATGTGTAATGTTGCCAGAAAGTAAAGCTTTTAGATTTCATATACTTCCTTTTCTAAGCCATTGTAAGAGTATAGTTTAATATAAATCTTGAACACTACTCTGAAGCAAGTTATTGAAAAGGTGTACTTAATTCAATGTTGGTTGAAACCCTGTCACTGCATGGTAATGCAGTACTCCCAGAAAGCTCCCTAAATGTCAACAATAGAATTAACAAGCTGTGCTTGAGTATTGAATAATATCATAGTTGTAAAGGCTAGGAGGGAAGAATTGTCCTTACCTTTGGGGTTCTTTTGTTCTCAAGACCAGCTTCTGAGGGGTGGCTGGGTGCTCTTGTGGATTCTTAGCCATCACTGGTCTCTGTCTGAACTACTCATCTTGCAGAACTAAACCAGCCAAAACTTCAATGACCTTACCTCAGAATACTTTTGTTCATCTGAAAATGTAACTAGAAATATCCACAAGGGAGAAAGAGAAATAAACCCAATGACAACACCCTTGCTTTACCTAGTATTTCCTGCTAGTATATCTTAATTAACAATTACTAGGAGGAAAAAGAAAGCTAATCTATTAATTGGAAATGCAGTTAAGACAAACTTTCCGAGTAACCTCAGCTGTCCTTGTGCATTCAAGGCAAGACAAGCTGTTTCAGAGATAGCAAGAGATCAGGTTATATTAGAGCAATGTGCTACAAGATCTGCACTTTGAACTGCATCCAGAGGTGAACAGGTCATCAAGGCAGCTGCTCAGCAGCCGGGGAAAATGATCCTACTAGTTAAACTGGTCTAGTTGAGGGGTGGCCAGATTCAGCTCAAGTTGCAGTTATCTAAAATACATATGGATTTTGGCACTCATAGCCAAATTTCTACAATTTTCACCAGATGAAGAGCTGGAAAGATAAGTTATTGGTTGAACCATCTCAAAGATGAAAAATGCTTCATATATTATAGTGAGAATTATATGATTAGTGACTAAATTAAGTGTAAGATTTTGTTTGAGCTCCTGAACCATGTTTTCAGAGAGCACAGATAAATCACTTGTAGTTCTTCTCCAGTCTCATCGTGTTCCACACATACCCTTGTCTCACAGCTGTACAGAAAACACAGCTCAGCACATCAAAATTTTTATGAGGATACTGTAAGAATCTTCATGCCAGTTTCTGTTATTACTAATCCGACTGTGAAACTGCAAACCTGCTGAGCTTCTTTTCAGCTAAACCCAAGTAACTGACAGTAGAATTTGCTCTCTATCGTGTAGTCTCTTGATTGATGCCCAAGCACTTGTGACGTCTAGTTTTCAATGCCAGGTGAAACCTCTATCTTCTGTTTCAGCATCTTTGCTGTTCTAGAATATGGCTTGAATATTTCCCTTCATATGTGTGAAATTAAATCCAAAGGACAATTTTTTACTCTGGTTTATTCTAAATTTCATTCCAGTATTGACCTCTTTATTTTACTGTTGCAGTGATTTGGCACAAAGTATCTGTCAGTCTACACCTCTTGAATTTTGTTTGATCCTGGTAGGTCTCTCCATGCACCCCGGGGCAATGTGAAAATTTCAGGCTGTTGCCTCCTCTGCTGTTTCTGTATTCATGGAGATGAAATGCACTGTTAGCATCAGGAGTAGTGTTGTGGCTCGTTAAACTGATACAGGCAAAAAGTATTCACTTTGGTAATGACCACTCTTCACAGAGGCGAATACCACCAATGGCTTCCTTCACAGCAAGCCCATTCTTCACATCTGAACCTTAGCATTGTGTTCAGAGTAGTAGGCACCTGTGGTGTCTGCTGTGACAAAGACTGTGAGTCAGTCAGTCCTACAACACAGGAGACTGAGCTTCACCCATATAAGAATATGGGAAGGGAACTATAGAAGGAAAAGAAAGGCACGGGTGAAGGAGAAGATGTTACGGTTCAGAAAGGTCTTGAGTTGATGGTTTAAAGGAATTTTCTTTGGTTCAGACCACAGGAGCACACTGGAGCAGGAGAGTACACACAGTTATTTATCACTTTGCTTTACATAGGAAAATACATTAGCAGATCTAGCAAAGTGATTCTGTACTGGAAATAATACCAAACCCATTCAGAATGTGTTCCTGGAATGATGAGCTTGGGGAAAATGTGTGTTGAAGCTGCTTAGGTATGGAGTGGAGATTGACACTGGTCTGGTCTGGTGTGCTCTGGGTGAAAGGATCTGGGAAAATCCAGGTCTTCTGAGGTTTACTGGTCCCACAGCCTGTGCCACAGAAGCTTCCCAGAGACAGCAAGGACATGTAGCTGTAATCTTTTTAGACTGAGGAAAGCTTGAAGCTCTTGGGTCACAGTAAAGCAGCCAAATGAGTCATGCAGCAAGGGTGAGTGAGCTTTAACATGGAGATGGACTAATCTACTACTATTGATATAAAACTAATAAGTGAAGAGGACTGTTTTTCGGAACAGACAATTGACATGTTCTGTTACCATCTATATATTTGTGTCTTGAAAATGGTTGTCCTATTTTTCTTCTTTAAAAATTTTTACTTGAGTTTGAAATTGCACACAGACATTTAAAGAAATTAACAGCTCCAGAAACATGGTGTTCCACGGCATACATTTAGTTATGCCTAATAAATATTGTTTCAAGGCTGGTGAGTGCATTTAAATGAGGAATCTTTTCATTTTCTCCTACCATACCTGAATTTCTGCTCAAGATGAAATTATATATTTAGCATTTCCTTGTTTCTGTGGTACACAGAACACAGCCCAATCTAACGTAAAATGATTAACTTATACCAAAAATACGGAACCGAGACATTGGTAAACATCACACAGCTCCTGGGAAAATGCATTTCTGAAGTGAGGGCAATTCTAGTGGAGCCCACATGCAGTGATTGTGAACCTGGCTCTCGGAAACCTTTTATTGGTTTCTTTATATGTACTCTATAAATTTTATTTATTTAAAACATTTTAAAAGTATGGATTTGTCATTTTTTAATTTCAGTCATCTCCTATTTTTTAAATCTCTGTCTTCATCCTGCATTTAAAAGCTTATGTTCTAATAACCTAGAAATAAATTTGAGGGTTCTTCAAGGTTTTGAGTTTGAGAGGAAATCTGTACTGTGAGATGTGGTTTTCAACCCAGCCCATTGACAGTCTGATGTGTCATAAATCTTATAGCATCTTAACTATAAATTTAACATGCAGTTTGACAGCTATGTTTGATTTTGGTTCTCTAAATGATTCCGAAGGAATAGCAAGAATCCATCTGTACAGGAGCAAGAGACTCCAGTCTTTGATTTACCTCACTTTTGGCAAAGTAAATTGGTTTTGCTAATGAATAACTTCAGGAAAATGAGCAAAACATAGGAACCTTTTAATTCCCTGACAGAATTTTAGATGTCGTTAGCAAAACCCTTTCCCACTCATAGTCACAGGCAAAACCCCAGGCTAAAGAACTTGAGGTTCTCCTCATTCCCTGATGTAAAAGGTAGCTCCTTTCTGTCTGCTTTGTATTCTGCTCAGTTTTAGCTTTTCTCAGCAACACTGGCAAGGTCAGTGATGTGCTTTAACTAGGTACAGCTCAGTCATGCCATTGTGTGTATATTCCACCAAGACAGCTCCTGAACTCCATGCATAACTTGTTCCCTTAAAATACTTCAGAGGCAGTTGGCCCAGGTGGTGGAACAATCTCTCAAGTCACTTAAAATACAATGACTCCATTACATGAAATAAAAGGCAAGCATCAGCAGTCTTGCCATCTGTAAGAATAGATAGCTGACATTCAGAAGCATGCTGTGTTAACAACCAGCATCAATGATCAGCCTTAATTTGGCTCCAGCTGACTTAAAAGCAAATTGAATGGAAGCAAGATCAGCTAGGGAGTTTATTTTATGTAAAATATAAACATGTTAACAGGAGAAAATACTGTTTTCTTATGTTACAACCTTAATAACCAACATGAGATTTATCTTACAGTTCTGCAGGTAGTGCAGGGTTTAATTACATGTACATGATTAAAAAGAGCAGATACTCAGTTGTACACATACACCATGTATTGTACACTTTACTAGAAATTCAGTACTTTTATGTGTCCCCAATTGAGTGACTAATAATTTTACTACTTCTTACTCCATTTAAAAAACTAGCACAAAATATTTAAGTAGTTTTATTATGATTGCATCATTTTGACAAGGTAGAGAGGGACTCTGTATTTACAAACAGATATACATATTCAAAGCCTCTAAAATACCAGCCCTTTCCATATTTCTGCTGCTTCTCTTTCCTCTCCTCAATGCCCTACACTTATATTCATACAGCATACGGTGACATTGTTCCTAAAGAGTCATGGAAAAGTTTTTGAGCTTGTGTTAGGTCTTCTTTATGAAAAGCCACTGAAGCTTGAAAATTGTTTCCAGGAAAAGCACTCAAAGCTGTGACATGGCTGCGCTGATGTTGCTCTTGATGTTAAAATGACATTTGAGAGAGGACTAAGAAACAATTCAGCATGTGAACATAGTCCAACATGGGACATTTGCAAACAGGAGCAAGTTGCAAATACAAAGCTGATATTTCATTTAATCTCAGCATCTTTAAGGAATGTGTATTTATTAATGAGGTTTTAGGGGGCAGGGAGAGAGAGGTTACAAATATTCATTATCTACTGTGGCAAGTAAGATGTTCTGGTGAATCACAAGGTGTCTTCACAAAGGGTTTGCTTCTGCCGCTTTGGAACCCCTAAGAGAAGGTTTAGGATTATCTAGAGGACAGAGCACCAACTTCAGATGGGTGCAAGCTGAGTGTTAGAAAGCTGTGTGCCAGTCCCACTTATCCTACAGATGTACTGTGTTGTCACAGAAAAGCCACTTACTCTTTAATATTCTTGCATATAGCAAAGTTGCCACCTGCAACAGCCTTCACCAGAAGCATTAGGCTGTTAAACTGACCATTGTGAATGGCACACAAGTTAATTATTTTAAATTTTGCAATAGTCCCAGTTGTGATAACCAAACAAAGCAAAATTATTAAAGAATTATAGCAACTGTGAAACTACGAATAAAGGGAGTTATGTGTGGTTTCATATTAAACCGTTCAGGCAAAGCCGGCAGGCAAACCTCCTAGGGGGTAAAGAATTATTAGTGTGTAAAAAGGTGTGGGCTTAGCCCAGATGGTCCCATCAGGTGGGCACATACCTCCTGATAGGTGTTATTTGACCTTGTGTGCAAAAAGACTGTGTTAATCTGAGTAAGTCTTGTGGACAGGTTCAAGCAATCTCTTTGAAGTAACGCATGTTAACTGGAAAGAAATTAAAAGTGTCTATCGAGGTTTCCCAAGGGCCATTTAAATATGAAATGCCATGTTAAATTGTGAAGAAATACCTCAGCAACAGAATTGATGCAACAGGAAGAAGACCCGGACTTTTAACCGATCAAAGAGAGTACAATATCTAAACAACTAAGAATAACCCTTCCATTAACAACAAAGTCAGTGACTTTCTGATATGGGTACCTGTGGAGACAGTGTTCTCACAGGAGAATGGATATTTGGTACATGAGCTCTGAATAACTTTGAGGGATACAGCAAGGCCATGAGAGGCCCGAGGAAGCCTAAGCAAGCAACATAAGAAGAAGCTGTAATTCACTGAGTTATGAGAACTGTGGACTGTTGGCAAGCTTTCGAGGTCAAGTTCTCACACCTGTGCTTAACCAATTATATGTTAGTCACTAAGGGTCATCAAGACAAGTATCCAATCATGATATGCCAAATTGCTGTAGGTGTGTGTAAGCAATAGTATATAAGGAGTTAATGCTTTGCAATAAATGGCTTTTGGTCTGATCACATTGATCTCTGACTGAGTCCATTCCATGGCAGGTACCACAGATGCTGGCCTCTAAAAAACATCCAATGTCTTTGCTAGATGGTGTGGCTTTTTTTAGACCAGCACTTTTCCTGCTTCATTTTCTCTTATATGAGCCCAAGTGGATAGAAGGAAAATGCAAAAAGATTGCTCTCCTTGCTAGGACTTACACAAGAATGAATGCAGCAGTTAAGATTATTCATACTTGAGGCTGTACAGAACACAGCTAAAATGGCAAAGACAGCAATACCTGCATGATCAGCTGACTGACAACTAACTCTGTGTTTGGTAAAAGGAATTCTTTTGTGAGGAGAGGAGCTTTTCTAAATCATAATAATCAATAACTGTGCCACAGATTAAAGTAGTAAAGTAATTCTCAGACAGGTAGAGTGCAAAAAAGGCTATGAAATGTGCACTGAGTGCAACTCATCAGGTACATACTGCTATGTGTAGCGGACACATAGTAAATACTGCATCCTTGTTATGTATGAATAAATTTGTGTTTCCCAAGTTTACGACCCAGCTAGGACCACAAGCCTAAAAATGGAAACTGGGTTGTAACTAGGGACATTGTATCATAAGCAAACAGCTACAAAAGCAAAAAGACAAGGGCAAAATGTTAAACTGATTGGAATTCCACAAGATTGGGATTGTTTCTTAAAGTGCTAAGGTTGGTTACATTGTAAAAAATCAAAGTACATAAAAATTAGAACAGAAAACAAATAATATAAACTACATAAGTTATTCTACAAATACAATAACAGACCAATGAAAAAGAAATAAATTAAAACAAACACTAGCAAACATCGGGTACACAGCCAAAACTTCTTAAAATTTCTCGTACACATTCAGCTGTAAGATAGCACTAACACTTGTCAGCCACCAACAGCAAAAAAGAGCTGAAACAAGAAGGGTCTGCTGCTGAGAGGCGTCAAACCACTGGCAGCTGCAAGCTGTCAGCTCAGGTCCCAAGTGCATGATGCTGTAACAGATGGGTGAATGAAACATAATGTCTGAAGGTAAAAGACAGGTTGTGGTGGCACTTTGTGACCCAACAAGTAACATGAGTTTCACTTTCAGCTTAGTTAGGTCTTTGATATCTTTATTAAATCTAATACAAAGGAAACACCTACTGCTTTATTTTCTTTACTCTGTCTGCTCAAGAAAAAATACTTTTAAGATGTAGTCTACTGCTCTGAGGTAACTGTAAATTGTTAAAATAAGTTTGACATGAATAATTTTGGGACTTAATTCCTCAGCAAGGTGTTCTGCTTCACTGGTATGGTTTTTCCATTACCCCCCTCTTCTGCCTCCCTCTGCTATGTCCCAGAAATAGAAATTACATAAAATCCTGACAGCCTGTTCTGTGAAACATAAAAGTTGAGGTCTGAGCTCATCCTCTAGGATAACTGATTCATCAACACTGCGGCACTTCAGTTGGGTTTGGTGGAAAAACAGCACAGGACAGAAATGTTCTTTTTTCTAAGTAAGAACACAGTAATAAGATTTATAAATGGACAACACATCCCAGCAACAGCATGCTAAACAAGTACAAAACTTCAGGTATCATTAGGCCTAATATGCTCAGAACCTGACACCATAAAAAAGTAATTTTAGGGAAGCACAGAATACTATTGGACACATCTGTGCTACTGGTTTGTTTTCTAGCTGTTGGCTGAAAACCTTCTATTGTCCTAGATATTTTTCCATTCTTTCATAAGGGACTGGAAATCTACACTGAAGAATAAGAGAAAAAGGATTACGTTTTATTTTATCAACAAAAATAATTTATATCATATGATTATTCCTGTGAGGATCCTGCAAAACCAATGCGGATGTTGTTAATTTGACACAGCAGAGTTCTGCTGCCCAGACTGGCACTATTCCTACAACCATGATGGACACTTGCTGGACTGAAGTCAAGACATTCAGCACACTGTAGACTGGATATAATTCAAAGAATTGTGACTGCGTTTTCTGCGTTTTTCATTTCTAATCAAAAGAAAATGCTCCTTAATTTAGGTGGTGTTGGCATGAAGTGAGTATTCCACAGTATTTCAGAGTTACTATCAGACCACTGACGATGGACTGGTGCGATACCAGTGCTATCTATGACCTTTCCATGGGCTAGCATGAATTTAGAGCATATGCTATGAAAAGGCTTATTCTAGTAATTTTACTCTCAACACCATACTGCAATTACCTGCATATTTTGCAACCTAGAGCTGTCTGGCAGGTGGAGAAAACCAAAGTTTGTTATCCTGTACTTTAGCATTTAAATATTAATTCATATAATTAACATTTTAAAAATCAAATTTCCAGTAAGTCAACTGAAATACAGAAAATATTTCTGAAAAATTGAACTGGTTTAAAAATTATTTTTATGAAAAATTACTTTTCATATAAATGTGAGCCCATAACTTGCAAATAATACCTCAAGAATATCTTTTTTGTTACTTGTTTTAAACTTGAAGAATGCTTTAAGAATGTACAGCAGTAAGCCGTGAAGTACAGACCCTTGAACCAGCACTGGCTAATGCTGATCAAGAAAGTGCCTTCATTCACAACAAGGAAATCTTACCCCTTTTAAAAAGGCAAGTGATTATTACGTTTTTATATGGAATTTCTGAATGCTAATAAATAAATACATTAAAGAGGGATTTGCAGGTTTAGATCTTCACTGGAAAACATCCTGGGCTTCAGTGAGAATTGAAGTCTGTAAAATGTCTGTCTCCCGTGTTAGAGACAGAACATTTCATTCTAACATCAATAATAGAACTAGAGCTGCATCCCATTTATGCTTGTCTTGAGCCTGCATGCGAGCTTTCATTCATGTGAGTGATCTTTGTAGACCACTATTATTATTCACCCACATAAGTACTCTAAGATTACATTCTAAGTCTGTTTTCTTGTATTGGTATAACAACATGATAAGTCACAAGTAATGTTGGATGAAAAGTCCACTTAACGTTTCTCATTCAGTATAAAGTGCTACATTTCTTCAGTTTACAAAATGGCCATTGATAAATCCAACTGAACTTCAGTTAATGTTACAGTCGAAGCTAGTACTTCATTTTCACCATTATTTAGCAAATGATATTTCACATTCACAGTAGATTACAATGAAAAAAATTATTCTCTTTCTTATAGAAGAATAAATTATAAGATTTAACTGCACTTCAAAAGCCTTTTCTTGAAATGGAGTGTTGGCCATAAAGTGGCAGTCAGACTTCTTAAAGAAGGACCAAAAGCAGCATTGTCTAATAAATACTTAATGAGAGTGAATGAAATATAACAGGTAGAAATATACCTTGTGAGATGAGAATATTTCCTTGTAAATACTGGAATCAACTGTCAGTGCCCCTAAATACATGTAGGGTGTTTTTGCTGTTGACTTCACTGTAACAGGAATAAGGCTACTGAAATTCAAGAATTGTATAATGGAGTGAAACTGTCCAACTAAGCAAGGTGCTTACGCAGCGTTACCACTGCCTTAACCTTATATCAATCCCTTCTCATACCCTGTTCATACTTTCTTCTACATTCATTCTTTGCCAGATTCCAGTGAGTACAGCAATTTTATTAGCCAGTACTTGACTAATGCCAGCCAAATTCACCCAGCAAAATCACAGACTAAGCCTTTTGATGTTTTTAAAGTCAGACACTCCAGAAGCCTATCTGTTTCTGTGGTGACTCTAATGCTGTCATACATGGCCAAAATGTTAGAGATGGTTATGTACATGACAGTGAGTGTAAACTAATGGTTGTTATGCGTTATGTTATGTTGCTAAAAAATGGACTCTGATTTGAGAAATGAAAATAGAAACTACAGAAAATTGCAGGATCAATTAATGTCTTACGTACTGTGTGAACACCACATTCAAATGCACTGTCGTCTCAGTCCTGAAGGATGTCATATGTGAGCACTGTTGCAATCTCTGCAAACTTAAGTAAACAACCCATGATGTTTTTATGGAAAGGTAAGTTCAATCTCCATACATGTAATTTATTTGTGTCATATGTGTCATCTCACTCCCTTTATTCCAGTGCTCTGTAAGTTCTGAAATCTCACCTCACCTGTACTATCTCATGACAAACAAAGTGACTGGACATACAGAATTACTTGGTTCCACTGTAATTTAAATCTCTCTATGTGAATTTTAGGCCTGAGGTTATGCACCAAAACTTTTTAATAACCCAAAGCTTAAAAGATTTTGGAACCATATCAGAGAGTAACACGTTAAAAAAAAAATCCCCTGTACAATCACAATTCCAATCATCATGAAACAGATGGTTTTTTCTTTACAATTAAAATGGGTAAATATATGTCAGGATGTATTTAAAGGAATGCTTTGTAAATCAACACACCCCGAAGCCATTTAGAAAGTTTTAAACAATTTTTGTCTAAATGCCGTGAACACTTCCATATAAAATACTACTCTAGTTGGATTGGGTTTAACAGTTGACATCCAAATCTTATTATCTGTAAATGTTAGTCCATATAAATTCCACTAAAATCTGACTCCAATTAATTCTTCAATCACACTTAAAAACTACAAACACCCCCCCTCTCCAAAACAAAGTTTTACATGTCAAAAAAGGATGATTATAGTCAATATCACATAGACCATTTAATAGGAGACAGAGCGTGTCGTTGTTCAACCACACAAGATGTGGTCTGTGTAAAAATCAGTTAAGGGGGTCCATCACAGTCTCCCACATGCAGCATCATTGTGTGCAATTGTCACAGTTTGCCAAGTTACTCTCTTGACTGATAGAATAAAATATAGCCAGACTCTGAATTTTTTGATATATCAGAGGTCAGACCATAGAATTCTTCAATAGCTTGAGCATCTATTTTCTGCAAAATAAACAAGAAAATTGAATGTGCTGTTAGGTAAAAGAAGTACCAAACCTGGATCAAATGACTGTGTAAACACGAAAGACAAATTCAGTTACTTGTTTCAGGGTAGCAATTAACAAATTCTGTTTGCCATTTAAGCAGTGAAAGGGTAACATTCAGGGGCTAAACCCTACTGGTCTCAGTCATGGGAATCAATAGGAATGTTGGTCTTGGTGAACCTAACCGAATTAGGTATTTTCCAACAACAGCAAGACTCCTTGTAATGCAGTAGTGAACACTGCTAAAACACATAAATGTGACCACGTGACCCCTCCCTTCTGAAATTTCCAGAAACACTCCTCAAGACATGGCTCATCCAGTGCCCCACTGCTTACTTTCTTCCATTGGATTTACTCCTGGTAAATAAGACTTAAGACCTCAGTTTTATGAATGTGCTGCAAAGACATAAGGGGGTTGCTTAGGAATGAATTGTAGAATGCTCAGAGTCTGTAATAGCTGCAGGCCAGATCCTGCTCTAATTTACGTTCAGACAAAGCTAGATTGATTGTAGAATCCACACTTTCTTCTAACATCTAACATCCCAATTGTTCAAAAATTAAAATTCTAGAGCAATGCTAGCTTTACCTAATCCAGTTTTCCCAAGTGATGTTGCCAGGGATTGCAACACAGTTCATGGATATTTTAAGTCTTAATGAATTAAATTGATTTTATTAGATATAGAAATAATTCTAAATGAAACCCTTGTAGTCTGGTATTAAAAACTGATGTTGCTCTGAAATAAAACAACCCACTCTGACACTGACAGAAGAAGAACTACAGGATGAGTAAGTTTGTTCGCAGCCCACAACAGAGTTGTGCTAAATGTCACATTACAAGTGAACTGTGTCTCTGCAAACTAGTAACCTGCACACAGGTCTGGATCAGAATTTTAACCCCAGATAGAAAACAGACCATAAACATAAAAGTTGTGCTCATGACCTTCAGCATACTGACCTCTACAATGTCATCATCAAACAAGAGCCAAAATCCATGACTTTTCACAATAGTAATATAATGCCCCCGATTCGGCCCACTAGAAAGCAAAACACACAAACCCCAAAATATTAGAAGGTACTATTGAGTCCATTTTTGATAAGTCACTTTTCTATATGCAAGCAGACTGAATTATAACTAAATGTTATGAAGAACATAGTAAACCCACCCCTGGTGGTTCAGTAGACATTTACTCCTTTCACCTTTTTACTGAACTTTTGCAAAGGCTTCATAACTGGAAGCTAAATGTATTTTCATCTGTGCCAAGACCATTTTCAAATTAACCTATAGAATAATAAACAATTTGCTTTTGGCAGGCATCAACTACTGGAAATATTTTAAAGATGTAATGAACTAAATTTATGGGGAAAAACTGCTTGGTATGAACTGTGAATATTTAGCTACATATAGTCTTTGAGAAGAGGGACAAGTCATATTCTTAAAGCCCCAAGGATTTTTGTTTTCTTTGTATTTGACAATACCCCATATGTGAAAAGCTTTATTAAAGCTATCATTTTTGTTGCCTTGACATGAGAACAAGATAATCTGTTGCAGGACCTGCATGCTTCTTGGCTTTCACAGAGTCCTGGTTCCCAAGTTCTGTAAGTGGGCTCTTGAGAAAGGAGACAGCTCTATTAATTCAAAACAGACTTGTGACTTCTGGAGGCCTGAGACATTGTTTTTCGAATGAGTACAGATTTACTATGAGGGAGGGTGGCTAAGAGGTTCAGGCCACAACACAGGCAAGTTGGGGCAGCAGCACAATTTATGACCTCGCTCCCATTCTCCCTGCATTTTGTCAGGCATGCCTCTGCCCTTGGCAAATGTCTGGCAATAGCTTGAGATATACATGAAAGTATCTTACCTTCCACAGTGAACAACAACAGCTACCAAGTCATACATGCGATCTAAGTTGACAGCATCGCCAGATGTATTGAAGAGACGTAACTCCAGAGGAAATACTACACGATAAGACAGCTTAGTATATCTGTGCAATTGTTCCATATACTTGAATCTCTTGAGGTGTAAGGCAAGAATCATTGGCAGTTTTTTTACTCTCATCCTGTGAAACCATTAGAGTGCATGTGATAAAGCCATTTTGTCTTTCTTTAATGAGTAAACGTTTGCATTATAAAAGCACTTTGTAAGTAACAGTAGTCAAATAGCAGTAGCTTCTAGATTACAACACATGTAATAGCTTCGATTTTGTCTGTTAGTTCTTTGGCCCACACAGAGAATGTAGCTGGACTGTAAAGCTTCTAGGTATCTAAACACAATAAATATTAAGCCCAGGAGGGACATGGTGAAATAGCCTGCTCTTTGCTTACCTTTTCTGTGCCTCTTGTTTACTGCAGCAAGTTTCACAGTAGTATTTCTGTTCACTACATAATGTCTCTGTGTTACTGAAGTCTCTGTAAACAGACAGAGTTATCAGTTTTTAAAGGATCTTCATACTTTTGCCCCACTTGGGCTGATGAACTGAAACCCTAAAAAGACACACAGGATCAAATCCTCTCTCCACTGAACCCAGTTTTCTACATCTGAAGCAGCTCTACTGGGGATTGCATTGGGACTTTAGGCATCTGGTGGTTATGACAGACCTGTATTAGGAGCTGAGGCCCTCCATACTATCTCAAACTATCTCAAAGTGGGAATTTTACCCTAGCCTATTACATGTTAAGACTTGAGTGTAGTCACTCAATTCATCCAGTCCCTTTTAAAATTATTTGCAGAATGGAACAGCTTCAAGTGCACTTCTATCATCCCCAGATAGCTCACATTTTATGGTGCCCTTCTGTAAGATAGGTTTGAATCCTCTTACATAGAAGAAATAAATTGAACTCATTTTTCTGCATCCTCTAACCTCTTGAACAGTCTTCCAGAAGTTATTTGATTATACCTTCTTCATGTCTAAAAAGGAAAGTTTCAGCTAGTATAGAAGGCTTTTTAAATCCTGAGTAAGTAAATATGCTCAGAAATTGTTCTGGATTGAGCTTTTGAAGTGATAAAAGGAGGAAAGCTGATTTGATAGTGTCTCTTAGTTCACAGAGAAGATTTGTCAAAAGTCGCCGTGCCAATATACTTTGGAACAGAATTGTAGCTACCTAAAAAGCCTGAACTGTAAAAAAACCTGATTGATAGTATTTTTTTTTGCCACCTCTAGTGTTACACTGCAGCTGAGCAGGTGCTTTAAGAACTGTAAATGCAAACATAACCACCTATCTTCCACTTTAAGCACACAGGTTTTCTTGTGACTTTGGGCCTTAAATAGATATATTTTAAGTACAAAACTGTCCTTTTGTACTTGATTGCACCTACATTGTATCTAATAATCTTCTGAAATCCAGGCAAATTCAGACCCATAAATAATGAGCTCCATTCTACCATTACAGTTCACATATATGGAGGCTGAAGCTGCACTGTCTGCAAGTGCAGACTGCTTTCACAGTAGGCAGCACCGAAATTATCTTAGCAAGGCAAAAGGAGGATTCTAGATCATTATTTCTTCCTGGCACCATCACCACAGGGGTTGATGAGAAAGCTGAAGGCTATATAGGTTGCGATGGCATAAGTAGTAGAATTTATTTACATAAGTTCCTAAAAGTTCCTCTTTATTATGCTGTATGTTTATACGACAGGGAGGCATTCATATGGCTGAATATTATGCTGAGAATGCTTTTATTAGTTGGGTTTTTTTTCTTTATATGGACAAAATACATCTCCTGAAAGATAAGTTGCAACAAAACTTTGTTCATAAGGACAATTTTCTACCTTACAGAAAAATAAAGCACGATCACTGGAATGAGTTGCTTCAGTGGTACATACTGATCTCAAATATCTGATTTCACATTTGAGTTCAAAGACAAAGTTAACTGAATTCAGCCAATTCCTCTGAAAAAAAAAATGTTAACCTTTCAGGGGATCATGAATGAAGAGATGAAACTTCAAAAAAATATTAGAGACAGGGTCTATGTGGGGGGAATGCGACAGTGCAAGATTCAGTAGAATGTGTTTGCGTTAAGGGAAGAGTCTGATGTTTATTTTTAAAGCCTAAAGTGTCAATTTAAAAAAGACCGAAACAAACAACAGCAACAAAAAAATCCCCCAACAGGCTTGGAAAATAATTTATTTGTTTCCTTCCTCCCTCAAAGCGAAGCAACAGAAATATTTTTCCTAACATAAAGAAACATGTACAGATGGTAGGAATTTGATAAGTATGGGTTTGTTCCATGCCAGGCCTCCCACGAAAATTAATTAAACTCAAAGTCTTTCTGAATTCTTTTTAAAATGCATTAATTATTCTGAAATTGATAATATCTAACATGATAAGTTGACTGCTGTGGAAATTGCACCTGTGAAAGCCTGAGAAGTATGCAAGTACTTGATAAGCTGAAGGACATTCCCTTACATGTCCCCTAGCATTTCTTCTTTAATTCTTTTGTCTTCTACTTCAACCTGACAGACCAATTGCCCTATTCTACCATAGTAGGTGAAGCACAGTCATGAAACTTAAAGGCACTACTAATACCCTTATTCAGCACATATTAATTCCTTTTCTTGCACAAGGAACAAAACTGGTTAACTCTTTCCTTGTGGGAAGGGAGGTATGCAGGTGAGGATTAGATGCTTTTGCTGTTTTACAACTGCAACTTCAGGAGCTGTTTCAGCTAAAGAGAATTTTCAGCATGGCACTTCTAATAGATGCTGAATAGATGAAAACATGGGATTGTTGACTGGAGTTAACGCAAAGTCTGCATGTACAAGAACTATAGGTTTAAGGAACTTTATAGCTACTGATCTAGTTCAAAGATATTTCTAACTCTCCTTTTCCATTAACAGGCCAATCCGCATTTTGCTTATATGATATTTTAACAGATATTTTCAAATACACCTGCTCAAGCTATACTTATTTATAATTAATCTCATGTGCTTTCATAGCCCATCTCTCTGCAGCCTCTGTACTAGTGTGAAACCTGATTTCTGCTGTGTATATGCATAAATAATAAAAAATTTCTGTTTTAAGAGATGAGAGAGTTCTTAGTGGAATGAAAAAGCACAGATGGACAGTTAAAAGTCAGGATCAAATGGACTGGTAAACTTTGCAATTCCTAATAGAAACACAAATAAGGATATGTATTATATTTGTTATTAAACTTTCATTGTTTCAGGCTCCATTTCTTACCCTGTAGAGTCAGACTATGCCAGAGGCTTGTGTTCATTGGACCTTTTATGTACACAAGGATCTTTTCAATCTGAAAAGCTACAAGAATTACTAAAATAATATTCATCTGTAGTGGCAAAGAAATTCTTTCTACTTAAATGTTACCTTCTACAGTTTTTCTTTAAGTAAGATATCTTTTCAGTGCAGTAGCACTTAAAGCTGTAAAGACACAGTAAAGCATTTGTTATAAAATAAAGAAACAGCAAAGTTCCCCCAAAGAGTAATAACTTGGCTGTTCCTATTACTAGAAACCACAAGAGCACTTACACTTCTTTTAATAATGCATAATACCATAGAGCAATGAGAGGAAATCCATATTATAACTGAATATTTGCTTTCTAAACAGAAGCAGACATGCTGCTAGTGTAAAAACCAAACAGAATAGATGGTGATGACTTTCTGTTTAATCTGCAAATAGCAACCTGCACCTCCCACCTCAAGAAGAGAAAAACAGATTTTTCTTCTCTTACTTCCAAAAGGAACAATGTGTGGACTTCAAAATGTATGCCATGCTATTGGAGTAAAGGCAGATGCTGTACTGAAATGTATAAACAAAGTTTTAGGACATCCATTCTTCTCAGGACTGTTAGTTAGCTTTCTGGTGACATATTGTGCCTAATTTTAGGCAACTGCACTTCAGGTAAGATGGAGTTCAAGAGAGGATCAGTTGGAGAGAAGGCCAAGGAGTAATGGATGTGAGCAGAGATCTAGAGAAGATCGTCTGTGAAGGAAAGCTTGAATGACCTTAGGCTGCTTAAGAAAGTGATGACATTCTTCCTGTATGTAAAAGGCTGCTGCTAAGAGGAAAGGGAGTAACCCCTGGTTTATGTCCAGAGTACACCAGGCAAGTAGAAATGGGATTGAACTGAAACAAGGAAGATTCATGTTACACAGTGGGATAAACTTGTTAGTAGTAAGAACAAGAAGGACTAAGACAGATAGGCAATTGAGCTACCACTGATAAAAGATCTTTTGGAAAAGGTTGGACAAGCATCCTATCTGAGGTGGAAAAAGGGGCTAGCCTCTTGTGGTCCCTTTCAACTCCACCTGTCAATTGCAGTAGTGCAGATGCAGTTCTTCCACATCCCAAGTTACAGCCACTTGGTGTTCAGTAGTGGGAATTCTATAAAACAGCCTTTCCAAACAAAATATTTCCAGGAAGCTTAACAACTAAGTCAGTGCTCAGTCTCCAGTAAATATGTATGAAGGAACCAAGTAACAACTCAAGTTAGAAAGGACCATAGAAGATTCACACTTCAGCTTCCCTGAATGTCAGTGTGATTTCAAATCGACTTTGAAAATCATAGAGAAAGGCAAGTAATGCTAACAAAACCAAGTTCAAGGTAATGGTACAGTGAAGAACTTAAACGTGTGCAAATAAAAACCTGTAGTACTAATACCGATTCAATTATTGGTGACCAGGAACAAAAAAAGAGATGGGAAAAAAGAAAACAAGGCACATTTTCCCAAAGCTTCTCTTCAGTTTGCCCCCCTTTCAAAATGAGGCTAGTTACTGCAGTGTTAATTACTTGAGGACTAAGCACTGCTACAGTATCCTACAGGAGACCGAACGGAAGTTGAGGAGGAAAAACCTTACTGGATTTAGCACTTTTATATGTAACAGAAGTTACTTAGTACAGTTGTGGTATCTGCAGAGAAATCACTTTCTGACTTACAAAACGGTTAGTACCTTCTCTCATATGCTTTCTCTTTTTGTAACTCTCAGCTTAGAGTGAGGTGCCAGGCAACCCTTCCTAAGTATTCCAGAATAAATGTTACATGCAATTTCAAAGTTGGTAGCAATTTTGCAGCTTGAAAGAATAATTTGACAAATTGATACTCATTACCTTAGAGCAGCAACATAATGCCTTAAATGGTTTATTGTATCAGTGCCAAAACTCTGGATATTTTAAATCTCTCAGAATAATACTCCATGAAGTCCCAAAATTATTTTGACCTCTGAAGTATTTGGTTAATAGTTAAGAATCTACTAGGAGCAGAACTGAGACTCAGAGTAAAACACTTCTTGTAATTTTAGACTGAGACACAGAATAGAAATTTATATGGCAGATCTTTTAGACTTAAGAGATCTTTTGCCCTCTAGGGACTCTAGCACTCTCTGCAAAGCACTCACTTAACTTTTAATACACACATAAGTCCTAATCAACAAAGCTCTTAATAAAAGCTTAATGATAAGCACACTGAAATCCCTTTGAAGCCAATTATTCTTCTGCAGCAATTCTTTCAGATGACAAGGCAATCAATTATTTTACCCAAGAGATGATTTTTTTTCCTCTTTCAAACACATATATTGAAAAAGAAAAGTGAGTAAAACAAAATACACTGATGTATCTTTTGTCATTAGAGGAAACATCCAGTTTACAATCTTTTTCTTCTGCTTAGAAAATGTTCAAAACCCAGTGCTATTCTCCTCTTTTCTGTACCTACGAGACTTGGAAAATTTAGCAAACTCAGACAGAACTATCTGCCAGATATACTCATTTACCTTAGACAGTGTGTAATTGATGTGTTCTGCTCCACATCAACAGAAAGGTCAAGAAAATCTTCATCTTTGCTACTAACCTGTTACAAAAAATATACATGTAAAACAGAGACTTAGTAAAACACCATACATCTAAATGCTGTTTGTATCTATGTGCAGATGTTAAAGGTAGGGCAACTTTTGCAAAAGTAAGTTTCACAAAAATAACTCATTTCAGTGCTTTTTTTTTCTCTCCTAGTTCAGCATGACTATATTTATTAGTAGCTCTACAAATCCAGCTTTCATACAATTTAACTGCCATCTGTTCCACTTCTCCAAGCCCACCAACCATGGATCAGCGACTGCAGTCTACTGCTCATCAAAGCAGGGACTACCATCCGCTGTATTAGCTGTGACTGGTGCATTAAATATATTTCCTTGTTATGCAGTGTAGTCTAGTTTCACAGTTTATGCCCTAAGAAATTATTTCCATTAGTAAGAAAGCAATGAAAATATCTTCTGAATAAGCATAATTTTTAACCATGCTCTTTCCAGTGAGTATTCAGAAGGCTGATGTTACATTCCTGGTTAACACAGCTGCATTTCTCCATTGAGTATAATTTTGATTTAAAAATTAAAAGATTAAACCTAAAAATGGAAACAAATAATATTTTGCAAAATAATTTTGATTTTGCCAATGTTTTTTAGACAAGAGCTGAAAAATTATCATAATGTTTTTATTTTAAAAGTAACCCCAAATATTTTCAGAATGATAGACCTCGGCTTTTTGCTTTGAAAATGATTTTCACGTAGAGTGTGTAATCTTGAAGATGTAACAAACAAACAAACAAAAAACTTATCCAAATGGATAATTGTTGTAAGACTTCAACTGAGTCAAAAAGACTGCAGAAGTACTTACTGCACAAGAGCTCAGTCATGTTCAAAACAACTAATTCCGTTTATAAAATGCATGAATACTCTGTATTTTGCCTGCTATTACTGCATTTTCTTAGAATAGCTAAATCAGATGTTAGGATAGTGAAGTTCAAATCAAGAACTTCAGTGAGCATTTTGAAATGATCGTTCTGATGCAAGTCCTTCAGACCCAGATTTCTGCAATTCTATGGATGTGAAAGTAAGGTACTACTTTCAGCTCATCTTTGCATTATGTCAAAGATCCCATAAATGTGGCGAATGCAGTCTTGAATCCAAAGGAGTACCTTTAGTAGAGAGAATGTTGATATTATCAAAGATGTACAGAGGCATAACATACACCCAATTAAAATGAACAGCAGTTCTCCAAACAAAAGTCCTCCCTGAGACATGATTTGACCCACAGGGGACAGAAACCACAAAACTGGGAGCAATCAACTGCAGTTATAAGTACACAGCTAGAATTTGAAAGATACAAAACTTCAGAGAACATTGTGTCTCTACAGCTGGAACTAGAGTTCTGTCAGATACACTGCATGTCAAGAAAGAAGTTATATACTTGGAAAAGTCTTTGGCAAGTACAGTATTTCATCTGAATCCCACAAAGAAGCTTGGAATTTTGTTATTGATTTCATTACATCAAATATTTACCGAAAGGGGAAGATGAGTTAGTTGGAGCTGGAACATTACAAAACTAAAGGTAGCTGGAAAATCAGATTCAAACTGAATCCTTTCTAAGTGAGAATAAGAACTCCTGGATTCTGAATGATTCTTCATGCACTGCATATGAATATTTTAGCAAAGGAACATCTCTTTAGCTGGTTTACTATTTCCCAAAGATTTCAAGACACAATAATAGAAGAAAAACAAACTGGGAAACTGTCCTGGGTAGTATACATTATTTCTCCATTCACTGGAACATATAGATAAGCCTTCCTACAGCAACAATACCTAGCGCATTTTTTTCCATATAGCTTGATTACTTTAAATTACAAAGAGTATTGTGCAGTTTTGCTGTTCCCAAGGACACATCCTGACTTCATTAAAGTTTGTCTGAGTAGACACTGGATATTAGTTTAAAATTAGGACACAACTGTTTAAAGGAATTTGCCAGTTAAAAGCAGTTCTATGCTTTCACTTATTTTAACTTGCTATTATTATTGGATTTTTATAAATGAAACAGAATAAAGAACTATTTTTCAATCTCTCTTGTATTTTCACTATACAAGCTTGTTCCAAACTTGGTCTAGCCTCTTTTTTCATGTTGACTATCATTTGATCTCTTTCTTTCTAACCCCCTCTGACACAAATCCCTGGGCAAGTCATATTTTCTTGGAATAAAGAACATTCTTTATGATTAGAAATATCAGAATATGTTCTTTTACACATCTGTAGGACCCAGGTAGGGTTTATCTCACTGAATTTCAGCTGTCTAAAGTTATAAATATTTAACCTCAGCTTGCTGTCTGAAGATACCTTCTCTGGGCACCTTCTCCCGTCTTAAAGCAGACAGTCTAAAGTTGCATTTCCTTTGGAGGAAGCAGCACTGGTCTGAGTAAAAAACACATTATTCTTAGGTCATATCAGTTTGCTGGCCCAGTTCACAGCAGTGCTGCACCAATTGCAACAACTCAGTAACACCATGAAACCAGGACAGGCTGTATGGAGGAGAATACTGATACTGCTGAAAACTTTCTGTTTCATGAAACATCCTAGAAACAGATAAAGAAAGTATCCTGCAGGAGCTCCTTTGCAATTTCCATCACCGACAGAGGAGCTGATAAAACTAGTTCATCCTTGACACCTACCTTTTACAAAGCAAAGGTTAGGTGAGGTTGATTCAAAACTTTTTTGAAAGCCACTGTCAATTTTCTCCCCAAAACATCTCTTTTTTATCTGTGTTACTCTTTGACATAGAAACCTCACAGAGAGGAACTTTTGTTATTATTATTATTATTATTATTTCTTTTTACTTTTAAGTAGGAGCATGTGATTAAAAAATACAGAAATTGACAGCAGACTTGTAATAAGGTTCCCTAACTAAAACTAATTTTTACTCATACTTCAAACAGACTTCAAACTGACAGAATCCTCTAGAAAATATTAGGGAGATAAGGAAAACACACGGTTTGTTAATAACAAACCCTCCGCATGCCAGTCACAGTCCTAGGAATGAATTAACACAAATTCATCTTAACATTCCAGTTATTCATGGGATAGATAGGAGTATCTTCTTCAAAGTTACAATAATAAGGAGGGGTATTGATTAACTCACAAGGATTTTAGCTGTAGAGATATGTATTAGGGCAGCAAGACTTGGCATAGGCTAGCCAAGTAATGCTTAGAAAAGTAAATTTTTAGAAAAGAATATACTCACTTCAAGAAGTAAAGTCTACAGGAATATCCACAATTCTCAGATGTCTGAAAAGATTCGTATATTTATATATATAAAATGTATCTATCTATTAATGGGCAACAACCAAAAAAAATCTATCCCAATGCTTACGGTTTCACAGTTCAAACATCTAGTTTCGTTAGTCAGTGTTCCCTGAAAAATCTCATGCACCCAGGTGAGCTCTTGCTTATTGTTCTCTTCAGCTTCATTCATGTTGCCATTTTTCAGTTTCCCGTTTTGCTTTTCCTGTTTCTTCTCCTCCTGCAATATGTCTGCGATGGTGTTGAGCAGGTAATTTAAAAACTCATGTGCATCCTGCTGCATGTAGTTGTCAAAGAGATCTGTGAAGAGGACAGTAGAGATTTCTAAAGTTAAGTAAAACATTCCCTTCAAGAAAGCAACCTAAATTCATTATTTCTTCTCAAATACATAAAATCATAGAATCAAACATGTTGAAAAAGACCTTTAAGATCATCAAGTCGAACCTATCTCCCAGGCCTGCCAAGACCACCACTAAACTATATCCAAACTAAATCTCCCCTGGTGCAGCTTGAGGCTGTTACCCCTTGTCTTATCTCTTGTTACTTGGGAGAAGAGACTGACCCCCATCTCACTACAGTCTCTTTCAGGTAGTTGCAGAGAGCTATAAGGTTCCCCCTGAGCCTTCTCTTCTCCAGACTAAACACCCCCAGTGCCCTCAGCTGTTCCTGGCAAGACCTGTCCCCCAGACCCTCCACCAGCTTTGTTGCCCTTTTCTGGACCCACTCCAGCAATATCCTTTGCTCAGCATAGTGTTTAGAATTGTGCCAAAGAAGAGCAGTTCTGCAGTCATGCTGGCTTCAGTGAAGCTGTTTTGGGGAAGGCTTCATCTTATTAACTTTAGCTGACTGAAAGGTTGTGTAGGCTCCCACTATAGTCAATGAAGAAAGCAAGAGAGTGATGCCTCCTAAATTAATTCCTTAAACCAGTAACTCCTTACACTAGCCACCTAACTTCAGGTGGTCCTGACTCCCACCCATACATTCCAAGTCCCTCAGACACCTAGGAACATCATAAAGTTTGGAGAGTAAGACACATGGCAGGGAAACAAGACATTGAATGCTGATACATACTAGTGTACTGTGTCTGGCTGGGATGGAGTTACATTTTCTCGCAGCAGCCCATACAGTGCTGTGCTTTGTGTGGCTAGAAGGGTGTTGACAATGTCAATGTTTTGGCTATTGCTAAGCAGTGCTTACTCAGCATCAAGGCTGTTTCCAAAGACTGGTAGGCTGAGGGTAGGCAAGAGGCTGGGAGGGAAAATAGCTGGGACAGCTAACCCAAACTGACCTAAGTGATATGCCATGTTATGACTTCATGTTCAGCAATAAAAGCTTAGAGAAGAGGGAAGGGAGGGGATGTAGATTCATTACTAAGATGTTTGGGTTCTGAAGGACTCAATGCACACCAAAGCCCTGCTCCCCAGGGAGTGGCTGGAAATCACTTGCTGATACAAGGTAGCGAATAAATCTCCTTTGGTTTTGCTTTTTCCCCCCCCCCTTAATTATTATTATTAAACTGCCTTTATCTCAGCACAGAAAGATTTTCATCTTCTTTTCTCCCCCTCTCCACTTAAGGAGAGGAGTGAGAGACAGGCTTGGTGGGCACCTGGAAGCCAAGGGTAACCCACTACAAATGGCAATAATAACATCACCTCACAAAGCACATTTTTCACACACAAGTCAGATGAGCAGGGACTTGTCTCTGCAGTAAGAAATGCTTGCAGGAGGAAGAGAGAATATCTCAGTGGTGATTTAGTACAGATTTCTCCAGTGAAGGCTCAATTTGCCCACCATGTAAAAGAAAAAAGAATCCATGATCCCAGAAATAGGATCATAGAATCACAGAATAGTTTGGATTGGAAAGCACCTTAAGGTCACCTAGTTACAACCACCCTGCCATAGGAAAAGGACACCTTCCACTAGATCATGTCACCCAAGGACTAGACCATGGCACACAAGGAAATGTGTATTTTTATCCCCCTGGCTCCTGAAAAAGCTCATGTGGGTTTCCTCTGAAAACACTGGACAGATCCTTTGCCTTTGCAGTGTCTAGCCTGGACTCATAAGCAGGTTAGTACACCCTGAGTCTGGTTCTAGTTTTGAAAAGATGCAAAACATAAGATCCAGTCCCTAAAAGTGATCCCAAACAGTGTGGGGGCATTTATCACTAGATGATTCAGAGCTAACTTTGTCACACTTTCTAATGCTTGCTCTGGAATGAACTGTCTACCCATTTATATGCTGTCACTGGGAAGCAATTTCTTCCAGGTGTTTGATTCGTACTTTGTCTCTTCATTCAAAGCTCCTCTGTTTCTAAGCATACCACCCACAGTGATATGAATCCAGGCCAAAATGGAGTTGTGTGGCAGGCTTCCTTATTTCAAGATGTTCCTCATATTGCTTAGACAGAACTACAAGATCAGCCATATGCTGTTGCCAACCTAATGCTCAAAAAGGGCCTGATGTTTCACAAAGGAAGGCTGTGCTCATTTCTGAGGACAGGAGCAGTTGACATGTAGTTCACTGAACACCCCTGCACATAGTTACGTGTCCTGCAGGGTGGTTTTGGACCAGTGATGCCTGTAGCACTCCTAGTTTACACAGTTTCTATGCTGCCAACTGCCTTTAGTGTTTCTCTGTGCCGTAACTACAAAGAGGTAGTTAAAAAGTTACAGCAGAGCATCACCCTATCCCCAGCCCTAGCTCACTGTACAGTGTGGTCTGTCCCTCTGTGCTCTGAAAACATCAGTGGTTCTTGCACCTTTGGCAACTTATGAGACCTGATATGATTATTCCAAGCTTAGTATCATGTACATAGACACCAAAATATTAATATCTAAACACAAAAAGTAATGAAAGTCATTTATAAATTTAACCTGAACATCTGATTAATTTGATCACATTGCCCAATATTTATTTATACTTTCCTGATCAATGTATGAATGTCTAAGATTACTCCAGTTTTACACTTACCATTCTCTTTTCGTAGCCTTGATATGAACTTCTTTGGTGGAATAACTCCAACTTTCTT
The DNA here is from genome assembly GCF_012275295.1 of Melopsittacus undulatus. Lineage (NCBI taxonomy): Eukaryota > Metazoa > Chordata > Aves > Psittaciformes > Psittaculidae > Melopsittacus > Melopsittacus undulatus. The sequence goes on from NC_047533.1 coordinate 27,965,680, forward strand.
CTTCTGAGTAGCAATACTGTGAAAAAGATCTGCCAGGCAAGTCAAGAGATTTTCCTTCTTTTTCTGTTGGGCCTTGTATGATAATACATTTTCCCGAAACGGCCGACAAAAATACAGTGCCTGCAGCACGGAGTTACAGTAGCAGGTGTTCCCAAACTGCCATGTAAAATCAAAAACAGTCTTAATCCCTGTGCATCACAATAAAACCAGTAGTTTCATTCAACTTCTGGCTCCTGTGCCCCTGTCACATACCAGCCATTGTGCCAGGCAGCAGCTGTAGGAATATATTTCCATACCCACCCCTGACACTACACAGAAAAAAACTATGGTGTTCTAAATTAGCTAGGATACAAAGTAAGTTTCCACTTGCAAGACTCTATTTATTGTAGTGGATCTTGTTAAGCTTGTTTCCATATATTAATATATTCTTGCTGGCTTTTATCTTACAGATCAGTAGCAGAATGACTAATGTTTTCAATGGAAAGAATTACTGTATCTCTTTTATTTATATGGGAATAAACAAGTGATGAAACACCCTTCTCGCTTATACTCTCCTTAGTCAGATAGAAAAGCTGCTTGCTCCTCAGAGATTCTGCTGTACTTAAGCTTGTACATACTTCCATCACTTCCTCTCTCACATTGCATGGCTAAAATAGACTTTTAACTTTATTGAAGTGTAAGTTCTAATCCCTGGAAACATTCACAGAACACAGATAGATTCTCTGGGGGTATATCTAGCTTCAAACATCTGATACAGTTTTGCAATCCATTTTGCTTAAAATTGAACCATGAGCAGCACTTTCTCAGGAAAAGGCAATCTTACCTTAGAATGGGATTGGGAGAGAAAAGAAAAGAAATAGGAGTAGAAACAAAAGTTTAAGTAACATCAGAACCATAGTTGTGTATACAGTTTGCCTAATGAAAATCGTACTTACATTGACCAATCCAAAGTAGTGTTCATTGATTGGAAACTGCTCTGGGCCAATGTCTTTTTCCAGAGCAGAGGCATTGGTGCCCTGAAAATAAGGAGGAAGAAATTATTTCGAATAACAGTATCATAACATAAAGTTATGGACAGCATTGAGATAGGAACTAGTTTTTTCCTTTCAGCTATGATTAGCCAAGCTAATTCTGTCTTACTAATGGCAGGTATGACAGCCACAGGAGCTAATAAAAACATGTGCGGTTCTAGGTGGTAGAGTTGGCTTCTCCAGACACTCCAGTAATGGCTGCTTAGAAGTGAAGAGGTGACAACAGTTCTCACATCCACCTCCCCCTTATTTTTACTGTGTATGGGAACGGTTGTATCCCATTACCCTCTTGCATCATGAAGATACTTGTTGATCTTAAGCAAACCCCTGAAAGTTATCTTGGACAAACCAGTTCCTAGATGTAAGGCAGGTTTTCTAAGAATGACATACTCCTCTGAATCCCTTCTAATTCATCAGCAGCCTTTAACAACACTTGGGCTCCAGACAGAAACCCAGCTCTATGAAAAACATCACAACCATTAAAAGCAAGTGTAATAGATCTTCCATTTTGTCTTATCTGACATCAAAGGGTGCATAAGCCCAAGCACTCTTGTATCTTAATCACTACCTCAGTGTGGGCAAGTTATGTTCGGCTGTATCTTCATTCCAACAACAAAGTTGCTTTCACAACTACTGGTGTGTGAAGTACTACCACTAATTTTGTATGTTACCTGTAATTTTGCTATATTAAAATACCCTTTTAAAAAACATTTTAGTTACAAAGCAAGCTAGCAAGCATCACTCCTATCCACTCTACAAGCATAGAAATCACTGTAAGACCTGATAAAAATGCTGTATGTGGACAATATTCCCTATCAGTTACCAATTTTTAATCTGCATTAAAATTGCTTTACTGGCATCATACATTTATTTACTTACTAAGCATGCTCTGCAGTGTGAAGCATTCATTAATAGTGCCTATAGTATTTCCATCACACAAGAACAGCACAGTTGGTTGACTTTCATAACCCCATGTAAAATGCCTCTGTAAACATGTCAACACAGAAAACATCTGAAGACTCGTGACATTTCCAGTGTTCCTGACTTCAATGTTTCCTGTGCTCCATATACTTGCTCAGAGACTCAGAAGTTTCTGCTAATCAAATTGAATAATTTACTGTTCCTTCCTCATCTTCTTCCTAAATCCCGATTTGTGTTTCTCTACCGCACCTACCATCACCACTGCTTGCTATATGATGCTATTATTTCATGTCAACTCATCAAAAGAAGAGGATTTTAGTCAACAGAATCAGTGGTATGAAACTCAGCACAGGTGCTGGTTGAGAATTTGTAAGCATTGAAAGTAAAGCAGCTTCTTCAAGCTGTCAACTTCCAGAAAAGCTCCAAGATTTTGTATTTCATATCCTCACATCAGCTCTCTTTCCAGTCTCTTTCTCTCCCCCCCTAACCCTCCCCCCCCCCCCAGAGCTCATCACTCAGACCAAGTGTGTGATTTCCCAGACATTCCCTTTGAGACTGAAGTACTTTACCTGTGCAATGCTCCAAGCAAAGCTAAAGGGATATTGTTACTATCCTCTGTTAACCCTCAGTAAGAAATCTGTAAAAAGGAATGATCTATACAAAGCAATTATTGGATACCTTTCAATGGGGATGACAGTGTGATAATTATGCAAGTTCCATATGAAGATTACTTTCTTTGCCTGGAAAGTCAGCCTTGCCAAAGATACATAGATTCAGCAAAGCATCCAGTTTCCTGAGAGGGAAGGAACTGGTGGACATTTGCCTATCTGATATAACAGTGAAGCAAACAGCCACTCTTACCCTCAAAACCTTGTCTGATGAAAGAAAAACATGACTATAGAAAATTAATGCTGCTTCTGAAGAAAGGTATCTTCAAATTAATACTCATTGTACAGCATTCAGATCAAAGCAAACATTTTCTTCGATTACACTTTCAGCACTCCAGTCAAGTTCCCAAGCATAAGTATGAAATGGGTGTTTTTCCAGCTTTGCAGGAAGTATCTTCCACGCTGAAAATAATTCTCTCTAGAATTCATAGAAAATACTATCTCTAAAAAGCAACCTCCTACTCTTTCATAAACTACAGGCTAGCGTATGTTGTTAGACAAGTAGAATGCAAGTGCTCTGCTAACTAGCTGCTCCTCCATTACTCATTTGCCTTTCCTCCAGGGCCAGGGTTTCTTACTTCAGAGGACTCCGGATGGTTTGCAAACCCTTTCTAGCATTTAAATAGTCTTCTAAATATTGTGAGAAAGAGCAAGAATCAGGATTTACCAAACAAAATTATCACTGAAAACCAAACAAATCCATGACATGCACTAACTGATCTCCATATAAAATCCACACAACACCTGGAAATTTCCAAAGTGCATGTTGTTGAAGCTCACCCTAGAGCTTACCCTAGAGCTTTACCTTTCCAAAACCTGGCCTTAGCTGCAGCAAATATGAAACGAAACACTGAATGCCACTTTGCCAATAAAAGAGATGCTAAATACAATCTTTAGGTAAACAGACATAACTACCATGGACTTCATTACAAGTTGTGGCTTCTCATATCAAAGGCTATTTCAGTCTGGTTTATTTCAAGGTCTCCAAAAAGACACTGTTAAATTTGCAGCAAAAAATAGAGTAGGATGACAGGTGAAAGGTACAGAGACCAAATACTTCAAAGTAGAACACATCTCTGACATGGATTAAAAAAACCTGTAGACAGACTATTTAGTAAACTCAGACCATGCCACATGACATATATATGTTTTGCATAGTAAGTCTCCTCAAGAAGCACTTGACCTGATGGCAGATGAAATGATTGGAAATTTTCTAACCAAAGTGCACCAGAAACCATGTAACCAAGCCAGGTTTAAACTAGAAATATTATGTTATTGGAGACAGGCAATTCAGAACTCAGTTTAAGCCAACCACATGTAATATGGAAAACCTGATAGCCTACAGCAAAAATCAACCATGACTATTTAATATGGTTTTATAAGCATGGTTGTGCTTATTCCCACTTTCAGCAAGTCATTTTTGTCACTTCTGCAATGAAACCTCACTCAGACAATTTAAATGCAATCCATTTTCTACGGTTTTATGAAGAGTGCTGTGCTTCAGCTGGGAGAAATATCCTACCACTGCTGAATCTACTGTAGTTTCACAAAAAACAGCAAGAGTGGCAGTGCAGCCACAGAGCCTGAAATGAGGAGAGACCACATAAGTCAATGACCATGAAATAAATTCATACCATGGTACAGAGACAATAAAGAGGACTGGCTCCTTAAAAGAATACACTAATGAAAGAAATACAATGAAGTGACTGAGGTGGCCAAACCTTATGAGAACGAGAACTAGGTCAATGTGGAAACTCCTAATATGTATTCTGTGGTGTTGGTGAACCCTGACTCCTCTGAAGTTTTACCACTTAATTAAACAACCAGTATTGAGTCCTTATAAAATAGCAAAGACATAGGTTTGAAGACATATTCAAGCATGGGTCAATTCAGGCTAAGCCAAGATTTCAACCACAGCATTGCTTCAAAGACATTCTGGCCATATGACCTGTATTTTTCCTTTGTGTTATTTTGCTCTGGGCCTTCTAATGGATAAGACTGGCAGTTTTGTTTTCAGCTGAAATTTCTGATAGTGTTGCTAAGAATTTAATTTGTGCTTTGCAACACATGAAACAGATTAAGTAAAAAAAATCTCCCATTCCTTTTCATTTTAGAATGTAAACAAACCTACAATGCAGGGAAAAAAAACCTCACATCAGATTAGATCATTAAATCACATGTAGCAAAATAACCTAAATACAATTATTCTATGGAGGACGAGAAACAAAACAGAGATAATATGAAGAATAGTGCAAACAAGAAATCAGATTAGACTAGACTAGTGTGATAGAGGGGTAAAAATTGGCACTAACTTTTGAGAAATATGCATGTACTTAACATAAATGAGTGCAGTAATGAAATCAGAACTTTTTGTAGGTGACCTGTTGAAAACCTGTTAAAATAGGTTAATAAACAGAAACACAGAAGAGCTTCAGTTCACATACAGCTGTGAATTAGATCCTTTTTTCTTAGTATTCAGGGAAAGTAAGAGCAATGTACTAGAAATAGAGTTGTTTTCTGAAGGGGGAAAATGAAGACTTAAGACAAACTAAGGATGACGTCTAGGCTGGTAGAAGAGAAATTAGAACAAAAATAGAAATGGCTTCAGGGCCAGGCAACCAGAGTTTCAGGATTTTGGAAGGCACAGCATATGGGAGGGAAGGGAAAAAGAAGATACAGACAGATGTGAAAGACCTCCTGGCCAACAAATGGCAGTGCTAGATAACTCAAAAGAGAGGAAACAACAACAAATAAAATCCCAAATTAGCTCCCAGAAGCAAAACAAAGGAAATGAGAGTAAGAGAAAAGCGAGCAATATCATACCATGCAGTATATATGCGTGCAACTGCTTTCAACAGACACATTACCTGTCCTCAGTGTTGGACCTTGACTATCCTCAAGGACAATCTCAACTTTCAGAGAGGTAATGCGAGTACTTGGAATAGCTGAACCAGACTTCTTCCAAACCCATAGATACTAAATGGCAAACCTGAAATGTTTCTGTCACTTTTAAAATGTAAATCCCACAAGATGGCTGAACTTCACCAGATTAGCTTTTTCCTGTTCTGCAAAGAAACGCTTCATTGTTTCTCCAGCAGAGATATTTTGGCTCTTTGTTCCCACAAGATAAAAGGGGAAAGATAGGATGCTATGAAAAATGTAGGGGATCATAGTAAACAATAAAAAGAGTTTTTTCCCCTAAACAGTTTTCTGATCATTAAGGCAGATTACAAGAGCTTGAAAGCAGATATCTGATTTGTTTTTTGCTGGATGCACTAAACTACCTCTTATCACAGAACTAAGTGTTACATACATCGTAAATAACTTTTGCTCTTCACTGTGTGGTTACCAAGAAACAGATAAGAATTGAGAGGCTTGAAATTCTGAACCACTTACTTAAAATCTTGGACAAAATGTTTAAGGCACTCAGTCTTATATAGCTTAAAAAACCCTTGGTTTTCTCAAAGCGCAAAGCAATCAAGTACTGGAAGTGAGGTTCTAGTGACATGTTGCAAGCATGGTATCTAAATCTAGTAGCAATTTGTTTAAAAATCACCTTTAAAATTTCCAGGATTAGACAAGCTTTACCAAACTGCAGCTCTATTCTCTCATGAGTCTGTCTCTGTTCCCAGTTCAATAGTTCCTGGATTAGTGGCACTCAGGCTTTTGCTTGAACAAGTAGCAAAGCCTTTTATTTTTTGTTTTGGCCAGTTTCCTTCTTCAGAATACATGACCTCAAGATGGCTTCACAAGTGAAATAGAGACTGAGGTTTGCTTACAGGCTATAATTTCTTCAATAACATTTTTTGTCTGGGTACCCAGACTGCATACATAGTGCATTCTAAAGGCAAGGCACCCTCTAGACTTCATCACAGCTGCACCAGCTGAAGTACTCTGATAACCTGGAGGCAGAAGGAAGAACATCTTCATTAAATCTCAATATAACATGAGCTATGAGGTCTGCAGTTATGTTGCAGGGCAGGCTTAGAATTCAAAATTATCTTTGACAGGGTTTTTCTTTTAGAGAAGTGCTCTAAAAAGTAGAGACAAGCGCAAGATTCTGCACATCAAGAGCAGAGTCATCCGTACATGCACAGAATGGGAAACAGCTGACCAAGGTATGAACAATAGGAGAGGAGATGAGAGGAAATAGTTTAGAAACTACAGTGCAATGTAAGATGAATAAGCATCAGCTATGCAGTGCTGTTTCAAAGAAACACAACAACAAATGTTGACAACATAATGAAATTCCTACAGACTGGAGCCTACAAAGTTCTTAAACTTCCTTGTTTAACTTGTCACTGGCAAGACTTCAGGCAAGACCTTACAAGCAGGTTTGGGCACTAGGTTTCAAGAAGGATGAAGCTAACTGAAGAGAATCCAAAAGAAGGCAGTCAAAATGAAAATCTCAACTCCAGAGAAAAATGACCTGTAAAAAAGGTTGAACCAGGTTGTGTTGCATACAACAGAACAGACTGAGGCAAGGCAGGACAATATTTTCAAGTACATAGTTTGCTACTAGAAGAGAACCAGACTGTTCTCAATCTCAAAGGTGGACAGGACGGGAAGTACAGGTAAGACATTGGAAACATTCTAGTCATGAGGACATTGAAGAATTGGGATAGGCTGCCTAGAGAGATGGTGTAGTCACTACCCCTGGAAATCTTTGCGTTTGACAGAGATACATCAGAAATAGCACAGGTTTATCAATTGGAATGCCAGTGTAGAGTTGGAGACTTTATTGTCCTAGGACAGTTTGAATGCAACTCTTATTAAGTCATTCATTGTGAAATCAAATTAAATAACCACAAAACACAACATCCAGTAACAGCTAGCTTGAAACCATCAACACAGCAGTGCTCTCTGCAAAGGCTGAACGTACCTAAGAACATGCTTATAATGGAGCCACGACGGAAGAGATGAAAGCAGAAATATTGATATACTATGGTGTTTAGAGTATATAATATATAAGATATACTATGGTGTTTAGAGTGTATAATATATAAGATATACTATGGTGTTTAGGGTATATAATATACCTAAATGTATATGAGTGTATCTACCAAACAGCCAGCCAAGGACAGTGTTTTGAGGCTAAAGGAAGATCAGCAGAAGAGACTTTGCTGCCTGCTTCTCTGACTGGCCGTGATTTAACACCACAGACTCTTCCAGACACACACCATAGGCTCTTCCAGCCTATCAGAATCTCAGCTCCTCTGTGGCACTTGCCCACCACACAGTTAATCAGGTTCCAGAGTCTGCTTTTAATGCCATCTTCTCCACAATTCAGACTCACTCAGCCTTTCTGAGCTATAATTAAGAGGTTCCTTTATTAAGGTATTTAGCAAAACCACTGATTTGCTATTTTTAATTCAGCAACTTGACGTCAAAGACAATAAGTATTTGAAAGAAACACACTGTAAACCACACATTGTATTCATTAATTGTCCTGTTTTGCATATCTTCTATGTGCTGGTAAATGTGAGGTATCTCAGATGATACCTTTTATCAGAAGTGATCTGAATTCATTTGGAATCTTCCATTTACTAAATTGACAGAACACTCTGAAGTGTATGAAGTGGATTATTTGAAATACTATTACAAAATTATGAAAAGGGGGAGTTAATACCTGTTATCAACAGAGCATTAAAAGGTATTTAAGAGAAATATGGTCTGCAGAGTTTGTAGCCATCTCTGTAAATACATATGTCAATACATTCTGAAATGGTTAGATGTCCTTCACTGTACATAACAGTAATATCCGTAGACCGCAGCTGCAGCATGAGGTTAACTCAGAACTTCAGGCTGTACCAAAAGCTTACCAACAGAGAAACACGCTGCAGAGGATATCAGTAAGTAGCAATCTTAAAATGCCAGCATGCCTATCTACCTTTGAATCAGAATTTTCCACCTGACCCATCAAGTTATCTCACAGAAACAATACCAAAGAGGATTATAGCATCACAGGGGACAAAATAGTTTGTGTCTACCCAAGGGCTACATGGTACTGGGTGTTGGTATTCCCTCAAACAGGCTTTCTTCTGTGTATCTTGTGCTTCTTCACATCTACCGTACCTGTCCTACATAAAAGCTGATGATTGCCTCTTTTGTGCCTCCTTCTGTGATGAATGTGATGTGCAGACAAACTGGATGAACTCTCACAGTGTCTGAAAGGCAAGTAAGTGGAACCCTGGGGACTAGACCTCCCTTTTCAGAGAGGCTGGCCACTGTGTCCACACAAGAGTCCCTCAGATTCCTTTGGTCACAGTTGCCTTCATCACCTCCACCCCAGCAAAACTAGTTTCAGCTCTCTGGTCTCATTAAACAAACCAGTGCATAATAACTAGTCCTGTTGCTGTTATAACTGGGGGAGGGGGGGTCTGGTAAAAGGCAATAGAGGAATTTTCTTTAATTCTAGAAAGTTGTGCATTTGAATACTAACTATAAATGAATGTGCCACGTGGAAAGTTTGCACATTCTTTCTTACTGATTAGCTCCTACTGTGTCTGCCTGAGCATGTGAGAGCTTACACAGTGAATATGTAGTACTAGATCCCTTTTGCAAGCAAGTTAAATACTGTTGCTGGTTTCTTTGGTTCAGCTGTTCTGATCTTGGAGAAGACTGAACCTCTACCGTCTTCAGGAGGCCAAAATTACAACCTGAGATACTAGATCTCAGGCAGTGGAACAGAAAACACACATCCTAAAATGATTACTAGCCAGGCTTCCTTAAGCTAAATTCATTCAGCTAAATTTCATCTATTCTACCCCTTCAGGACATGAAAGTACTTGGACAAACAAACATAAAAACTTTGTCAAGAAAGGACTACCGCTGAAAGCATACTCTGTGTAGCATTCAGAGCAGGACAAGTACTTCAGGACCAATTCCTCCCTCTGTCTGTCCCTCCTCCTTCCAAGAAAATCAAGCAAGCGTCATCCATGCATTTTCTTTTTGTAAAAGTAAAAAAACCCAAATCACTAAACAAACAAATAAACTGAACACAGCAAACAGCTGTGGACACTCTCAAGTGGAACTGTAATGGAAAAAATATAAGGAACAATATTGCTGTGTTCTAATAGCTTAAAAAAAACTTAGAAACATACCATCATGCAGCATTATTTATCAAAATATACTATATTACCTAAGAATTATTTCCATTTCTTAGTCCACAAATTGTAAGTAGTACAGGAACAAGGTCTGGGAATTAATGTCTTTCATAGATTTATACATGCCCGAAATCAAACTAGAACTGCAAATATTCAGGTTCTATACAGGTAAAAGATTTTCTTATATGCCTCTAACCTTCCAATAACCCATTCTTATATATGATCCCATTCTTATATATGGTTGTCATAGGTCCTCCTCCAGACAAGTGAGTCCAAGTCCAGTACCTTATCTAAGGAGACTCATTTGTGGAGGAGCCATGATGCAGTGTTGCCAACACTTCCAAGAACTTATATTTCCCTTACAGCCCTAAATTCCTGTGGCTTCCTGACCTTTGGTTTTGTTTTTTTTTTTTGGTTGTTTTTTTTTCCTAGGAGAGCTCCCAGTCTCTGTGGATTATCCAGAAAAGTCTAAATGTGACCAGCACAACACAACATTGCTAAAAGCTAAGTACACATACCCCAAGGAATATGTAGCTTTAAAACATCATTACCGCTAAACCAACTTCACCTTCTGCTGCAGTACTGGTACTATGAGATAGAGCTGCTTTGAGTTATGAGTTCTTGTATGCCTTTCCTGCCTGAGGCTCTAATTCTTCCTTTCAGTCTCAGATGGTACTGTTGCAGGATATACTGGCAACAACAGCTGAGCAGAACACCATTAGAATAACCTCATCAGTTTTGCTGTGAATCCGTTCAGTCCTTGGAAGAAGTATACCAAATACAAGTACACCTATCTGAAGTGCATGAGAAAAATCGTGGAGTTCCTAGTACTTTATGCCAATACTGAAATCTTACAGCCACCTAAGAGGCTCCAGCTCCCCTTCATGTGGTGCTGTCTTGTGCAGTACACCCACCACTCATCAGCAATAAATTCTGGAGCCTGCCTCAGAAGGAAGTTGAGCACGCTCAGGTCTTCTATTCAGTCCTGTACTGTTTCTTAAACCTTTATGTGCAATATCCCTGGCTCACCAGGCACAGGGATGGGAATTATTAAGAATAACAAAAAGTTTAGGAAACTACTTATTGTTGGCAAAGAAAGGTGGGCACGATGATTATTTTACCCCAAGTCTAGATTTCATAGTAAGTCTTTTTAACACCAAATCCAACGCTCCATCTCCGCATTTCAGAGCGGGCACTTCAAAGGGAGGACTGAGGCTTAATTCAAAACTATGTGTGGGATGCCCTGGCCATCTGGTTGGGAAAAAAAGAGCACGCCTGCTTAAGTGGAAGTATGGACATGTGGAAGGGGAGCAGGCAGCAATCCACACTCCATCCTCCAGATCACTGCTGATGACCCCACAGGAGCCAGGCCTCTGGGGCTGTTCCTGCTGCCTTAGCCTAGATGCTCCATTCTCCATAGCCCATGAAGGGTGCATGTGGCATCACAAGCACAAGGAGTGCTGGGGCACCACATGGAGGGAAGCTGGCAACTGCATATAGCTGCTCTTGAAGAACCTGGAAATAAGGGGCAAAAATACATACTAAAACAACAAAATGTGCAGAAATAGGTTTCTTTTCTGGTTGCACTGGGGTGCTTAGCACACACCTATTTCTTTGGCAAGTTTATTACTGCCTCACTATATTAATAAACCTTTGACAGACAAAGTTTGAGTTCTCCCTTTCCCCACCAACACATTTCCAAAATCTAAACCCAATCAGATGCTCCAAGTTTGCTAGGGTTAAAATTACACCCAAGAACAATGCAGAAAGTGTCCTTTCAAGTGTTCCTGGGAAGGAAAGTGGCAAAATCTGAAGATAACAAACAAAATAATAAAGTTTTCTTATTTCTTCCTAGTTGCCTAGTCTGATTTAGATAAAAGCTAAGTGATTCAAAAGTGCTTAACAAATAGTAGTCCTCTCTGAGTGGCATGCAGTGCCAACTAAATCCTGTTAGATCTAAAGCCAAGACTTTCTGGAACAGGTACCTAGCATCAGGGTCCTAAAGCGTGTAATCAGACCTATAAACATCCTCGGTGTCTGTGTAACCTGGGAAGCTCCTGGCTCCATGAGACCACAGCATGCCTGCCTGAGATTGTTAAACGGGATCACTGATTTAATGTGGATTCAAAGCCCAGTTCTGGGGTTTTCGCAGCATCACTAGGGCAGGAGGAGAAACGGCGGGCTGTGGCTCCGTCTGCAAAGCGCATCGGCTGGGGCCAGCCCTGCTTCGAAGGGCCCCTCACCGGCTCAGCATCTCCCGTCCCTCCCCGGCCCATTCACGAGCTGTTCCGAGAAAACTCCTCGGGACATCGCCAACTCGATCCCAGGCACGTCCCTGCGCAGCCTGCACGGCTGCCCCGCCGCCGGGGGCAGGGATGCGGTCGCTTCCTTTGCCTGGCGCCCCTGGGGGGAGCCCCCCCGCCGGCCCCTGTCGGGCCTGCCGGCGGAGGGGCTGCGTGCGGCCCCCACCCCCCGGCCCGGCAGCACTCACCATATTACAGATGGAGGCGATGTTTCTGACGGTCATTAGTCTAAAGGTTGCAGCGATCCCGCACCGCCATCTTTATAAGGTGAAAACAGCCCCGCTCATGGTGGGAAAAGCGCAGGAAGGGAGAGGGGGCGGCGGCGCTTTCTGCTCCAGGGCTGGGATAAAAGCAAGAGGAGGGGACAGCACAGGCACCCTTTGCACCCGCAGAGCGGCGAGGAGGACGGAGCTTCCCTTCCTCCCTCCTCCGGGCGAGTGACCGGGAGATTCAGCACAGCGGCGGGAGCAGCCGCATCTCCGCTCCTTCCGCCTCGGGCTCTCGCACGGTCCGCAGGGCCCCGGGCTCCCGCTGGATTGCTCAGCCGCGCCTCTGCGCCAGCCGGTACCGCACTAATCTCTCCCTTCCTCCTCCTCCTCCTCCTCTCCCGGCGGCTGCCGCTCGCCGCTCCATTGCAGCGCCGCGCCCGCTGATCCGCTCTGACAGCGCTGGGCAGGGAAGGTCAGCGGCAGTGCCCGGCACCGGGCACCCCGGCGGGGCGCTGCCGCCGCAGCAGCCAATGCGCTGCGGGGAGGAGGGGGCATGGAGGGGGGGACGGGGGTGCATCAGTCCCCGGGCCGGGAACAGCCACAGGGCTGCAAAACTCGGGTTCGGTGCACGTTAAGTCAAATGGGCAGGGGGCAGGTGAGGGACGGGAAGGCAGAGCCCAAGCAAGCCCACACGAATGTGTGGCAGTGCCAGTAACACTGTAACCTAGAACACGATCTCTTCGCCTAATCTGGGGTACGCAGGAACCCAAGCACTACAAACCGCAGATCTGGAATGTCACTTAATGCCCACAGAAGGTGTTTTGTATTGCCATTCATGCAGATAGCACTTATCTTCAAGAATACCGGCTTGGGACCATGTCCGCACCACACACCTTAGTGCCAAAGCGCATTCATACAACACCGTTAATGTGATAATCTCAGTTTGTCTTCAAGTACAAATAAGTCAAGGCCCATGCCTTTCTCCAGGGCAGAGTAGTAGGAGTGTATAAAACTTACAGACGTGATGATAATAGGCACAAGGTTGTTAAATAGCTAACTTGAGGCCACACAGCAAATCGCTGAGGGAAGAAAGAATTAAGTTCAGCTAAGGCAATGATTCATCTTTGAATTTCCCATTTCCTTAGCAGATGTTGCTGTTCTCAGCAGAAGCAGAAGGCCCATTTTTTGTTCCTCTGCAATGCTAAGGAAACCATTCAGAGGAACAGAGAACTGCTACCATTTCTACAGGCATCCCTGCTCCTCAGCACATGGGAGCATGGCAGTGCTTGGCTACCCTTTTTACTTCATAACGCTAGAATACAGCAGTTTCAGCCTATACAGCCTGGCCCCACAGGCTTTATTTACAGCAAACATTCTGAAGCCAGTATTTTAATTAATTAATTAATTTCAAGAGAAGGTCTATGATTACTAATAGAAATCTGACATAGGCAGTAGCATCTAAAGATAAATTCCTACCCTGAGAATGCTGTTAGGCAAGTGGCCTCATTCCAGCTCATTGCGGACAAGTGCCTGCTTCAGAAAAAAAAATCAAATTTGACATTAGTTGGCATCCTTCTGTTGACAGTTTCAGCAATGAAACTCAACATGGAGTTGTCACAGAAGCAGAATTTCTTCCCTCAGTAAGTTGGATTAGTTATATTAAATCATTGCAGAATTTTGAAATAGAGGACAGAGAAAGATTTTTTGGACATTATGAACTGAAGGCGTCAAGGCTGCTAAACTGCTTCATAAATGCATAAATCACTATGTAAAGGGGGCATCAGATGTAACGCTGAGAAAAACAAATATCTTTGGCATAATACTATGAAGTTTGTGGTCCTGCATTATGTGTGAATTTTATCCCAAGTGTTTAATTTGCTTAAATTCTGAGGACTGGATAATACATAACATCATAGGTTTTCTCTATGTATGTAGCTGAGGGAAATGTGAGTTAAGTCAAGGTGTCATTTCTGAACTGGCCACCCTCAGCCTCAGTTCTGAAGCAATCAAGGCCGATTGGTCTCTGGTACATTTCTAAGCAGCCTGCAGAGTACTGCACTACAGCTGGGTTTTAAACTCAGATTCCTTTTATTCCAGAAGCCTAATGGTGTACTCTTTGCTGCAGCTCATTTATTCCAATTCACTGTAGAGAATCATACTTGCTGTCAGTGAAAGGTTATGAAGCAAATTAAGGAGTTTGAAAGGTGATTAAAAAATCAAATGAAACAAAATGTGGTAACTTATTAGTTAAAATAAAGCCATTTACCTCACATACATTTTAATGTCAAGCACATCATTCATATAATATGAACCCCAGAGAAATTACACAAAGTAGTTGAATGAAAAAATAAGGAAAAGGTAAGTGGTACGTTCATACCTTTGCTTTCTCACTGATACCAATTACTTCACTTCAGGATAAAATTTCAGGTGGTTTCTGTTTGTTAAACTTCCTTTTTAAAAAAAAAAAAATAAATTAAATTGCTATTAGTTAACCATTTATTGTCTGTTCAAGAAAATGACAAATGTTGAAAATAAGCATACTTGGAAATATGCACACATACATAATTCTATGAAGAATTTAGTATCATTACCCTTAGTGCTAATAAAAATACTTTAAGAGTTGACACATTTCATGTCTTATTGCTGAGGAATCATAATAAAAATAAGAAATAATGCACAAGTGTCTACATGCCAGTTGAACCATAGTTAAGCAATGGCTTTTTGCTCTTCAGACTTGTATCAAATCAGGAAAGAAGAAACTTTCACACTTGGAATGGGCTGGTGAGTGTTTTGTTTTTCTATGTTGTCATTTTCAGGCCTGGAAAGTTTGTTTCTGTAGCATTTTGAAGATAAAAGGTGCTAAGAAAAGCAGCAAATGCTAGTTACAAACATTATAGGGATTCTATGAGTAAGAACAGTGAACAATTGTTTCCACTCTAAAGCATTGCTCTATCTCTTCATAACAAACAACTAACCCTGTGTTTGAGTGTTAGACAAAGAGAAGGAAAACTAAAGACTATTTATAACCTAACTGTGCTTATGTAATTTCTGTTGAAAGGTCAAAAAATGTCTCCTGCATTAAACTTTAGATCAGTCTTGGTTTCATCTGGTTATACACTATAACATTTTTATTTCACTACATAAAATAGGAAGCTATTGTAAATATCCTCTTTGGCTAGCCGAGGCTTGGACTTCTGTAACATTTTCCATCTGACCTTCTCAGAGTACTTTGCAAACAGTCTCTTAGATTTGTCAGATTGTGGGTGGCAAGTTAATATTAGCTTCTTTTACAAAGCAAGAAAACAGGCAGCAGAAATTTAGCAACTTGTCCAAAGTTACACAGGAAAGTTAGTAGCAAAACTGGGACTCAAATATCTATCCATGTTGTGCCACAAAGAGGATATTGCACTTCCTCTCCAAAAATCTTAGAAAATTCCACAGAGGGTTCATTTATGTTTTTCTTGTAATAAACTGTGGTCCAGAAATAGGTAATCATCAGTTTTGCTGAACAAGTGTTTGGAACAGAATCAAATTCAGGATACATTTCCAGGCAATTAAAGGGATATTTTAATGGAAAAGGCAGCTAAAACAATACTCAGGTTTTCCAGAAGGTGGGAAAATATATAATAAAAATTGAAAAAGAATTTCAATATCCAAAATGTTTTCAGTGCCAACAACGGATGTTTAGAATCTTACACACGTTTTTTATATCTTGTAGTCACATTAAATTATGCTTTACAAAAATACCAGCATGTCTTTAATGGAATGGTCAATATACAGATACAAGCATGAGGACTAAGGATTTTCCATGAAGCTTGGCCTCCACTGCAGAACAGATTGGGAGCTTTAGCAGAATGCCAGATGCCAACTTGCAGTTCACAGGCTGAGGCTGTAGTGCATTGCTCACAGCAGGTCCATGGAAGCCACTCTGTTTACACCTGAAATTATAATGGGAAGAGCAAGTTGCAGTCCCTGAAAAATTCATGGCAATCCATAAGAAATATGGGGAGCCTCCCCATAAATTTGGGGTGCCCTTAGTCTAAAAAACAAAAACCAACGTTGGAATCATTATTCTTTAAAACTGTCAGCTTCAAAGCAACCCCTACCCAACACTTTTACAAATTACCGTAACTATTCTATGATTCTATGAAATTACTTCTCTTGATTTACAATACAGTAAAATTTTACCTTTAGAACCCTAACAACAGCAAATTCTCAGAAACTGCTCTTTTACAGAAGAAAACAAAACACATTTATGGCATCTAACTTTGGGGTCTTTTTTGGGGGCAGCAGACATCAGATTTGAAAGTGAAGGGCTGCAGAATAAAATAGATGCAAATACATTTATGTCAGGTTGTTTTATTTAAAAAAAAGAATGAATAGGTAGAAGGGGCTAATATATAGTCATATAGTTATATAGTGATAAACATGAAACAGTCTATTTTATGTAAAGGCAGTTGAGGCCTTTAAAGTCAGCTTGATGCTCCATAATGGTATGTTATTATCTCCTAATACCTCATTCCTGGCTTTTTTCTTCCTGCTTAATTATGTTTCAAAAAAAAAAAAAGTATTTGTAGTTTTGAACAGTAGCAGTAACAGAACTCCTGTGCATTGCTTCAGCAGTTTACATAGCATTACCCTTCCCTGACACTCACTACTCAACCAAAATTATTCCCTAATTTTTGTAAGGTAGAAGCTTGAAGAGTGGCCTCTTTCTCAGGTATTTTATTCAGCAAGGGGAGTTCACTAGAAAACTTTACTGGCATTTTTCTTACACAAAATGTGCTTTCAGTTGGAAAGATACTTCTTGAGTTCTAATCATACACATTGGCTAGAAAGAGGTAACCAAAATTTTTTGCCATGTGAGTAATTTATCAAGTTAGAAGAGACTCACTGAGTAGTACAAATAACAGAAAACTTAAGTTTCTAACAGAAATGTACTGGTATTTCTGCCTCTGGAAAGGAAATAACAATTCTGTCTTGCCCTCCTCTTCTTCCCTAAAGATTCCATTTATTATTTTTGTTCTATTCCACAGGCTCTAATTTTAACTACCATACACTCTGATGACAAAATAGAAAGAGTATTTTGACAGCAGACAGGCTGTAAGTGGCATTTAGTCTATTTTCAGCATGAACTTAAAATAGTCTTTTCATTTTATGCAAATTGTGGCATAAATTAATCCAATTACATTTTATTACATTATCGCATTGCCATCTCAAAGTTCTAATCAAGTTAAAACAACAACAACAAAAAGGCTACATTGTAAAAAAGGCTGTCACATTGTAAGGTCCCAAACCTGCCAATTATTTAATGCAGACAGATAGTGTTGTCATCAGCAGAGGCTGATGGTCACATCAAGGTTTTACTTGCTTGGTGTTCCTTCATATCAGGTGTGGAAAAAGACTGAAATTTAAGTGAAACTGTAATGACAATTGTGCATCACGGTGAACCCAACATGATGCTTTTAAACAAATGTCAGCTACAAGAGGTATCAGACCAAAGATTTTGAGATTCAATTCATGCATCACACAAAGACAGACTTGATTGATTAGAGCACCATTTTTCAAGATTTTAACAACTATGTTCAGATCACCACAGACTCCTTAAAAAGCTCAACACTAAATTCACAAAATAACTAAGGCACTCAGCTGCCACTTAGCTAATCTCAAAATGCTTCTCCAAATTCTTCTTCATGACTGTCTAAACCAGGAATGCCCTAATGTAAACAGACTCAATAATATCTACTGGCATGGTTGACCAGGTGTAGAACCTGCTAACTTTGCACACTGAAAAGAAGCAAAGACTTCTTCATCATGAGGTGACCAGTGTGGAACAAAGGTACCACCTAAAGTATCTGATTCTTCAGTGTAGTTCTTGTAAAAACTTCCCATACTACCTCTCCCTTTCTATATTCTCATGTTCACTATTCAAGTTCCCATGATAATTGAAGTTCCTGTAAATTCTGTTCACAAGACCTGCAACTCTCCTGGTTAACATCCAGGATCCATCTCAAAATTAAGCTGTGCTTGGACCCCACAGTAAATGTGGGTTTTCCCGCAAGTCCCCAAGATACACAGAGTTGGGGGCAGACTCAGAGCCCAGCTGAGAAGTTTGTACACGTTAAAATTAGAGGCAGCCCATTTCCTCCAACAAAACAGAAGCAGCAGATCTGCCTGCAGTCTTGTAGATAGTAACTCAATGGTTACAGCACTTGCCCAGGAAACAGAAGAACCCTACCTGCATGTACAGAGGATCAAATCCACATCTGACCCTTGCTAGGACAGTGATTATTCTACAGGGTAAGTTTGGGAAGGGACAGACAGGTCTGGTAGCCTCTGCATTCCTTCTCTTGAAGTTGTGCCACTATCAGACAAGAAAGTAAGATTCATGGAGCCAGAGAGAAGGGAAACAATGCGAAGTCTGTATGGGGAAGACAGAAGAAAGCTTGTGCAGGGGAAGAAAAAGGAGTAGGATTTTATCTGAATGATTAAAATTCTCATCTAGGATGGATACTGATCACTGATTTGCTGTGCTAACAGAGATGACTGTTTACATTCTGCACTGGAAAAGAAGAAACTGAGCATGACATACTTCCCACCAGCACACACAGTAAAAATGTAAAGGTTGGACGCCAATTAGTCTTTTTGGCTACATTACAAGAAAGGACTGATCCGACTTATGTGTCTAAGTGTAGAAAATTCTCATTGCAGAGAACCCCACTTGAAATAATGTGAAGTTCGTATCCATTGAATGACTTACCTAGAACCCCAGCACAGCTTTTGAACCCTGATTTAGTCATAATAAACTTATCAGAGCAGGGGTTATAATTGCAACCTTTTAAGAATCCAGAATTAGACAGAAGAGGTAACTAGAAGCACTTAAGAAACAGTTTCTAGACCTATCACTTTATTCTGACTATGTAACTGTTGCAGGCTGAACCAGATCAGTTTATATCTGCTGAGGGTAATGTAAACACTGCGGTCAGAAAACCTCAGAGGTAGTGGGCCAACCTGTTATTTTCTTTCTACACAACTTAAAGGTTACTTTGTTGGTAGCGACTCAGGGTGAGCCAATACCCACCGATTCGCATGGAGGCAAGAAGCTATGGATTACCAGCATCCACCTCTCTGTGAAGCAGGGACTTATATTGAATTCAGAACTGCACAGGAACATAGATGTTGTGGTTCCTACCAGCTTTGCTAGGCAACATTCAAAGTCTCTGTGCTACAAATTACTAATTCCCAGTTTATGCTAATCTGTTTGTACTCACCGTGAAACCTCATAGTATTATCTCCAGGCAGGCAGCATATCTCAGCTGAGGTAGCACACTAGCTGTTTTGTACCTATGTTGTGCACTAACTCGCAGGACAACAGGCCTGCTTCCACCTGTGAATGGCAGGTGTGTTCTAGAGCGAGCTGCATGTGCTGTAGCATCAGCAAAGGTATTAGCACTGAGGCTTATTTCAGTACTCTTACACACAGATCCTAAACCTCCTAAAGCAGGGCTCAGTTAGGAGTTTAGACAGAGATCAGAAGTACTTAGCTCCTCAAAACCGCTACACAGCTGCTACTTCACACCGAAGACGGTTTTGTTTCTCTGTGTTAAAGACCTCCTGCTCCCTGAAGTTCGGCCTGGGCAGAGAGCGACAATTATGTCCCAGCGAAGATTAGCGCCTTGTCATGACATAGGCCGCGGGTCCGCCCCTGACTGACCGCCGCAAGGAGAGCGACTGAGTCACCGGAACGCTCCTCCCTGAAGCATAAGGCCTCCTCCCCACCTCCGACAGCAGCGATCCGGGGGAACTAGCCGTCTCCTTACACAACACAGCAACCGCTCCCCTCAGGAGCTGATCGGAACACCGGTACCCGGGCCAAATGCCACACGGTCCACACGCAGCTCCAACCCTACGCTCTAGACATCACGTGCTCCAGCTCCACCAATAGGCAGCGGCGCCCTCCCCAGCGGGTCTCGCGGGAGCGGCAGGATCCTATTTAAGGCCCTGGAGGCGCTTTTCTCCCTCTTTCCGTGTCGCCTGTCGCTGCGGTAAGGCGGCTGCGGGAGCGCCGGGTTCCTGACGGGCGGGACAAGGGGGCGTCTTTGCTGGGATTTTCCCTTCACATCTTGCCCTCCCGGAGCCTGGCGGTGCTTCGGGGAGTCAACACAGGGGGATAGATTACCTTTCCCTCACAAAAACCCAGTGCGGAGCCTTCTCCTCCGCCCTGCATCCTGTCGTGAGGCACAAACGGTCCCGCTCCCTCCCTTCCCCGGATCCCCTCCCTCTCCGGGCTGACTTCTCTCTCTACCCCCCGCAGTGTGGAGGGACGAAGGCAGCAGGGAGCGTCTCATGGCACCGGCAAGGCCGTCAGATGGCCCCGAAGGCTTTGCCCGCTGGGCGGCCGCGTCTGGCGTGAGCAGCAGGCACGGGGTAGTAGGCCTTGCCAACGGGGAGCGCTGGGGATCTGGAGTCGTGCCTTTGACAGCCCATAGGTAAGGGGGGCACATAAGGCTGACCACATCTCTGACTCTAGGGCTGATTAGATGAGGTTTGGCATGTCAGAGACAGGGCTGTGAATCTGAGACTTCCTACCACTTGTAGACAAACTTACCTGAGAGTGCTGGTCTGCATTACTGTGAGATGAAGTATTTGTCTATACTTGTACCTTTTACTTATAAGTTACACATATAAATCTGATTCAGTGCATTGGATTAGTGGTTTTTTTTTATAAACTGCATCAGGAAAAATAGTCATAACCTGCAGTGTTCAGGGTTCCAAATGCTGTAGGCACTTAAGTTCAAATGGACTTGGCAGCTTTTCAAATAAGCAGAAGTCACTGGTTGCATAGGCTTTTGGCCCAGACTTCTACTATGTCTGCAACAGTAACTTGGTATAAGTTTTGGTTGAGGCTGTGTATCATTTGCTACAAGATGTATATACCTTGTATAGGAAAAATGCAACAGTAAATTGCCTGGTAAAGATCAGTCTGTTAAATCTAGAAATATACAGCTTGCTTAAGGATGGTGTCAACACAAAGCAATTTAGGCTAAAAAAAAAACATTTTTTATGATTAGTAGTATATTTTTAAAGATGTTAAAAGACTTATTAAAACAATCTTCAACAGACTGAACCAGTGGCTACTTTTTGCACTAGGCTGAGATTTGAAAATGAACTTTGTAGAGTATGCCCTTGAGAGCAGTTAATTCAGCACAATAGCATAATAGGGGCTTTAAAAAGGTCTGTAATAGGACAATATAAAGTATTACGGTTTTAAAGTTTTCTTTTGTTTTGTTTTGTTTAGAGGCCCCACTTAGCAACTTCATGTTTGAAATATTCTAAATGTGGATATCAAACCCAAAGTGGAAGCAATGCTCAGGACTTCTTAGGAACATATAATACCTTCTGCTAGAAGGTAAGTGTGCTCCTGTCTAATGACAGTTGCAAGTATTTTTACAAATTGCTTTCTGACAATTCACAAATTTCAAGGAATTTTTAATACCTCTTTTGAGTAAACTGCAAGTTCAGATCCTAGTTAATAATAATTTTAAAAAATCGTGCTCCAATCTACTCCCCTTTTATGCTTTGCCCTCTTAAGTCTTGCAGTGTCTTAAGTGGCCAACACAGAGGGGTATAAAAGTTCTCTCTCAAACCCAGAGATGAGGTTGAAACTCTTCTTTGGATCATGCTGAGAGAAACACATTCATGACACTCCCTTCCGGAAGCTAGTAAATCAGCTTCATTAATAGCTTATAGGTAGGCTTTGATCTGTCATCTGATTATTATGCTATCTAAGCCTTTGTATCAATTTCATGTAAACCTTTTTCAGGTTTCTCAAGTCTGGTGCTTTTATGGACATACATGATAAATGTCTTCAATGAAAAGAGTTCCTTGAAAATTGGTTGATCTCCGGGTATGTAGTGTAAAAGGGATTATCAGATGTTAGTGGATGGGTTGCTTTCTGTATCTGAAGTTAAATTTATCCTTTACCTGAAAACAAAACAAAAAAACCAAACCCATCAAAAGCTCAAGCTTAGGTCAGTTACCTCTTTTGTTTATGCAGGATGCTGACTGCAAATAAAATGTCTTTTACAGGGAGAAAATCAGCATGTGCAAGGGACTTGAACTGATATTAAACATCTTATGGTTTCAATGAGCGGCCAGTGCCTGAACTCATACTAGATGGCTTCAGTTGTCACCTGCAGTGTATTGTCTTGAAAGTGGAATTGAGACAAGCAGCTGCTAAAACTGTCCCTTCAATGATCATGTTTAAACAGGAACCACACCATTTGTTGAAATGGGTTTCTTACAAAAACTCATGTAACTTATGTCTGTGGATTAATTGAAATAAAATATGAGAATGCTACCAGAAGTTTGTGTGTTCTGAAGATTTCTTTTTAGGTACTACCTGTCTTTAAATGCTTTGCGTTTTCACGCAGAAACATTTTCTTACATGCAAACTTGACAAGTTTATCCTTTAATTTACAAATCTATTGAAAATGCACTCCTTATTATTCATCTTTTATTCTGAATGTCTGGTCATGGTTTTCTGAAGTATTTTAGAATGTAAAAGCACTGGGATAACTGCCCACTTCTAAGTTATTTCATTAGGCTGCATTTGCATATTCTCCAACTTAGTGAAAAGATTGTCCCAAACTTTAGAAGAACAATTATCCTTAGCAAGCATCCCATCAACTGTCCATTTCAAATAAACAAAAGAAAATTTTGCAATATTCTATGTAAAGAATGACTGCATAGATCCTCTGAGAGAAAGATCAATATTGTGTTTTTCAGTTGCTTATGTTTAAGCAAATACTAAAAACTTTTTTCCCAGCGGTAGGAATTGAAGTTATTTGTGTGCGTCCTATTACTAGCCTTAGAAAGCAGAAGCAAGGACATAAGACAGAAGTAGCTGCCAGGCACTCCCCACTGCCTACACAGGGAAGTCAGTGTGGTTTTAGGGCCAAATTCTTAGATACACTTCATTAGATTCAACCCCTCTCTGGCTAGGAAGTCTTCTGGTTGTTGTCTCTGCTTAACTATAAAGTGGTGTCTTTTGTGGTCTTGTATTTGTAGCCTCCTAGGCTTATGTAATTCTTGTCCTCTGGACTTGTGTTTTAATAAAAGATGAAACTGATTTTGAAGGGTATACAAAAGTACTTTGTATTAAACCTGTCTGACAACTGTCTGGTTCCTGTTATGAGATGAAATGAATCATTTTTCTGCAAGTCTTGTCAGTCATTTTATAGACATTTGTCCTCTGCAGTCACAATCAAGGAATAAGCTTTAGTCTACTCAGTCTTGCCTTATGTGAGCCTGGTTTAATATCTGATCCATGCTGCCCTGTCCAGGTTTTTAAATCTTGTTTCTTTCATGTTCCATACTAATTGATGGTATTTGACATAGATAGGCTTCTAAATGTTCTGTCCTTTTTTCATTAACTAGTAAGCTTGTTTACATTTGGTAGCTTATGATGATATTTTCAGTGAGCTGTCTACACTTCCAGAACTTTCTGGAGGGAGTGGAAGCTATACTGGAATTACAGTCAGAGTTTTCCTTTCCAGACCCATTAGCCAGGCTACAAATATTGTTAAAATCCATCTGTGGCTCTGTCTATGAGGATCTTGTCAGAATCTAAGATCTTTTGAAGTCCGCAGCCGTGGTTAGTTTTGCGTATTCTGTTGGGTTTCTTTTTTTCACATTAGTCGAAGCTAAAAACAGAACTTTGAAATCTTTTCACTTAAGAAAACTTTGTTCCTCTCCTCTCTGAATTAATGGCCTCAGTATATAGTGGGGGTCCTTTCTCTTTCATGGTAGCTGTCATGCCCTTTGACTTATGTTCTGTGCTTAGGTGCTGACTCCTGGGGCTTGTTTAGGTTTTTTTGAGGCATTGCTATTCAACTTCTGCTGTGCAATTGGTGATTAAAAGTACCACTAAATTCTAATGACTTGGTCTTTATTCACAAATTTGTTCTAAAATGTTCCAGGCAGGCCCTTGTTCATTCATCCCTGGTTTTTAAAAACTTTGGGAAAATAATCTCTATCACAGACAAATCATTCATTTGGCTTTTGTGGTGCAGCCGTCAAATGCTCAAAGACTCCTTTCATACTTGTTCATTTCTTGGGCTTGCAAATTCTTTTGCAGACTGCCTGCTTGTGATCTGTTTGAAGAGATTCTGTTAATTCTTGTATTGTTCCTTAAACATTGCTGCTGTTTCAGTATCATACAGATTTAAACTGGGTTTTTCAGTTTTGCATCTTGTTTTGACATGACTTGCAGCTACTGAAAGGTACAGTTTCACATTCCCGATTTAAAAGTGCTATTATTTTGTGTGTTTTGATTTGCCCATAAGAGTGATTAAAACTTGTCTTTTAAGCAGCATTCTATCTATTTAGCCATACTGCACCATTTTTAACTGGTATTTTAAAGTAGTTTCATTATTTTGCTCCTTTTTTTTCCTTTCTTAAGAGGGATAAAGTTGCCTTCTTCAAAGAAGTTCAATATAGAAATGTTTTAGGATGTACTGCTTTCCACTACTGACAGATAAAGTTTTGTTTCCTATCAATCTTTCTGTTGCAGAAGATAAGCTTTTTCATATTAGTGGCTTACATGCTTTTAATTTTACTGGCAGTCTGTTATACAAGTTAGTGCAGTGTTAGTAAAGTCTTCGTTTGCTGCAGCTATTAATGAAGTACCCACATGCCACTAAGTGATAATGTTGCATGTCCACTCTTTGCTGTTCTGTCTTTCTGAAATATCTGATCAGAAAGACTGATGGAGAGAGATAATTGACTCTTAAACATGATTGTTATCCTGATTTTACACAGCATAAATGGATTCATTTTGCTGGGTTTAGTACATCTGGAGAGAGCAAGAATGAAAAAAGTATACTTGAGACTTCATCCATGGCAAATGCTCAAAGTTTCACCTACCTCATTCTTAGGCAGTTTTAAAGCAATAATTAAAAAATGTGAAGATTTTTTTTTCAGTAGAACTGGTTTAATACAAAATCAGATTTAGAGTTTGTATTTTAAACTAATGAAGTATCCAACAGTTTCATGGGTTTATAAGGCTCATGACTTTTACATTTGACTATGATCACTCAGTTGGGGCCATCATTCTATGCTAAAAGCTCATTTTGAAGGAACTGGTTGGCATAATATGTCACTTGAGAGCACTCTGTTGTGTGACTTCTTGTGAGTAGTTATACTAAGAAATTGCTTATCAACTTTGACTTGTTCCTATTACATCTTCAGACTTTTTGGAATATAAATATGTTGGTTCAGGGATCATTCACCTAATTAAATTTATGATATATCATGTTAAAGTAGTGAAGCAAAACAAAGGGATTAGTATTAGTCTAGGCATATGAAGTAAGTCTAAATCTGTCCTGATAAATCTGATAACTTTATTGTTGTATATGAGCTCATTCCCCCTGACCACCACCTTGGGGGACTGTATACTTGAGGCTGTGCAGTTTGCTAAGAGAGAGCAGGTTTGTATGAATCCTCTAAATGAAGTTATAACATTGAAATTTTTCCTTTTATTACTCATTGGAAAAGTGAAGACTAGTGGAAGAAAAAAAGCCAAGTTTGTTGGAGAGCAGTCAAGGACTAACTAATTGACTTACACCACTATAGATTTGTATTAACTAGCCTTGTTAGAGGCTAAGTAATATAAACAAAACTGTCATTTTATAAATTTTTGTATGTATGGTTTGCTCAACAGGGGTTATATGAGAGTTTGGGGGAAAATAAAGATGGAAGAAAGCTATAATATAGCCTTTACTCTGTACATTTGTGTTTATTTTGGCTATTGATTGCAAATGTAGGAATGCTGCTTTGGCTTTTCATTAACTGAATCTGCAAGAAGGTTAAATTTGTTCAGAAAGACTGAAGATTGTCACAGAAGGTGGAATATTTTCATATTTCTGTATGCGTTCTGTGTTCTAGCAGGCAGTTGAAAAGCATATTTCCTACTTCCTTTTTAGTAATTTGTTACAATTGTTAAGACTCAATGATCAAATGTGGGTAGAAAAGCTGAAGAATGAAATGTGCTTGAGAAGTAATATGTGCTGAGCTCTGGACTATGGTTTTCTGTACGCAGGGTTACATGCAAGGGTCTGGCAAGACACAAGAATTCTTATTCTTCCCTTTTTTTTTTGAATTGGGAACAGTTGGGGGACCATCTTGGAAGCCTGGTACTCCTCAAGAAGTTTAGTTCTTATGAGCTTGGCAATATCAGAATTTGTGTGATGACTTCTATGTAGTAACATAGGTTTGTAATCTGCAGTGTTTATACTGCTTTGTTTTTAAGAATCTAAAGTTTAGATGCAGGTATTAATGTTAGAGTTAGGTTTATGGCTCTCTGTGGCCTTACATTAATATATCATACTTACTGATCTTCAGTGGAAAGCTTAGAGGCAATGCTCAAGTAATAATGGCTACTTAACTATTCGAGTTGATGGTTAGTTGCCTGTAACTTCCTTATGTTTCCTCATGCTTTCACATAACGTTACAGTCATATCCAAGATTTCTCATTTTATGCAAGGGACAAAATAGCAGTAGAGTGAGAGTACAGGCTGAATGCACTTGTATTGGAGAAACAACAGTTGCGCACCCCATGTATTCTGGTTTAGACCAATGCAGGCAGACATTTCTTACAAAATTACAGATTATGAGATGGAAAACCTCTCTTCTTGTGGTCATTAGCTATCAGATCTATATGGAACATGTTTTAAAGCTTTCTACATTTGGTTTCTGATGCAACTCACGCTGGACTTTTCCACACATCAATACTTTTGCTTATCTAAATAAAGGTGAAAGCTGCATGACCTTCACTGATGTTCATTGCTGCAAAAGAGGACCTTTTCTGTTCAGTGAACTTTGATGTAAAGATGAGAGTTTTCCTCCTATGCTTTGATATTTAATTTCTACAGTGTTGACTCAGCACATAGATGCTGAATGCTTTAAGACTGAAAACACTCAGTCTTTCGGATTAAAAAAGGTATACAGTCCGACAACGACTTGACATGTTCAGATTGTGTTGTGCTTACTGTATGACAGAAAGCTAATTTAATTCACAATACAGTCTAAAAATGTATTTCAATTAAATATACTTTATTAAAATAATGAGCAGCAGTAATTGGAAATAGGTATAGGCCTATCAAGAGCAGTGTGCACAAAACCAGGGGGTAAAAAAGTGCTGGAATTTCCTGCTTTTAGCACTAGCTGGGTTTGGAGATGATAGGTCATGGGGATATCTGGTTTGTTTAATGTAGCAGGTGAGGTCATTTTATTTCCTTCTCAGTGGTATATTGCACACTAAAGCAGAGGTGGTATGTGGCCTATGATTCAGAGTGTTTTTCAGACTGTCTCCTGACAAGTTAAGGGATTGCATGAAAGTAAATTATATAAGGAAATTTGGCTTGGGTTTTACAGTGCTCTTGCCATTGAGTCTTAGTGCAGATGATGTAGGAAGATGAAGTCCCAGCTTCTGTTTGGCTATATCATGATCAGTGCCTTCAAAATAGAATATTATCTCATGTAGTTTGGAAAGTGAAAGAAAATCGATTGCAACTCTGTAGGAAAAAAAAAAAAACCCCAAACTGCAAGCTGCTTGGAAAGATTGATAACTAATGTTCTCAGGATTTCAGTAATGGATCCTATTAGGTTCATCACTTCATTTTTTTTCCCCTCCAAAGTGTAAACATAAAACACACACAACACACTTGACTGATTCAGTAACCAGAAGTGAATAAGGCCAAGAAAATATACAGAAGGATGCAGTCTGTGTTCAGAAATACTGTGGACTCCTCCACATACCCAGACTCATGATGCTGATTTCAGGTCCAGTATGGCACAAGGTTTTTAGAGCTGCTGTTATGCTGTGACATCCAGATACCTCTGGACTTTTTCAAAATCCGTGTTTTAGACCTTGCTGCTGCTGTTTCAATTTGCAGATAGGTTATGGCCTCTCTGTCCTCTGCTGTGGGTTATAGCAGACAAAAACCCAACAAACAGGTAAGTAAGTAGAAAAATAAAAAGAAAAAAAAATATAAAAAGAAATCTTTTCTGCTGTGCTACATGAAATCCGGGATTTTTATCTACACATATTCGTGCTATCAAGAAAAGATGGAAAGAGAAAAAAGGTGTAATGATGGAACTCATAAATGTGCAGTAAAAATGTGTGCTTTTGTAGCAACAGTAATGTGAAAATGATTAAAAAGCAGCCCCAAGTACTATAATATTATGTCCCTCCTAGATTTGAGCTATTACTGCTTATACTGCATAAAGAGTACTTTCATTGGAACTGTGTATCAGCTGCACTCTTTCCAGTTCTCCACTACTCCTTGTTTGTGTGTTGTTGAAGGCAGAGCATCAATAATTTTTGGCTTATGCAAAAAGATGTTGCCAGGTCAGTATTTTTATATCATTTTGTAGTAGGAATAGCACCCCAGGTTTGTGTACTTTAACTATAGATCGTTTTTCCTCATAGGGCTGCAGATGTAATAACAATGTGATCTGATTCCCACTTTTGTCATGTTAAGACTGAGAAGTCTCACTGATCTGAGCTAGATCTCATCTACCCTCTTGGTTTGAGCTGTGAAATAATGGTCTGAACTGCTGTGGCTCCTCTCCAACAGTGTTTTATCATATGTGTTAGTTAAAGGAAACTGATTGTACAAATAAGTAACAGGGTGACCGTTTTTACTGCTATTGAGGTGCCGTACCTCTGTTTTTTCTTCCAAACTGAAGTTTTATTGCTGTACCTTTTTTTATTCACAGTATTTCATGTGTTCTCACCTGATTTGATGTAAGACCTTGCAGTGTGTCAATTACCGTGAGTCGAAGCAGAAGGAAGTTATCAAGGTACTTCTGTAGCTTGGTCCTATTAAGCTCTACACAAAGTTCCTCAGACTGCCAAGTTCTTTCCAGTCTACTCAGTCTACAGTCTTCCTCTGCAGTAGCCATGATTTTCACTTCTGGTGGAGCTTCCTTCAATCAGTTTATAAAACTCAGTAAGTTTATTACAGTGTTTGAGTTTTGTTGTTGCTGTTTCTCAGAAATGCTAAACAAAAACCCCATCTTCAACTAACAGAATATGGAGAGCCACCTGTTATCTCAAACTGCTTCACCACACTATGAGTTACAGTGCTGCTTAATTCTCATTAAATTGTTGCATTTTTATGAAGTTGAGATTCAATGAAACTGTGCTTGATCACTTGAGCAGAATCAGCCCCCCTTCCTCTCTGCAAAGCTCAGTTATCTTTCTGTGGTTGTTACTGATAACTTAATGTCTAAATTGATTTGAGGTGCTGTCCTCAGTCTTGCCTCTTTCTTACCCCAGTAGCTCACCTCACCAACCCTGCTCTGTGCTGTGCTACCAGGTGCCCAGTTTGAATGTTTGGGGTTATATAAAGTTGGGTTATTTATACCATTCCTCACTAATCCATACGCTGTTAACCTGAGCTCATCTTTAATCTTGTTCAGCAAGATATGACAAGTTTTTGGCTTAACTCATGCATTTTCTTAATTACCTTTGGTTTTTGCTTTAAGAACAGTGATCTTTAATCCTCTGTATAAGTGATCTGTCCTTTCATTGTGGCTTCTCAGTTATCTGTGAATTATTCCCATTTCACCATTTTCTGTTTCATTCATACTGAGTCTACCTTTAGAAGGTTTTTTAATATCTTCCCAGTATTTTGTGTTAGCACAGAGAGAAAAGCTCCCTTGAAATTTCTAATTGGAGTCTTCGAAGTAGTTATAGACTGTGATGTAAGTGCCTTTAGTTTTATTCCATTGGACTTCTTCATAGTTTATATACATCTTTATTGCACTGAGATTTGAGTGCAAGTCAGACTGCTCAAGAAGGTCTTGTACAAAACAGTAGTGCAAAATGTTGTTGCCATTTTCTTGTGGAAAAGTAAATTAGAGATGAATATTTCATGTACTGAAAAGGGGGTGGAGAAGATTTGGTTTTGCTGCCAAGTAAATTATTTTCAATTGTCACATTTCAGAGCTCCAAGTAAGAATATCATATGGATCATCTGTTTGCTTATACTCCCAGCTGCCACTCATTCTACTCTGGCAGAATTTCTCATGGTAGAGCCTATAAATTGCATGTTTTGAAGTAATTTAAAATAAAGGTTTTGAGGGTAGGGTGTTTCAGAAGTATTCAGAACTGGATTCTTTCCAGTCTTTTTGGAATTAGAGTTTTACTGTCAATGTCGATAGAGCAAAATTTGGCCAGTGGTGAATGGTTTGCAAATCCCACTGCAGGTTACTAAAATCAAAATCATTGGTATTCCTTAATCTCTTCAGGTGGCAGGGTGTGTTTGGTTCAGAAGGGTAATTTGCAACACTGAAACTGTTGATAATGTAATTCCATACTTATGTCATGAAGCCAAGAGGTACTCAAGGAAATACAAAACACACAGACACGGTTCTTTTAAGATGTTTTAGTTCATGCCCCATGTATCGTCAGATGCACCACACAATATAAGTAGTCTTGCAAATATTAACTATTTTAGTAGGCAGGATCTTGATTTGAGGATATTTTGTTATGATGCCTTTCTTCTAAGAATCTGAGCTGGTCCTGTGTAATACTTACTTTTTACCTTAAAATACAGCTCTAGAGGTAGAGTCACTGTTTGCTGTTCATACCCATAGTCTAGCACACTGCAGAGCCAACCTGTGAATGAGAACAAGCACTGAGCTAAAGAGTTTTAGGAAAAGATGAGTTTTATATAGAGAATGGTGTGAAAGACTTGATCTAGAATACAAGGACAGTCTCAGATTGCTGTGTACATGCTTTAGCGTTATTGTTGTAGCATTGCTAGGGTAAAAGAAAATCCTATTTAAACGATATGCCATTAATTGTAATGAAAAACTAGATATAGCAGAGTTAAAATAATTAAACAAATCTACATAGAGAATGATAGTTTGAGGAAGCACCATGAGATGTTTGAAAAACAGTTTATAGCCGTCACATACAGGGGTGTAATTCCAACTTTAATTTGAAGCTGGAAAACTACCCCCAATTTGATTTAAGTTTTTTAGCATGGACTGAAGAAAAATGTAGATATGATTGTGTGAATGTTACTGAAGAATGAAAGCACAGAGTGAAGATGCAGTGGGCTGTGTTTCACCTGTTGTTTAGGAGTCTTCAGAGCTGGGTTTGGTTGCTTTTGTTCGAAATAACTCAATAAACTCCATTAACTGAATGCCACTTGTGGTAGGAAGTCCATTCGCTCAGTCCCCTAAAAACATTAACTGAGGGGGGAAAAATGGTCAAAGCCCCTGCTAAGAGATGCTAAATATTGTTTGTGACAATGTAAGCTTTTTTCCACCAACAAAGTATTGATGCACAATGAATTACAAAATCAAAGTCAACATGAGAATTAGTTGGTGATCAAAACTTATCTGGAGTTGATATAGTGTTGGCAAGAACAGAACGAAACATGGACCAAAATGTTTTTAGAGAGTTGCAGGGATAGCCTGCAGGACTGGGATGCTGTCATGGATACATAGTTTTTAGGAAAGACAGGCCAGGAAGACAAGTTAATGGAGTTACTCTTCATGTGAGACAGCAACTCTAACTTGGTTTGCCTAGGGGTAGATGAAGAATGAGTCCAGAACTTATGGGTAAGAATTATGGGGCAGACTAGCACAGGTGACACTGTTGTGTGCCTGTTACTACAGGCCACCTACCTGATCAGGAAGTCAATGATGCAGCTGAAAGCAACCTCATGATCATAGGCTCTAGTTTTTATGCAGGACTTCAACTACCCTGATAATCTGCCAGAAAAACAGCACAGGTGGGCACACACAGTCCAGGAGGTACCTGCATTGATAACTTTTTGACACAGCTGGTGAAGGAGTCAATAAGGAGAGGTGTGCTGCTGGACCATGTACTAACAAAGTTTGTTTGGGGATGTGAAGGTTGGGGCAGCCTTGGGTGGAGTGTCCATGAGGTAGTGGAGTTTAGGATCCTGCAAGGGGGAAGCAGGGTAATAAGTTGAATTACAGCCCTGGATTTTAGGAGAGCTAACTTCACCCACCTGCATGTGGTGCTATGCAATCTGCTCTAGGTGAACTTGCTTTAGCAGGGGGGTTGGACTAGATAATGTCCAGAGCCCGCTTCCAGCTTCAACCACTCTGTACTTTTGTAAAACTCTGTATGTCTAGTCTACATTGGAACTGAACTAGTCCTTCTTCTTGTTTGATAATCTATATATCAAAACTAGAATTGTGTCACAGACCTCTCACATTTCTGATCTGTAACTTAGCAAGAGGGGGGATATGCAGTACAAGTCATTGGTTATTGGTGTCTGTAGGTTGATATTTTAGGAGTCTGAAATATACTTGGTTCACAAGCATAACCTAAAAAGGTGTCCAAAACACAAGCTGTATGGTTAAGTGTATTACATAACAACTCAGTAATGTTGCTCTAAAAGCTCACTTGATCTTTCTAATCTTGGATAATTTTTCCCTCCAAAATTATTTGAAGGCAGCTTGTCCAGAAAACAAATTGTGCATTTTGGTAACTGCTGTTAATTCAGCTGGAATAAAGTTAGGCTGATATCATCTCTGCTCAAATTCAGTGGGAGCATCTTTGAGTTTTCAAATGCCATTGGTTGTATTGGTGATGTGGTTTCTGTCCTCATGTAACTAGAAACAGAGCCATTTGAGATCACAGACTGTGGTTCTTTGCTCCTTGTTCAGCTATAGCTCTGCTGAACACAGCTCTGGGGGTTTTACCACATCTGCTTGTTGCTTTTGATTCCAAGCTGTTTGCAGTAGGTGTGCTTATGTAAACATGCATACAGGAACAATCTGCACCAGGACTGGATGGTTACCGAACCTTAATCAGAACAAAGACAGAGGACTCATCAGGAATGTAGGTCCCAGCAGGCCCAGCTTCTGGGGGCACTATATCTCTGGGAAAGAGGCAGTGAGGAGGAGGGTAATGGAAATGGATGGGACCTCATTACAATTTTCATACCTGTAAAACTATGCTCTCGGACTCTTGTAGAACAAGAGAAGGGTACAGTTCCCTCACTTGGGAGTTAATTTTCTGTTCTCTCCCTAGAACTGCAAACTTACAAATGAGCCTGAAAGGCTCAGTGCAATGGAAGAAAGTCCACTGTAATTTGTACAGAATTAGTCCATGCTGTGGTAGCAGAAAGAAACATCGTAAATAAGTCTACAGGGAGCACCATGAAATTGCATTTAGACTTCTTGCAGTATGCAAATTAATCTGCTTAGACCTAATTTTGTGGGGGAGTTTGTGCCATGAAGTCTGTGTATACCCCAAGGGACCTGGTTCTCTGTAGTGTTGGGCATCCAGCAACACTGCAAGATATACAGCATTAATGTCTTAATAGTAATAATAATTTCTACAACTGTTTTAAATAGCTGGAATTGTATACAGAGCAACAGAAGCAAACATGTCTCCTTATAATCATGCTTCTATAAATAACTGATTTTACTGTATTGAGTAAATTAGTTCCTTCTTGTGTTACCCATTACGTCATTGTACCCATGATACAACAGTCAAACACGTTGACTAGCCAAGGACAAGTGTGCTTTTGATAAAAGGTGTCCTTGTGCCTTATTTGCTCAGGGCACCTTAACTGTTACATTCTCTGCATATGGTAACAGAGCTGCTTTTATCAACCAGTTGATAGTTTATCGCAGGTTTACCCTTATTCACACAATATGAAAGAAGCTTCCAGAAATGAGAAAATTCTAGTGGGGTGTCATATATAGGTTTTTTAAAGCTAATGAATTGTAACAAAAAAGGATTTTGGTCTTATGAACGAAATGTTCATGTACCAAATCCAGGACATTTTGTATAATATAACAATAATTATATTGGAACACTGGTACACAAAAATAACGGCATGTAAAGTGTCAAAAAAATCATAACCTTCAAGGCTGTTGTTACTAGAAAATAGGTCAATTTGCACTGTTTTTAAGGATGTTTGTGACCTTTCTGGTAATGATCTTATTGGCTTGTCCTTATTCAAATTACAATTCTATTTCAAAAATAACACCTGGGTACATTTGCTGTTCGAATGCTGAGGTGAAGGACAAAAATCCTCCTGAATGCTTAATTGAATGAAACATTTCTGATCCACATTTGTGTTGCTGGTGATCGATTGTTCTGGCTTAGCAGCTCTGCTGGCTGCATACAAATTCAAGGTACCAGAGGCCTTTTCAATAAGCACACCAATTTAGTTAAGCTGCCTAAACTTCTTGTACCTTTTCCACGTTCCTAATTTAAATTGGCAGTACTTGTGAATGGTATTGGGTTGTCAGCACTACAGAAAAGAACTGTTCTTTTTGTTCGCAGAACTAGTACAGTGTGAGCTTTCTCACCTGGCGGCACAGGATGACTGTGGCAACGAAGAGGGAGACGTTCCCATTCTCCATCTGAAGCAAGAGCCACAAAGGACAAACAATCTTATAACTCAGCACTAGACTTAGCAGAGGAATTGCTTCTGAATCCTATGGATCCTGGTTTATGCCGGTAATCTCTGAAGTTTTTGCTGGGGAGACAGTGCACTGTAACAAAAACCCATC
Source organism: Melopsittacus undulatus (assembly GCF_012275295.1). Taxonomy (NCBI): domain Eukaryota; kingdom Metazoa; phylum Chordata; class Aves; order Psittaciformes; family Psittaculidae; genus Melopsittacus; species Melopsittacus undulatus. The sequence goes on from NC_047533.1 coordinate 28,000,502, forward strand.
TACAACAAAGCAAAGATCAATACACAGTGTTTGCCTTGCTTGGTTATATGTAGATAACTCTTGACCCTGTGCTCTTTAGAGGAACTAGTAACACCACAGCTATCTTCCTGTACTCATGTGCCTTTATATGAACCAAGCAATCTAATTAATGTATTTATTAAAAAATGTGTAAAATCACATATCTCCCAGTACATCTGATGTACCTTATTTAACTGTTAAAGAGCAATCCATTTATATTTGAATCACCTTCACATTAGTAACAATCAAGAGCAGAGCGGCAAACATGTATGTTCTGAAGTTCTTGCTATCAAAGCCATCAGATTCTGTAAATCTATTATCAAGATTTCTTCATCTTACCTAGAAACATTTCAGTCCTACAGATTATCACATCACAAAACCTGGCTACTTTGCCATTCTGCAAAAGGCTTTTTTTTTGTGAGCTAAATAAAACTCCAAACCTATTTCTGCTTCTCATGTGCCAATTAGAAAAGCTCTGTTCCAAAAATACCCCATACAGGTGGCTGTAGTGCCCAGGAAGAGTGTGAAGTGGGTGTCTGGTTGCCAGCATGATGGTTTCACCACACTGGACGTGCTGTTCCATTGAGGCTCCTGAAAGCTTCTGGTTTTAGTGCTGAATACAGTTCAGTTGGGTAAAGATCACACTGAGCACCACCTTGAAAAGGGAGTATTTTTGGCAACTGCTGCTGAGATAATTACTTCAGGTCTAAACCATTGCTTGTCCCAGTAACGAAACAGGCTTCCTGCACCCCTTCACATGAAACAAGCTCTTTGTGCAGCTCCTACTTAGCTGGCAACTAACTTCCTGTGCCTCCCTCCATCTCCCTTCCCAGAGCTATCCTGGGGGTATCTCTCCCAGTCCTGGACTTTTAATGTGATACTTCACCTCCATCAATATGTTCTCCAGCAAGGTTGCAGCACAGAAGGGAAGGTGAGCAGCAAATTGGCATAAATTCTCTTCCCTCCAAAATCTTAGTGTTTCATGCCGCTGTCAAGTCTTCTTCCTGCTACCCACCTCCATCCCTCCTCCTCACCTGGTGAGACCAGGGAATCCATAATCCTGCTACTCAAGGCACAGAATGCTTTGAAAAGAAGCAATGTAGTACAGACTCATGCATCTTTTTAAAAACCATGTACCTGTTGAACTCTTTACAAGCTGGTTGTAAATTGTTTCATTGTTTACTGATTCGGTTGTGTATTTTTCACACAGGTTTGCTCAGCAAAGGAATGTTTCCATTTAAGTCTCTTGGCAAGGTGGAGCAAAATCGTGGCTCGCAAAATCACTTCTGTTCACATTAGAAAATGCTTGTTACTATTATTTGTGAACTTTGGATCAGGAATCCTTTGTGTTGCATGTGCTCCCCAATGACTGCTGTGTAATTAGGTCCTGATGTTTTGGCAGAAACAGCTGGCTCCCCAGCCTGCTGCCAGACCAGCGTGCTCCCTGGTGCACCTGCACAAAGCTTCCTGATAAGGCTGCTCTAATCGGCACCTGAAGGAATGTGGTGTAGACTGGCAGCAAGTCGCCGGAACAGTGGCTCCACTGTATCCCCAGTTAAGGTGTAACTGATATATAAACAGGAAAAAAAGCTGACTTTTTGTTTGTAACAGGTAGTGCATGGAGTTACTGGATTAGATTCGTATTTTGGAAAGAGCAAATTTCAGTTGCTTTCAAACACTTAGCTTTGGTTTGGTCCTGCAAACCTAAATCCAGGAAATCTTACAATTATCAGATTTTTATTTTTGTCTATAACCTGCAATTCTTCTCATAGATAAGGACAAATTAATAGTTTCCCCTTTTTTTTTTAAATTAGGAATGAATTATAACCATTATTTCCAAAGTATTGTCTAGCACTTTCTTTTGAGTAATTACTTGTCATACATTGATACTTAAGTTATCAGCTAAGATCCAAGTCACATTCTGCTTAATTCTGAACATGCTTCTTGTGCTCAGGCAGTCTGCATTTTGGTAAGCTACCCAAATAAAACATATTAATAAGAGAGAAGTACATTTCTTACCCAAACACAGGTCATTGCAGAATCACATGGACCAGCAGTTAAGCCAACATGATTCAGTGCAACTGAATCACTGTCTGAACTAACTACTGCTCTCCACAGTCCCCATTACACAATGGCTCTTCATCAGATGTTACAAGAAGTAGACCAGCACCTAAGAGAGTAATTGGTATCCATGGCTCCCTTCATTTAGATAACTTGCAGATGCAAACAGATATTCTGCAGAAGACAAGATTATTCCTTGAGCTAATTTTTCTCAGACATCCCATATACTTCTAGCTAAAGAGTTACCAAGAAATCAGAACAGAGTAAGAGTGAGAATGGGCCTGGCTGACTGATTCTGTAATTGATGGATGGTGTGGCTCTGTTAATTAGCAGGCTGTATGCTGTGTAATGCTTCTTTCTTTTATGCCCTACAGCACTGTAGAATATACAGAACAAACTGAGGCATTGTCTTGACATGGCAAAAAAACATATATAGGAGCCTTTTTAAAATCACAGCCTATAAATTGCTTTTTCCCCCTTCCAATATCTTAAAACCAGATAAGCTCCTAATGAAAAGCTTTCATATAACCTGCTTCTGCTCTCCAAAAAGACAGACAGCAGAGCACCAGGGCAGCGTAACTGTGAACATACCGTATCTCCTGGTGACTTGAAAACGTTTCCTGGCTAAAGATGTTTTCCTGACTCAAGGCTAGACCTAAGATAATGTAGCCACTTTATCTGAGTAGGTTTGGAGTCTCGAATCCTCTATGATAGAGCAAAGGCTGCACACCATTTACACAGCTACAGTGAAGAGCTGTGGCAGCGAGGGAATCAGCAGAATCTCAGAAATCACTCAGAAAACATTCCTCACCTTGTTAATCTGTTACTAATGGGGTGGATGCATTTTTGTCTTTTATTTTTGCTTACATTCCCAGGTGTCTTGGTCTATCACACTTCCTTTGAGACTGTGTAGACTTAAAATCATAACTCAAGTTAAATCCCTGACCATTTTAAGCTTGCTTGTTGGTGGTCCTGGAGTATCATTTGATGCATTTGGCAATGATTTAATTGTTACCTTTTCACACAAGGTGAAGGAAAACAACAGAACATGCTGCTTTCTGAATGTTATTCCCCAGATTTTGCAAGAGTCAGCCTCTGACCCAGGCTGTATCTCTACCTTGGCAGGATGCACTACTGCATGAGGGGACCCATAAAGGAGTCCCACTGTGACATGATCTCAAGGTCACCACTTCTGCAGTCTCAGAGCATCCAGCTCTGGATAAATCACAGCCTCACAAACCTTTCATCTGGCCTATACATCGCCACTGCAACAATGAGTTCACAGTGATATTAAGCAGAGGAGGAGATGGCCATAAATGTGACCTAGCATGTGTGCTACATGTCTTTAGTGGTGGCACCAGCTCCCACCAGGGAGGCTTCTGAGAGTCTTAGGGTTCTTTTAAAAAGGTTAATGAGGGAAGGGAGGCTCCAGCATTGCAACTGAATTTCAGAGTAACCTCCACCTGATTACTCCTAGTTCTCTTGCTGAGGGTGTGGAGGTGCAGCTGATGTGTTTCTCCAAGACCAGCTATGTCCTACTGCATTATTCATGGAAACAAACTGGCTTGCTTTAGCCTGAAAGACATGGAGATGGAAAACTCGGTTCAGTTTGTTCACAGCCTGAGACTACCTTCATTTCTAACAGAGCCAGTGTGGCTTCTGAGTTAGTGGTGAAACGCTGTATGCTATTCACAATACATGCACTCCTGCCCAGTCACTCGCATGGGTGTCAGCAGGGCAATACTTGTGTGCTCTTCATTTGTAGAAGAGGTGAAACCCAAATAAACGAGCCTTTAAGTAAGGCCTGTGTTTAAGAACACAGTGGGACAGGGAGGGATTGTACCAATCATTGCAATTTCTGATATTTCCTTATGCAAGTTCTAGTAAAATCCAGCTGTTAAAGTTTTAAAGACTTGCTGTCTTTTTAAGTAGCTCACATGGGAAATACAAGGGCATATTCTTGTCCAGCCCTAAAATGTGTACAGTTCACAGACCACTGCTGCAGCTTGCTTTACTCAAACTCCTTCTGGAAGATGGCCTTGGATGAAGTAAAGACAAGGCCAATTTGAAAGTGGAAAAGCTCTGGAAAGGTACTTCTACAGATTTCCTTTCCTAAGCCAACAGGAGCTTGGCTGGAAGAGCCCTGTGAGGAAAGGGGGATACGTGCAGCAAGTTGATGAGTTATTAGTGACATCTTTGTAGTGTTAGGCAGAATAAATAAAAATGTCTTTTATTTATCTGTAACTCTTTACTTGCCTTGTTCACTTACTTGCACTTCCTTTTCTCAGTCTGGGCAAAGGAATGAATTTCTCCTTCTTCATTCATGTTATTAGTGACAGTATCCTCAGATGTCCACCTTCACAGTGCAATATTAATCCATCTAAAAAGGAGTACTTTTAAAATTAAATTTAAATTATTCACAACTATTTTTAGTTTGGGATTTAAGTAACAGACAAAGTTGCATTAAGCAATACCTTTTAGACAATGAAGCCCATGCAAATATCTCTTCCTATTATGTACTGTTACCCAAAGACTCAGTGATGTGGCTGTCAATAGATACACATACCTATATTCACTTTCCCTGTAGTTAAATTAACTTTAAAAGCAAATGCTCCATTAGCCCCTGATCATCAATCTTAGCAAAATAATGGGGCTGTTTAAAGCCAGATAGGCTACCCCCCCATTCTATTAAAATATTTACATTGTAATAACTCAGTCATTTTTTTGTTTTGTTGGGCTTTTTTTGTTCTAAATGGAAGGCCTGTAAGTGGGTGAAAGTATTTTAAAGCAGGGTGAGACTGAAGGGACATGACATGTTATTGAATTAAGGGCCTTAGAAGGTGAGGGCAGTGCAGTCATAAATTCCAGGAATGCGGATGTGACTCTCTGAATGTGTATATGAAGTTGACAGAGTTTGACAGCTACCATCTGTGAACAATAATGTATAGAGAAGCAGGACTACAAGACGCAGGCTGGAATGTACCTATCAGGCTCTGAGGACTATAACAATTTACTACTCATTATCAGCGACCATGGTCATGATTAGCTGCAGGGGTTGGAATGAACCTTGGAAATCATGAGAACAAAGTTCCCCTTGTTAAAGCACAGTAATTAGTTTAATACATACGAGGAGAAAACGAGCAGGAGACTTCCTTTATTTTGTTGCTCAGTAACACTAAAAAACTGCACAGTGAAAATGGATGGACTGTTACTTCTTTCTGCATCACTTGAAATACGAGAAAACAGCTATTTTGTATTCATGCCCTTACTATTCCATGGCTTTCCACAACTCTTTGCAGCAGAGAATGGCAGAGACATAATTATGTAATAACTGAGTTTATGCTACATTTGCTGATCAAAGCTGATTTCTCAAGGTCTATACTCTTCTGTGTTCCATCAGAGCATAGCATTTTGGACAAAATATAGCTTTGAGCCATGGCATCTTGTAAGTAAAATCTCTATTTCAAACAAGGGGTCTTTGCTGTTTCCTCAATAGTCTGTATCACAATCAAATCTGTGTTTTTCCACAGATTTGTATTTTTTCTTGGTAAACACCATCGTACATTTGAGCTGGAGCCGAAATATTGTGAATTCTCATTTAAGGTTGCTCAAGAGCACTGTCTGCCAGGACAGAGAACCTTCTTATTGCTTAGTGTAAACTGACATGGGTCAGTCCTACTTGAAATCATGTTTCTGAGAATCTGCCCCAGAAAATCAAGGAAATTAGCAGATAAGAAAACATGCTGTCTCCATAATGCATATCTCAATGCCTACAATAATATATTCTTTTCTTGCAAGCATTTGCTCTTCTTACAAAAGTGACATCAATCCCAGTCCACACACATTAGTCAGTAGTGAACTCCAACAGCAGTTTTAGCTCCAACAACAAGGTGCCCAGTTTTCTAGGAAGGGTATTTGACTTTGGAAAATATCCAGCAAAAACAACACATAGAAAGAGAGAAACAGCAGGAAGTCTATTGAGCAAGAAAGATACCATCCATCCTCTTTTAATTGAAAGAGAAAGGTTAAGGTTGGTTTGAAAAGAATGTGTGAGCAGACAAGAAAAGTGTAATAAGCAGTTCTTGTGATAGATGGTTTAAATTTAGGCCTGGGGTGGGGGTGGTGGTGTTGGACAATGTGACCTTGTGGGGTCCCTTTTACTGCTGTTGTAGTAGGAAAAGATGAGGTTATTTCTCAACTGGAAAGGCTGCCTGCTTTCTCATTATCTGCTTTAGAAAAACCAGTAAGGTTATCAACAAAAAGCCATTAATACAGATGCGCTGCATCCATGTGAAGTGACTGACTTACACAGACACAACTTAAATGTGTGTCTGTCATGGTCACGGACATGCCCCTTGTCTCTTGGATAAGCTAACCTACTCTGGGTTTGGGGTTGGCACAATTCAGTATCCAGGTTAGCTTGGTACGTTTTTATTGCGTTGAGATGTCTGCAGGCTAAACATGCTATTGGAATGGCAAACAGCTGGAACAAGTGGGATAAAAGTGAGCCTCTTTTCTCTTGAATTCCTCAACTCAATTACAAATTCTACATGCACCAGTCAATGCATACATGGCCTTACTGGCAGATCAGGGTCTTTTTCCTGATCAGATCATTTTCAACTAAATATGGTGTAAAGAAATCAGTTTAACATTTTCCCCAACAATATATTTTTTATGGAAGACATGGAGAAAAGGTGTGTAGGTCAGATTTGTGATGGAAACAGTTTATTCTTCAGTGGAGAAAAAAACCCATTTCTTTTACAGCTAACTCTAGTGATGTCTAAAAGTGCAGTTCCTGAAAGGAATGGACATGCAGTTGACTCTGGTATTGGTGTGGAAAGGTGCAGGAAGTGTAATGATTCAGTGTTGCAGGGAGTTATGTTGACAGTTGTCCTCCAAACAGTTTGGTATTCAGACATCACCCATAGAGGCACCAACTGCCAAATACCCAGTAAGTACTAGTCAGGGACCTAGACAGATAGGTCTTTGTGTTCTGAAAAATTTCCTGCATCCTTCCTCTGTAAGAAACCTTTCACAGCAGGTCCCATTCTCTTGGTATGATGTTTAAAATGGATGTGCAAAATTAACCTTCTGCTGACTATCTGTGATAACATTTGATGTTGCATGCAGTCACAGTCAGTTTTGTCCCTAGCCTGCTCTGATTCCACTTGAGTGAGGGGGAACTCCATTAATAAGGCATTATTACAATTTGCATCTACTGAGTGTGAGACAGAAAAAATGCCCACACAATACAACATGGGCTGACACAGACTGGAGTGCAAACTAGCAACCCAAGTAAAAACTGCCCTGGGGCTCTATACGGGTGTTACAGACACATGCTGGTGTGGAAATCCCTTTCTACCTGCTATGATTTTGCTGCTATTGTTATCTGCAAAAGCAAGATAAAAGCTTGTTGAGATTTACCAGCTACTTTATGTCCTTTATTTTGCTGTGTAGACATTTTCAAAAACATTAAAGCCTTTGAGACTTTAGCAGCCTGTAAAAGAGAACCATTTTCTAAGCCCGGATGTCTAATGCAGGTAATCTACTGCATTCCTTCAAAGCAGTAAAGAAAATAGCAACGGGACTGAAATTGCCCATAATTTTCCTCCTAGCATTTTGTAACTGGAGTATTACTATGTTATTTTACCTCTCTCTTTTATGTGGGAGCACTTTCTGAGGCTTTGGGATCACATTTCTCTAAAAAGTCTTTCTTTATATGTTTTTAAACATCAGTATTACATTAAAGTTGGTACCAAACACTTTAGTCCTAAATTACAAGTATTTCTTATCTTTACCAGTGTTTGTTCCTCTCCCCATCCCAACAAGCCAGTGGGGTAGTGGGACTAGGCAGTCTGACCTCATTCCCTACTTTTGCTGCTTGAATCTGCTATCAACCAGGAATTTGTCTTACAAGTTCCCTAGCTCCTAGTTTTCCCCTGTGTTCAAGCTGTCTTGTAGTGATTAACCAACTTATAAACACAGTAGGAATTACTACTAATAATGGGTCTAACCTAAAAAGATAGTAATCTCAAAAGGTTTTGTGACTACTTCTTGCCCTGCAAGTTCAACCTCAACAGTTTCCAGAATTAACACATTCCTTTTTGTAATGTAGTTTTGAGACATTGTTGCGTTGTTGGGATTTTTAACCTGCTTCATTGCTTTTGATTAAACAAGAAGTTTCTAAAGATACATTAAAAATATGCAACATTGGTCCAATTCAGCCATTGCTAAGTGATTACATTTTCGTTGATTTTCACTATTCCATGCCTTTCCTTGCCTCTGTAGTCCCATTACACTAAGCTGTTGCTCTCAGGGGACAAAAGGTTAGTTCTAAAAAATCAGCTACCTTATTGGTGCCTGCACTTGCAAAGTATTTACTTTTAGTTTTACTGAGTGTGATGTTCGTTTCTACTGAACACAGCCTTTCAAAACAGTGTTATTTCTATTCAAGATCTGATGTAAAACTTAAGCTTTCTCCAGGTTTCTAGTATGCAGAGTGTGCACTGAGGTGTGGAAAGGTGTTTTATTCTGTGTAACTTTTATCTTATTCAACTGAATTATTTTATAAATGGCATTTCTTAGGTTTCACATACAAGGCAGATTTTAGGGTACATGTGTCATGGTTTCTATGGGGTTAATGTCTAGTGATACCCCTGGGTACCCAGAAAATGGATTCAAGAGTAAAACCTGATGCTGTCCTTTTCATGAGAAATCTGATAATGAATAACAAAGCGTCAGCCTACAAAAATGAGCTGGAACAGCATTAAACATCTCTGGCAGACAGGCCAGCATTAGCAGAAAGCCTGGGGTACACAACATACGCAGGCATGTTGCTCTGTCCCCATATCCTGGCTACTGGCTTTCTGCTTGTCAATTAAGAGGTAATTGAACTTGAATTTTACTCCCTCTCTGAGCATTTCAGAGGTCTGGATCATTGTCAGTCTCTATCCCCTGCTGTTCTCAAAAGAAGAGCCAGCAAGGGGGGGAAAATGAATGCCATGAAATGCATGCACTTGCTCATGACCTTACCAAATTCACACACACAGCCCCCAGGCTGGTTACTGTTAGGCTGCCTTGTTGTTGAGTCAGCAAGTTTTGAGCCCCAGTCAAGATTGCAGAGTTTACCTGTGTTTGCAACTGTTAAGAGAACAAGTCTGGTCTGTGAAGCTGTCAGGTCTTCAGACTGCCCCTCATTCCACCTAGCACAAGAGGGCTCCAGGGGAGGTCTGAACAGTTGCCACAGTGCATACGACTCATTACAACAAAAAAAAGGTTGATGTGGGCTTGCTTCTAGTCTGTGCTGTAAAAGAGGCTATACTCATCAACGGTATAACAATACTTTTACCTTTCCAGCTAAAAGTATTAATGAATAGGTTTGTCTCACTTCATATGGGCATGGCATTCTAGGAACAGTCATTAGGCTGGTTTACTGGAGAAACCTTTCATGTTTTCAAGAGGGGGTCTGTTCACATTAATTATTCTCACAGCTCAGATGGAAGTATACAGTTGTTAAACTCCTCTTGCAATTCAGAGTTAGCAAATGCTAAGAGCTGTCAGGTACATTTAGAATGAAGACCTTCATATTTCATCAAATAACAAGCACATTTATTTTGTTCCCCCTCCCCCCCAATAGTTAGTGCTGTAAAGGACTACATAAAATTATGTAAGCTTTTCAGTAAGTAGACTGTAGCCAATGCCTCATTACTTCAGCTGAATGCCCATATTACTGCATGACATAGCGAGGTGCTTTCTTGCTCTCTCTCTGGCCTTCTGAAGCTTGTTTCTTTTCTGTTCTCTCACCCTGCTTTAAGGGGCAGAGGATGCCTTGTCTCTATAGAATGCAGTCCAGGGCCTTGAGCAGACTCCTGGATATGACCTTGGATCACCTCAGGCTGAGAAGAGCATCTAGAATGTCTGTTGCTTTCTAGATTAGTACTTCAACCTCTAGGCAGGCCTGGGCAGTTATAAGCAGTCTACATCACTCTGCCCACTGACAATTAAAACAAGAGCTGCACATCTGCACCCAAAGAATCAGCCTGTGTTAGGCATTATTATCCCTTGGTGCCTTAGTAAAACTGGGTCTAAGAAACTTCACAGCATCAGTGTTCCTGCAACCAAGATCATCACGTGACCTATGACAAATGGACTGGTTGTGTATAAAAGCATCATCCTTCCTACTGACTCTGGCTGATAGCAAATTCCCTGTGAAGCTCTGTGGGCTGCAGAAAGTCCTGTGGAGGTCCTTCTGAAGCTGCTTTGGCCATCCTGCAGGAGAGGAACATCAGTGACAGTAGTGGGGGCAGAGGGCTTTCTACCTCATCCTTCATTCAGCAGTTGATGTGTGGCTCTGCTATCTTGCCGAGTTGATGCAGGTTAATCCCTGCTAGGGAATCATGGGACTTCACTTCCAGAAAGCTCCTCCACCTTTCATCCTTTGCCAGCACAAGCTGGCCTTGCTTGCATACCTGCATGTTTTTTTGCAACCCACCATTTTACTGAAAATGCCTCACACCTTGATGGTGCTTTTCATTCACTCACCTTTGAGCATTTTGTGATGATGAGAAACAGTATTGCCTCCTTTCAGAGAAGAGCAAAACAAGAAACCTGACAATTCAGCTTGGTTTTGACATAATTTAGAACTGAAAGTAATCCAGCATTACAGCAAACAGCTAATTATCCATCAGAGAGGGCTAACTACATGTTTTATAGCCACATGAACAGCAGAGAATGCTTCAGAAATGCTAATTCTGTGACCACAATTCATGCATCCCAAGATATCTGTCAGCAGACTTGAGGGATAGGAAGGAGAAGAAAGGGGAAGGTAAATGGGAAAGAAGCTTCTTGAACCATGCATTAAGTGCTTTCTTGATTTTCCTGCAATTATAAAATCAGCTACTTTTTTAAACAAACATTATTTTAGCATACAGCATGATTCCTTTCGTTAAAGCTGACTTTATAAAATACTGGGAACTCTGAGAAGCAAGTGTGTAGAAAGGCACCAGCAAGAGGCTGAAGAAACCTCCCAGAGCAATGGAGCTGATCCAAGAACTCATATGGTTCTTGTATCAGTGGTCTTGTTTGGGGTTTCTTGCAGAGCCCCACTAATCTTATTCTGGCTGTCTCAAAACACTAGTATGTATCACTAAAACAAAGCCTGCTAGTACTTGATACAGCACATATTGCCTCCATTCTTCTCCTTGAGAGAGATTGTGTGTCTTTACCTGCAGTTTGTCTTCTCCATGGGCTGAAGTATGTCTGAGCTCAGAGAAGCTTGCCTCAGTTGTGACTACAGCATGTGCCAGTTGGGTCTGCTCTTTCTTCCAAAAGGGCTGCAAGGCAGGACAAGTCAGCTGGATTTGGCAGGCAGACAAAAACCTTTATGGCAACTATAAGAAGAAAAACTGCTCCATGGTTTGGAAACTTTTGCTGGATCACACTGTGAATTAGAGCATGTCCGTTACTGCTTCACATCAGCTCTGCTCTTGAAAGCACAGCCTTGCAGTGAGGCCAAAAGCAAGCCTTGTAGCATATGGATTTTAATCTTGTAACAACAGCTCCATACTCCAGACATGAAGTACATGTCCTCCAGTAATGTGTGATGAAATGTAAATTGTACATATTCTGTATCCAGCCTCATCACCCATGCTGGCAGCCTCTCTTTGGGAGCCTCAATAGCCCTGCACACCCATAAGACTTAGGTTTTCTCATATGTCCCCCAACAAAGCCATGCTTGAAGCCACAAGTTCACCTACAAGCCACTGCCAGTTTCTTACATGATGACAGACGTTTATGGCAATTAGCCAGAGGAAAATATGTGAACAGATGTGGAAGTGGAAAAAAAGCCCTGCCACCAGAACAAACTCTTGTGAGAGTGAAGAAACTTGTGAGCCAGGACTTTCAGACCTCAGACCCAGGTCACTTCATCTCCCATACAGCATCACTGTGCATGAGTGCCCATGCCACCAGCTGAGACCATGAGCTGGTGCAAACCCAGACCTGGAGTGGGCTCTTCTCTTGGCACCTCTGGGGTGGCAGCCAGTGTCTGTCTTGAATGTACTGTCAACACTGGCAGGGACTGGGGATGCTCTGGCTTCTTGCCCAGCAAGCCCTCAGACACCAGGATGGCCTGGCACAGAAGCCTGCAGGAATGCTGCCAACATGGGAGATGTGTTTTTGGCTCAGGACACCAAAGGACAACTCGATGCATGGGGTGGGGGTGGGCAGACAATCATGAGGGCTGGGCTTGGCATATGAGTTCGCATGGGACAGTAAGGTGGTGGTGTGGGAAGGCACGGGGGTTTGGTTGAGCTTGGCTCTGTATGAGAGTGCTTGGCACAACGATGGAACAAGGGAGTGGGGACATGCTTCATTCTGAGGTGTGACCAGAAGCAGATCCGTGATCACTGCTGTTCAAAGTGTTGGCCAGCTCTTTACATCTTGCTACATACTGCTGTCTGTGGTAGCACTCAAGTTAACTTTAGGTACCTCAGATCTAGGGGGGTACTAACTTCCTGGAAGCCCTGCGGCAAGGCCACCAAGCTCCAGAAACCCTAGTGAGGTCAGTAAGCTTTGATCTGTCCATACCCTGAGTCTTGGCTGAACTGGGCAAAAGTGAAAGGTTACTTACCTCTTCTGAAGTCCCCATTCCTCTTCTGGCTGCCCATACACTGCTGTGCTCATGGCAACAGCTAATCTGTTTTCTGATGCAGATGAATTATGTGTGTATTTCCTTCTGCTGCTTGGGCTGCAGGAGTCAACAGCTGCCATCAGAGCTGGGAGGTGAGGCTGGTAGCAGGGCTCATCTCTCAGTGCATGAATGCTGCTGTGTATCATTGCTGTAGCTCTTGATGGCTGACACAATGCCAAGGATGCAATGACTGAAAAAACTGCCTGCAAAAAACACACCTGTATAGCTCAATTTAAGAAACCCATGCATTATGGACTGCAGAACATTACAGGGCGAATGCATTCTTCCCAGACCCCTTCCTTTCTGGAGTACTATCATAGGGCTCTGCATCCAGCCTGCCCACAGGGTCTTTCTCTCTCACTATCCCAAGTACAAGCTGTGATTTGCTTCCTTTGCAGGATTTTTTGTTCCATTCCTTATTTGTTGCATGCTTCTTTTCCTGTCTTTGAAGAGTTTTTCCCTGAAAATATGTTGGGCACATTTTCAAGTGCAAGTGGAACTTCAAGCCTGAAACACAACCCAAGACTCACATAGTTTGCCTTTGCATTTTATTTTAAAAGACAAGAAATGATAAATAAAGTATCATTGCTTAGTGCTTCTCTGCCAGCTAAAGGACAGTCTACCCTAGTGCTAGGAAAAAATTGCAAGATAAATTGACATAGATGAGCTGCTGTACAGCTTCCAGAGTCTGTAAATGTGATCTCTTATAACTCTGAACAAAGGTTTCTACTTCTGCAAATGATTTGCTAGTCAAAGTAGGACATTCGTTAATAAATGTAAATGTTGATTTAGAAAATACTGTATGAGTGGAGTTTGAGAAAATTATGCTCTATTGTAGTCTCAGCCAGTTCTTTTTTCCCCAGAATAGTTTTACAGAGCACTGATTTGTTTTTAGAGGAGTTTTTATCTCAGAGTTAATTATAACATTAGAATCTATCCCAGACCAGTAGTAATGCAGTTGTACTACTTGCTGAGTGGACAGGAGAACGAACTGCAACTTCAGTTCTTTCTTCATAGCTGATTCATAGACCAAAAGACAATGAATCTTTTATGTGTCACTGCCTTCTGGTATTTTGAAAGAATACATATTTTGAAAGAGCTGAGATTGCAGTTATTGCTGAGATACAAGTGAAACACATTCTAGTTACGTGTTAATGTTTTATTCATGGCTATATGCAATATTAATGCAAAATACTTCCACTTCTCAGTTAGAAATCTTATTATCAGCTTGTGATGTTTCAGCTATTTCAGATGACAAGATGTGAGAGAATGTGTGAAAAAGCATAAATTTTCCCAGGCTTTCTAGGTAGTGGTTTGTGTTTTTTTCCCGACTTCAGACTGTGGGAATGCGTTATTTTAGTGAATAATTCTATTCCTATACCATGAAAATGACTGTAAATTTTGTTGCTAATGTCAACAGAGGTGGAACCAAACCTGTAACAAAACACATACTGCATCAGTGATACAGCAGGATGTAATAGAGTGTTTTATTACACACTTCAATGAACAAAGGGTAGTACTTTGCCTTTAAATGCCTTTTCATCTTAAATTTAAAGTGCAGTGTATTTCAAATTGATACTTGAAGGACACTGTAGCTTCAGTCTTCCCTTTGCCACTTAATATAAGAAGGCACAGAAGTCCTAAAGGTCAGACAAAGCCCATTGGGAACAAAGCTGCACAGGAGGGATCACTCTGCAACCTGCTCCAAGCACATGAAAGTATCCCTGCTGCAAAAAGCATAGAGCTGTCATTAGCTCTAAGCAGGATCAATACCAAAATGAGGATGAGCTATTGGCTGTCTTGGTTGAATTGGTTATGTTGCAGAGGTTTTTATTTTTTGTAATAGCAGAACCAAGCCCAGTCCTGATTCTTAAATGGTGGGTTGTTCACTGATGAGAGCCTTGGGAGAGCCCAGTCACTTGCTGGCAGTGTAAGGCTGCCTCCAGTCCAAGCTGTCTATCCCATCTGGAGAGGGGGCAACTGCCATGCCATTTCTTCCATGGTCATCCTGTAAAAGTGTGACTCCCTGGACATCAGAAATTAAGAAAAATCCACAATAAACCAACTTGCAACAGAGATAGGGAGGCTCTCAGCCTTTAGCAAGCTGGCTTGCACCCTTGTCCTCATACCCATCCCTCTCAACAGAACTTGCTGCTCCAGCACGTGCCCAGAAGGACCCTTCTCAGAGGAACTAGTTTAAGCACAGGTTTTCTTTCACATCTTACTTCACCTGAATCTGATAAACATTAGTACAAATGGGCTTTATTTTGCACAGTGTGAACAGGAACTTCTTCTCAGGATGCGGTTCAACCTGGCCTGAATTACAAATGGTTTCTAGGCAGCCAAATAGAACTCACCCCAAGCTATGGAGCATCAGAGCATGAGGCACCCAGGCACAGCCTATCCTAGGCTCTTACCCTTACAGCTTCTATCTAGACATTAGAAAATAAGTTGCTCTCTGATAGTATTTTCCTTCCTCATTTGGTGGAGATTCCTGTAATTCATTCTGTAAGAAAACATGACTAATGGATTCATAACTAGAGGCTTTGGTTGGTTGGTTGGTTTGGAGAATTTAGCTGTGTTAAAGGTAAGCTGTAGTTCAGCTACAGAAACCCATCTCTGGGGTATTTTGGGCAAATGAGAGTATTTGTCTTCAAAGTTCCTGAATGTTTTAAGGAGAAAAGTGCTCTGGCATAGCATAACAAACAAGTGGAAATGCTTTCCTTCTATCTGGAATCAATGCTTTCTTTTTCATCCTAATAATAAAATGGCATTAAGCCTTATAACGTGCAACTGACTACACTGCAGCAGCAGTGTCCCCTTTGACTTTGCAAGCAGTGCAATTACTCTGAAGCCTGCTGGTGGGGGAGGCCCTGCCAGGGGTGAAAAAGCTGGAGGCTGGCAGGACCAGGGCCCCATTTCCTTCCTCGCCTGGGGACCCATTCCAGCCATACCAAGCCACAGCGCTGCAGGTAGCACAGGGCAAATAACTCTGTGCTCTGAGCAAGAAAGTAAATATCAAAATGACCATGAAAATTGCCCAACCGGTTAGAACTGGCTCCAGCCAGGAACTGAAGTTCTACCTCAAAATACTTAAATCCCATTTGGATGGCACAGATTTACATTCCAGATGAAGAATTAATGGCTTTCACACAATATCCTCAGCAGAGATGTCCCAGCATACCAACCTCTGTGGTTTTGGTAGCTGGAATTCATAATTCCTCCAGGGGCTGCATTCTTCTAAGTGTTACTTCTATTTTTGGACTACTTGCTTTATTTAGAAAAGAACCTGTGCTCTTGTCAAACTGTACAGACGATATGAGTCATCTATACAATAACACTATATTATCTCTGTTATGGTGCAGTTCATCATCATCACAAAGGGATTTATAGAAAACAAACATAGCTGACAGACTCTGCACTTAAGCTTCCTGTATTTAATCCTTCTGCATGTTTACCCAGCTGAACAGTGTATTATTGAAAAATAGATTGTTATTAAAATGTTGGGTGTTGTGGGAGCTCCAAAGTCTCATTTTTTTTCCTAATAAAAGTGAATACCATTCCTCTGATGATTTCTAGCTGCCTATCTATAGTTATCTGCCTGCATAATAGTTGTATGAATGCTAACGTCTATCCTGAAACTTTGACAAATAAATTTTCTTAAGGTTGTTAGGGCTGCTTCGTAGGCAGCAGTGCTTGCTTGTTTAAATGCCTTAAAACACATCCTTCACAAAGCATCATCAATGGGCTCTAACCTTCGACCAAACAATACAGAAATTGATGATACAGAAACACAGCAAAGCAAAATACAACCAGCTTCTTGCAGCCTGTATAACTATAGCTATATAGCTTATTAGAAGTGTCTCCCAAGTAGGAATCATTTATTTCCCAATTTTCTTGTTACTTTTTTATTGCTTATCTAGTTTGGATTCTCAACAAAATGTTTTGGATCACCTTCTTTCTTAGGGAAATCTCTATAGCTGCAGGTTGTTACTTACAAATTGTTAACAATAATTGCATTTTAAAATGGTGTGTGGATCCAGTTCCCACTGAAAGGCAGTAGGAGCAGAGCACTCAGTTCCTTTAGGCATTTAAGGTCTGCAAATCCACTCAGAAGGAAAACCCCCTGATGAGCTGCTCCTTGCTCTAAGGAGCTCTCCTCTCCTCCATTATCCCTCTTGTGTGAGCTGGCAGCAGGTTAATTATCTCCCCTCAAATGCACCATTTTCTAGGCTAAACAAGCCTGTCTTCTCTGCTTGTAAAATTGGCATTTCTTCTTCTGATTGCCCTTGCAGCCCTTCTCTGTAGCAGTTACCTCTGGAGCACAGGTGGGAAGACCTATGCCTGATATTCCTGGGAAGCTCTCACCCACCCCACCACTCTTTCTCACTAGGTAGCTGGCCTAACACACTCCACTGTCATGCTTATTTCCTGTATATTCGGGTTGCCTCTTTCCTCCTCAGTTTCAAGGAAGCCCTCAGCCCCAGGTTTGTGATGTTTACAGAACCAAGCTCTGACACCTGGTCTAGCATGTAGCCTGAGATGCGATGTTCTCAGACTTCCCATCAAAGCTGTTCTACTGCCTTGAGAGATTTGATATTCATTCACATAACGAGAAAGAACGATTCCTTCCTTGTGGTTTAACTGCTCATCTCAGAAACTTCAGAGCTATAGTCTCTGCTTCACTGTGGTGTCTCTATGGGAATTTATTATAGAATACTTGGGTGTATTAGGTGTTTCAAGAATAGGTAGCAACTGAAAGGAATTTAGGTAGCAAATACATGCTACCTAAATGTATAGACTAGGCACTCTAGTTGACTTAGAGTTTGAACTTTTCTCATATACCTTTGCTATACATAAACCATGACAAGCCTATGAAGGAGATAGTAATTCCTGTACTAAAGGAATACTTCCTGTGTTGCACAGGCTGATTAACTGAGGATTTAAAAGATATGCTGAATAATATCCAGATCTCCAGCTGTATTTAGGTGCTCTGTTCCTATGGGCAAGTAGAAGACAGACTGCCAATATGACAGGAGACAGTGTAATGACATGCATTATGTAGTTAAGGCTTTAGGAAAATGCACATGCATGTGGGAGGGTAAGTTAAGGTTGCCCAGGCAATCTAATTTCTAGCATTTCCTACATTTTCTGCTTTTGACTTTGCAACCTACACATTCACTTATAACTTTCTGTTGTGGTATGTAGGCATGACTTGAATTTACGTCCTTCTTGCTAAAGAAGTTGTATTAAAAATTAACGGCTGTCAGTATCTTTCCACTTTAAAACAATGTTGGCTCATGCCATGCTCATTGAGGGCTTATGCCATCCTGGCTTACCCCCTGAGCAGGGCAGACATGTATCCAGGGCCTCCACCAGCAGAGCTGCAGGGCCAGCTGCTGCCTGGTGACAGCCAGAACTGGGATAAGTGGTAATCTAAGTGCTGCCTTCTCTGTCTGAGGTCTCAGGAATGTTAACTTCTGTGTGATGAATCCAGGAAGTTAAAGGATCTGCAGAGATTAGACTTACAGATGGTATATGCAAAAAGCTCTTTGTTTGCTTAGCAACTGAGAGAAGCTGCACCAACCCCAGTGCTCCTCTGCCGATGAAAGCATCCCCCTACAGTTTACCTGGCACAGCAGGACTTCTCAGTGACCTTTCCTAATGTAACCCAGGGGTTAGCCCCTTGATGAACTGACTGTTGTAACACAAGGTGAGACTCAGAGAGGCCAGCAACGGCACTTCAATTCCACAGTTTTTAGAGGGCTTAATATAGATCCTGAAGCACTCCTAAAATGGAAAACAAAAATTCTGCTAAATCCTCTCATATACATTTTTGAATGAAGCATTAGAGCTCGTATTAATTCAAGAGATTCCGTCATTTGGCCTTCCTCCACTCTCCCTTTCAGATCAAACAGGCATCCTGCGTGCAGAGCAACTGCTTGTACTGTGGGGGCACAAACCAGCACAAAAAAATACTGGCAGCAGATGGGCAGCCCTGAATGGAAAAGAAAACCTTGAGATTTTTGCTTCTTGGATTAGAGTTTGGGAGAGTTACATAAGGAGGAAATGGGGAAAAAAATGCAAGCTTGAGAAAAGATAAGATCTGATTAAAATGCAGACTAATATAATTGCAGAACATTACTCAGACTTTCTTGTGGAGAGAGAAAAATGGCTGCTACTGTGCTGCTATAGAAACCACATAGGGTCTGCGGGTAGGTGAGGGTGCATGGAGCATGTTCCTCCTTTCCTCCCCCATTTCTCTGCCCTGGAATGAAGATCTTATCTTGCTCAGTAAGCTTGGCCCTCACTGGCCAGGAGATCTCTCCCAGTACACAGAGGTTGTTTTCCTGTTTATGTAGTGTCTTTTAATATTCCTGTTCCGTCCCTTTTTTGCTTTGCTTTCGGGAAGCAATGCAGAGCTATGTCAGAGGAGGTAAACTCAGGTCTTCTTGAGCTTTTCACAGGGACTGGTTGACTGGTCCCAGTAGGTAAACCTACTGGGAGCATGGAACATATGTACTGTGTCGTGAACAGCGAGCTTTCTTGTATTTACTCCTACAAAGCCAAAGAGATAATCCACAGTGCTTTGGAAAGTAAATACTTATCTGGAATGAGCAGATGTGGTCCCTGTTCCTGAACACTGTGTCCACATCACTTGTTTCCCTGAAGGCACACATTAGTTAATTACCAGAGCACTAGAGAACAAAGTATGGTTCATTCCCTGGCTGCTGATGGAAGTGTTTTTACAGAAGGTGTAAGCTGCATATGAACTTACCCTCTGAGCAGTACCACAGAATATGCTATAGAAATACATCCCTGAAGTGTGAAAGTGTGTATTTGCACCAGTTCTGACCCACACCTTGTCTCTGACAGCAGTCACTTCTGCTACTGAGAGGAAGGGATAAGAAATTTTGCATTGAAAAGCCTGATGAGAAAGCCTGTCCACACTCATATTAGAGCTCTTTCTGGCCCAAAATACTTGAGAGACTGGTGCAAAATTTGAGGAGATTAAATTACTGCTCCTTTTTTTTATGCCAGCATAAAGTACTTTAAAAATGCTCTTTCTCATAATTTAGAAATGCACACTCCTTCTTGGAACAGCAATAACTACCATTTTTGTCCCAGTGCCTTCCTACAGCAATCCCAGTGGCTCAGTTACGTATTTTAGAAGAACACACTTTTTATCTCTCTTTTTCTGCAAGTTCCACCTTTCAATCTGGCTGATTGTTTTGCTCTTGGTGTTCTGACACAGGGGGAGAAGATCTCATTCTTCAGTTATTTTAGCACTTTCATCCAGTCATTAATTAATCATAATCTCCTTCCTAAAATCAGTTTATTGAGGTGCAATCTCATTTGCATCCCCATTTACGTGTTGGAGACACCACTGCTGCACACATTGCTATATGTTAGGCCCAAATATTTATATATTTGTGGAATGGTGTTAGAATATTCTCTGTAGGCCTCTAGAAAGGATCTCTTGGTCATTCAATCTCATTGCCACTGCAGTCAGCCACACCATATAATCCTTTCTAGAAACAACTCCAGCTCCATTTAGAAGAAGTTAGATCTGATTTCACCCCTGCCACTCCTGCTGGAGCACTGTTCTGGTGTTTTGCTATTCCAGCTGCAGAGCTGAACAAACCCACTTGTTCTCATGGTAATTTCAACTTTCCTGGCTCCCTCTTTTCCTACACCCCACTTTCTTTGTTTTGACAAACTGGATACACTAAGTTTTTTTTTCCTCCTCTGAAATGGGTTCTCCTGATCATCAGAGTGACTTTTGTCCATACTTGTTCCACTTTGTTTTACTCTTGATTGCTGACAGAACCATACATTGTACTGCAAATCTTTTCTGAAATTGCTTATCTGACTCTGCTGGTTTTAAGTTTCCCTTTTTACACAGTCTCTACTCTCTTTGTGATTAACCAGTCTTTCTTTTCCAAATGCTGATCTCATAGTCAGTGGCAGACATTTTAGTGATTAATTTCTGCATGTCATTAGTATTACTGAATTTAATTATATTTTCATTAAACCAGTTCTAAGAGGCATGAAGAATCTCCTATAGGCTAGTCCCACCCATGTTTGAATTGATAATGTCTCCCAGCTCTGCCAACAGTAGATTTCATTAGTATGCTCATGTTCCCAGTGACACCAACACAATAAAAATATGAAGGATGATAGGAGCCTTGATGAATTCCACAGAGCAGCTTTCCTTCAGTTTGACACTTCCTGTATAAAACACCCCTCTGTTGTTGTTGCCTGATCCCCACATTCTTCTGCCTTAATATCTATTTCTTGTCTGGGCAGTATCAGGTATTATTGACATCACATAGATTACATCTACCACATTTCGTTTCTTTAAGGAAAAGGGAAACAAAGTTGTATCAGAGAAAGATATCATGCTGAAGCAACATCTCATGTAATCATATACTTCATTTTATCCCATTTATTCCCATATCTTTAATCATTCCTTCCTCCGGATTTTTTCCTAATTATTGTAAATTATTTCCCTCTGTGTCTTTAAGTAAGTATTCCAGAATATTTTGAGTGCTGCAGTAAAATTTCTTGCTCCTTTCACCCTCATCTCCACACACATGGCCCACCTGCATTCTGGATGAGATCCTTTGTTTTTCCCCACTGCAGTAATTACCCATTATTTTCTTCCAGTTACTCATCTTCCTTCTGCTCCCATCTTTCACATAATCATCTTTATTAAAAGTGCAAGCAAAGTGCTTCTTGGTTTGGTAAATATTGCCAGGCTTCCTTCAATCTGCATGCTCTTCTCACTGCATGACAGCCCTTTTCTTTTTCCCTGACTGAAGTAACTGCTTCTGGACGCTATTGTGTATCTTCTGTATTTCTTCATTTGAAGACGAAACTTTCTTGAAAGAGTGATCCTCCTCACTGTTACAAGTAGGTTTCTATTTCCAGTGACCTTAGTTACCAAGCTGCCAGGAGATCTTCTATGAAAACCTTTTCCTTTGCTTAAGATGCAACATCCAGATAATTTCTGCTGCTCTGGCATGAAGAAGTCTTTCGTTTGTATTCAAGTCCTTGAGTCCTTCAGCCTTGTTGATTTTCTTCTGATAAAGTCTCTTCCTCTGTTCCCTTCTGACTTGGAATGCCTTTTTATAAATCTACGCCATACCCATTTTCAACTGCATCTATGAAAATTATTTTCCCCTATGACCTTGCTAGCCTTACCATATACTCTCTGCTAAATCACCATCACCTGCTGACAGTGACTGTCAAACAGGGCTTCTTCTCTATTGTAGCCAGTGCTGCTCAGCTCCAGGCATCATTCATAGACTCTGCTCTCCCCTTTCTATCTGGGAAAGCAGCACTACTGCAGGAGCAGCAGTGTGTTTCATTATATCCCAGGTATCTTTCTTCATTTGCAAAAGTAGCTCTGCAGCTTATAGACACCTCTGCACAAATGCAGGTTTGCTGCGATGGTGACCGCCTTTGGCCAAAGTCACCATCACCAGGCTCCCCGTTCTACCCCTGACCCTCTTTAACCCTGCCCCTGCTGTGGTTTTGAGGCACACTCTGGGTCTATTGCTTTGTGTGTGTGCGATCAGCACTCTGTTACCCAGTGGCCTTTACTACGAGTGTGTCTTTCCTGGACAGGAGGGTGGTTTTATCCCCCTCCTTCACCACTCTCCTATCACTCTTTGTTGGGGGGGGTGGGGGGTGGGCAGGTTTTACTCCTCCATTTTGAGCTCAGGCTCCTTGCTCATGCCGGCAAGTGTTGCAACTGCTACCCGGCGGGTGCCGTCCCCACCTCCCCACCCACCTCTCCTGTATATTTCCCCTCCCTGGCCATCATCGTCTGCAGTGTCTTTACCCGTACTCACATCCATGTTTTACTCTATTTTCCCCGTTTCTGTGCGTTATAATCGAACTCAGCAGGCACAGACCTATCCCAGTCTCGTCTCTTGCTTGCAATTCTTTCCTCTGCAGCTGCAGCCGTTCTGGTTTCAGTCGGCTCCTGCTCTGGGTGGTGATTTGAAAGCGTTTTGCCAGGGCTGGAGGGGAAGTGGAAGGGAGTGAAGAAGGGAAAGGTAAGGGGAAGGAAAAGGAAAGGGGCGTTCTGGGGATGTGGGTGCAGTGTGGGACGCCGGGCGTGCACAAGCCGACACCCAGCCCTTCGGGGCCGCAGGGCTGACATGCCTCCGGCCCGAGGACTAAACCTTACACACGTTGCCTGCGTTCGGGTCAGGCTGGCGGGTCGTGGCGAGACAGCCCGGAGAGGAGCCGAGGTGGGGTTAACGGCTCGGTCGGCTGCCGCTTACGGCTGGAGGCACCCCAGGAGCCTGCAGGTCTCACAGCGTCCTCAGGGTTCTCCTCACACCCTGACCGCTACCAGCCCTCACCGCGCTGCCCGCAGCCCCTCCGCCCTGGGCCGGTTACCCCCGCCGCCACTCGCCTCAGCCCGGTGGGGCGGGGCTTGGGGAGAGGCGTGGCGCGGCCGGGAGCGTTGATTGGTCTGAGTGAGAGGGGGCGGTGCTTGTGTCGCGGGCGGGGACGAGAAAAGCGCGGTGGCAGCGGTGGGCGCGGAGCGGTGCGGTGGGCGCAGCGGCGATGCGCCTGACTCAGAGCATGTGCACCATCGCCGAATGCGCGCCCGGCGGGGACGGCTGCCCCTCCGCACGGCCCCGCCTCGTCAAGATCGCGGTGGTGGGGGGCAGCGGCGTGGGCAAGACAGGTGAGGGGGGCGGCGGCGTTGGACGGGCGGCGGGGGGCCGTGAGGGGCGGTGGAGCGCGGCTAACGGCTGTCTGTGCCTGTCCGCAGCGCTCGTGGTGCGGTTCCTCACACGGCGGTTTATCGGCGACTACGAGCGGAACGCAGGTAGGCAGGCGGAGGGGTGGCTTGGCTCCCGCCGGCAGCCGTGGGGATCGGGGTCTCCACGGCCGCTGAGGGGGAAGTCTACTGGGAGGAAGGGACAGCGGCGCTCCAGCCTCTGCCCCGCCGGTGGTTTCCTACCCCTACAGCCGCTCGGGGGGTACCCGGTTTGGAGAGGGGGGGTGCAAGGCATGGAATCACTGAGTGGGCTGGGTTGGGAGGGGCCTTAAGGTCATCCAGTTCCAGTCCCCCTGACACGGGCAGGGACAATTTCTTCTATGCCAGGTTGTTCCAAGCCCTGTCCACCCTGATTCTGAGCTCTGCCAGGGATGGGGCAGCCACAGCTTGTCTGGTTATCCTGTGCCAATGCCTCACCACCTTTATAGTGGGCTGCATCCTGGAAGTTAAAGTACAAAACTTAGCCCTAAGCTAGGTCCCAGGTGTGAAAGGAAGAGCTGAAAGCTGTTGGGGCTGTAGGTGCACTGAATAACCCCCAAGCTGTTATGAGGCTGGCTGCTCACTTAAATTCTGTGCCCTGGGCAGCTCTGGCAGCCCATGGGAACGTGCACATCCACCACAGCAAATACATTGTCCATGCTCACAGCCTCACTAGCCCTATGTTTCACTGTGGTCTCTGACAGGCCTTACTTCATATGGTGAAAATGTTCCTCTTTGAAGTCCTTTAGATAAAATAAGAAAGTATTCTCCAAATCTAATACTGCATTATTCTTGGCAAGCTGAATGCCAACAACTATATGATCTGGACAGTACTAGCTTAATACGCATAATACTGGAGTGTAGTGCAGCAGGAAGTCTAATGTGAATGTAAAATATACACCCATCTGCTGAGGAAGTTACTTGGAAAAACTAAACACACCCTCCTTCCCCCCCAACAAATTTTACAGGCCAGCCAGCAGAGAGCTTCACTAAAGCATGGAAATAATAAATTAAAAGCAAGCTGCTTTTCTGTATTAAAAGCTGGTTATTTTGCATGCTTACCTTTATCTAAGCTAAGACAGTCTTTAAGAAGTGTTTAAGTCCCAGGTTGCACATTATTAAATGCCAAGCTTCCAAACAAGTCAATACAAGATCAAACCCCAGGCTTTTAGTAAAGCCATAAATTTATGGGCTGTTATATATGAAAAGCTTGCAGCACTGGTTCCTTGTGTCATAAACAGCAATGCAACTTTGCGTACACAACTAATGGGCAGCAGAAGCAACTTATGTCTGTAGAGTGCTGGCTGTATTTGTGAACTTGTTGGTGTTCTTGTCAGGTAATCTCTACAGTAGGCACATCCAGATAGATGGAGAGATGGTGGCTATTCAAGTGCAAGATACTCCAGGAGTTCAGGTGAGCTAGATGCAGCCATGAAGCAGCTCTGAGTTTGTGTTTGCTTGTGTGTCTCTCTCTGCACATAACCATCTTGTTATGGTCTTTCTAGAAAGTATTTTGCTGTCCATTTCAGAGTTCAGTGTTCTGTGTGGCAGAGGTGGTAACCTGTGTTTTAGCCAGCCAAGCCAGATGTGTTGGGTGCCTGTAGTATGCTGGTAGTAAAAGAAAGCAACTCACTGTTTCAATGAATTGTTTGTACATTGGAGGGCTTCTGAGTGTCTGAACTACTGGAGTGTCTTGTTCCTGTATATTGGGAGCATTGGACACAAACCCCAAAACAATTCTGTGCATATACAGTGTATGTAAGAAGAAAATGTCATGATCGCTTCCCCACAAGCTTTATAAATGTGCGTGACAAAGTGAAGTCTGTATTGTGGCTGTGCTCATTAGCATGTCACAAGTTAAAGTTATGGATGTATAGACCTGAGTAATGCTGGATTGTTGCCTTTTTGAACTGGGCAACACTCCAGGTCTAAATGCTTCCAGCTCATATCTTTGCTTCCCCAGACTTACTGTCTAGCCAGTTAATTTCCCATTCTATGGGACTACAAAGTCTTTCTCTGCATGCAGAACTACTCAGGTCAATTTTCCATTTGAGTATAGCAAACACCAGTGTTAAATTCCAGCTTTTTGCAGCTGAATCAACATATGCATTTATTCACTGTGCTCAGATTAAGCTTGTACTTACAATGTGAATTGCAAATATATGTATCTGAAGCTGTAAAAAGCTGTTGGGCTTCACAGACTCCTAAAGACAAGTACCTTTAATCTTTTATGACATCATCTATCTAATTTGAGACCATTCATTTTTCAGATCCATGAACACAGTCTGGATTGTAATGAGCAGCTGAACAGATGCATTCGATGGGCAGATGCCCTGGTGATAGTTTTCTCCATCACAGACTGTAAGAGCTATGAACTACTCAGTCACCTTTACCATCACATTCGACAGTTGCATCCAGGAAACACAGTTCCTGTTGTTGTTGTTGCAAACAAAGCTGATCTCTTGCACATCAAAGAGGTGGAGCCTCAGCAGGGACTTCAGCTGGCCAACATGCTGGGCTGTACTTTCTATGAAGTATCTGTCAGTGAAAATTATAACAATGTCTTCAATGCCTTCCATCTCCTCTGTAGAGAGGTCAATAGGCAGCAAACAACCAGCACCCCTGAGAGAAGGAGAACCTCTCTTATTCCGCGGCCAAAATCACCCAACATGCAGGATCTGAAAAGAAGGTTTAAGCAAGCTTTGTCTGCCAAAGTGAGGACTGTCACTTCTGTTTGACAGCAGAGACTCTGTCTTCCCAATGCTTAGCCAGAGACTGAAACCTGGGGTGTTTAACACTGGCACATCTAGAGTCCAAGGCATTGTGAAAGAAGGATGGTTCAGGTAGTCTTCTGCATGGCTATAGGAGTTTTTAAGCATTTGCTTAAAAAAGTAGTCACAGATTAGAAAAGGAAAAGAAAAAAAACCAAAACCTCTTGAAATAGTTCTAGAATGTGACTTGGAGAATGATTATTTTCAAATGGGAAAGGAACTTGTCAGTAAATGAAACAAGCTTTCAGTTTACTTTTCTTCAGTGGTATGGCTTTGGCTTTCATTTGTGCAGAAACAACCTTTTAGCTGTAACTCAACCTGTACTTGAGCAGGGAAACACCCTGAACTGCAGTTCACTGTTAAGAAGTAACCACTTGAGTCTTATTTTTCCATGGATGAAGGACAGCATGATGTATCTGTTTAATTTTGTTGCACAGCAGAACTGTTTATCTCAAATAAGCAAACATGAAATTGCTCTGTAAAAATAAGTGTAAAATAAGTGGATAGGACTGGGTATCAAGACTGTAAACAATGGTCCTTTATTTTTTTACTAGCTATGGTATTGCTGACAACCTGATGAGATTTCTTTGTATGCAAGGGTGTAAACATATCTACTTACATATAACTTGTGGGTTTTTTACAGACTAAAATGATTCAACTTGGAGCTTTTGAGGAATGAGTGTGGAGGTGGAGTCCATTACAGCTGTCAGTATGACACCTCTCTTCTCTCTCCCTTGTGCAATAGGCACAGAAAGAATGTGGCTGTGATTCAGTGTGGTGTGAAGCACATCTGGCTCCAGGCAATGAAGCTGGTGGCATATTCTGAGCTGAGCCAGTCTGTCTTCATCCTTAAACATGTGGCATATTTATATATATATATATATATATATGTATATATACTTTTTTTTACATTGAGCCAATGGAGTTCACAGCCTGAGGGCCTTATATACTTGCACTTTAAAAAGCCGGTTGTGCTTTTGTTTAAACTGTAACTTATTTATTTTGTGTACAGTTACTCCTCCTAGGGAGTGAACTTTTCCTCCTTACTGCCTGGTTCAATATTAAACTTTTGAATTGCATCTCTTCCTGTGTGTTCTGTGTGCCTGAGAAGCAATGGGCAATAATCAGTGAAATGCTGAGACAAAGCTAGAGCTTTCTCAAGGTAGTTAATGTACATTAGCATAAACCACAGGGGGGAAAAGCTCTTACAACAGCTTTACAACTTTTAAGAAATCCTTGTAGGACAGGAACTGAATGAGGCAAATTTCAAATTCCCCAGTGAGAAAGGAAGGGTGTGAGGTAGGTCAAAATCTGACAGAGCACTAAATCTTTCAAGTGACTGCTACTTTCTCAAAACAAACACAAACCAAAAAAGCCCAAACTTTATGTATGGAACTGTATCACAATGAGGAACTTAATCAGAGTGCAAGTCTTCAATTATCTTGTTACTAATACCCTTCCTGAGGAGGCTGTGTATGCTGGGACTAGGACGGCGGCTGCACATGGGCTCACCTGGTTAGCATACAGCTGTAATACCTGGTGCAGGAAAACCCTGACAAGGTGCTACTGCTGATAATCTTTCTGAGCATGAGTTGCTAGCCAAGTGGTTTAAGATCAGACTTGCAAATAATGCTGAGCTTGCTTTTCTCATCTGGGCTTATTAAATCACCAAATACTGCATAGCTTATTAATACAGTAGTAAAGCTGCTTGACAAAGTTGGC
The DNA here is from genome assembly GCF_012275295.1 of Melopsittacus undulatus. Taxonomy (NCBI): domain Eukaryota; kingdom Metazoa; phylum Chordata; class Aves; order Psittaciformes; family Psittaculidae; genus Melopsittacus; species Melopsittacus undulatus. The sequence goes on from NC_047533.1 coordinate 28,028,550, forward strand.
TTCATGTTTTCCCCTCTTCCTATCTTTTGAGTATCACTTAGTGTCACATGCAGAGGACTTTGGCACTCCTTGCTGTGGTCCTGGACCTGCCCAAGTGAAGTGGCTTCTGTGCTGTTCCTACTCATCTGATCAGCACACCCCCTGGCCTTTTCCTGGCACACAGGCTATGTGTAGCTGCTACAGCTATTTCCTACAAATCAGCAGCTATTACACTAGGGCCACTGGCAAGACTCAGCTCCGGGCTTTTGTGACCATCTTTCTTCAGCTACTTGAGTACAAGAGGATGTCCGAGTCCCCAGAGTCCATTGCCATTTCAGCTGTGACCCCACTGGCTGAAAAGATTCCTGCAAAGTGTGTGTGGGTGGCTGGATCACTAGTATCTGCCTCAGTCAGAGGAAGTACAAGAGCACTAGTGTCTGCTTACAGTTACACTTCCCCCCTCTCCTTGCTATCCCATACAGCACGCCCTTAGTTGGCCAAGTCAGAAACCTCAGAGCATCTGATGAAAGACACATGAGGGAGAGACCACCAATGCCACCTTCCATTATCACCAGAAAGTAGCAGCAGTATCTCAGGTGTGAGTAGCTGAACTCACTGACCAGCAATGGCCACTGGATGTAAGGGAGTCTTTCTGCTGCCAGCGGGGTGTGGAAAACCTTCTAGGACACCTCCCAAGGCAAAAGGTCTTGGTTCTCTGGGACAAACAAATAAAGTGAAAGAAAAAGGGGTTGCAGGAATATGCAGTCCTGGCGTGTGTAACTCTGTGTACTAGGAGAGAAGGAGAAGATGGATGAGGTTTGGCATTGTGAGAGCATTGCTTTATTGATTACAGAATTTACAAAACATCTATATTCTAAGATTAAACAGTACAGAAGACAGAAAAAGAAACTGGTTATTTGCTTTCAGTTGCTCAGTTCAAACTATTTCTTGAGCTTTTAACATTGCAATCTCATAATAATTCTCTTTTTTTATAGCACAAAGTTCCATTCTATAGCCGTTCTTACAAATTTCTTTTCCATAGAGGTGACATTGTCCATGCTTTATAATTGGTCCATTGTTTCCACCCAGCCACCCAAAAGTGAATTTAGATTAAAATGAACCCTCTTCTGAAGGCCATTATAAACATTTAAGAGAACTTATCCTAACCAATGAACAAAGGTTAAAAAGCTACTTCCCATTTAATCTATTCCTTTGGCATAATAAAGAATGCTCTGATAGACTGAATGTCACTTACAATTTCACATTCTCATCTCAGTGTAAGCTGCAGTCTTAGCATCCTTTGGATGAAGCAAGATGATGCAGCTTTAGAGCTCCACCATTTTACACTGTAATTTGGAAGGCTTGGTGCTATAGGCAATCACAATCACTGGCTGCTGCTTTTTTATCGCAGATCGCAGCAAAGTTTTACAAAGAGAAATCACATAACCAAATTTGATAGCAGCTCTTTTGTGATCATAAATTAAAAATAAAAGCTGTTTTCTAATCTTGCTGCTCAGAAATCTAGCTCAAGACAGAATCTGTGCTGTGGCCTCTTGGAAATGGGATCGTGCTTCTTTTTTCTCTCATTTTGTTTTCTAAATGCATATGAGGGGAGGAATCTTCCAGGGTTATCATCAAACCACTAGAGCCCATATGTCCTCCTGCATAAACCTACAGAGAAGTGTGCCATTACAAACAGCCTTTTCTGCTGGGACTGTGGGTTGAGAAACTAGAGCAGGAAACAGGAATCTGAGAGAGAAGCAGCCACTCAACGCAGCCCTTGAGTACAGCTCTCTGCTTCTTTGACTGGACCAGTCCTGCGATGAGAGCACCACTGGACTGGGAGCTGCTCTGCCAGCTAAATCAGGGCTGTGCTCCATCACCTCTCCGGGGTGTGGGCCAAAGTAAGAGCAGAGGCTGTTAACCCTGTGTAAGGCACATGTGTTTTGCATGGTAGCATGACAGAGAGGGTGGATTTTGCTGGCCTTTCACTCCCTTAGCAGCATTTCAGTCCCTCCAGAAGCAACGCCAGTGAAATAATTAGGAATACTCCAGATAAAAAAAAAAAGTACTGCTTGGGGAGTGCAAATTCATCATCACCTGGTCCTCAGCTGCTCCTTTTCTAGGGAATTATGACAAGTGATCATCTTCACCATGCCAAGAGGGGCTGGGGTGATTCAGCACTGCATGGTGCTATTGTTAAGGAGGGGGGAGTTGTGGATCATTTTGAAGAGCTGCCTGTGAGCTGTGCATGTTCCCTTGCAGCCAGATACCCAGCTGTTTCAGCTGGAGCCATAACTACAGCAGGGCACATGCCATATTTTGTAGGGCTATCGGGAACAGTGACACACCAGGGATTTGATGTTTCCAGCTGAGGCACTCACTCATCTTCTCCACAGATCCTCCCCCATCAAATATCAGTATGAAGCTGGAGATGGTCTGTGGCAAATAGCAACTCAATAGTACTACCTGGTGTCAGGAGCGCAGAGGAGAGCACCATTACCTGAAAGGGGGGGGAAAAAAAACATGTCAAAAGGATCCCAGTCCTAATGAACCGTGGATATGAGGTGTTTGCTTCACCCAGCACTAGGCATGCTGTGTGTTTCTGGTGTTTCCTGACAGGGCAATACAACTTTCTCAGTGAAACTGCTCGCTAATAACTGTAGTTAAATCAGTTTAAGGAGCATAATGACTGGTAGCATTGTACTCTTAGTGAATGTGTGCTTTGACACATTTCTACAAACATCTTACCCAGTGATTTGTTGTGACTGCCATTGTGCTTACTGAGGCACCAGCTGATGAAGCAGGGGTTTCCCTCCCTATAACACAGACTTGAGTGAAAGCTGTTTCCTCACAATTGAAGGTAAGGTGAGCACCAACAGGAATGCTGCCAGCCTGCTGCAGGGAGCCACAGTCCCTGTTCAAAACTCACTTAGGACCAGGCACAGGCACAACAGAATCAATGCTCAGCCTCGATGCTATTGCTATTGTTCATTCAAATTTTTAATCCAAGATGGGTCCGATGAATGGAACTGTTGCTCACTACAACCATGATACACACCCTGCTACATGCAGGTACCTGTTTTAATTCAGTGGAAACCAGTATGCAGGTGCCTAGGATGAAGGCTTATCTGCACTGCAAAGCCAGGAGCAAGTGTGTATGCTCTCGCTGAGTGGAGCTAAGCCGTGGCTGAAGTTGTAGGACACTGCTCTTGCAAAGCCCCAAGCTCAGCAGTATCCATAGGGATTGAAGGCAGGGATGTAGGGGCAAGATTTATTTTACAAATCCACTTGAAAATGAATTTGCTTCTTCAGTGCAAATCTGAGGAGAGGAAGCACAAGCATCAACAACTGAGTATGCCTGTCTATACATTTCCTGTAGCAGCTATCAAACTAGTTGTGCTCTTCATCATGCAGCTTCAACGTGTGACAGTGCTGCATTTCAACTTTTTTTGTTGTTCTTTCTTTCATCTTTTCACTTCAAATAATGAAAAGATCCCTTCTGTACTGCTGATAATCTTCCCCTCACTTCTTCCCTTGTCCTCCCACACAATCTGTGGCAAACTGACACTGATTATCTCTTCTTCTTCCTAAGGCTAAAAAACTCTGTAATTTGCAGATGCCAAAGGCTGACATTGTCTTACTTATATTACATGAGAATCAGACTAAGCACAGTGTGTGCTCATCTTGTTATCACGCAGCTTAAGTCTGAAAAACACGAGGGGACATGTTACCAAAGTTTTCTGCATGTATGAGCCAAACATCAACAATAGCCACTGCCAGATAAAAGCAATTTCTTTTTGGAGTCCCACCATTGAACCCTGAGGGGATTTATGCAACTAATAACAAGTCCAGAGAGAAAAAAGAGATCTGCAACTTTTAACGCCTGAGAAAGGATGCAGATAAATACAGTGGGACTTCGTCTCTTTCCCCCCAGTATCTCTGTATAACCCAGTATATCTGGGCTCATTGAGGGGGATAAATGTGAGTATTTGTTCCTTCATTTTTACAGAGAAGAGGGGAATTGCACAGATAAGTAATGCCCATCTCTTCTCCAGGCTGGTCTTTTCAGGACAGCGTACCTCCTTTGCCGACCTTGTTCAGTACAGCACACTTGTCTTTGATGCTTCACCTGAAGGGCTACCCCTCCTGAGGGCAGCTGAGGTGGAGGAGCCAGGAGCTCCCATCCTAACCCACTGTGCTGCCATGGGCAGCTCCTTCCCAGCAGGGAAGGATGCAGCTAACATCTGATGTTACATCTGGCGTGGTTTCTCTTGCCTGCCTCCCTCAGCCACAGCCACATAGATGGTTGTGTCTGCTGGGAGGAGGGAGAGTGAAACATGCACTCATGCCCTTTCCTGTATTTTACTCTCCTCCTTAAAGTGGAAAAAAAAAGGTAATAGCTTTATTTGAAAGTAGGCTCCACGTAGGAAATACTGTATTCCTTTGTGCTGCTCCGCGAGAAATAAAATTGACATTCATATTGAGACGTGGAGCAGTTCTGTGGATGGAAACATGTGTCTCCCACTCCACATTTAAATGTCATTTGCTTCAACTCCAAACAACTGCTGTAGTAATCAGTGCACTCTGTCAGTTTTTCTGCTGCTCTCCTCAATTCTTTACTTTTGCACCCACACGTCTCTCGATTTCTCCAAGAGCCAATAATTAGTATAAATGTCAGGGCTTTGTTTGACTGGAAGGGACTTGGGAGGTCAGTGTTCCCCGAACCTGATTGCCTGAACACCACTAAAAAGCTCTGTTAAATGCTGGCTCAAGTTAGACAAATGCCTGGCTTTTGAAAAGAGAATAATCCCAAACAGGTGGCACACATTCACAGCTAGAGTGCAGAAATCCAGGTAAATCCAACAAACTCATAACCTCTTTTCTATATGAGAGACTTGCACAACTGCTTCTTTTCTTCTTTCTCTTCCTCCTCCCACCTCTCCCCCAGAGTCCTTTCACCTCTAACACAGCACATTTGGACAAAGGGCAAATGCAGTAAAAGCTTAAAATTCTTTAGGAATCTGCCTCAGAGGGTGACCTGCTGCCAGGGTTAAGCTAAAACAAAGCAACACCAGATCCCATGTCACCACTGTCAAGCCTCAAGTCCCTCTAGAAAGCCAGCTGAAAGCCTCTCTGCATAGTTCTCAACCAACTCACATGTTAACCCTCTGCTTATCTTTCAGGGAGTATTAATACATTTTGGGTGTGGATTAACTTGTCCATCAGTGTGACACAACTCAATCCACCACCATGAGGGGAAAGAATTTCATTTGCTGTTTTGGGGGGATTAGCAATAGGCTAATGGGGAAGAAACACTAAGAAATGGCACTCTTCCTTATAAAATACTGCTTGAAACTGCTCCGCAAAGACAACTAAAACATGGAAAACACATGTCAAACCAAGGGGCTGCTCTGGCTTTGGTTGGCTCAATTTTGTTAATGATTTCTCACTAATCAAAACTGCATTCCATAGGGACTGAAAATAAGATGTTTAGAAGCTACCTGGGAAACCAGAGTTCTGTATATGATGCAGCTGGTTGCACAGCACTTCTCTACTTCTCTACAGTTTCTAGATTACCCTGTATATCTGCACTACTCAGCAGATACCTGATTGGTCCTCTGCAATTAAATGATCTTTACCATCTTAGGTGCCACCAGAGCTCATCCATCCTCCTCCTCTCCCTCCCCACTCCACTCAGATGACAGCTGCTGTAGTCAAGTTCTGCTGCCAGGGAGTGGATGGACAGATGCTACTGAAGCTTCCCTTCCAGAAGGCCAATAGCATATCCAAGGGCTGCAGAGACTTAGGGCTCCCTCCACATCACCTACTTCAGGCTACGTAAGGGCTCTAGTGATCAGGTATCTAACAGAGATAGATGTCTTGGTCCAGAAACAGTACAGCTGTATTCAGGCTAATTTATTTTGCTTCTCAGCAGTGCTAATTGATTTTCTTGGATAATCACCACTGGGTGCCACCAGATGGTACCCAGATCCTTGGCAGCTCCTTCTGAGCATCCCTGCACTCTACCGTAGATGTACTGCCAGGGAACCTGTAGCCTTTTGGACATCAAATATTTTGCTTTATAAAGAATATGACAAAACAAATCTTTTGAGACACAATGAAAGCCCCTTTGGAATAATGCCATCTATTACAGACTATCCAACCTGAGTTTGAAGTTTTATTGCTGGCTCTAACATGTAAAAAAAAGATCTCTGGTGCCTGAACACTTGCTGCCTACAGATGTTTCACCAACAAAATCCTAACACCATTCCTGCCCATGTGGCTGTGGCTTTGTGTAGGTTTGGTACCATTGCTATAGGGAACATTATCTGATGAATTTTCTTAGTCTTTGTTCCCACAGGAACTGTGTATTTAGAGCTCTTTTTACCTGGGTACCAGGTTTGCGTGTTGCTACTAGATCCTTCACCATTTTGACCTCAGAGACTGTGACTCCACCAACCATAAAGATGATCAGAAGAGGATGATCACCAGGGTGAGGGCGATTCACCTATAAAATGAAGGAAAGCATTATTTGTAGTTGCTCTGCTTCAAACCCATGGACTAGCAGTGATCCACTCCCTAGGCTGCTGGAGGAAGACTAATGAGGAAGCTCAGAAATATTCATGGAATGCTGGTCTCTGTAGCAGCTGAGAGGGAAACCAGTGGGGTTGATGCCCTATTACAACTAATGAACTGTTTTCAGGGAAATGGAATCCTCATGGCTTCCAATAAAACTTAGGGAAGTTTCTCATGAGGGCTTTCCCTTCTATTCCTTCATTGTTTCCTCCTCTCTCCCGAAGTGGGAGGAGATTACTTGGCTGGATGCACATGTATGCATGAAGCTTTAAGGAATGAGAGGTAAATTACTACCCAGGAGAAGCAAAAAGTCCAGCCTAAACATGCTAGAATCTCTACCTGCAGTCAGCAGTGGAAAGAATTGCAAGTAATGTGTTTTCACCAGTCTGGCGAATAATCCTTTACAATTCATCCAATGAAAATAAATTGGGTCCGTTATAGTATAAATTCAGTTTCTAGCTTGTTTCATTTTACAGTTTTCAACACATCTATGACCAGGTTATAAATAATCTAGAGAAACTTCAGCTCAAACAAAATACTTGTTTCATTTTTCCCCAATTATCATTAAAATGGCACAAACATTCCACTTCAGTTAAAACTCCATAAACCCACATTTTCATTTTAAATGTGAAGGTAATTCTTTACATCAGTTTTTCTCAAACACTTTTAGAAGTCTGATTACTTTGCTGTTTCACAGTAAACTCTTGATAAAACACACTCCCCTGCCAATGCCTTTGCTCCAGTCAGTGGAGCCCACTGTAATTGCAAGTCACATCACCTTTGAGTATAAAACATTCCAAATGCTTGGCTGCAAAAAGTGGCAATGATAACAGTTTAATTTGCTCTTTTTTAGACTCTGCCTCCTCTCCTTCCACAAGTGCAGGTTTTCAACAGCACTCACTCAACAGCTTGAAAGTGGTCATTAACCTGTGTTTGGGCAGAGCAGAGCTCCTTTGCTTTCACCACCAGGGCAGCTACCTTTGATCCCTATGGCTCCGGTTCTGAAGAGCACAGATCTTCTATTCCTTCTCTGTGCCTGTCCTATATTTAGTTTTTGGGCAGCTTTTCATCCTGGAGCTCTGTCAGGCTTTCTGACTGGCAACCTTCAGAAGACACTCTTCCCTTTGAAGCAAGCATGGGGAGGTGCCTGCTCTCTCTCCAGGCTACCTGGATATTGTTTACAGAAGGCTCCCTGCTCAGTGCTGCTTCCCAGACAAGGAGCTTTTAAATGCCCCGAGAGTCTGAAAGCAGTACAAAAAGCCTTAGACAGATGTATTAGTGAGCTGAGTATTTGTGTATTGGGTGTCTATTCTTTCAATCTTCCCCACTTTGCCAGCCATCTTCATTGAGCTGATGGCACAGATAGCATATATACTGCAACTCATCAGGGTGTCCTGCAGTTCTGGTGTGATATTGAGCAATTTTCCATTTACATCAAAAGACCAATTAAATGGATACACCAGAGCTTACAAAGACTTTCTTTATGCACTTTTTTGCATCAGACTTCTTGCTTCTTACTAGCTGCATATAACACAGTGTCAACCACAAATGGAAAAAAGTCCATTCTTATTACAAACACCATGAGAAGTTGAAGTAAGATCTAAATATTAACTTACAAAGCAGTCCAAATAGAACTATTACTTGTTAAATATCAGAGTATTTCATGCCGTAATTGCTGTAAGCAGTGACACAAGGTTAAAGAAATAACTGCTCACAAAGATGGTGAGGATAAAAGTTGATAAAATGCTCTGCTATAGTACTTTGAGGTAATACATGAATTAGTGTTTTATTCCTTTCCTTGGCTCTTTGCTCTTTCTAACTGTATTGTCAGAGCAAACAGCTCCATTCCATTTCATGAAGCTTCTGAATGACACAAGACTTATGCAAAGAGCTTGAACTTCAGCGACTTGATACTGAATAAACCCTCTATTTCTTAATGTCTTTCCTAGTGACAAGAAAGTGATAAGCATGCGTGCATAACACTGGACACGCTGAAAGGACACCCAGTATAAGGATATTAATCAGAAAGCACAAGCTCTCATGGCAGTACTAAAGAGAAAATGTCCTGACAAATCATTTCCTTCAGTCAAAATAAACCTAGATCCAAACACATGGTGCCTATATAAAACTTATTATTTTTCAGAAGACTAAAGTTCAAACCACAAATTCCAGAAATGCATATTAAAAATACTATTAGGCATGCAAACTCTAAATTAAATTAGGATTGCAATGAAAAGGGTCCTGGAATCTGTAATTTTGTTACGCTATGCACAAGTGTTTTGAAGGAGGACAATACTCTGGGTACAAAATATTTGGCTTTGTTAAGAATGCAAGTTTCTGCCAAGATTTTTTTGTTTGATAATACAACCACCCAAGGCTCTGTCTTTTGAAGGAACTGGCTGTGTGTAGCTAAACACAACTAATTTCTGTAATACAGAAGAAGAACTGAAATGGACTGCAACAAAAGCAACCTGTTCTGGGACCCTTCTAAAGTTTGGCTGTTCTGGGACATTTCCAAGGCCTCTGAATCCTTTTTACTATGAAATCTGAAGTTTGCAAAGATTCCCAAGTACAATTCACTTTCAGTTCAAAATGCCATGTATTAAAATTAATTTGAACCGTTATCTCAGGCAATTAGAAAGACTAACCAAGAATAAAGCAAAGCCATTACATCAAAGAGAGGGAGTCCAAAGGAAGAAGGAGGCATGGTTCTCTGAGTGTCCCAGCTGGACATCAGGCCATTCTCTCCAGCTCTGAGCCCACCATACTGCATTTCCTCTGGACAATGGTGGTTAGAGGGCTCTTTGCTGGTGTGTCTGTATGGAGGAGATGGAGAGGAAAAGATGGGAAAGTGGGATAACAGCGGGCAATAAAACTCTAAAACTGAAGCAGGAAGGGGCTGGAGGACAGGTTTGCTCTCATGGTTCACAAAACAGCCTTTTTTTTCCTCTGAGGAAAGCCAGCAGAAAAAACCTTTACTGTCCCATGAGGGCTAACTCTGCCAACCAGGACACCAACACCAATGCATCTGGTATTCTTGCCAACTAGAAACCAATTAATTTCACTGAGTAGGTGGAAAAAGGGAAACACGTTGATCACCAGAACCCAAACTGCTGTGCAAGGCACTTGGTATCAATGATAATAAGCTCAGATCATTATAAACCACATGTGGTCTCGAGCAGCAGTCAAAAGAGGAACTCTTGAGGCAGGGAATCCTTTTCCCTTAGCTTCAAAACAAACACATCTGCAAGAGAAATAACTTCTGGATAAGAGATACCTTTAAAAGTCTGGTCTCGATGAACACATCTGAGCCTATTGCTTACCAAAGCATGTTTATGTGAGTTGGCATTTATATTCAGGCATTGAGGAAGAAATAAAAATATAAGGAAGCTCATGAAATGATCACTGTGCTGATGGTGCAGTTAAGTGAAGAAGATCCTCTTGTGTAAGAAATACAGGTTGGTCAGAAACTCATCCAAGTAATAACTGACCACTTGCCAGCAAGCCAGCTACAAACCAAATGAGTAAGCATGGACACATTATTTATGAGGTATGTAACTATGCATTCTACACAAGATTCACTTGCTCATCTGTTACATATTCCATATAGCAGCGTATTTGTCTTACTAGCAGAGACGCAGGTACTTACACGTGCATATTGCCATAATACGCTTATGTGATACTTGCACACAAATTATTAATAAGGACAGAACAGACCTCAAACTAGCCAAAGGTGTCAATGTCTCCATCTAACTATTTAGACCTTCTGGGGTATTTCTGTTCCTTATGTTTTTGTTTTGGTTTGGCTTGGTTTGGTTGGTTTGATTTTGTTTTTTTTTTTAAAAGGACAAGCTATGTTCCTGCTAAAAAATAGCAAAAATCAAAGGCAATGAAATAAATACAATTGTGAGACTTACTGGTAAACAAACCCAAGCATTTAAAAAGTGATTGTGTGCCAAGCTTGTTTACTTTATTTGATGGTGGAACATCTGTGTTTTCTTCTATTTTTGGAGTGTTGGCATGAATTTTTTCAGTACTGATAAACGAATGGAAAGAACATTGGGTCACTATTTCTATAGCTATCCTCCTCTGTCTTAGGGCTTTATCATAAGCTATGAAGAGCTGAGAATTTCCATTTAGAAACCTAACTGAATAGATTTTGGAAATTCATTTCAACGGTGGGCAGAGTTTCCTGAAAACAAGCACTGGATTTTAATCATATCTGATTTTGTGCTCGAGATGAACTTCCTCTGAAATAGCAGAAAAAAAAATCACTTTGTTATTCTGATAGTATGTTCTAGAATAGTACCAGTATCACAGTCAAAACTATTTTTGTCTCCTGCCTTTAAATGCATGGCAGGCCTAGCAGGTATTTGCACAAAACAGAACTTTTTTCCTTTCTATGACCATAGAGTCACAGAACAATTCAGGTTGGAAGGAATGTTTGTAGCAATTCCAGTCCACCTCCCTGTCCAAAGCAGGGCCAAGTCCAAAATTATATGAGGTTTCTCAGGGCTTTGTTCAGCCAACCTTTGGATTCTTCAGAGATTGAGAATCCACAGCCTCTCTGGAGTTAACCACTCTTAAGGTGGATGTTTTTTTCTTATATCCAGTTGGAATTTCCCTCACTGCAACTTGTGTCCACTCTCAACAGTCTGCTGATGCCTATTCTGTGCTGAGGGGTAGAAGGTAAAACTGGAAGAACACTCGGCACAGTACAGAAGCTTACTGTATTCATAACCATCGTACTGATGTGGTTTGATGTAAATTCAGGTTTGTTTTCAATGGAGAACTCAGGATATGCAGTAAGGCAGAGCTGAATGTACAGCATGCTAGCTACTCCACAGTTCATCTCTGTAGCCATTTAATGAACAGTAATTTGTAAAGCAGAGTAAGCTCTTGCAGAAAGACTGTCTTAAAACCTGCTAAGAGCAGAGAGAAAGCAATTTCTGACTAATAGGCTTCCTTCCTCCACAGTGCAAGTTGAACAAGATGAAGTTATAGAAGACACTGAATATGGATCTTCCCTGATGACCTTCCTCCCCTGTGAGACCTGAAGGTTTATACTTCTTTTGTCTCTCGAGGCTGCTTGGTGTCCTTACAATGTTTTGATGAAGTGTCTTGTGGAACTGGGACTTGCTTATCCATTAGCTTGTGAGGCATCTCTGAAGAGCTCCGAAACCTATGTGAGGTAGGACTTCTCCATAGCAAGACTACATTGCCTCTATTCCCTGACCCCCTGCAAGGATTTAACTCTCCTAACCACCCCTTAAATTCTGCTGAACAGTATCAGCTCAAGTACATAAAACCAACTGCTGCCATATGATTCCATGACCTCAGGAAAATCTTACAGATGAGCTTGGGAAGCCTGGCTTACCTTCATGAACATGCTAAACCCAGTTTTAAGGAGGTCAGTGAGGCCTGATGACATATGCTCAATATCAACAGGATCAGGTCGATCAGGATTACAGATCTCTTCCACTACCTGTTTCAGCAGTGGTTTGTAAGAAGCCTGCACAAAAAGAACAACACACTGTGAGTGAAACCGCTTAGACTTGGTGCTACTGCTCTTCTGAACATTTTATTTCCATGAAAGGTAATAAAAATAATCATCCTGGAAAAGAAACCATTCAGACAGTTTAAGTATTATCAATGCAGTAGTGGCCTTTGTGACCTTGACCATAAATGGTGTGCACCAGCTTAGCATCGAACTGAAAAGACTAGAATATAGCCACACATTTACTCTGTCCCATGTGTACTGTATCAGTAAAGGCAGGCAAGGATGAAAGGAGCTTCTAGTTTCTCTGGAATCTTTTTGGAGAAACGGCTAATAATGGGGATGACACTGTTGCCCATCATGCACCCATACCTTATTCACTTTGTAATGATTTTACAACCACCTAAACAAAGGTTTTTAGGAGGGGTTGATTATTAACTACTCATGCCTGTCTACAGGCATATCAGTGGGGCTCAGAAGAGGCCAACCTGCCTGTTTGTCCTTCATAGGAGAGCAGAGCTAAGAAATCCCTGTTAGTCCTTCAGCTTTGATGGCCAGGGCACTCTACATAGTACTTCCACCTCTGGAAAACCTGCAGAAAAATAGGCCAAACAACCTCATCAATATCACATATCTCAGCTTCAGAGAAGTTAGGGACATGCTAAACATACAAAGGTACAAACGGTTAGCATCTTGGAAGATTAGCTTCCAAAGAATTCACCATGCATCTTCTTCAGGGTCCACAAAGCTTCAGGGCTGAGTATGAATTAGTAGCCTAGAGATTGTCCCATTTCCTTAACAAGGTTTAAACCACTTTGTCATCCTAAAAAAGTTTCTAAAATAAAAAATTTTAGGGATCTGTGGGAAGATGCTCTTTAATGAAAATTCAGCCTTACTTGGTTTACAGAGTTTTGTTTTGCTGCTTTCAACTTTGCCCAAACTGCAATGGAACCACAACTGTTTCAGGAAGTGTAACAGCCTTAGAAAATCAGCAGCTTTCAGTTTAGCACATTTGTTTTCCTTTGGGACTAGCCCAGGTATACATCATCTCCTAGATGTCTTAAGGCAATTGAGTATGACTTCATTAATTTTGTAATGATATTATCTACAAGAGACATCATACAAGACAAATGAAAAATGGATGGAAAATAAAAAGCAAACCATTTGGCCTGAAAATTTTCTGGAGTAATTGAAGAAATGTTTTTCACCCAACACTTTACAGTGAGAAAGAAAACTTACAGTTTTTGAATATAGTCCTGTCAACAAAGATTTATACAACTCTTCCAGCAATTCTCACAACATGTGCATAATTTTTAATTGAGCCAACAAAGCAAATTACAGCAGACATGAGCTGCAGGATCTTTTAGGAGAACATGCCAAGATTTGTGTCAATTCTAGTCACGCAATAAACAACTGTTTGAAATACACATGCAGACATGAAGTCTTATGTATAAAAATCTGTTTAATATCTTCACAGATGAGGAACAGAAAGACATTAGGAATGAAATAGTTTTTTTGAGTAGAGATCAAATCACAGCTAAATAGAGAAGCTTTGCTGCATGAAATTAAAGGGAAAATATTATCTGACTTCAGACAAAATTATGTACTCAAAAGATGTTAAAAACATGTTACAGTTTTGCATGTCTGAATTTACAGCACCCAGACTCAGGGCCCTTTAAAATGACCCAGTTTGGCTACACAGATACTGAAAGGCAGGTAATATGGTCACCTATCTTGGTTAGCTATGATAGTTTCAAATATTTTATATTTTTTTATGACTTAAAATTAATCTATTACTTTTTTTTTTGGACTTTTTATTTCATTTTTTTTTGTACAGCCCCCAATAGCTGCATTGATTTCTAACTCATAATGAAACTTTAATCAACTTTAAGTTTTGTTGGGGCAGAAACTGCATTTAAAAGAGTTGTTAGAAACCTTGATGGCTATGGGACATAACTCAGACAAGTTTATACGGAGAAAAGGAGACAGAAGAAAGAGAATGAGGAGAGGGAAGGATGGAGGAAGGGAAAGAGGAAGGAAGAAATACACTTCAGATGAATATGAAAGAAAAAAAGCAGTAGTTACAATACTAGGCAAAATACTCTCGCAATGGTCAGTACATGGTTTGATAACCTGACAAAAACACCATTTTATGTAAGATATATACACTTCAATGCTACAAAAAAACTCATTCTAAGAGGCTATCCAACTGCCACTTACTTACCTGTAGACACCTTTTCTGAGCCTTAACAAGAAATGGAGGCTTCTCAGAGTCTAACAGAGAAAGCAGAAAAGCACCTATTGTCTAAATCCATTCCCATAGCACTACGCCAGACTGGGAAAGTGTATGGCTACAGTAAGGGAAGGACACTACTTCAGAGGATCGGAACTGATTGCATACAACCCATGTATTAACACCTGCTAGTCAAAAGAGATGCCCATTTGCAGGCAGATGCACGTATGACGGAAAAAAAAACATACCACTTGCTTATTTTAGCTACTCTAAGCCTCCATAACTGCCCTCAGAAGAAGGTTGGTAGTATTCAAGCAATTAAACCCACTGCATAGCCAGATTAGGGGGCTGCAAGGCGTAAATACATCTCTTGCTATGTTCCAGCACTTAGCCCTAAGCAAACAACCTGGGTTACATCCAAAGAACACACTGATGCTAATTATACTTCCAGGAAACATTCAGAGGTCATTTTCTTTATCATCTGACAGCTCCTCTCACCCCTGAGCTGTATTAAATGTTTAACAATTCCCCCGATTTCAGACACCAGGCTGCTCCTAACTGCTAGGGGACATTAGCTTTTCCACACCTTAGTTTTCCAGTGACATTTTGTAACACTCCTGATTTTTGTTCTTACAAAGGAATGCTTAATTTGAACTACATCCCTTTGCTGGTCTACAGCATTCTTATGAGTTTGGAAGGATTTTTTCTGGCTCAAGAGTCAAGTTTTATAGTCTCTCTCTATATCACTGTATGTGCTTTCCATTATAAAACTATTTTTAACTGAAAAAGTTATAACACTTTAGGGGAGACAGAAAAGAGAAAAATACTTTATATTAATCCTGATGACCTACAGTAATACCATAGTGACCTATAGTAATATCATAGTGCATTTTTCAAATTTAAAAAAAAAGCTGCATTTTTCACCTATTTACAAATGGGACTGAGTCTCACACAGGAATTTGAGAGAAAATACACAGGAATATAATTGCTGTATAAATATGGGCATCCTGCTTTGATATGCCATGAGAGGTCTTAGTCCAGAACCATCTTGACCTATCCCTGCCTTTCACAGGCATTTATGTCATAGCACAGTGCTGCAGAACAAATCCCAGATTTCTTTCTCTGACAATTATTTGCTGGCATTGATGTGGATTTCTCTGAGTTTGGATGAAGGACTTGAGGAAGTTCTTGATGACTGAGTCAATTCTAAAATCTATACTTAATTATTTTCCACATGTGCAGAACACATATGATTAGCACATCAAGAAAATTAGTGCTGTAATTTTGACAGCATACTACAGAAATAGCATATGCAGGGAAAAGAAAGATCCACTTGCCTGGTGGGTGTTGCTGCCTGGATTATGTATGGAATGAAACTGTTTCATGTGCATTCGAGCTCGTGCAATATCCCTGAGGGACTGAAAGATACCGTCCACTGCATCTGTGGCTTTCTGA
Source organism: Melopsittacus undulatus (assembly GCF_012275295.1). NCBI lineage: Eukaryota > Metazoa > Chordata > Aves > Psittaciformes > Psittaculidae > Melopsittacus > Melopsittacus undulatus. The sequence goes on from NC_047533.1 coordinate 28,044,293, forward strand.
GATGTCAGGTTCAGTGATGAGTCACAGCCTAAAGAAATAAACGTAGAGCTGAGTGAGTGAAAAGCTTTCAAGTATTTTGATAATAAGCAGTAGGAAAAAGATAACTGGGAGGAAATTTTAAATTAGTTTCATTATGTTATATTCTAGAAACTCAGGAGCTTGTTAGTGGTGCAAGTCTCTGTAGCTAAGCAAGAAGACATAGTCCTAGACAGCAAGTGAACAGCACCTCTCTAATCACATTTATAACCCAAATCATAGAACAATTTCATCAGCGCAGGGTATGTTTTGCTGTCCACAGCAAACAGAAGATCCCACTCTAGCAGGCCCTAAAAGTCTGTTGGTCTCATCTGGGCAAAACAGCTTTGAAGAGGGGAACTGCTCCTCAGGCATTGTAATTGTCCTCAGGTTGGCAGCCTGCTGACTCCAAATGTAGTTCCTACCTTTGTGATGACAAAAATGTGTCTGTGCTAAATAAAGCAGAAATGATAGTTACACACTGGAAAGAGCTGTTCTGGCATGAAAAACTCCTTATCCCTCAGAGTGGCACAGTTACTACTTCTAATGTACTTTTCCAAAGCACTTCAGATAAGATAATGCTTATCTTCCACTGAGGAGCAACTCCATTTGCAGGACCATGTAAAAGATTCCTCCAGGTGGCCCAGCAGTACCTTGGCAAAGAGAAATTCTTAGCCGTGGTTGAATCCCCCTCTCCACATGACCTATATTACACAGAAGTATTGAATAAATGCTTTCTCAGCTGAGCTTCTGCTGAGAATCAGCCAAGTGAGAGAGAACTGGGTCACCTGGTATTTGTATTTTCCTGTCTACACAGCTCTACACCTTTTGACATCTCTGCCTGCCTCTCTTCTCACTTTATTCCTCACCCCTTTGGTGGAAGATGAATCATTAAATAACCTTTCTTGCTATATGTGCACACTACCACACACTTACTGATGTCTTCTCCGGGGGATGCTGCTGTTGCAGTTTGTGTGTCCATCCCCCAGTCCCACAGTTGATCCCTACATCTGTGCAGAATCCTGCTAAGAAGATGGGATCTCCCTGCAGGTCCCAGCACCCACCAGCTAGCATTGCGCTGCACCAGCAAAGCCTGGCACTGGAAACAGACATCCAAACTGCTGTGGTTGTAAGGGCAACCGATTTTTGTGAGGGGGGACTCTGAACAAACTTTCCTTCACAACTGACAGGGGACAGAATTGTTATGCACTAAAGAAGCAACAAAAAAGGTGGCACTTCCAAACTTCACAGGGAATTCGTATTAGCTAACCTGGATCACTCACATCTCTGCATTCCTTATGGCAGAGTATATATATATATATATATAAAACATATATATACACACATACATACACACGTATAGAAGTCTGAAACTATTTCTACAACATGGTGATCTGACACTGAGCTTTCATTTGTCTGAATATTATTTGTTGAAAAGCTTGAAGTCAGCTCCCCAGATGGTGCAGCAGAACAGATAAAACAACTGTACTTCTGCAGGCTACATCAAACCAAGCTGCTGAGGATTTATGCCATTACAACCCCAAAGCAAAGAAGTGACCAAGAACTGCGCCCTGCTGACTCCCGTGTTGTAATTTTAACATAGACACTCATTTTCTTAATGAGTGCAAAATAGTTTACAGAAATACTGAAATGTTGTTGTTGTTATGTGCATGCAAGATCTACATCCTCTGATACTCTGACTGACCCAGGTTAGTTTTTCATCTGTCTGAGCAGTCTGTGTGCTGTCAGTGAAAGCCCTGAACACCATCCTCACTCTACAGCTCATTAGCCCACTCCACTGGCGCTCTTGACATCAGAGAGATAGCTCCCACGTGTGATCTTGTGCCAGTTTATGTGTAAGGGAATGGTGTTCAACAGCTGAAAAAAGTGAAACTGAACATCTCCTGCACAGATGAGGTTGATACTAAAGTCTGAGGTAACAAATACCAGTTTGTATTTACCATTAGCACAGGCAGAATCTTGTATTGTCAGTGTGCATTTACCCTGCCCACGAGAAAACAGGGATGAGGAAACAGGGCACTCCCCATTAGATCCCAACTCAGAGACTGTGCGTATTTAATAGTTAACATTTATAAAGCATTTTGCAGATTAAAATGAAGAACCGTATCTCTTTATCACAGAGATTTGTGTTCTCTCTCAGGGACAAGTTTTCCCTGGTTTAGCTGCATTAGAGATAAGCAGCTCCTAGCTAATGTAATTAGTGATATTTCCTTTGTCCTCTCTTTTCCCCTGTGTTGAACAAGTTCAGGCAAGGTAAAAATCACATCAGGCTTGCCTGCTTTGCACACTCTTATTTTTTTTCTTAATTGTTTATTTTCGAGGACCATTTAAAAGCCTTTTGTTTTGGCCATACAGTTATTTTTTTCATTAAAGGAAATATTTGTTTCCTTCTTCTGTTGCCATCACCACTCTTTCTCTCTTTATTTTAACAAGAGCCTTTTGACCAAGAAGTTTCAAGCCAGCTTGTCACTTCCTGCACAGCAGTTTCTGGTGGACACGGTGGCTGGAAGCCCCCGAGATGCTCCTTACCCTGCCTGGCCCAGTGCATCCCACCTGGCTTTTTGTAACTGGGTCAACCTTCTCTTGGGCAATTTCTCAGTGAAGCGCAGGCTCTGTAACATCACTCACAGCTGGAACCTCACTGCCACGGAACTGCTGTCTGGAGCTCCTGCTGACACACTCTGTGGACTGGAGGGGGCCATGAAATCATTCACCCTCACCATCTGTTTGACAGGCCACATCGCTTCGTCACTGCCACCCAAAATGAAAGGCGCAGGAGCCCTGGTGTGCCAGCCTGTGCTCCTGGAGGAGCGCTGGCACAGGGGCTCAATGTGTGCTTCTAGTTTCCATAGCAGTGTGGTGCCGGGCCTAGTTTGGGATCCAGGGAGACACTGGGAGCTGAAGCTTTGGTCTGGCACCAGTGGAACGCTGACCAGACAGAGGGAAAGGAGGCATACATTCAAAGGGTTCTCTAAAATATGGCTTCTTGGGAGTTCTGATCAAGTAATAGACCACATCTGGAGAAACTGCAGCTCCCTTTTCCCTGCCTGACACACAGTTCTTTTTTAAAATGTAAATTAAAAAGAAACCAACTCTTTTTTTTGCAGCCCGTTATTGTTGAAAGTAGTGAACCAAATCTCAGGTTCTCTGAAGGCTGTTGCCTACCCGTGGCACTGCAGGAGGTTCGGAGAGGGGAGCTGCCTTTTTCTGGGGCCTGCAGAACAACAGGAGCTTGTGTTGTACAAATGGCAGGCAGCTACAAATCACCTCCCGTTCACACCTTCCCTGTCAATAGGGCTGTGTGGCATATGGAGAGCAGAACACAATCCCTCTTCTCTGCTAGCTTCACACTACCAAGAAATCTGCTTCTTTTACAATGAGGAGGTGGAATACATTAGCTGCTGCACAGCTCACGTGCTAATTAAAACAACTCTTCCTGTTACTGGTTTTTTCACAAGAAGTTGAATGGCGTTTCATTTGGAGAGCATGCTGAATGAATTCCTTTGAATCCCAAGCCCTATTATATAGGGGAAAAGACATTTAAATGAAATTTGGTGATTTCCTGTCAGACTTGAAGAAGCCCAGTGGGGAGAAGTCACCATTAACCAGCATGGCACTAAAGATTTTAAAGCACATATCCAAGATCTTGATATCCCAAGAAGACCACAACCTAGTTCTGTGGTAGGTGGTGCGCAACCTCATTAACATTGTTTGTATTCTGTTTCAATTCACTTGTTCTGAATTTCAGGAGAGTGAGACTGTCAGGAGCTGCATTCAGCACCTAACAGGATGAGACTACCAGCCCTTATTTTTGACCTACTTTTGAACTTTTTAATCAGAAACAGCAGATCTCCTCCTAAGTTACATTGTCTGCATAACCATTAGCACCAGAACTAATCCATTTTCACAAGAAGCTTCAAATAGAACAGAGATGTTCTTCTCTACAGTCTGGAGTGACCCAGAAACCAAACTGGAGCAGTTTTTCTACTGATTTCTGAAACTGGAAGGAAGTTACTTTAAGAAAAAGACACAGATCTTGTGAACCTATGAGACCTGTAATTACAGAGCGGCATGTGATTGATTATCCCCTCCCTGAATGCAACAAATGAGAATTCCATATCTGTGTATCAGAAAACCTTTTCCTCTGCTTTGTGTCTTTGGGTACATGGTCTGGCTGTTATAATCAACATTGTTCTTTCTCTAGAGCAGTATGGTAATTATGAACACTTTGTGAAGGTCTTTGATACTTCTGAGACATCACTGAAAGGCCACAATACTTACAAAGATGAAAAGTTAGGAAAGCTTAAAGTTCAGCACTTTACTCTGCTTTATTGGTATTTACTTAGGCTTTTCCTACCTCAGGCTCTCTCTATAGCCCGTTTACAGAAATAAATCAACGTAAACCTTGCAAACTCTGGAAGGGAGCTGGCAGAGTAGCTGAGCCATTTAGAAGCACACATGGGAGCATGGGCTGAACCAGAAAAGTAGTACTGTGAAGAAGAGACAATCCAGCATGAGGATTGCATTGTGCAAGCTATTTTTTAGGTATGTAGAGTTAACTTTCTTGTCAGTGAAAGACAGAAGTAAACCAGAGATACAGGGTGCCTTGAGGGTCAGAACTCAAAATACAGCACCATGATCAACCAATGAAAATCTTCTACTTGTATACTTTAGATGATAGTATACCAGTGGGGGCCCTTTGTCTAACAGATACACCTAAAGGATACATATGTACACCCACAGCAATAAGTTTTATAATAGTTTTGATACATTCACACATTAAGATTGTTATGAAAAAGTAGGTACAAATGCATATGGTTACACAGACCACAGCTGCTTTTTGCAAGGGGGGGAAAAAAGTGTGAAAACAGAAGCTACGAAGAAATCTGTGATTCTCTTCTCACCTTCCCAATGGATTCTGCCGTGCATTTCAATCGTTATTCTTAAATCTGATTTGTATTAAATCGTGCTGTCTGCTGCATCTAAAAGGGATGCTGGTAAGTGTGAAACTGTGGGACAAGGCCAGGCCAGAACACAAGATATCTCTCATTGCCCAATAGCAGAATCAGCAGAAGGCGAAAAAACAGAATTTACTCCATTTTAGTTGGGAGGATGACAGAGAAAAGTGCATTCCCCTGACCCTGAAAAGAAAGCATCTAGAGGGGACAGACACAGCAGTGTCTGTGACAGATACCCTGCAGCCCATGGCATGTCTCTATCCCTGGGGATGGAGAGGGTCCTGCTCTACAATTGCTTGTTCCTCCACAACCCTGGTCAGAGCATGGATGCTGAGCGCTAGGGCAGCCATGTCCGTGCTGCCGGCAGCTCTGAGTGAAGAGCAAGCCTCCAGGCAGCCTTGATATGCTGAAGGCCAGGTCAACACTACAGTGTGCTGAATTCAAACATCTCTGACATTAGCAAGTGATGCAGGTGCTACAGGATGGATTAGAGGAAAAGAAGGGTAAAAAGAAACAGGGGAAAAGTGGGAAGATTTTTAAAATAGTATTTGGTGTTTGAAAGTGAATTTAGAGCCCAGAAAACAGGCACTTAGCAAAAAAGAAAAAGAAAAAAAGTTATAAAAAAATCCCTCCAAACAAGTCCATTTTGCTGAAGCCCTGGCAAAGCAGTGTGCTTTCAGAGAGCAGCTGGAGCTCATCAGCCAGCGAAGGGGTAGGAGTAGAGGTGCCAAGATAACCTAAGGACCTACAGCCTCAGGATGCTCTTGCGCCATCTCCTACCAGCAACCACAGTACTTTCTAAACTGTTGTCCTGCTTTTCTTCCCCTCCTCCCATCTCGTCCTCTTCCCATCCCCGTTTCTGCTATGGCTCCTTGCCCCAGTCATATCTCAGTATGCATCTGAGAGGTGGAATTCAGCTTGGACCACACCACCGTGAAACTACTCCATCCCCATGGCCTGCCATGGGGAGAGGCAAGTCATCTGTGCACCAGAGGTGAAGAGGCTGAAACTCCCCCAAGGCATCCAAGAGGTTAGCATCACAGCCAGAGTGGGAACCCAGGATTTCCTAGCCCTGGGCTAAATCAGCCCCTCTGCCAGTAAATGCAGCACTGAATAACAGGCTGCTAATGACAGTGGGCAGAAAGATAAAGAGGGGAGGAGGAAAGTGAAGGATAGCACAAAATGGGAAAATATTAGAAAAGGGAGGGAAAATGTGTATATTGTTAAAAATCAAAGCAGATGTTTTTCTCCCTCAATTATTAGCAACATCTGATTTGAACCCATTAGAAAAGCAAAGTTCACATGGAGAGTTGCTGTAGGGCTCCAGCTGAAGCCTGAAACTTCAGAACAAATCAAAGGGATTATCTGAAAAGCCACAAAACAGAGAAGGTCAGCTCTGAGCTTCTATAAATGTCATTTTCGATTTGATGGGCACATGGAGAATGAAAACACAACATTCATGGATGCTCCGGGGCAGTCACCAGCACCTCGCAGTGCAAGTGATGGTATGGATGTGGTGTCTGTGATGGGAGAAGGGATGGCTTGTTCCACTGCCAAGGAGACCACGGAAACTAGTATTGTAGCTGGCAAAGGTGCAACTTGTAGTGTGTTTTCATCATGACAAACATGTCCCATTCAAGAGAAAAGCCAAGGATATTTTCTTAAAGAGTAACTAAACTTAGAATCCTAAATCTCCACTTCAGCTTTTAAATGAGGATACAAACTTAAACAGCACCAAGCATTCAGGGATAGCACAGGTATGTCTGTATGGGCAGTTCAGCACATATCTGATGTTTTTTATATATGGACATACTCTGCGAGCTCTGGTGCTCACCAGGGAAGGATGGCAAGAGGCAGTGGTGGAAAAGCCTCCTCTTGGCATCAAGTCTTTGAACCTCTTCTGGAAGCTGCCCTTTGGTGTGCAAGAGACACACAGTCCATGTGGCTAAGTACTTTGCTGGATCTCAAGCTCTAAAGCCACACATGTAAAAATCTGGCTGCCTACTTATGTGATTAAATATGGATTTAAGACCTACCTTTAGAGAGTATTTTCTTTTTTTTTAATTTTGGCCTCAATATCTGTCACTTGGACATTTCTATTTTACAGGAATATTTTATTGCCTCTTTCTTGCCAAAATCCAACAGCACAACTTGTAATATCAACTTTTATGAAGCACTGCAAGCTCAGTACTGCAGGCTCTCGTGTTACATGAAATTAAACTTGTCAATCTAGTGCACAATTACAGGGAGAAACTACAGCACTTGCTAGAATACATTACATAAATTAATTGCAGGAGGAATTTAAGTTAGGCTCAGATGTGCTTTCTGAAGGAAATGAATGTAACAAATCCATTAGGGAGCCATTCAGTTGCTCCCTCAAGTGGTCCCTATCTTAATTAAAAAACCACACATGTTAATAAAGCTATGGTATATGTTCTGTAAGTCTAATAAGGCCTTCCAATCATGGTCTTGCAAGCACTCAGTAAAACTCCAGGTTTTACCAAATGATATAGAGCATTTTGAACATACTGCCCTATATGACCCTCAGACTTTTGCAAGTTATTATCAGCTACCCTCCTTTTGTCTTCAGACTGGTGGCTGCACTTTGGCCAGGACAGATTTTTGTTCCCATCAAGGACTTCCTTGCTATTCATGCATCATCCAGCACTTTCCAGTGATGCTACGAAGTTTCATCCTCAGATGTGCTGCCTCTCACCTACTCCACAAGGTACTCCAAGAGGTACCACGTATATTCAGGACAAACAATGTGTGGGGAAGAGGAAGGAGGTTTGTGTCCAGGTAGCAGAGCTATCACACCTTTGTGTGAGAGACCACTTGGAGCTGGGTGAGCCTTTTTAAGGCTTTCTTCCCTTGCCTACACTCAGACAGCACTGTTAGTGCAGCACTTCACACTACCTGGGCCGAGGAAAACCATATGCAAAGAAAAGTGTTCCTAAGCAACTGTGTTTAAAGCCCTTCATAAAGAAACACCCCAAAGGCCTGTTTTGTCTCTGCACTATGAAGCAGCAGAGGAGGGAGGAAGCTCATGTAGAATTCCAGGGTGCTTTACCCACACATCCTCAGAGAAGAATCTCAGGAAAACAAGGCAAGACCTGTTAATGTCTTTTTTTTTCAATAAAACTTTTCTACTGATGACCGCAAGGAATTACACTTTTGAAACAACAGTGATGTGAAATAGGCCTTTCAGTATTTGTATTTGATCTTTCTCATGTTTTTGTTTTGCCCCACTATTGTCAGTGGTACCATGCACACAATGAAGGGTTGCATCTCCCTGGTGTCCTGGCCTCACCAGGGGACACCTCTGGCAAGGGGCTACCTGGGGCTGTAGGAACGCTGCTGCAGACCTGTGATTTCCCAGTAAGAGGCTTAGCATCCCACTGCACACCAGAGAGACAGTGCATGGGCAGCAAAGAAGCCATACTATGCATCCTGCAGCTGGTCACACATGTGATACCTAGGCAAGGGGTGTATATAAGACACAGATGCCCATATTCTGCAGGCAGACAAGAAGCTACACCGAAGCACAGCTCTCTCAAGCACTTCCATCACAACCAACAGCGATTATGGCAACGAACATGTGCAGTTTAATCCACACACAGCATCCAGTTTGTGTTACCAGCTCAACTGTATTTCATGCTGTGTTTACAACAGACCCTCTGGAGACAAACCCCTGTCTCCGGTGTGTCACTGTGTTGATCTACTGAACAAATGACCTGATGTGATGTTATGGTGTTTCAGATTTTCCTGTGCAGAATACATAGAGAAAAACTGCCACCATTCATACAACTAAGTCTGTCTGTAAAACACAATGTTGTACACATGGGCTTGAGATGCCTGACTCATTTTCTGAAGCTATGAATCATGAACAATTTAATTCTGGTATAAAAGCAAGCTGTATTGTCTGTCACCATACCAGAGTTCTAGATAAAAGGTAGATGATAAGTTTAGCCTACAGAATGGATGATTATGTTATCTGGAATAAGCACCATGTCTCAGATAAGATCAGGAAAACCTTATTTTGCAGAGGAATTTGCTTTTCATGAATCTCATGGAAATATCTAAACAAAACCAGTATTACATTTGGAGTCAGAAATAAATCAGGAGAGGTGTTGGCAAATTTCTCTCTTCAGCTCTGGTTTAAGTGGTTGTTGATATTTTTCATCAGCTGCTGTAAAAGCATTTAATTTGAAATCATTGCTGGAGCACTGTTTCAAAAGATAACTCATCTTGGTTTTGGAATATTTCACATCTCAGCGAGAATAACATCCTATAAAAATACCTTCACAGGAAATCTTTTCCTTAATGAAAGCAGATAATACTGACTCATCTAAATTATTTAGATGCCCTCCTCTGTTCACTTACTCTTACAATCCACTGACACTATGCACTGCACTTTACAGAGGTGGTAAGAACACAGCGCAGTCTGAACATGTAAAACCTGCAGATAAACAAGAAAAGGAAACCAAGTAAAAAGCATGGGCAAAAAGAACAGTAATAAAGCAATAAAAAAAATGTGAGTCAGAAAAAAAGCACTGCATGAATTATCCTACTTCATGTTAATTTTAAAATTGAAATTACTGTTATACAAGGGACAAGACAGACTGAATAAAGCATATGCTGTGAGAAAAGCAAAATGAAGGAAATGAGGCTGCAGAAAGAGAAGGAACCCTGCTATGGGCAGATGGACCAACACGGCACTATTTGTTTCCAAAGGATGAACAATGATGCCACGTGCCCCTTCCCCTCAGAACACGGGTGTTGCAGCTGGCCATGACCAAGACACAGCAGATCCCTGACTACAAATAACACAAAATTATACAATTAATGCTCAGTTTTATCATTTTTCTTGTCTGTTAACTAGAAAGCACACTGTACTGGAGATGGCAAGTATCAGCCAGTGAAGAAAAGATCAGCAGTACAAGCTACAAGCCCATGTATAGATGGAGGAAATATCCTGGAGTATTAAATGGGATGAGCTTGTATTAATGAATCAGATAATTCCTAGTATGTGCAATAGATAAAAAAAGAGGCGTCAGTTTAGCTGAAAATATAAACACACATTCAACTTAAAAGGTGCAATGGGATGAAGTTAGGCCAGTGCTTAAATGCCTTGTTGAATTAGGGTTAAAATCTCTGGTTTAAATTCAGAATTAATTGGGCTATTCTAACTAACAAAGAAGGGAATGGCTTTCAGAGTTGGTCTAGAATGTTTCGTAAGCACTTAAGGATTTACATTTTTTGTCTTTAAAACAAACCGAAAATGCATGCATTGGTGAAAGCACAGCCTTTAACACAGGCTGAAGAAACAACAACTGATAGAAAATGTCTGGAATCTGTAGTAATTTCCATTTAGTATAAACTGTTAAAGTTTCCAGGGAAAAGAAATTATGAAAAACACTCATGATCTTGTAAGCCAGGTTTTAACACCTGCTTATTTATTGCAGCCAAAAGAATAAGAATGAAAGAGAACATGTAATTTCAAAATTAACTTGATTTTTTTGTTTTGTTTAGGAAACAAAGACAATAAATGCAAGCAACCGGTCAAGTCTAAGGACTGACAGCATCAATTTCAGCATCAGACTTTTTGCTGCCGGGGGTCTGGGCAAGTGCAGCTCAGAGGCGCTGTGGCTCCAGACCACCAAACACTGTCATTTGCAAGATGCTTGTAAAACGGCATCATATAACTGCAACAGAAATATTTATAACTATATATCTAAGCTAATAGGTTCTCAAATGATCGGTCGACACAGATGCACTTCCATGGATATGTACTGCATGTAATGGAGCCTATGGAGGAGAGGGGGAGACTCCTGAGGCTCCTGCCATAACCATGTTTCATTTCAGAGGGGAAAATACTGACTACTTTTGGTTCTGAAGTCCTCATACCAGGCTGAGGAGCAAAACAACTCATGACAACACATATAATTAGAGATAATTAATGGGCCAAGGACTGTTCCTTGAAAAGTGCTGTGGTTGATACATATTTATTCCATAGACCGGATATAAGTAAGAAATTCTTTACTGTTAGGGTGGTGAGGTACTGGAACGGGTTGTCCAGGGAGGTAGTGAATGCTCCATCCCTGGCAGTGTTCAAGACCAGGCTGGATGAAGCCTTGGGTGATATGGTTTAGTATGAGGTGTCCCTGCCCATGTCAGGGGGGTTGGAACTAGATGATCTTGAGGTCCTTTCCAATCTTAACTATTCTATGATTCTATGATCTCCCTCCCTGAATTCCAAATGTTGTTAGTCATAACATGAGTGAAATGACTGATGGCTGGGTAGACTGCTAGGACTAAGCCTTACTTTCTCATGAAGTTTGCATGAATGTGTGGCACTACTAGAGAACGATGGAGCTCAGCAGCAGTAAATGTTACCTCAGAAATGAATCAACATAGAGTAAGAAAACATTCAAGTTTCCAAGCAGTGAAAAATACTAAAGGACAAAGCTTTTTCATAAACTTTATTAATACTTCTTCTCAGATAAGTAAAATCTGTTTACTTATGAGTAAAATCTGTTCACTGCAGGTTCTGTAATCACCATTATAGTCTCAGCCAAACTGATGGTGACTTTGTCTGCCATTTATTTAGGAAGTTTTTACCATGCCTCAGATGTAAGAGCTGACAGTAAAGACTGTCTCCATTATCTGGGGTGCAGATGTGCAGAACAGCACCAGTATCTGAATAAAACCTGAGAGTAGAGCCTGGAAAGTAGTTAACGACAATCTTTATGCCACAGGAAGATGTCAGAAGCTAGCACCATGCCATTCAGCTCCTGGGAAAAGCACCATCTCACAAGGATGATGCTTCATCTAGACTGATGATGTCTGCCCACAGTGAGGTTGAAGTGCTGCATTTTTTGGGTGAAGCTGTTCTGCTTCTGGTTCTGGAGCTGATAGGACACATTCAGCTCTCCCCGAGCACAGAACAGAGCAAGTAACAATCTCTCTGCACTAGGTGGAATATCATGTTTAAGCTTCTGTTGTGATCCCCTGGTCTTCAATCATGCTGTCACAACTTATTAAATTCTCTGCACTCCCAGTAGTTTAATCTGACCTTCAGCTGCTCTTGCAGAACTGCACTTGTTTTATGTTGATTATTTGCCATTTAAAATACTCTGAAGTGAAATTAATCTCTAACAGTGTTAGCCATCTGAAAACCATAGATCTAGTCCACAGTCATCTCATCCTAGGGAACTCCTGGAAAGACCATTCTGTCTGCACTGACTACACGTAGTATCTAGAAAGCTTCACCTGCTAACATCAAACTGTGAAATATTTCCTGCTTCTAACTGAAGGCCCAAGTCATTAACATGAAATATAATAGAGTGATATAAATCTGTGGTAAGGAAAAGGATTAACCTGTAGACCAGAACTATGACAAGTATAATAAGGCATGTGTTGTTCTTCTAAAAACCAACTATGAATAGATGCTACCATCAGCCCCCAGCACATTCAGTCATAAATGCTTACTCTGAAGATATAAATAAACTGTCCTACTTTCTGCTCATGCCAATACTACAGAAGGGAATAAATACAGATACCAAGTGATCCATTTGTGAGGAGTCTTCAATATGTATAATACTTGCTTTAATTATAGTCTTTTTCATAGATACTCCAGGATTCTGCACCAAAGTCAAAATTCAGGTTCTCACCTTTGGTAAGATTGTCTCGAAGAACTCTTGTAGGCAAAGGGAGCCAAACAAAGGCAGAATGAAGCCATCTCTAACCAAAATCTTGACAGAACACAAAAGTAGCAGAATCTGAAGCTCCAGTTCATGAGTCCAAATGGACACAGGTTGCCTTTCAAATCTGAGAGTGTTTTTGCAGAGCTAGCAGCTATAAAAACATATTTTCAGTTGTAAGTTGAGCAAATTCGATATGAGTCACTGTGGCTGTAAACATGCAACCCCCACAGTGCTGTCTGCAAGTTGTTTCTCTGCGCATACCCACTTGCCTTCAATTGAAGCCTGAATAACTGAGTGACTGCAGAATACCAAATACAGTACATAAATGTAAGAGGAAAAGTGACACAGGCAACTGCAGTCTAGCCACTTGCCTTTCAGTCTTATAAGCATAAAGTTCAAGGAGATTTTGAAAACAAAAACCAAGTGTTACAGATGAATGAGGAAGGTGGACAAGAGCTGACAAATGCAAGTGATAAGCAGGCTTGCCATCTGTTATCCTGGGTGAGGTAAGTGACTGTTCAGCTGACAGAAGTCTGGTAGATGAAGACTATTCAGATTTCAGTAAAACACTTGATACAACGCCATCAGGAGAATTAGCTTGGAGTGAAGAGATGGAATTTAATAGAAGAGTTCAAAGGAACAGGCTGAAGGAGAGACAACAATGGCCTGGGCTAGACAGACAGCCTTAACAACATTCCTTGAGGACTGGCCTTACTATTTTTAGTGATGACTAACTTATGCACAAAAGGTAGGAGTGCTGATGACAAAATTATGAGGTACTGTCAAAGGTAGAAGGAGATTGAAATATTGCACAAGATTTAAGTTCTGAAGCACCAGAAACAAGGCAAAGCAGACCAGTACCGCAATGAAAAATGACATAAACCAAGGTCATCAACTTAATGGGCAATAATAACAAATCTCTCCATCATCTGTGACTCTGTGATCAAAAACAATAGGAAGAGAAGAATCTGGGTGGTATTAGCTGATCCAGGAATGACCCTGGGTTATCAGCAGCACATGGGGCATACAAAACTCATCAGATAAGATACTTCCTGTAGATACAGAGACATGCTAGCTTTGTCCTAAAAATGGTAAAACTGCACAGAAACAATTTTGGTCTGTGGTTCTTGAGATACTTGAATTTGAACTGGAACATGCCTAAAGAAGATCATAAGCATGACTACAGAAATAAGAATCCATTCTTACCTGAAAAAATGGGGCTTGATCAGCTCAGCAACAGAAAAACTGAAGATATGTAAGCTGGAAGGGAGAATAAAGTATCCAACCATCAAAGGAACAAGGTCCTGAAAGAGTCTTCATGTGAGAGAAGTTGTATGTGGCTGGAAATAAGAGCAGTTTCAGGATGTATTTTGGTAAGTTTATAAAAGAGACATATTTGATATGTTTGCCTTGAAAGGAGCAGGAAGCCTGGTTTGGTGGTGAGGGAGGCACCTCCCTGCTTCTGTTTTTCCACATAGAACCTTCATCATTTAAAACAATTTTTGTATTTCAGAGATTTAATGTTGCATCTAGGAGAAACCCCATGCAATCGCTCAAACTCTCTATAAATGTTCTCATAACTGCTAATGTAGGATTGTGACTATTAAAAGTGTAGAAATGTCTGGCAGACTTTTTAAAAGCCTGGCTCAGTCTAGCTGCAGGCTGTTGGTGACCAGTTTCACCATGTACATTTTTCTGCCCTGACAAATGGCTGAGCGGATAGCTACGGGACAGCTTGTCTGAGAGGTTTACAACCCGCTAATGACGAAGTGCTCAAAGCTGGGAACTGGTCTCTAACAGAAACGAAAATATTCCTCCCCACCCCAAAAGTTATTACTATTCTCCTTCCTTCTCTCAAAACATAAATACTGAGTAAGTTGCCTAGCTGTTGGAAAAGACAGAGCCCATGGATGTGTAGCTCTTTCACTACCCTAATAAGCCAAAGTGCCTTAGTATTGAAGAAGTGTGTAAAGGTCATCAGAGAGGCAAAGTAATGAAAAAGTCAAGGCTGTAAGGAAAGCTGAAGGCTTGAAGCTAGTTGTATGTGTTATGTTTCTAAAAGGCAGGAGAAACAAGAAGCTTCACGGTGTACGTGGGATAGCAAATAGGATTCTGTAGGATCTGCAATTCACTCTTATGGGGAAGGACTTGCAGCATGTAATTCTGAGTAGCATGGAAAAGCAGATCCATCACCCCACTGTTTAGAAAGCTTAGCTGAATGACAGGAAGGATGAAGCAGAGGATGTATCTGTTGAAAAGTACATTTCAAACACCTCCTGCTGCTTCTACTCTAGAAAACAGGAGGGTGGCATACAGCAACCACCTGGTCTTATAACAGGGACATGAATTTCCTTGCTCCTCTGAATGTCTTCTCCAGTCTGGGTGAGATGTAAACCTCTGAAAGTTCATTGCTCAGTTAAGCCTTGCTGGATTTTCACCACTAAGACTTCTAAGGATGCCCTTGCCAAACATACTTCCTGTCTTTCACAGGATATAGTACTAATGGTCCATCCATCATTGCTAAAGAGCAGCAAGCTGTGATCTGTTATTTCCCAGCTCCTAACTATGATCAGATAACAAAAAATGTGCCATTTTCACAAAACACCATGAGCCTGTCCTATTTCCAGGGCTCTATCAAGGCCAAGACTGCTCACACACTGCGCGGGTGCCATGAGGTTAGACCCACAGCTTAAGCAAGGAGCAGGCTGCTAATGGCAACCAGGCAATGATGAGGCTCTATGAAAAGCTAAAGTCAATATTGAAAATAGAAAGATCATTTTTTTTTAAATTATTTTACATTTAGTAAGCTGTTAAACTGTGGAGGAATTTAACAAAACCCAACTACACTTACCAATAAATTTATGATGCTGACATATATTTATTTTATTAAACCTATTCTTTGCCAGGTTAGCACCACAAAATTCAGCATCCTGTTTTTATAGAAGACTCAGGAAAAAGACATTCATACTTGAGATGCCTAAAGGGCTCCAATCAAGCTGTTCATATTTACTAAGAATGTAAACAAAATGACATGACCTCAGTAGGAATCATTTAGTCCATACTTTTTACAAAGGACAATAAACATATGGAAGCAATTACAGAAAAGGAGTCAGCAAAGAAGACTAGTTCATCAGAGGTTTGTATAAAAATGAAGTTACATCTGAAAGGGAAAGAAGTAGGTAAGCATAAAAAAATGGGTCAAGTGTGAGGAAGAATACTCTTTTCTTTGAGCAAATGTTTCTTATGTTCTTGATGAAGTTTTAAGAGCATCTGCTGCAAGAATGTATGATCAGATGTCAGGAAGAAACAGTCTGTGTGTCATATGCAAGCAACGGATTTTACCAGGTTCCATTTTTAGGGAGCCTTGAAATACTGTAATAGGCAAAAACCTCCCACAAAAAGTGTTTGAGAAGACCACAGATGATCACAGACCCATAAACCACAGAAATTACTAGGAATATGGGACCCAATACAGCTGAGCTTCATAATGAAGCACAGCAGAAGAATCAAAGGCAGCATATCTAAGTGTACCTGCCAGTAAGAGCAGTGAAGAAGATCAGGACTTGGCATCTTTTGCTGCTTGGAGATCCTGCAAAACATGAGAAGTTTCCTGGTGAGAGTACCTGGTCTGCTGCCCATGGGATGGAGGATGCAGGCCACATAGCTCCATGTGCCTTTCAATTCCCTGGATTTTAGAGGAGAGTCAGTAAGTTCCAGCTCTACGAGAATACACTTTGGATGGACATACTGAAAACTATCAGATGAAGCCTTGAAAGATTGAGCAATTGTGGGACATCATAAACTCAGTTTCTTGTTTGAGAATATTCATTTGGTTTAGTGGAAAATCTTTTTACTGGCTTGAAAGTTAAAGTGAGATTGTTACTTTTACATCTTTATGAGAAGAAAAAAACCCACACAAAGTTACTGAAAAAGCAGTATTTAAAAGTGACATCACTGGTGCTATGTTACAAGGAGATTAGCAGTAAACCTGGGCAGAAGTTTTAAGAACCAGAGGCTCCAGGAATATTAAGAGTCAAAGTTTAAACACAAGTTAATTAGGCTCAAAATATTGCACTAATCTGTTCTGCAAATATGGGCTTAAAAACTGTTTCAGAAAGGCTCCTTTGGCTAATGGAGAGGTAGGAGACGAGGGACTTCTGGAGAAGAGGTACCTCTGGATAGCTGATGTGTGGCACAAGTGCCTTTCTTCAGGCAGTCACTGGACTTAACACATGCCTACTCACAGAAGAACCATGATCCAAGTGACCTGAGTTGACAGAGGCACTTTTTGCTTTTATGGAGACCGTCAGAGCCAGCTTGATCGGAATAACAGTCAGAGACTCAACTGGCACATAGAATAGCCTGGATCTTACAGGGATGCTTGGCAGCATAACAAAGCTTGTACTACTGCCACTTTAGCTTCCTCTGCCTTGTATTAAAAACAGCAATTACTGTTTCCCTGACTCTCAATGTGTAGCTTCCACAGCCACCATATTTACTTCACAAATAGGGAAGGCCATCTGCAAACACCACGTACTTGTCACAGTAGGATCTTCACCACTGAAAGCTCTAGGAAATATTTAACATAATTTGAAAAATGAAACAGATAGGCTGCACTCGACTTTCAGTGAAAATGCATTTCATCCCTTGTGTCACAGGGAGCAACACTGAAGCAAAACTGAGCACCACTGAAAATTCCATTATAGCGGTGTTAATACGAACCAGAGGTATTGGAAGTGCATTTTACACCCAGCATATTCTCAATTAGCAATCAAAAATGTTCTATTAGATGTCAGCAAGACAGGTGTCCGTATCAATTAAACCTCTAAGCACTAGTTTTAGCTTATTTTTCTTATGAGAGCAACCAGCATGCCAATCTGCTGTATGGGTAGAGAACTTGAGTGCAATGAGCCCACCAGACCTGATCACTCAGTGCTGCAGTGTGCAGAGCTGATTAAGCTCTCTGTAGCAATGACTACAGCTTGGCCTACCCAGACAGGTAGACAAATGGCCCATGCACTTAATATCAGATCAGAGTGACAGACACACACTAAAACAGGCAGTGGGTCAAATTCTTCTGAAGAGTACACCTCCATCTCTGTGGATCATCCAGGAGTGATAATGCAAGTGATAATACATAGGAGACATTGCTATAATAAACTTTGTGGGTTTGTTTTAAGGCCAAGATTTCTCCCTTTCACTTTAAGATTCCTCCACTATAAAATGATGAACTAACCATTATAAATGGTGAATTATATCTGCTTTGGTTAGTCTATTATAATGTAACTGAGAGTAAAGAAAGAAAGGCCAATGAGTTGCAGTGATATTAAAGTTGACCACTATGTATTAAGATATGTTTTCCATTCTAAATGATGCACCTAAGACATTCTAAACAGCCCTGAAACAGACCCTGAAGCATAAATTGCCACAAAACTCCCAGGCACAACAGGGAAGTTTACACTTTCTTCACTGTTGGAATCATTTCTTAACAGTGACGGCCTTTATATCTCCACCTCCAGATTGCATCTTAACCCTCCAGTAACTGCAACAACCACTCAGCTATTCAATGACTTCAGAAAACACTGAACACATTTTAATCATCTCTTCAGAGTAGTTAAAGTAAGAAAAGGGTATTTTTGTGATGTGATCAGACTGCTCTTGGCAAAGTACAAGAAAAGGCTGTTTGGTCACTGCTTCAGTACAGGCAGCCCAGGCATTCCCCAAGTCCCAGTCTCTCCTTTCTTTAAAGAAATCCCTCTGGTAATTCAATACTGCAATACTTTTGAATCAAAGGAGTTAAGCCAATTGCTCTGACAGATATCTAGGAGATTCCCCACCCTAAGGATAAAAGCATGAAGTTTAGCACAAGTCAGTGTGAAAAAGCTACTTCAAAGAAACAGCAATACAACTCACAATTCTATAGACCACTTGAAATGATCCCTCTACACATTCATTAGACTGAAAATGGGAATGCCATTGTATACAACCACTCCAGGCCTTAATGCTGCTTTCTGGCTTCTGATGTTCAAGGCATGGCCTTAGGCAAAACAGGAAAATTTAGAAAGAAGCTTTTGAAAGGTAGCTGTCTACCTGGTCATCCTCCCTTGGGTAACAACAGCGTGAGCATCATCAACTTCTATTTGTTACTTACAAAGAGATTTTGCAACTGGGAGGCTAACTGGAAAGAAAAATTAATCAAGAACTTGATAAAATTAATTAAACAAGAACAAGAAGTAATGTAGAAAAATGTGTGCTAGAAGCGATACCTTGCAGAAAGCTGGTGAACACACAGAGTGCTGGCAACTAGCTGTTAGTTGATGGTGTTTCAGCATATACTGATTTCTGCTTTTAACAACTTGAAGGGCTTTCTCAAACCATGAACTTAATTTGTTAAAGTGGGTTGCATCACAACTTTTTCAGTTGAGGTCAAGTTTACAGAAGCAGTATATCTAGCAGTAAATCTATGTAGGCTGAAAAGAGGTCAGTGCTATGCAAGCAAGTTTTTTGTGTTTATAAATGTCCTAGAAAGTGACTTTGAGATCTAATTGCTGATTCCCAATACATGAGCCTGAATGTTTTAGAAATCAAATGAAAATAGGGCTATTATTGTGGTTCTATAAACACACACCAGAGAATATTAATTTCTAACATATCTATATATACTAAAAAACTTATGTTACTCAAACTCCAAGCCTGAGAACATCTAACAGATCTTAAAGTTGTTAGAAAAAATATCACACAACCAACTAGCTGAGCTAGAACAGACATTTGGTGCTGTTGTCACTGCAGTTAGCCATGCATGATTGTGCTTAAAGCCAATTACTTTGTGTGTTTCATTCAAAAACGCCTGTAGAGAAGCTATGAAATAATTCTAACTCACTTTCAAAGTACCTTTATGGTGCAGGCATTAAATCCCATTAGTTGGCATCTACATTAGATTTTAATTTGGATTAGGAGTTTGATGAGAATCTTCCAAGTTCCCACTTGCTGTGCTTCAATTTCAATTACAGAGTAACCTTGGAGCACACAAACTGAATACCTTCCCACTGAAACTAAACAAAAAAATGCCCTCCAATGACTAATTCAGCTCACAGAACCAGATGAGAATGAGTCTCCAACTCATGAAGCATGGATCCTGGATCCTCAGCATCCTCTTTGACAGTGTGTATGGAGAATAAGCAGAAGGGAAACAGAAAGTTACTTCACTCAGAGAGAGAATAGTGTGATAAACACACAGAGCTATGTGCTTTAAAAAAAGTAAAGTAACATTAGTAGGCAGCAAAGACATGCAAAATTGCAATGAAACCTTCTGCTGTTTGAAAAGCTCTAAAAATAACAAATGACAGTGCTGCTAAGTACCATAAAAAATAATAGGGTGGAAGTACACATTTCAGAATTGTTAGGATAAGAAAGGGAGGAGATGCTAAGAGGATAGCTATGAAAAAGAATGAAAGACAAATTTCTTTGAGTGAGTCTAGGTCACCCTTTTTCCATAAGGATGAACAAAGTAAAGCAGACTTGTGCTCAAGGAATCACTAACGTCATGAAGGTCAGCTTTTAAACAGAAACCACTTTTTTTTGGTTCTTTTTGTTTGATTTCCTTTCTGTATTTCCCCTTTAAAAAACCTACAAAAAACCCATGACAGATTCTTTTGCCTGTTTTTTATTTCCCTGCACTTACTGCATGTGAAAGTTTCATTCAGATAAGTGAATGGAAAAGACTCACACCAGTTCATCATACCCAAGGCTGCAAAACAAAGGCAGCAGCTAATGTACACTGGTTCAGTACAGTCCTTCTCATCTGTGCCTTTGGGTCTTCAAAATCCACAAGATACAACTTAGCATGCACAGCTAAGACAAGCCCTCATGCTGCTTTCTATACCAGTACTTGCCACTCATTTGTTAGGAGGGATTTAAGGAGCAAATGTTTCTCTCCTGCTTATACTGAGAATTGCTTGGACAGCATCAGGTGGCCCAGTGGCCCCTGAGAGATCTGTTATGGTAAATGATGATCTAACAGGTTCTTCAAATGAGGTAGTAAAGAGACAATTGCATCTTTCTATGTTGTGCTTCTGTAGTCCAAGAAATAAAGAATTATTAAAATAAACAAAAAGAAGTATCTTTCTAGGAAGACTACATCACCCAAGTCAATCTCTGAAGACTGACAAAAGGCCATTGCTCAGCTGACCAATGTGTGCCTTACTCCAGTCCTTTATGTCTTTTGTGGCAAAAGACCAGACTGCCAAACTCCCACTCCCACTGGTGAACTGGCCTTGTGCTTTTTAAGCTATGTTTCCATGCTTTGGTAGGCAGGAGGGAAGGATTTCCTCCTGCATGGAGGACCACCCTCTTCTTTCTCTGCCTACAATCACCCACATCACCCAGTAAGAGCTTATTTTGGTGGGGAGGCAGGGAGAGGCAAAGCTTGGGGGTGAACGCCCCTTCAAGGAGAGGTGGGGGAATTAGGATGATAGGATATGCAGCCACGCTGGATGTACATTCATCCATGTTCCCATTGAGCCGTATGTAATTATGGAGCCATTATAACACCACTGTTCTGTGAAAGAACAGCATTAAAACGCTCATTGCTGCTCTGTGTCAGAGGGCAAAAACTGCCTCTCCTCACTTCATGGAACATGCTTTATGTGCCTCTGGATTAAGCAATGCCTCAGCACATTTTCCCTGCTCAGCCTCACCACAAATCCCAGCCCATGCAGCTGGATGCAGGGATGCAAGCCCATGTAACACTGATTTTATTGCAGCTCAGGAAATATACCTGAATACATATTTAATATCCCAGATTATCCTTAGCTGAAACAAAACTGCTGCCTTGCTTTTTTTCAGTCCCCAAAAGAAATGGTCCATTCTTTATCACAATAAATAAAACCAACACGTCAACATAAACAACATTATTCTCTAGTGTTAGTGAGTAAACAATTCTGAATTTCATTTACAGCGTGTCTAGGAAACAAAAACATTGATTTAAAGAAAGCAAATGGAGTTTTAAAAGCTTCGTCTTGTCACCGATGGACGCAAAATATGCTTCCTAAATGCCTGTATCCCTGCTCACCCTATTCAGCTCTAACAGTTTGGGTGCTCAGACACTCCTGTACTGCCCTCTCCTGTTCCAGCCTCAACCTGCTGGTTTTCAACAGAAAATTAGCAGCCAGGCAACCAAGCAAGCCACAGCTTATTTTTTTCCTATAAGACATGAAGAAGTTAGATTTTAATGTCGGTTGTCAGAATGAACATAGATTTGATTTTACAATGATAAGAAAGGATAGGAGCTTAAAATGTGCATGGTGGGTAATACAGCACTGACTACTGAAAACGGAAAGAAACTGCTTGACTGGGAAAAAAAGCTTATTGCAGTTTCTTTTTGTTCCGCAGTCTTTCCTCTCTCCTGTGTTATGCTGGTGTATGCTAACCAGGGTCACCTTAAAGATGCTGCACAATGGCTACATGGGCACCAACACATCTTTCCTTACATCTCAGATTGCTGTTAAATAATCCAGCTGTCTAGTGAGAAATAGACATGATAATAAACTCTCTTGGGCTGTTCTTACAAATGACAACTGTCAGTAAAAAGCTTTTTGGTATCCTAGGGAGAAGACCAAAACCTGCACCAACAGTGTCTGTCGTTGCACAACCTTCCGTTTTCAAAGCCACAGAAATTGATTTGTGGGTTCTCCAACCCAAATCCCTTTTGATAACTTCTTCAGGTTAATTGCAGTGAGAATTCAGAAGATTCTTCTTAAATGCAGAGTTTGTATTTATTACTGGCAAAAAGATACTTTTTTTTATATACTTCAGGAAAACTAATCTGAATGAGGAATCACTTTCTGGAGAAAGACAAGACACTGATTTTGTCAACTGAGGGCTGAAACATCCTGATTGCCTCCAGATTTCCCCTTCTTTCCTCATGAGCACAGTGACCTCTGCTGTCTTGGGAAAGACAGCCTGCTAGGAAACACAGCAAGAACTCCCCAGCTTCATCCACTCCCCACCTTACTCAATGAAAAAAACCCAATATACATTAATATTATTGCTCTTTATGTCAAAAGAAAGAGAAAAATCCTTCCGGCTGTGTGTCTGTCCCAGCTGCAGAAAATCTATCAGAAACTCAAGTCTGGGTGGGTATCACCTGCATGTCCTGGAGGTGGTTATACTGTCCTTTGCTTTTGCTCCAAGAGTGAGGTGTTGATCTGAAGGCTCCCTAAATAAAGCAATGGTTCACTTACTCTCTTATTAGATGTAGGGATTTTTTTTTTTTTCTAATCAACTGCAACCATGTCAACAGCTTCTCACAGCAGAGGAAGAACTGGTATCCATTTAAATCCATTCTGGGAATCATAAACAGCTTGTTGACAGAGGTCACATCCACAGGGGAGCTCACAGTTGATTAGTTCTCCTTCACAGAGCTTTTGCAGGCGGTGTGACTTACACTCCAGGAGAGGATTTAAGGCAAAACTAACCAGAAACAATTTCAGAAGATTCTGTTGTGTCTGCCAAGATGCCTGAATAAATGGGAAAGGAAAACAGGCATGAATTTTGAACTAAGCTTTGCTTCTTTTACTGTGATCTCTATGTCTGCATTCTGATGCATCAGCTATTGTTCCTTATGCTGTGTTATACTGAATTCACAGCTTTTGCCCCAGTAAAAATACCTCTTAGATAATAACATGTGAATGCTTCCCATCACTAGATTCGAACTCAAAAAGTGAAAGGAGTGGGGGGAAGACTTATAGTACACTTGAGCCACAAATCTATATGAAGTAGAAATTCAGCAGTTCTTCTGTTTGTATTCTTTCCATTTTCATGCCTAAGCTCCTTGTTAATTTCTTTTACAGATATTTCAATTGTACAGTATTGTCCAAAGTTCTGTTTATTTACTGTTGTTTTCTTTTCCCTGCACATTTGCAAAACTCTTAATAAAGAAAATGAATGATAACATTCCAAATAAATACCCCCTGGATATTATCTGTAATATGAATACTGTATTGCATTAAAATTGATGAGTCAAGTATTCTACATTCTCTATTTTCCCAGACTGTTTACCACTAGCTGGTGTTTATTATGACTACAAGACAATGTCCCTACCAATTACACTTCATACCTTCACCTCTATTGTTCTGAATGATTGTCATTTCTCTGTTAAATCCCAATCCTCTAACTTTCGCTGAATTGACTCTGCCCCTGAGATACAGCTCATAGTTGACAGAGTAGGCAATTCTTGCTTGGCACAAAATAATTCGGGCTCTCCAACTGCTGGTCTAAAGCACATTATCATTCAATAGGTGGAAACTATTATCAGAACTCTAAATAAAGATTTTCCACCACTTTGGCTATATACTTTCAATAGCTGTTAACATCAACCTTGAAACAATCTTTCTGCTTGCTTAGTACTTTTTATGTATGTATACTCCAGTTCTGTTTAATATCTTTCCAGTTTCCATTCCTGGAGGTATTATAAGACATGTAGATGTGGTGTCTGGGGACATGGTTTAGTGGTGGACTTGGGAGTGTCAGGTTTACAAGTAGAGTTGATGATCTTAAGGGTCTTTTCCAACCTAAATGATTCTATGATTTTGTGATTCTGTATGTATACACGTACCAAACAGGTTTCATATCATAACTTATGAACTTTATTTTCTTACTATTCTAATGTCTACAATAATATCTGCATGCATACAGATAAATAATACTGAGAAACTGAATTATTACTGAACAAAGAGGTTTCACATAATGTTAGAGCTGCACATTGTTTACTAAAAAGCTCAGAGTAAGTCTCTAACTCATGACACACAAAGAGGTAGAGAAGGCATAACTCAATCCTACTGCCTTTAGTAAGACTACATTTGTGCGCCTGAGCTACCCCATAACCACATTTTCTGTATCAGGTTGTAGTGCAAGTCAGCACATTGTGCATTTAATGATGCTAGGGTCTGGACATTAAAAAGTTTTGCCATGTAATGAAATTTTAGTTGCACGAAATGTGATGTTTCATTATGGCTGGAGCTGCCAGTGACAGCTCTAGTTGAAGGTTGTTGGTTACCTGCCTAAATCTTTCTTCAGTTTCTTATAATTCTGTCAAAACAGCGTCCCCTTAATTCAACTTCTCAAAGAGTGGATGTGCTGAGAAGAATGGAGTAAAAATAGTTCAGCTGCTTCTGGGAACAAAGAGAAGAGAAATTCCTTGCCATTTAAAATATTTTCAGCAGCTCTCTTGCTTATCTTTGCTCTAACACCTTGAAGTAGCTGGGAAGCTTAAATCCATGTTTGAGATTAGGTAGGTATATATTTCACTGTGTCTGGTCAACATCCATTTTGATATAGCCAAGTCTTAAGTGTTTTTAAAGCACACAGCTGTAGCTTGTGAATAATGGCACCTGAAACACGCAGGAGCAGCTCAGGGATCCCAGGAGTGTGAGAAGGCTGAATCACTGCATATAGCTCCCACCTGAGGTCACTTCTCCTGTTCGTACATAGCCCAGATAAACGGAGGCAGGTAACAATGATGTAACCTTCCCCAGACCTCACAGTAAATCCACAGCAGCCCTCTGAGAAGATGCAGCTCTTGTGCCTGTGCTGCAGCCTGGCTCTGCCTCCCACCAGGGGAGGAATCTGTCTCACATCCCTGTGGGAGCAGCACCAGCCTGGTGCCAGCTGCTCTACCAAGGAGGGCTTCCTTGGACAGGGAGAGTTTATATAGGAATATAAACTGGCTACTTTCTGACAGGGTTTAGCAGAGGAGGAAATGGTCAGAGGAGTGGAGTCTGATAGGTAGCACACAGGGACATGAAGCTCCAGCCTTGAATGAGATGTTTTTTTTTTCTCTGCAGATCTCGTAAAAAATGGAAGAAAGCATTTTAAATGTCAGCAAGGAGAGTAGAATTTCTGCCTGCACCAACAAAGGATCCAGAGGAGATGAGCTCCTTTTCCTGCCAAGCCTCATTTCCATCCCCATAGAAAGCAGAGACATCATTGTGGTGTCTCTGCTCTTCCCAGTGGCATTACTAGGCGCAGTGCCACAACATGCTCCAAGACCTTCTGCTCCACTCAGGGAAGGCTCTACCCTTCCCAAAAGGCAACTGGAAAAGTGTGAAAAAAACCCCAGACCAGCCTCAAAAAGAAGACTGATTAATGGAGGCCAGCTCGGCAGATAGGCTTGTGAATTATTACATTTCTGACCCCCATAGCAATGCAAATCCTAGGATGTGCCAAGAACAAATTAGGCTGTCTGCAACTGGGACTTCTCCCCAGAAAGCAAGCCTTTTTTCTAGACATAAGAATCAAGCAGCTCTGCCAATGCTGAAGAACACAGAGATAAAGATTCCCTCCTGAAAGTCGCATTTGGAAAATTCAAGGTTTTATCAGAATAAAGATAGTAATTTTTTAGTTGTTGTTGTTGTTAAAGTAAGTGCACAACAAAAATAGCACGTTGAACTTCCACTGAGTTCATGGCTTTACATTTCCATTGCTGTGTGCCAAATGTATGCTCCTGGGGGTTCTGTAATGCTTTAATGCAAGAGAAGCTCCCACCTTGATTGCACCCAGGTGCTGGTGAGCTCTGGCTGAGGAAAGCAATTTTAATGTCACTCTCAAGTATCCTGCTAATTTTGCAGTCCCATTTTGTCTGCCAGATACAACTTTCCTTTCTCTTTCCGCAGCAAAATGAGATATATGTAAACAGAACGTGGGATGTGAGGGTTTTTTTTTTTCCGAAAGCGGTTCTTCAGAAGAGTGAATCAGAGGCAAAATATCGTCCCAGAAGCCATTTGTCCCCAAGCTGCTTGGATATCCCTTAGAAATGGGATGAAGTCAGTTTTTCAAAAATAAATATACTTTTCCATAAAGCACTAAGCAAAGCGCTTATTTTCAGTGTAGAATTCATTTGAGCCAAAACTAAAACTTCAGCCCTTACCAGACTTCCACCCATAAAGAAAAACATCAGTTCAAAAGTGATGGTGCTTTAACTTGTGTGATTTGCCTCAAGCTATAATGAAGAGGCAAAATATTTAGTTTGCCCAACTTAATCTCTCTGTGCTGCTTTACAGTCACATTGTTGATCATTTCATTTGTGCAGCTCCACTATGATTTTGCAGGATGGCCGTTCCCAAGCTAGCCGTGCTATGCTGGGGGAAGTTCACTTGAGCACAGATAACTCAAGTTAATTCAGCTGTCAAAATACAGCCAAAGAAATCTGAGAGCACTGGTGCAATTTCCTAATATTACCTTCTACACTCATGTTTCATTCACCCCTGGGACAGTAATTGAGCAGCTACTCGGTGTAAACCCTTTGCTCTGCAGTCCAAATGGGAGAAAAGTGGCAAAGACAATCAGTAATACACACTTGAGCTTATCTGGAGAAATCGAGGCACACTTGGATTGAATGTAGCTATTTTTTGTACCCTGCTCGTGGCTTTGTTAACTTCTTAATTTTTAACCAGTTAGTAACCTATAAGTGAATATTCCATGCTGACCTATGACCATGAGCTCATGTAAAAGCCTTGCGTGAGGGTTGTTGATGAAATGCAAGGATGTTATCTATAACGTCTCAACCACAGACAGTTGACTGCTGGTTCCTTCCTTACTCTAATCGCTGAGCACTTACATGTCAGAAGTAATTCTGCAAAAGCCACATCAACTCTTCTCTGTGGTGACTAATGCAGCCACCAGTTCATTACCTCCCTTGTCTGCTACAGAGCATTACACCTCTGATGCAGAGCAATGTCAATAGAAACTGCTCAAGCCTAAATAGAATCACAGTTTTCTTTGCTTGTTATTTATGTTTTAAATACCTACTGAAGAAAAATTTTGAAGAGATTTTGCTTATGAAATAATAATTTATGAAATAAACAGTGTGCTGTGGAGAAATGCTTGCTTAAAGAGTAACTCTGTCTGAAGTGGAATAAATCATTTACTAAATCTGACAGTTCCGATTAACCTGATCAGATTATTTAACACAGTAAGAAATAAGCTTGGAGAAAGGACTTGTTTCTACCTTACTTTCTACAGAGCACATCACTTTTTTTAAGCCTTCCATTTTAACCCTGAAACAGGCAGTCACTGACTACACCTAAACTACCTTCACTTAACTGTGGATTCCTCAAAACTCTCTGTAATTAAACAAATAACATTAGGGCTTTACTTTGCTTAGTGCTGGTATGGAGAATTGCCTGCACGATTGCATTAGTCTGCATTATTCAGTTACTTCTGACTTAGCAAAAAGGCTTCAAACACCCATTAGCAATTTTAAATTCTGAATTCTTCTCTTTGGCCTTGGCACATCTCGGATTCATATTTTCAGCCTCTTCCCCCGCAGCTACAAGGAATTGCAATTTATTTTCCTTCTCAGGTAATAGCACAAACCCAGCAGCTGTAGTTTAAAGAGAAAGACCAAAACCTGCCAGACTTGGACATGGAGCTAGTGGAAGAGTGATGAATGAGGGAAGTACCGCAAAGGCTCCTCACCCTGCCTTCACCAGCACCGAGTGGGCACCAGGCTGATTTATCCCAATAGCTTAGGACCTGAGGAAGGTGGGTAGAAAAAAGTCTTATTTTCATGCCCAGGATCCTTAACCAAATGAATTCTTCCCACATTCCCCTTTTATTTCTTCCTGTTTCTGACCCTATTTTGCTAAAGGTATAAAATGGATGTCAGAGCACAAAGGCTGCTTCTGCTTGGTGAAGACTGCGCCGGCAGCTGAATGTTATTTGTGTCCACACATGCCCTTCATTCACACTTGCACTGAAGCAAAACCACCTTGCAGTTCCTGCTGTGCACTGTGCAAGCTTTCACAAGTCACAGCTAAAGCATCCTTCTCCTTACACATTCAAGGAAGAAAGCCCCCAAGACTTTTACAGTAAGTAAGATGATCTCCTTCCTCTGAGAGTGGCAAGTCTGCAGCTATTCAATTCCACCCAATAAATGGAAACCATATGATCATAAGGGGAGGGAAAGCGCAGCTAGTTTACACTGCAGCCTTTCCATCAAGCACCTCTCCCATCTTTGCATGGGGAAAGCTTCTTCTGTAGATGTCAGACCTATTCTCAGCTTGGGACAGTGCCAGAACAGATGTGGCCCCTTTTGTAGGTCCCAGCACAGTTGTCAAATCTCTTTTTTTATTCTGTCCTTTTCCCCCCTGCTTTCTGTACCTTGTACATTTATTTCCATTCTCAGCCTTTCCTAAAGGTGTACTTTTCTCACTGTGGATTTTGCCAGTTCTCCCAGTGCTGGTTCCTAATTAAGTTTTAGGCATCTGCACTCTTTCACTTCGAGCAGTGCCAATCACAGCTGCTCATTAGGGAAACTGCACCTTTCCAAGTGGCCTAATCCCAACCAGAATCTAGAGTCCCAGCACTGGCTTTGTAATGCCCAAGCTCCAAATGTCCTGGAAACTAGCCACTAGCCCTGACAGACACGCCTCGGATCAGTCACAGGACAGCTACAGCAGGAAAGAGGTGAAGAGCACCTTTTCCAGGGGCTAACCTAAAAGAGGTGCCCTACAGTACATCTACTAACTCGCAGACCTGTTAACGTAAATCTAATAGGAGATGTTATGCCTGGAGTTCAGACTTCAACTGTTTGCACACAGGTCCCCTAATGGTCCTTAAACATAATGTTCTGAAATGTAGCTAATACCCAAACAGCTCTATATTACTGACTTAGGGATGTTGGGATGGTGTACCAAGGGATGCGCTACGCTTTATGTGCCATGTTCTGATATTCTTTAATCCTCTGCAGAAAACATATTGCCAGGCTAGCTAGGTCTTTGTTCCTACCTAGTACAACTGAGCTTGTGTTAGTTAATTTTCAGTTGCCCTTACAGCTTCAGCTGGCAAGATGCAGAGCCGTACTCCTGGAATTGCTGCTATCTGTACAGTGCAATCCTGCCTCTGCCAAAAGGTGCCACTGACTGAGCTAGGCACTGCCCAGGAACCAGTGATGAAACAGCCTCTTCTGTCAAGCTCACTTACCCAGGCAGAGACATCCCTTCAAATAAGGAATCTGTAGGCAGTTGTCTTTCCCAATTTGCATGGTTGTCATCTTTCCAATTGTGTTTTCATACGCTTGTCCTCACCAGACAAAAGGTCTCCTCTCACTTCTCCTGAAGTCAGTGGGAACTCTGCCATCAATTTGAGCGGTAGCTGGACTGGGGCCAAAATGTTAGCCACTCCACTTCCCTTAAGTCATTCCCAAACAATACTTCTTTGATTACGTATCAAGCCTGAGGGGTCTCAGTTATCTTCTAACCCTCTCCTTTATATCACCAGTATCTATGGATTCCACAGTGTAGGCAGGAACTGTTTGAACAGAAGGGTCTTAATCATCAAAAGTACTTTTCTTCCCCAGCCATGTTTTTTCTCAAAGGGAGTTTGTTGCTAATTCCTTTGGGAACAAGATGGGGAAAAATGAAAAGGAAATGACACAGCTTTAAGGAAAATCTAAACCAAAAAAAACCCTAACCCCCCAAAAAAGACAGTTCCTAACGTTTGAGAAGTAATGTACTTCTCAATGATAATCAAATGGTTATCAAATTCCCCAGCAGAAAAAATCCTCTGCTCGCACTTAAGAGACTAACTTAAAATTACATTGGATGTAAGTGTGATACAAGCCATAGGGGTAACCTTGGCTGCATTTTCAAGGGGGGCTGCAATAGAGGGCAGTAAATAAGAAGAAAGAGGAATCCTATTTATCTAGGTAACTGCATAGTCCAGCAAGTCCAAAATAGCTTCAGCTGATTCTGAGTATCTTCCTAGACTTCAAATGGTAATTGTGTTCTCCTTTAATTAGAGACTCTGATAGCTGTACTCTTCTATAAAGAGAAGCCATACTTACTCTTTTAGTTTTCAGCCACAGAGGGAAACACCACACTGTGTATGGTTATGCTTTACAGATGCCACTTGGTAAAGGATGAAATGGCTCCAGGAGACAATCAGTCTGACTCAGAAGACCAAAACAGGACTTTGTCCAAATTGTGTCCTGCAAATAACATCCTTGTGCCTGGAGAACTGTGGCACTCAAATTATTATTATTTACAAAAGCAGAAGCAGAACCAACTCTGCTAAATACCTGAAGAATTTTACTACAAATTGAACATAGAGCAGATCTCAATATACTGAAGGGCAAATACAGTCACATCATCCAAAAGGGACAGATGAGAATTTCTTTTTGGTTTTGCAAAATGGGCATGCAGTGAAGACAATGTTACAGCTGTACTAAGTAATACACAACTCCCCAAAAGGCTGTGCATTACAAGAGAGGAAGAAGTGCTATCTCAGAAAGCAGCATTATATTCTACTCCTCCACCAAGCAGCAGGTGAATAAATGAACAAATACATTTAATGTAAGATAAATTAATGGCTAATTTAAATATAAAATATGCAGATAATATTACTGGGTTGTCTGTTTGAATTAAAAAGTGGCTCTAGGCTAGGTACTGCAACACCCCATATTTCATCAGTCTTCTCTGATCAGATATTCTTAGAGTGACTTGTAAAACTATGCTGATTTCAACCACTAATATTTCGTTGAAGAATTTTGTACATAACATAATATTTGGGCTATTATATGGCATCATAAGTGAACAATGTCAAAATACTGTTTATTTCACAGTGAAAAGGCATGCACGTCTTATTAAAAACATGCTACACTGTTAGCTAGGATGGTGGCAATTTGATAACATTGCACAACATCCTTCAATGAAAATGGAGGTAATATACACTAGCTGGCAAAGCACAACAGCAAGTTCAAAATTAAGAAGGACTAGCAGGGTATATTTCTATACGGCACATAAAGTTTGGGATTGAACTTTCACATCATAGTGATGCCTTAGGAAAGCCACCACCAGTATGTCCAGCCTGTCCAGTTGTTAAGATTTCACTGTGATATGCAGAATTGCAAGGGAAAGCATGTAATGAAAAGCCAAGCAATCCAGGCTCTAAAAATGACTATGAGATAAACTAGCTGTCTACAAAGAGATGGTTGAGACTACACATGGACATCCAGGACCTGGATTTGGGATATTTTTTCTTCAACATTCACTTTGCTACCCTATAAAAACAACTAATTTTTAACTAACTCCTCATCAAGGTTGTGGGATCTTTCTCTTCCTGATTGACACCAAAACAAAGCCATTGAGGGGATTTTTAGATCATTGTTCTCCATAATAGTTCCTATGAAGCAGGGAATGATAACTATGAACGTGTGCAAGGTCACTTGTTTGATGTATTCGGAGAAGACTGAATGCCCAAAGAGCAGCAGTAAATCCTGTTTACTTGCAGTCACCTGGTAACACTGCAGCACATCTCAGGTGAGGTTTCTATGCTGGACTAAAATACGCATCAGTGCAGCAAAGGCTCCCAGATGGACTATGTGAAGATGATGCCACACTTCACACAGAGATCAGCTGTGTGCCACCACTGCAGATCTGGTGGTGGAGCATGGCTTGCTACCATGCACAGCCAGGAAGGGTGCCTTTATTCCTTGACCCCTCTTCGCAGCAGCAGCAATCCAGGTTTGTGCCTGCATGCTTTCCATGCAAAGAGAATCACATGAAACAGTGGATTAGCTATGGGGTTATGCAAAATCAGCTCCTGAGCTCTGATCCCAGTGGTGCTGTTAATGCACTGGGTGGGCTTGGACAAGTCTATCAGCTCATCTCTGAATTTCCATATCTGAGGGGGAAAAGATTGTTTCACAGGGGCTCTGTTTTAAAATATCATGTATCTGATTTGCTTTCTGTCAGGTATTTTGCACATGAGTTTAAGGAAAAAAAGCCCAAAGTATGATCTGTGCTCATTCAAGGCCACTTCAAACTAGTCAGAGCAGTGTAAAGGGACCTAAATGGCAACAAAAAATGAGTCACATTCAATGTGTGATCCCTCGAGGCACATTTACCAAACATACCACCACCTTTTACTGCTTCTTATCTAGGCTTAGGAATAACGAGGTGGGTTTGTTACTAGAAAGCACTTCTTTCCACCACAGTTTTAAAATAGATTTGTGTCTGGATAAGGAGGTATGAAAATTTGGCTCATTTAATAATTGTAAAAGCTGAGCTATGAATAACCCTGAATGAAGCCAGGGAGATTGCAGGCTGTAGCTATAGGACTTCCAAAACAGCAATGGCAAGTAGCATCAGCCCTGCGTAAACCCAGCACTTCTATTTACGCTGAGTAACTATTTTTTTACTAAAAAGGCTACAGCAGTGAAACTTGTTCCTCTGCTTGCTCCAATGTCTACCCTGTTCTCTTCAGAGATGAAAAGATGAAGTCAAAGAGCAAAGCCTTTTTCAAATAATGTTATACATTATACACTATATATTGTATATTAATTTTATATTAAACCAAATTGTATTTCACCAGGAATTGGAGACATGCTACTGTAAAGATGCTGTTGCAGTAAACAGAAAGGCTGAATTCAAATGTCAAAATATGACTGGGCCATCTTTAAGTCCAGCAGGAATTATTTTTTCCATATTCCACATCCATAATTCCTTTTTATTCATAACCACTAGTTTAAGCCACATGTCAATAAGCACACTATCTTTCAAATTCCTCTGTTTTCCCCCCTCTTTTGAACTGAATGTACCAGCATGCCAGATTTACTGTTAGAAAAACCCCAGCATGACTATGATATTACTTTAATTAATCAAGGCCTAACATGATTAGGGCATCTGGGAATAATAATACAATCAATCCTGCAAGAAACCTGTGCATATAGGACAGAGGATTTGCATATGTCAAAATGAATTTACTCTGCAGTTGTTCAATTTAATCTTGGGGAAGAACTTAAGGATATCTTTAACATGATATCCTAATGGAAAGTTATCATCTAGCTCTAGGCCTCTCTGTGATAAATGGTATATAAATTAATTAAATATTAACATTTCACTTCTGGAGAACTTAACATTTCTGTCCTTAGGCTTCATTTGTACTGGCTGCAGTTCTGAAGTCAAAGCCCCAAAACCACTCAAATTTCACCTACATGAAAACAAAATTATGGTAAAAACTACCAGAATGTTTCTGGAAGGAAAACCCAACCTTTCATTCAACAGGAATACATTCTACTGAAGCCCCAAATGCTTGACTGGTATTTTACCTTTAGAAATAATTCATTATTATTTGCATATATTTTTCCCTAAGACGGACAAGGGAAGAGGTGAGAAAGGAGCTCTCATTTCACATTTGCTGTTTTGACACTTGGAACAACTCAGTTTCTGTTACCAGAACACTATTGTTACAGACCGTGCTTGCTGTAAAACCTTCATACTGCATCTTTGTGCACCTTATGAATTTCACTACGACTTCATATTAAAAGAAAAAAATCTCAGATTCCTTTAATAATAATACAAATAGTTCCAGCTTTCCACAGCTGCACAAGTTTGCTGTCCCTAGATATTTGCCATGGTATAGCTCTTGCTTCCAATCAAAACACTGACATAGTGGCTGTGATTTACAGCCTGCAGGGGCCTGATTAGGGAATAGCACACTAGTGAGAAAATATTAAACAGGATTTTTAATGTGCAGGGCTTTCTATCTTCACCAGCAAACCCCAAACAAACAAACAAATAAATAAAAATACCCCCAAACCAACTTCCTGCGGGAAATGGGATTTATTTAAGATTTGTCTTCCTCTGTTGTTGAAGTTTCAAGCAGCAATATTCACTCATAACTGAGACTGGCTCTTTTAACAATTTAATCTTTACCATTTTAAATAAAAAATATCTGTACTGTTACAGTAAGAGCACTACAAAACTTTCATGGTAATGAGGAACAACAATTACAAGCTTTAGTATCAGTCTAAAAATGGCTCTCAGGTAAAACTGGCAGAATTTCCCTTACAGAATTATCAGGAATAAACACTAGAAGAAACATTTAAAAGAAGATAATTTATTTTAAAAACAATGGTTTAATATGCAAAAGGAACATTAATATTTCTGTGCTCAAGGAAGAAGTCTTGGTAGACTACATGCTTGTGTTAGCATCAAGAATAGCAGCTATTCTGTGATGCCTTCTTGTTGTTCACATTGACTTTGCTTGAGCAGAGTAACATTGGGAACTATGTGCGAAAAATCCAGAACTTTTATGTCCTGAGAAAACAAGGCTCAAACCAGTCTGAAAGACAATGTAAAATTACACACAGCAGGCTGGCAGTTAGTAAATTGCCAAGCTGTAGTTTTTTTTGCGCTGAGTTTTTGCTGAAATCTAGCAATTAACTTCTGAGAAAGTTAAAACTACTGTAGAAGATTTGAGTAGCAAGAAAGTGACCTCAGTTTTCTTCAATAAAATATTAAGTCAGAGGAGTGTAAAGAGCATGCATTCTAACTGTTGATATTGATCACTTTATGATATACTTTTGGCTGGGAGAGTAGAAAATGACAACAGCAGTTTAAGGGTCTGCATTTCTGCAAATGCCTGACTTTGCATTCATTGTGAATTTTGAGTTTCTGCTTAAAATGCTGGGAGCTGTGAGAAGAAGAAAACCACAGTGATGCTGTTGGGATTCACCACTTGTCAGAGATCACAAGCCACAAATACAAGTGGTACATGAAAATTTTATGAGTTACAGGGTCTACCAGAGAAATATTTGCAAATGTCGCTATTCCTTATTCTGCAACTGCAAGGACAGATCCGCTAAAGGATAATACCAAAAAAGCAGTATTCAAACTTAGCTGTAATGCTAATTCTAAATACACAGCTTAAAACTGTCATTATCCCATACGTTACATATTAAGTAGAAAGCCTGAGGCTATTTGTCTGTCTACATATAATCTGATAGTCTATTTTTCCTCCTAAGAAAATACCTTGTGAACAGTCAGATTTTCCACCTACTTTTGTCCTCTGATAGCAGAATCCAGGTCTGCAGAATTGTTTCATTTTCGGCAATTAGCAATCTTCAGTGAAGAAGCTGTTTACTTCCAACAGTTATACAGTGAAAACACATCTGCATTTATGGAGTTAACAGTCTTCTTATTAATTTTACTCTGCCTTTTTTTTTTTTTAATAGAAACCTAATGAAAACCATGTTTATGTGCTCAAAGGCACAGAGGAAATTCATTACTCTGAGGAATAACACACTCCACAAGTGAAATGAAAGTAATCTTATTTATGACAGGAAGAGGCCTTCACTAGACTCAACTCCACCACACTTGGACTGATACTGGCTGCATGAAAGAAGCTGCAAATTCAGGAACTGGTTTCAAATGTAAGCCTCTTCTCAGCAATAAACACATTTGCAGTTTAGTCTCGAAAACATTCAAAATCTGCTGAAGAGGAAGTAACCAGCTATTGTATTTACTATAAACATATTACAAAAGGAATGCGACAATTACATGAAAAGCAGTGATAAAGCCTTTCTTCTACTTAGACATGAGCCTCCCCCTGCTCTTGGTCAGCATTCACCACAGCACACACCTACGCCTGCTCACTGATCAGATCTGGTATGTTGCACTGGGTTTAACAGCGTTGTTGCGGTAACTGAAATACCCCAGTTTACATGCAGTTGACTGTGGGGAGAATAAAGACTTGTAAATGCACCCACTGGAGAGTCCTTGGGGCTGAGGAGTGGGGAGGTGGAGGCATGGGACATACTGGGAAGGGCAGGCGCTGGAGGACTGGGACCTCAGCTTGCTCAATGCCCAGAGGTATACGCAGTACCCTGCACAGCCAGGTAATCCCCTAAACAGAAAAGAGAAATCAGAGACAACAAAAGATGATTTACTGTCCTATCCACCCAGCCCTGTGCATGTATAAGCCTCAGTATTTAGCATCTGTGTGCATGCATGCACGTCTGAATTTGAAAGAAAAAGACAAACCTTCTTGCAGAGTGGGAAGATGATGAGAAAATGCTTGACAAGTAATTGCTGCATTTATTTCCGTGTAAGACTGCATCTATTCCTTGAACAAAATTAAATCAACAAGGAAAATGTTTCTTAGTGCTGTGAGCTAAACCCTACATTCATCTCATTTCTACAGACTTCAAAAGAGAGCTTTCATTAATGGAAAGTTGCAGTGTGCAGAAAACTGGATGGGTCCACATGCGTTTGCAATTTCTGTATCTAAACCCACATGTTTTACATTCCTTGAGCTTCTTCCCCGAGTTGTCTTGAGTTAAGAAAGAGAAGGAAGGGGAAGCAGCAGCCGTGCCAAGGCTTCCATGCAGCAGTAAGCCGTTTTGCCCACAAGAAGGCACTGTATATTAACAAATAGGCGCATACTGATGCTTCTGGAGAGAATTGCCAGTTTTTCGTTCTTGCTGGCTTTTGCTAAAGGCCCAGTACAAGCTGTGTGGGTTTCTCCAGCGTCATGAAGGACAGCTGCTTTCGTGTGCCTGCAGATGTTTGGCCAGTTGTAGTGTGGATGCCTGACCAGTGAGCGAGATAAGCTTTTCAGCCTTGCACAAGGAATTAACTGATATTCTGGTACATTTTCCCCCAGCAGGCAACTTTTAACACTAAAACTAGCTTGACGAATTTAAAGATTCAGTTAAAGAAAAACATACTTCCTTTGCTATATTCCTTTTGCAACTACAATATGTTTGCATTTGCATAGGAACTTCACTTTTTCCTCACATGATCTAAATGCCCCTCCTGCTTCATCCCACAACAAAACAATTACTCCTTTGTTTGCAACATTAGGTGATTGTCACGGAAATTTATGAGATTTCACAAACTTAGAAGTATGAAGATTTTTGGAACACATATGAAGAAAATAGGGTGGCACAGACTAAGCATGTCTTTCAGAAATAGCTTGGTACATAATCGAGTGTATCAGAAAGAAGGTATTTTGGAAGATGATAAAACTTTTGAAGCAGGTAAAAAACCTGAAGCCTTGAACATTCCTCCCTACAGCCAGGTCATTCCTTACATCTTAATATTCCTCCCAAAAGGCAGAATGCTCTTTAAATCATACACAGCTTTTCGTTTGCACAGAAGATTGCTCAATCTGTTTGTCTAGATTTGAACTTGTCAGCAGAATTGAGATTCCTCTTCCCTTGAGAAATGACTGTTTGCTGACAGAGATGAGCAAGGGAGTGGACAGGAGTGGACAATCTCAACAGTGCTTTTCTACAGCCATTTTTATTCACCCCCTAAACGTGAATACAGAAAAGCAGGAGCAGCTGCACTGAAGAAATGAATGATGCTGTTCCCTGTGATGTCTATATACCTCAAATTGTTGGAAAGAGCCCAATATGGGCCAAAATTCTCCTTGATGACACAGCTAAAGGACAGCACAGCGCCATGGCACAAGTGGGGTCACTACAGACCTGCAAGATCTACTTTTGGGTAGCATATACACCACGGCCTACATAATTATAGATAGAACACCATCTGAGCCTCATGAACAAGATGACAGATAATGCCAGACACACATTTGCACTGGGGGAGATGCCAGACTAGTTCCATACGGCTGAAAGATGTACAGAGAGATCTGTCGACATTATCAGAATTGAATTAAGTTGAACTGGCAATAGCAGCAGATAGTATATGGAACCACTTGCATTGTAGCTGCTACCCCCTCTCCCAAATTAAATTAGCCTCCCCCCTTCCCCAGCAGAAAGCTGCCTGTCCACAGCTCACATATACCACCTGCTCTGGGCTTTTGGGCAAAGAGGGACCCAATTTTCACCCTGCCACATTTCTCGTACCCACCTGAGAAGGCTTGTGTCACAAAGTACAAGCGATGCCAGTGCTCTCTGCTCAGAAAAGGTACGGAGCTGCAGTTTATAATGAGTATATTCATACCCTTTCAAGAGGTTTTCAAAATGGTGTTTGCCGACATTTGCAATACCTAAGCTCTCCCTCTTGCAAGCACGGCACATGGATGTTAAAACTTAAACAGCAGAGGCTTAGACTGGATATAAGGAAGAAATCCTTTACTGTTAGGTTGGTGAGGTACTGGAATGGGTTGCCCAGGGAGGTTGTGAATGCTCCATCCCTGGCAGTGTTCAAGGCCAGGTTGGATGAAGCCTTGGGTAATGTGGTTTAGTGTGAGGTGTCCCTGCCCATGGCAGGGGGGCTAGAACTAGATGATATTAAGGTCCTTTCCAACCCTAACTATTCTATTATTCTATGTTAAGCCTCTCAAAACATCAAAACTAAAACCAAGCTCAGGTGGAAATGTGAGCCTTGGGTTCCACTAGATCCCATCTACCCAATGTGCAGAGGCAACCACAGGGTAAAAGCACCCTTGCAGCACAAGAAGCCAGTCTCAGTGATAACCACCAGCTGACCCTTTTCTCTTAAGAAAGAGAAAGCTAGATTTATTAAAAAATATTCCTCAGCTATTCTAGAACACATCAAATGAAATATATTTTTTTCAGTATTATTTCAGGTGCTATTAGAAAGTTTGTGGAGCACAGGTATTCGAAAGCCAATATTCTCCTGAAGCATTTGCAGTTCAAGCACTTCAGGACAAACACTTTCAAGAACTGGCTCGGCAAACAAGTTTAATTTTACCACTTGGGCACACACCTCACATCTGGACTCAACGCTGGAGCTGGGTCACAGCTTGTGAAATGCATGTAGCTTTAATTCACTAAGCTACTGCCTCTAGGCAGAAGAAGTATCATTTATGGTATTATGAACTTTGATGAGTTTCTGTGTTAGCTCATCAAAATTAACTGCCAGAGCACCTGGATTCTGCCATAGCATGGATGCTAAATAAAACCACCACATTTTAAGCCAACAATGAGACACCTAGAGAGAATGAACTGTGCGAACATTAAACTGGATTTAAGTATGCCAAGCTATAATAATGTAGGAACACAGTATGATGTAGTATAATAATGCAGGTACATCAGGTATGATGAAGAAAGTCTGAAACTACACAAGGGGAAATGTGAGGCTGGATTCTTTCACTCAGCAAGGTTATGCTTTTATCCAGTAAGGTGGAATACAGCAAGTGATCAGAAAAAAATGCCCTAAATCAGTAAAAGTATTTCAGCTGAGGAGCTTAACTTCACTCTGCGTTTGCTGCCCAGAACCTTTGCCATGAACAGAGAGATCATACAAGCAGCAGAATTTCAGAAAGGTGGTTGCTGTGAAAGAATCTTTCTCAAGCTTAGCCAGTTGCACTGAAATAAAAATGTACAGAGCAGGTTCCCTGAAGTAGCCCCTTGCAGTAGCCCAGCTGAGAACTTGCAATTGCTTTTGGGTTCATGGTTTCCTTCTTTGTACCTTTCCCAAAAGCATAGCCCTGAGTGTGATGCCAAACACAAGTTATTGGCACCCTTTCTGATATCACTCAAGCCTTCCATTAACAGAAAAACAGTCAACCTTATAGCTAACAATTTGCATCCTACTATTTTCTTTATGGTTAAATAGGCATTTCCTGAAAACAGATCTCAGCACTATCTGTACTGAAGATCATATGTAAACTCTTGAAGAATATTCAGGAAATATAACACAGCTCATACCAGTCTAACCTTACTCATTAATAAGTATGTAGAGCATATGTTCATACATAACTCTGGGATTGTACTTTTACAATCAAATTAACCTTTGGACTGCTGGTGTTTGGCCATAATTTACTGCATCTAGTTTTCAGTTGCATATACAGGGCTGCTAATACTACAGAAATACTATCTCATAAAATTCATAAGGACTGATAACAAAGCTGACAATGGAGGAGAATGTTTTGCTTTTACTACAGAAATATAATTATCATTGTATACCAGTAATCAGTTGTGTCTGCATCAGAAGCAAAATGCTCTTATTTGCAGCCTTTGCTGAAACTCAGCCTAGAAATATTTGAATGGGGGTGGAAGGGATGAAGCAGCAAAGGCAGGGGAGGAAGACAGAAATCAGCAACTTTCCTCAGACACTGATTTCATTTAAAAGGGTAGCAGCTCTTTTTAGTAGCTGGGCCATGGCATTGTTCCTGCATTGCCCACGTTAGTTCCACCCCATTGCTAATTATTACTTGAATGCAACGTGCTGTGCAGAGGCTAAAGGGGTCAGTCTCCGAAGCCTCTCCTGACTAACACTGTCTTGCTGAGCAAGTGGGAGAGCTGTTCTTCCCACACCTCTGATTAGGGATGATGAAGTATTCTTGTCAGGCCAGGCAGGAGCAACTAGCTTCCATCCAACCCACACCCATCATAACAGGACTCAACAAGAGCCTCTCCTAACCATACATGACCACTGACAGCATGTCTAATATGAGGAGACACCAGCAGTTGTTCCCAGCTTGCCTGTTTGCTTTGAGCAGTCATCTCTGTTGATGGTGCCTAGACGTTAAACCAACAAACAAGATCCCTGCTGACCTCAGGTTTCCCCAAATGCACAGAGCAACATACACTGCACAGGCTTTCAATAGACGGAGCAGTTGAGTTAGGCAAACCTTGCATGGCACTGTTTCCATTTTCTGGTGAATTCTCATGATGTGTGAATAAGCAACTTCTCTCCATATGAAGTCCCATTCTCCTCCGTGACAAGTGAGTTTCAATTCCAACCTCAAAAACAACCCCATAATGCCTCTTTGTCAATGAAGAAATAATAGATGTAATGGAACAACAGCTTTCACAAATGCTGAGCTGGTCATCCTTTTACACATGCTGTGTTGGCTGACAGGGAAAAGAAAATCTTCTATTTTACAAAATAAACCTAATATTTTATTATAGTTAATTCTACATTCAAGAACATCCCACCAGAAGATGCAGTTTATCGTAATTAACTTAGAAATTACCTAACTGTAAACCCTGTGATAATTTTAAAACAAACCAATCCTT
This sequence comes from Melopsittacus undulatus, assembly GCF_012275295.1. NCBI lineage: Eukaryota > Metazoa > Chordata > Aves > Psittaciformes > Psittaculidae > Melopsittacus > Melopsittacus undulatus. The sequence continues at coordinate 28,085,731 of NC_047533.1, forward strand.
TATAACCAAGTTCAGCACTGAACTTCAAAATACCACTGCAAGAAGGAAACAAAACCAAAATTATTTCCCTTTCAAATCATGTTTTTTTCCTTCCTGACATATGTTGGGGAAATGCATAGGAATTTCTTCCCAAAGTAACACATCACTGCATGAATGTTACTGTAACTGCTTGCCATTACATTAGGAACATATGGCAAAGTGAGGTGTGTGGGCAAATATGACGCTCTCATCACAAAACTGTGAGGGTGCATGTACAGTGACATGTTCTAAGGAGGACAACTGTGCTCTGAAGCTCTCAGGAATGCAAGAGTCAGCTTCCAGTTCAGTTTGTGCTCAGCACAGATGAATAATAAAAAAGCTGCATAGTTTGCTGCTCATTTCTTATGGAAAAACAATAAAAGAATGCTCATTGCATAATATTTTGCTCCTTCCATAGAAGAAACCTCACACAATAGAGTCTGGTTCCTTCAAAACGACAGTTCCTTTCCATTTATATAAATCATCACAATCTTGTATTGCTAAAAGAAAGACCTCATTGCCAAGAGACGCAATGGATAGCTTGCCCTCCTGCAAGGCACCTTGGCACAAGAGAGACCTATATAGGAACCAAGTGACACCCTCTGAACAGTGGTGCCAAGCCAGCAGATGGAACCCATTACAGAGTGGGACAATCCTGTCCAAACAACTGAATGTCAGGATGTCAGGGTACGAAATAAGGGAGGTTTACAGGACAGTGCTGTATAAACACACGGATCTTCATGTAAGTTTGGCTTTTTTTGCTTTAAAAGAAGTCTTGCTGGCTATTGGAACCATTCCTATCATTTTGCTCCTTCTATATTAATGTGAAAGGAGATATTCTTTTGGTAACTTGGCTCTGGACTGTTCAAGGTCTTGTGGGGAGAAAAAAAAAAGTAGACTGAAAGCGTTTCATAATAATAGAACCAAAGAGATCATTTTTAACCCTAAAGCCAGCAAAAATCCCCTAACACTGCTCAGGAAATAGAACTCCTACCCCAATGACTATAACTTAGATTTCAGTGAGACTAAAGTAATTCTGCTCTGAGGAAATTTTTGAAGATAATCACTTTATGGCAAGGTCTTGCTTCAAACATGTAAGAAAGCTGAAAGATGGGAAATGTGTAAGATGACCAGCTACTGCTGGAAAGCAATTCAATACGTATTGGAAGATAGTTTGGAATAGAAGACTTCTGTTAGGAATTGGGAATGAATAGGGAAACAAGGGAAGAGCACCAGTCAGCTGAAAATGCAGCAGTCTGCCTCCTCATTACACAGTTCCAAGAGGCTGGTTTTCTTCTGCAGAGTTCTTCCTTGTGTTGGTCCCAAAGAGCTGCTGAGACATCACTTGATTAGCCCTAATGGGGAGAAAAGGGGGCCTGTGAAGGATGAGGAGGATGAACAGCTGCCCACAGCTTTAAAAGCCATGGCAGAGGGGCCTTGCAGGACAGACAGAGCCATCAGCACCTCCTCACTGGCAGGATGGAATTCAAACCCCTCATTTCCACTCTTGCTATTCCCCAACGTGAAATACTCAGACTACAAACTAACCCTGACTGCCACAACACCAACACTCGGAATGTGTTTTGCTCCTTGTTTATGCTATCTCAATTTCTGTACGGCACTTGTACTATAGCCTAGGAATATATTGCTAGTTAGTAAGAGCATATAGCACAGAATAAAAAACCACAGATAGAAATCTGCTGTTTTCCGGGTCCGCCAGATACAAGCAAATCCCAATGGCAATTTCCTCAAATCACTCACTGAGTCTGTTACGTTTTCTCCTCTTGCTTTTGATAAAGTTTGAATCAAATAGGAAGATTATCTTCCCAGATGGCTACATATTTACCATGGGCAGTATGAGAGCAAGACTTGTGTTTTTCGTCACACAACTGCAAAAGTGACAACCGGTGAAACCAAACCCCACAAACGGCAGCAGCTGAACTGTACAGGCAGTACAAGCTCTGCAGGGCAGCCCCCAGCTTAAACACTATGAATCTTTAAAGACTGCAAAAGAAAGCAACAGAGAAGGAAAGGTGAGAGCCCAAATCCTTTCACTTTGGGTCACAAACAGACCCCTCCTCCCAAGGGGGATGACAACGGGACGACTCCCTAATTCAAGCCTGAGTTCAGGCACTGCAAGAGGAGACAGATTAAAGTCATCACATAAGAGTACCTTAAATAACTTCTCCATGGTGGACAATGCTTGCAGGCCTGAGAGGGATTGTGTGGCACAAGGGAGGCTGCCCAGGCACTGCTGCTGAAAACAGCCTGAAGTGTCTGGGCCTGCTGCCCCAGTGGCGAGAAAGGCTGAGAAATTAGAAAAGGAAAGTGATTCAGAGGCCCAGAACAGAGCCAAAAATGACATTTGTCCAGTTCTGGGTGGCTGCCAGATTCTCAAGTTTCTGGGTATAAGAAGCAACACAAACTCGGGAAAAACAAGGTTGGGCTTTTATGAGCTAATGCCTGTGCACAAAACAAGCCTGAAGATCACACTTTGGGACACAGGGGTATTGGGAAACTGAATGTAAAACTTGAGATCAGAAACAGGCAAAGGAGGAAAATGGTATCAACAGTTTCTGGATTTAATCACTGCAGAAGGGCCAAGTCTGGAGTAGCTAAGACGTGATGACTGCTCAGATTTTCCTTAGGGATAAACTTGGCTTTCATAGAAGTAAGGGGAAAAAAAGCCCTGCATGGGTGGGATGGGAGCAGAAGCAGGTCCCAACTATCAGATTCCACCAGCAATTTATGGCGCTTGTCATGGATGTACAACAGTTTTTCACTTTTCAGATGACGCTGTTTCCTTTTTCACAAGGGAACTTTCGTGTATGCTCATGTCCAATCAGCTTAAAGAATTCACTTTATAATGCTTTAATTTCCAAAAATCTTGAGTTTATTTTAAGATCTATACTACACATATACATACTTTGAGTTTGGTGAGACTGAGAATGACAGTAAGTAACCAGCTACTGCCCTTGTCTATTGTAGACTGAAGGTGCTAAGGACAGACAAAGGCAGTCAAAGACTCAGCATGGTCACTGCCTTTGCTGGCTCTGCAGTCATGCTGTTTTACTTTGCACGTTTGCAACAAGCCGGGAGTTATATTCCCTGGTGGAGATGGTGCTCCAACCATAGACCAAAATTAAATTAAAGCAAGAAGCACTGTTTGTTTGTGTCTGGGTCAAGAACTGTTGCAATCAGACCTCACATTTCATGACCATGATCAGAACCAGATCAGTTTACACAGGGGATGTCAAATACGCCCAGTAAAATAGTTTGGGGTTTTGTTTCTTTTTCTCCCCCACCCTCCACCCCTCAACCAAAAATATTTTATTTGAATGCACTGAACAGTTCTTGCAGAGTTTTCATGGGATTTTCTAGAAATTCAATCTCTTTTGTATAATAAACCTGCAGGCTAAATCTGAAATACCCTCCTCCCTTCTGAAAGCCTTGTGCGCCAGCTACACTCCACAAAATCTACTCTGCTCATGCAGATTTTCTCCAAACATTAAAAGAGTATCTGAAATCTAAAAGCAACAAAAGAAAAAGATAATGAAATGCCAGGCAAGCTGTTAGTGTATCCTACATGCTCTTTGTCTATTTGATGACCATAGCTGTCTCATAGATGGTTGCCTCGGGATGAAAAGAAATGACAGGAACTCTACAAATTTGGCAAAAGAGAACAGATCAGAAGTAGAATCAAATCAGAGCTACACTTAAGGTTATAAATATATGTAGGCTATGCTACATGGTTATACTTAAATCCAGAGACACCAGGTAATACTTGGACAGTAAAGCAGAAAAAAACAACTGTAACTCGGTCCTACTCTTATTCTGTGCTACGCTATTGATTGCACTTCAAGCACTTGTGATCCCAGGTAAATTGAAAACTATTTTTAAGGACTTTTCCTCCATTCCCATTTCATGCCATTAACAAACAGATTTAAAACTGCTTCTGATTAAGTGTTCTGATTACTTTCAAGGGTGGGCATAACTCTGAATTTAAGACTTACTATAGTTCACGATCTTTGACTTGAGGATAACTGCGTGATCCCTGAAATTTTATTTTTCTTATGTCTTTAATTTTTTAATATTCTGTAAACATTCCTAATTTTACACATAACTAGAAATACCATATACAGTATTTCTATGGCTTGAAGATATGCAGTAATTGCCTTATACATATATTTTTATGTGCCTTTTCACTTCTGTATCAAGGAAGATGGTGTGCATTCCCCGACTAAGCAAGAAATTACGTCACCTGGAAGTTGATTCCAATAGCTGTGCAGATTGGCATTTACTGAGAGGGAAGACATAGAGTGTCCCCTTCACACAATGTCTTGGGCCTTTAGGAATCTGTGACTGCCTGAGTTCCCTCAGAGATGGTGTCTTCATGAGCAGTGAAGCAAAAGCCAACAATGCTATGGGGAGCTTTTCAAGCACTGATGGGTAAGCTGGTATGCAACACATCAGAGCAACAAGCAATCAAGCTGCTTAATTAGTGAAAGATGAGTCTTGATGCGAATTATTCCAAATTATTCCTGATTTTCCCCAAAACAGACTTTCTACAAGATTTGGCTTACTTTTAGCAACAAGAAACTGAAACATGCACTTCAGTTTATAAGGTAACTGCAGAATTTGACCAGTATTATAAGAGAAGTAGGCCAAATACCTGGAATTATGGAGGGGGCACAACTTGCAAAATAGAGGCTCACCTTAAACATAACACAGAACTTGACTTACTTCCATAGTTATTCACTCTTAATGCAGTTTTTTCTCTTAAGGACATCAGTACTTTGCTTAGTTTGAGACCTCTGAAGGTCAGACAGGTATAAGACTGAGACTTGCAGCAGATCGTGGAGTGCTTAATTTAGCATTACCAATCTGCACAGTTCTGTATTTAAAGAAATCATTTTTTTCTCAAAAAGTCCTCTAAATGTCTCTGAGGTCTCATGTCTGAAATATCAAAACTGACTGGTTAATCTATCGTGAGAAATAGTTAATGAACAGCTTCAGAAGTAAGGCAAATCTCATAGAAGTAAGGCAAATCTCATCTTAGACATTTTGAAATGCACACCAAAGGATCTTTATTCACAGAATAGAAGCTGTATGGACCAATTGCACCATACAAGAGCTTCAGTCAAAATTTAGGTGAAGGCAATTATGGTAAAAAAGGTAACGGGCACACTGCTGGTAAATATCCAGGTAGTTACATATGCACTGCTTAAGCCTGTGCCAGGAGTCTTTGTTAATAATTGTTTACACCTTCAGTTCATTGGATTTTGTAATTTCTTTTAGGACTTCAGTCTTCATGACTTACTATAATCTACTTCTATAGTCTAGTGGCTACCAAAGTTTTCGCTATAAATGCTTTCCCAACTTGCTGCAGTCAGTCAAGGCTGATGATTAGCAGTGTATCATACAGGCTTGGAAGAAAGAATGAAATTTTGGTTCCTAAGAATCTGCCATCAGCTTCAGTGGATTCAGGATTTCAGTTACTGTTTCCAGGCCTTCCAGAAGAACAAACCAACCCATGCCAAACTCCACAGCACACAATATCATTGTCCTAAACCTTGGAAGGATACAAATTATAGCCTCGTAAATATCACGTCTTTTCTGAGAATACTTAACTGCCTTTCATTGAAAGAAAACAATAAATATGGAATAAACTATTATGACAAATAATAATAATTTTTCATTTTTGAAGGAATAAAGATAATAAGACTTGCTAAGCAAGTCCAGAACATTTTCTAGTGTCTCACAAGACGTTCAACATGTGTTCTTAAAGAAACACATGTACACCAGCTGCACAGAAACAAAAATAAACTTCAGAGCACCAAGGACCCATTTCAAGGTGTCCTTTAGGTCAATCCTCTGGAAATGAAGAGTCTATGTCTGTATGACTTAGTCAACTAAAATCTCCATGATTTCAGCTGATAAGTAACATATCCTGAAAAGTCTCCAATGCAAAGAAACTTGAGCACCTGAGTTAAGGGCAGCAGGGTAGTGTGTAGCCGGCTGGGCATTTTTAGTTGGACAAAGTGAAACGGTGTCTGAAACACTCCCCACTCCTAGAATAAAGACAGGAGAGTTGCTACTTCATTGCCACACATAATTCTCTCTTCCTGCTCACCAAAATTATACTTGGCACAGCCTCAGTGATGAAAATGAGTAAACCTCTTGATCCCCACTACCACTGCTATCCATGCCTGTTTGGCCACTCATCGCACAGTTTCACAGTATGACCAAAATTACACACTTCTTTTTCAGTAAAGCCCACCACATGCAGCAGCTCTTAAGTGTACTTTCTAGCATCTAAACACAACTTTCTAAGTGTCCTGGTTTGAGCAGTAGCAGTCATTTTCTCTCCTTCTTGGTAGCTGGTGCAGTGCTGTGTTTTGACTTTCGGGCCGAGAACGGTTGCTGATAGCAAGTATGTTTTGAGTTACTGCTCAAATGTTTGGTTTGTCCAAGGCCTTTTCTGAGCTCATGCTCTGCCAGGGAGGAGGGGAGGCCGGGAGGAAGGAGAGACAGGACACCTGACCCAGGCTGACCAATGAGGTATTCCATACCATAGCACGTCATGTCCAGGATGTAACTGGGAGAGACCCGGAAGGGCTGGAGCTCTGGGGGGATGGAGGAGGTATTGGTCGGTGCTCAGTCGGGCAGGGTGGGGTGAGTTATGTGTTGGTGGCTGGTGAGATGTTGTATTCTCTTCACTTGTTTGCTTTATCATTATTATTTGTAGTAGTAGTAGCAGTAGTGATATGTGTTATGCCTTAGTTATTAAACCGTTCTTATCTCAACCCGTGGGGGCTACATTCTTTGTATTCTCCTTCCTAACTCTCCGGGAGTTAGGGGAGCAAGGGGGGGAGTGAATGAATGAGCTGCGTGGCTGGGTTTAAACCACTACACTAAGTTATTGCTCTACAAGTAATATACAAGCAGGTCAATGAAACTCAGCATCCCCAGCTTAGGTAAATGGATTAACTTTTCAGCATTCATCCAGCACAGCACTGGAAGGAAGATTACAGCAGCTTTGTCCAGCCAACAGCACTGCCAATTCACTCCTGAATATAAAATCACTGCAAGCTGGGGCTGCAAAACAAAGGGAAGGCCTGCCAGTCACAGGAAATCTAGGAAAGAGGGAAATGTGGTTTTTACCATTGAGGAGTAAGGTTGAGCCAACACAATGCTGAACTGCTTTGAGATTGGGGCTGAATCATGGGACACATCTGAGGTGTGTTAGGGATGGGAAAGGGACAGGCATCACCGCAGCCCTCAGGGAATCCGCGGATGGATGGGTTTCTACTGTTTACAATTCCTGAACTCAGATGAAGTTAAGTCTTAGTGAAGGACAAGCCTTAAGATATGTGTGAGCAGGACTTGACTATTTTCGAACAGATTTGTTTTAAACCCCTGAGACTGGCAGCCTTGGAGATTATGTAGCTGCAGCAAAATTCTTCTCACCCTGTCAACTGAAAGGTCTGCTGTGTTTTCTTCCAAGAGTATGTGAAATGCCATTAGTTTTATGATCTTTGCAGGACAGAAAAAGATGACAAGTGGATTTGCAAAAGTACCTCCTTATATTTTCATAAAGGTTTTGCTTGCAACCTGGCTTTTCTTTTTTTCATTTTTCCTTTTAAACTATATTTAAACATTTGTTTCCCATATTCTAGAAAGTTTTTTTCATAGCCTATATTCCACAACAATATACATTCCATATATTGCTATGGAAGCAAAAAAAAAATCAGCTATATATACACAGATGCTCTGTAGTTCAAAGATAGAAGATTTACTATTCAAGGCACAATAAAAAGCAGGAAAAAAATTACTTAGAAACCATACAATACAATCAAACAAATGATAATTAAAAGGTTTAACTATTCTCTTGCTATACTACTCTTTAGAAAGTCTCTGCGATTAAATATTATCAGTAAGCAACACACAAATTGCTGCTTAAGTAATTACAAAAATACAAACTACAGAAGAGTATTTCCTCTAGCAACTGATTTTTAGAACGAATCCTTTTCATTTATATATATATATATAGTTATATATATAAAAGTTATATACATATAAATTATGCATATATAATTCCTCCTGAGCACACAATGATATTTTATCAATTTCATATGTCTGTACTGCACTATTCCTGCTGATGGAGGATGTCTTAATGCCTTCTAGCATTATGAGAAACTAGCCTGATATCCAGGCTTTTGCCAAAACAGGGTGCACCTGTTAAGAATAAAAGTCTAGCTGATTGAGGGATAATCTATGAACAACCAGAACAGAAATATGGGCAGCGATAAGACAATTTTGGCTGATATGGAAGAAGGTGCGTTGCAGAAAGAGCTAAACAGGTACTAGAGAAGAAACAGGCAATGCGGATAAGAGATGCTGGGAGATGTCATCAGCTAAAGCCAAGACTACATAATCAAAGAACCCACGTGAATGGCCAGGAGTTCAGAGTAAACCACACGTAAATGTATCATGTTCATGCACGTCTCCAAGGGCTGTTTAATGTTTTTGCTCCCTTCATTTCTGTAATGCTCTACAAATAAATCACCCTGCATTTAGGAAATATGTCTGGCCTCCCCATTTCCCTAACTCCAAAACATTTCTGCTGCTAGTGCTACCAGATGATCGAGAAAAGCACCATCTGTCTCTTCCAAATGTGGTTTTATTCATTTACCACTTCCACCTTACAGTTTGCATATGCTGCTTGTCACATATTTGCTTCTTTGCCCCCAACTTCTCTTCAAAGCACAGATAAAGAAGAAAAAAAGGCCACTATAATGAAGCACTACATGGTAACCGTGATGTGAGTTTCTTCAAGTTAGCATACAGTGACTAAAGTTTCGTTTTTTTCCTACTTGCACCCCATCAGATATTCATGTGAACACTTCCCCTCATATTGGGGGTTTCTGTTAATTCATCTCAGAATTTTCAGAATGGAAACAAGCACTTTTGCTGAACTCAGAAGAGCATTTCCAGAACTCTCATGCAACACTGACTCTCAGCTGCAGTTTCTTCTGCTGCTCAGATGTTTGAAACTTCTACAGATGCAACTGCCATTCTTTCTAAAACTGGGTAGACACCAGAATACACCCTGTGGCCACAAAATTGCTGCTGTGTCCGGATGACACAAAGAAGAAGTAAGCCTACAGCTCCTTCTCATCTCCAGAAGATGTGCGCCAGAGCAATTAGAAAAACTTCCCTGTTGATTTTCACTTTGTGGTAAAGGAAAGAAGTGGTTGTCCCAGGCAGTAAGTGCCCAGTGCATACAGGCAGAGTCACAGTGGGGAATGGGTATTTTCTCTTAGTTCAGAGAAGTTGTTCACTGTGCAGGGACAAAGTTTGAACAAAACCAGAAAAAAAATCTGTATGGGTGGAGAAGGAGTATTTTCATTTTTGTATCTTTTTTTATCAATAGAGCTCTGTGTATCCAAAACTTGATACCAAATCATCCACAGAGTGCACACCTCCAGTTAGCACTTTCAGGAGCACAAGGTGCAAAAGCACAGACCTGACAAAACCCATAATGTTACACAAAAGCAGAGTGACAGATTTGATCTGTCAAAACAAAAGTCTGAAGACTGAAGTGAACATCCAGGGTTGCTGTTGAGCAAGCTGGCATTGAGATGGAGACATCCATCCTGGCAGGGTAAGGTCTTGAGGGGAATAGGCACACGGACACCATGTTCCCTACCTGTACTCTCTGAACCCCTGCTGCTGTCTCCAGGTGTCCTCCGAGCTCAGCCCTGTGGTGGCTCAGGGAAGGTCAATCCCACAATACCTCCAGATCCCAGGTGATTTTGTGACCATGCTTCCATTGTTTTGTAGAAAGATAATCTGGGGCAATTCGAGCCTGTCTGTAAGATGCTACATTGCCCCTAGGGACAATATAGACCAAAGCTTCCTCTGCTGGCACACACCAATGTTCATCTAAAGCCTGCACCTACATTCCAATTGTTCTTCATGCTCATGGGGATGTTTGCCACCTTAATCTTACATGTGGTGCAATCATATGCAAGGCATAGTGATTTCTAGAACTGGCAATACAAAAGTGAAAGAGAGGGCATCCCAGGATCAATCAGTCACCCCTCACCATCCATTTATCAGCATCATTAAAAATAATGCTATTACCTATCTCCCGTGCAAACAAGGCAATGTAGCATTATCTTTTAATGAAAAAAACAACCCTATAAATCAGCTTATTTTCCATAATCTTTCATCTTGATGTTGAAAAGTCTACACAAAGAAAGCTTATCTAAAATACGGCATTCAAAATGTTTTATTAGCCTGCATCCTCTATACTTCATGCTTAGCATTTTTATATAGCCTCCTGCAGAAGACTTCCTTATAGAATTACTGCTACTGGCTCCATGCTACTAGCAAGTTGTTGATTACCTGTGGTTATGAGCACGCTTTCCTGTGTAAAGCACAGATCTGCCAATGCTCCCAGATCCACAAGTCTGCATTCCTGGCAAACATATGTAATTCTTTTTCATCTCAGGCTGACTGGCTGCAATAGATGTCAGGCCCTCATAGGAAGGTACACAGGCTCCTGGTCTGCCCAGTGTCAGCAACACAGTATCACTGTAAGGCATTACAGGCTATGATGCAAAGGACTTGGCCAGGTAGACTTGACTCTTGCTGAGGCTGGTTCATGCACCAGGCAGGTTAAGCAGCTGAATTTGTGAAAAAGGTTTGTACAATCTAAAGCTCTGCCCTGGTACTTTCCCCCCTTGTCTCAGAAACTTGTGACACTTCATCCAGACACAGGCAGCCTTTACCAGCAGCAGCTAGGATGCTAGGCAGCTGTCTTGCAATCAAACATGCATTTGAAGTTGCACTAATAATACAATGCAAACTTGCCCTTTGAATTTTTGTAGTAGTGTTTTCTATGGATCACATGAAACATAAACATTTTTTTAAAGGTTTAAATAGCCAATTTTTTGTTTAGCTAAATCACCTTTAGCTCCTGTACTACTGTCAGTACAGTCCTGCATGTACAGCTGATCATTTGGTTTTTATACAGGTGATAGAAAAAAGTCATTAGAGGCTTCTTGAGATTTCATTTTTACGAACATCAGAGAACTTATTGAACTTACAGAAAGCATTAACATTAGCAAAAATCTTGAAATGACCAAGTTCACCTGTTTCAGGAAGAGGAAGAACAGGAACACAGAAAGGCATGTTGTATACAAGACTACACCCAAATCAAAACCACAAGATAAAAAGACCTTAGGAAAGTCACTGTTTCCTCAAAGACATAAAAGAAGACACATGCATAAATTTCCCCTATAAAGCAGAAAACCTAGAAGAACAGGAGATCCAGTTGGCTAGATCAGGTCTTCACTAACTTCAGAAACCAGAAGTCACGGGAAATGCAACTCAGGTCAGACCACTATAGATGAAATACAGGCACAAAGGGGCAAAATCAAACTGTACAAAGATGCATCTGATGTCCCGAGAGAGGTGGCAAGAGAACACTTGAGGGAGGAAAAAGGGAAAGAGGAAAGGAAGGAAGGAAGGAAGGAATTGCAGGGAGATGACGACTAAAATTAAAGATACCACTATTAAATGCAAGGTAAATTTATCCACAATTATTACTGGGAAGGTTAAGGGGTTTGATGCGTTTTTGCTGCAGCCTTTGCTAGGAAAGATAACACGATCAGATAGTTAAAATGATCACAGATAGACTAGAGGAAAACCAGACTAGATAAGTTGAGATGTTTTCATGTCAGCTGGGCCAGATGAATTGTACCTGAGAGAATTTAAAGAAGCCAGTGAACTAATCTCAGACCCATTACAGGCTTTCTTTGAGAAGGCACAGACAGTGGTTGAAGTTTTAAAAAGCCAAAAGGGGGCAAGTATAGTGTCTGTTTTTAGGAAGGGGAGCACAGGAAGAGACCAGACATACAAATAGTGACATACTACTGCAGGAGAAGCAAGCCCCACGCTGCGAATTACAGACAGAAGCATCATGTGGGAGACACAAGAAATAATCCAGTCCTCTGCTCTGCAGGGATGACTCTTGCAGTATTGCTCCTGTTGTGAGCACTGCACTACAGAAAACATGGAAAACCTGGACAGAACCTGAAGCAAAGGGCCTGAAATCATTGCAGAGCTAGCAAAACCAGGAAAAAGAGCCATTGGTTTGTTTAGTCTGGGGTAGAGAAGACAGGAAAGAACAGGGGAACATTTTTCAAGTACTCTTAGTCACCCTTTACCTAACAGACATTTTTCTATGCTCACTGAGGCTTGGGTTAAGTTGTAGAAAGACTGAAGGTACTGGAGGTTAGCAGAAACTTTTGCAGTGAGGGAAGTTAAGCATTTGATTTGCTAGGGGAGCTTTGGAAGTTTTAAGGGAGTTAAACAGGCAGTTTTCAAGAACTGGGAAGAGAAACATCTGGTGGGAAGGACTTAGGTAGAACTGATCCTGACCAAGGTTTGTAGATGCACTGGGTGATGTTACAGGGTCCTGTCAGACTCCTTCTCCTGTCAAGCACAAGATGTGAATTGGGGACCATGACTCTCTTCTTCTGGACACATGCACACATACAAATGCCCTACCCAATAAACTCTCTAACAAAATACAGCTCTTCTCTATGCCTCTTTGAATTCAGTTTATAAACCTTAACTATGTCAGAGAGAGGAGAACAAGGGACTTGGGCCATTCTTACATGTTATTGGTGAGAAAGGACATCAGATTGCAGCCAGGTTTTCTTCCAACAATGACCAACCTGCCCTAAATGGAACGGGAACCTGATATGCCAGACACAGCGACTTCTAATAGTTCCAGATGTGCTCCCAGTGAACTTGGCAGTAAAAATCTGTTAAAAATTTGTCCATGCCGTAATCCAGCTAGGGGATTTGTTGTAACAACGAATAACTTTAACAGAATGTTCTTGGTCCAACCTGACACGTTGATAAGCATGGAGCACAGCAGTAACGCTTGTCTTGCCTGTTTCAAGTTTGACTGCCCACAATGAGGACCCAATTAAGCTGGAAAAAAACATTTAAAGGACTCAGTTAAATTATTTCTTCATATATTAACAGAATGGGACAGGAGATATGATCATATAAGATGGTTCTGGAATAGAAGAAAAAATCATTTCCCAAGAAATTAGACGGGAAGTCAGAAAATCCTGTTTCTAACCCTGGCTTTCATGGCCATTCCCTTTGTTATCCTGAATGTGCATGGTCTCTGTCTTCTTATCCACATACATATGATGGGGATGAAAGCATCCATCAATCTTTGTACAGAAGTTTGAGATGCAAGGCTGGAAAATAGAATCCAAGTCCTGCATCTAGAAGTCATGAATGCTTTTATTCAGAAGTATTACTGACTAACTGACTATGAATAGAGCCAGCATCTTCAACAAAAGCATGAAGGACAGAATGAGATTTTCCTCCCCACACTGGTATAATGCAAAGGGCTAATTCAGCACAAAGAAATCTGACAACTTGCTCAGTTGTCAAGGAGGACTTGCAGGTACAAAACTGAGGCAGACCATAAGACAGACCTCCAACGAACATCTTCACAATTGTTGGTGTATAGAAAATGGTGTCAGAATAGAAATGCTAAACAACCTTATGCCCCCTTTAGCAGCTTCTAGTAACTGCATGAAATTAGGTATGCCCAAGCTTGTTTCTTTTATGACAGAAGACTTACCCATCCCCAGAGCAGTCCACCAACTAGGAAGGCAAAAAGATGATGCAAAAGTCACTTAAAATTCAACCAAGTCATTCCTCATCATGTATTAACTTTGTCTCAGCTTCTTAAGAGCTACAGTCCAAAACTGCATCCAGCGTATTGCCATTCTCCATTCTGGCAATTCTGTGATAAAGAAAAACTTTTTTTCTTGTTGTATGAAGAGCTTTGGTCAGGTAAAGAGAAAAAAGCCCAAACCAGACAGTCACTGATTTTCATACATATATGTATGTAACGTAAAAGCTCAAAAATTGTGGGCATGAAAGATGGAAAATTTCTACAAAGTAGCTAGACTTTCCTTTCTGCCTATAAATGTGACAACAGGGAGCAGGATGAACAAAAGATGCGTGTCTGACATAGGTGGGATATCTGAAACCCTTCATTTCAAGTCAGAGGTAGCCATATCCTGCTGCTAGAGAAACTCTTATGGTAGTGGGGAGTGTTTAGGTTTTCTCATTAGTACGGGAAGTTGATTCTCAGGAGAATCCTCAATCTCACAAATTCATTAAAAACCAACAAAAATGGAGCCCTTAAACTGTGACAAGAAGGAGCTGAATGTGTAGATGGCAGTGCTCTCTAAGGATGGTGACCATGCACAGACCCACAGAGGTAACCAAAATTATGGGGTAAATTCTCAGCTGGATTAAAACAGCACTGATGCTCAATAGTTATATGAAGCTACGCCAGTTTAGGCCTGTTAAGAATTTGCCAGTTGTTTCAAATTGACCTATCTGTCCCCCTGAGAGGTTAACAGTGTCAAGGCTTTCAGATACTGTGATGACAGCTCCAAAGACAAATGGAAATTGCGGTCTTTACTTGAAAGCTCATCATCATTACTTAATACTTACACATGTACACTGGGACTTAACAAAAGCTGTCTAGAAGTCAAGCCCCAAGATCAGAAAGTACCTATTGCCGTTATTCTAGTAGGTGAGCAAAGATGTAGCCTCTCTATTTTCAGTCTAATTACACCTGTAAACATAGAGCATGGAGTAGAATAACTAGTTCTAACAGTAGGTTTTGTGTCCCAGCTTTCTATGTAATGAAGTGGACACAATACAAAAAGGTTTTTGAAATCTAAGAAACCTGAAGGGGGAACAAACGTTTCTGGTATCTGTAAATCTTAAAGTGAGACCAGGCTGGAAATTGGTAAAGTACAGAAGAAACAATAAAGTCTGCATGGACAAATGAACCCAGCTATTTGGATCATAGCTGCCAATCCTATAGTAAGCAAGACTTTTTAGGTGATACAAATTGCCAGAGCCATTGCAGAGCCATAAAACAAGATACTGAAGATCTTATGGAAAAAGCTAAGACTAATAGGATGTTCAAACTACAAAGCACCTCTGAATTGCTCCTCTGAATTGGTCTGATCTGACTCAACTGACCTTGAAGGGCAGAGAATCTGAAACTGCACAAGTGAGACAGAGAGGGATAGATTCCCAAGTCACTCTGGACTAATTACAAAAGCACTTTTTCTTCCCCCAACTCTTTCTTTAGTGATTTTCAGAACAAAACGCCTTTTTCATATTCTTGCCAAAAAAAATAACAACATGCATGCCAAAGCCAATAATGAGCATGTACAAGCAAGACCACATAAAATGTGCATCCTTTTTATGGGTGGGCCTGACTGAACAGGTGCTGCTCCCCATGTAGTTAATCAGGCATAGACAGGCATTCACTGTGTCAGTAGATGTTAGCATTCCAGTGCTCAAAACTACACAGTGAGTTGCGTGTACCTCGTTTTCCATGTTTCAAACTACACATGGTCTTCCAGGACACTAAGTTTTTCCAGGGGAGAGGAATAGCTGCAACCTAATATCTGCCAACAAACAAGAAGGTGTTTTCTGCCATAATGATCAGTTATTAAGCTCATTGCCCACACTGCCTTTTTCAGACTGAAACATCTGCATGCTTTAATTTGTTATTTGTGTTAGCACACAATATTTTCTGATAGGTGATATTAGGTTTAGTCTCAACCTTTTTCAACACATACTTTAAAGGTGGGAGGAACGACTAACTTCATTTTGTAAGTTTCTGGTGCCCAGATTGTAGCATTTTAATACGGTCTGGATGTCCACCACTTGGAGCCAAAAAAATACCTTTGGAGGGACTGGATTTTCACACAGTTTGCAAACTGTACTAGCTTAAAACACAGAAGCTGTTGGCTTTTTTCCTTTCTACAGGTTACCAGAATGGTACTTGTAATATCCCACCATTGCTGCTGTGACTGCGAGAAAATGCACAATGGCATTTTGTGGAAAACAGCTGCTTAGCTTTCAATAATGAAGATTTATATAAGCTCTATGAAGAACTGTATTTTGGTACATGAATGAATTAATTTATTCCCACTTTTAGCAATTTAGAGGCAAGAAAGGCAAGTGGGAGTAAAGATCTTTAATGCTAGCAAAATAAAGTTGACATAACAGGTACTGAATTAATCAACATTTGCAGTAGTTCTCAGCAAAGAGATACAAATGTGGGAACCTCAGGTGACTTAAGAAAGTAATGACACCCAGCTCTGGTAATATAGTGATACTTACATATGTCTCAAATAACAGACTTGTACAGAATAAAGTTTTGAAGGGACTCTCAATGCAGAGAAAGAGAAAACTGTTAAACAAAGAAGATGAGCTCATGGTCTGACAGAGAGAGACACAGCAGGAGAACTTTCACAACTGACACAAAAAATTGTCTGTACTCATCTAAGAAGCCATTTCAACTTGATGAAATACAGAGAAAGGCATTCTTAATATTTTAGGTGAAATTACTTTTTTTACATCATAGTTTTAAGAGTTGCTGTATCATGGTAACCTTCTCTTTAAACCACAGTACTTACCCATTTCCTGTAAATAATCTGTGCTCCTACCTATTTCATCTAGTCTTGCTAATTATAAATCACAGAATATCCATCTCCATTACACTGCTATTGTCATTACAAGATCCACCACTAGCTCAGCAAATTTTTCACAGCTCAAATTGCTGGAGAACAGGATGGTTTATCAGGGAAGGATTGCTCTGAGAAGCACAGGTCTTTCATTTCCTTGTACTGGCCAGACACAGATTAAGCCACACTTTGGTTCAGTATGCTCTTCTTGTTTCCTTGGGGTTCTGAATTGTTTCCATTATAAAGAGAACAGAACCAAAAGAACAACCTTCCTTTCATCCCTGTTCAGTTTTGGCATTCCTGAAGCACAAGCACACAGTATTCCTTTTAACGACATGTGTTCTAATAATAATTTTAAACTACAGAAAATTCTACAAATATCTAAAATCGCTGAGTTCAGATGTTCATAAAACCTGACTCACTAAATTCCTGAATAAGAACAACAGATGGTTTTCATTTGCTTCTGTGCTACTGTATTTATTTAGCTACCCTTCCCTGTAAGAGCAAAATTCAAAAGGATGAAGGGAATGCATGGTAAAACCATGCAGCAAATCATGAGAACTGAATTTTTATCTGAAAATGCCTTCTTTACTTGAGTAGCTTTAATACCAACATTTCTTTATGAAAGAAAACCCCAAACACATCAAAGTACTGAAAGTAACTGACCTTTTTGAAGCTCTTTAAGAACAAACATTATAATAATGGAGTAAAGCCAACTCTTTTATTTCATAAAGCAAAAACAAGACTATGAGTTGGATTTGACACATTATCTGTGTGTTTTTAGCTTACAGCAAGGTCAATATCAAGTGAAATGAAATGAAAAATCCTGGGTGGGGGTCGGGAATCGTGTAATGGAATTTGGCCTAGCTATCTGTGGTTAAAGCAATTTAATTACTTAAGGGTGTTGTGTAGTCAGTCAGTCTCTATAGCACGGAGTAGCAGTCAATTGTTTCCCTTGATGGCATTTTTATAATGCAGTTTTGTATTTTGGTGTAAAACCAAAACATAATTATTGCACTAACATTTTTCAAGTGATATGTTAAGCATTTTTGACATGCTCAGAAAATCATGAACGTAAATAAGTCTGCTGTAGCCATAAATTTAAAGTCAGTGACTTTTTGATTGCATGATGGAATTTTGATTATGTAAAAAAGTTTTTTTCAATTGTATATTTTGATTAATTTAAAATATGCCACACTTAAATCTCTGAGTTCATACGTAAAAAATTTGTGAAGGCTTCTTACATATACCCTCTTCCCAATGTCTACAAAAAAAAGCCTTCCGTGCCTCCCTTCACCACCAACTCAGCCTCTCCTATCTCAGCCTCTCATCCCTTTAGCTCTCTGCCATTGCCAAGGTCTGGAGAAAGCATGGGAAAGGGGATGCTTTCTGTGGAAGGTCATCCAGCATGTAATTGTTCCCGAGCGGTGTGCTCTGCTCTCAGGCTCCTTGCCTTCAGACACGGGGTGGTCGACTCGAACACCCTGCCCCACTTGAACTGATGAGACAGGCAGCCAGTACAGCTTAAACATTAGCAAACTGCAGTCACTAGAAAGAGAAGCTGTAAAGCAATGATACAGTCACTGGGAGTACCTCTAATAAAGACACATTTCGCAAGCACTACTATTACTGAAACATTTGAAGATGCATGAGAGCATGGTGTGCATCATCAGCCACCTGCTATCACAATGAATGTATCTTAAGTACTGGCTTCTTACAAGTCAAACCTATTCTTTCCTTGATTCAGTTTTTTCTCAGGTGAAGCAACACCTGGCACAACTATTAGCATCAAAACACAGCCAGAATTGATAATGAAGATGCACACCTGCTCTGGATGTGCTAAAATGAGATGTGCTAGTTTGCTGAGTTTGTTGATGATGCTTTCATTTTACATCACAGTTATCTTATGTATCATGGGATGCCTGGTACTTGACACTGGATAGGAGAGAAACATCACAAAATGTTAAAACTCTCATTCCCCTGTAGGAAACATTTAAGATTAACTTCATGTGGATTTATGGATTTAGAAAGAGTTGAACTGCACAGAATTACCCAAAGCTTTACTTAGAATATAGAACTTAGAATAGAACACAGGTTTTACTTTTAGCATAGAACAGCTACCATCTCTAAAGTGAGTAGGTACAGGCAAAAGAGAAGTCTTTGGATTTGTTAAACCCATAACAGCAACATCAAATAGAATAAAAGGAAAGGAGATATTAGTATTTTTAAACTCCCTACATATCCAAAGAGGATCAAAATTTGAGTTGAAACACGACCTTATAAATCAATACATAAAGCATCATCACCTTCAAAAGGTATTCACCTTATTGAAGTTAATGGCAGGTTAACGTTATAGCACTAGCTGTCAGAAACTGAAGGTGCTTTAAGTGAAAATTTGTATCACTTCCATCTTCTTTTCGTGGCATGGGAAGATCTAAGGGGTAAACAATGAACTTCTGTGTTCATCCTTATGCAAGATACTATCACTGGCAAAGCCAGAGCAAAAAGAAAACTCCTCTTATAACCTCAATTTAACTTCAGACGGATGTGCATGGTACAAAGCCAGTGAAGTGATAAATAGTTTCTGGCAGCTCCCCCTTCCTACCTTGAGTAGTGTTACAGTTTATCACTGGGGCTGGTCATTCAGCACAGGAAACAGGGGAAGCTGTGTCGTGTAGTCTCAGGCTATATTCACAGATACTTCATAGAAAACCTTGGCAAACAGTCAGCAAGTACTAAAAAGCATAAAAAGTGGCTTTATTTTGTGAACAGATATATCTCTAAAGGATCCGCTAGGAAGCCCAGGAGAGGGGAAGCCTCGGCTGGGGTTAAAATAGCTGGTTTATTCACTTCTTCACAGAGCACAATAGTTTTACTGATTCATTTCACAAGTCATTTGCTAATTTTGCACCTTGGAAATGAGTATGGACACACATACAAATCAACATTTGCAGCAAAGGCGTGTGAAATGACTATTTCTCAAAGCAAATCCCAGTGAAAACATTTTAATGATCTTATTAGTATTTAACAGCTTCTTTGACAATATTGTAACTTAAGAGCCCAATTCTGCAATCATTACTGCCACTAACTCACAGCAGCGAGCTACTTCAGTTGGCAATTTGCAAGAATACGAGTGAACTCTGGTTGAAGAAGAGGATCTTCAGTAATGTGCAAAGCCATCACTCTCCCAAAACACAAAAAGAGGAATTAATTAAAACACTCTTTCTTCTCTCCAATGCAAGCCCCTAGCAAAAAACCAACATCCAGAATATCACCTAGCAAATGACTTGTCAGTATGGCTGATGACACTTTTCCCAGATCTTGGGCTCTTCCTTTTTTACCACAGATTTTTCGATGGCAATGCTAGTTAGAGAAGTTAATAAAAAAGTGTAATTTGAAATTCATGTCATAGGCTAAATGACCCCTGCTGTAATGCTACTCACATCAGCTAAATTGCTCCAGGAGTTAATTGATGCCCATGTGTTTAACATTTGTTATTTGAACAAAGAATAAAAAAGGTGCCAAATTTCTTGACACTTTATTTCTAATTAAATGAACCATAATGTGAGCCTTTACATCTGCAGGATTCCTCATGGAAAGAACAGATCATGTATAGCATAATGAATATCAAATGCAGTAAGATCCACAGTAATCTTTGTAGTGCAGAACTTAGGAACTGGCTGCTTGTTTGTCAAATGAGTGTATAAACTACATGACCCTTCAGCCCTTCCCAAAACCAAGACCTGTATTCTGCACTGAAAATTACAATTATGTGGCAAAATAAATGCCTTTAGTTACTAACAAGAATAAATTCCTAATGGAGACAGGTAGAAAGATGCACATCAATTTCTTGACCATGAATGCTGCTCAGTAGTAACACATAGTGCAACAGAGTAAAGTCACTGCTGCATGGTTCTTGTATTTGCAGAAGGCTCACCATCAGATCAGACCTAATGCTCTGAGCCCACAGAGGGGCTGTTTTTAAGCAGACAGTAAGGAACATTGTGAAAGGAAAAGTGCAGGGAATGCATGATCCAGCATGGATCTATGCTTCTACCTTAACTTCATGTTTCATTCTGCACTCTGTCTGAGAAAGGTCCCACTACGCAGCCTCCTGACAAAGGGACAAAACCCCTCATAGATTCGGTGTTGTTACCACTATTATTGTCACCAACAGGGACATTTTCAACTAGATCAGGTGGCTCAAAGACCCATCCAACTCAGCCTTGAACACTTCCAGGGATGAGGCATCTCCAACTTCATCACTAGTTCTAGATTAAACCTTGCTCATTTTAGATCTCGCTGGAGCACTTCTGGAGGAAGTTCCACCTTTGACAGCACTAAAAGTTCTGTGGCAGGGTTTAGTTTTTTGCGTTTCTATGCAGGGAAACTGCAAAACTGCCTGGGGACAGTAATGCTAGATGCTCTTGGAGAACAGATTAATGTCCAGCATGCAGGTGAGACTGCCACGAGCATGTGATAAATGACTGTGTTGTATAACTCATCATGAGACTCTCATCTGTCTGAATATCCAGTGTATACAGAATATGTACAGGATGGTAACAGGTATCTTATTTTATACAGAACTACAGATGTACATAACCTGCCCTTACACTAAATAAAATATGGCAAATAAAGTAGAAGATTATTCCACTCCCTTTCTTCATTCACTAACAGACTAACTGAGGTTATACACAGGAACAGTTAACTCCTCTAAGACTGCTCTTGCCATCATAATAAAAAGTATTTTTAAAGTCAAAGGGGTAGACCACAGTGAAATTCTATGCCTGATAAATAAAGGATTTTGTACACAATCTATTTTTCTTTTGAGACTGGAAATGTCATTATCAGCATGATCTGAAGTATGCGTGTCTCTGTGTGTACAGATGCACACATACGGACACATTTTAATGCTTAGAATAATGTAACTGATCACTTTCCAGACAGGAACATGTGGGCTCCCTTTCTTGCTGTGTGTCACGCAGCCAAGCAATGAATCTAGACAGGCTTCCTAGGAGGAGGTTTGAGTTCAGTATTTTTTTAGAAGTGCCTATGTTTAGAGAATATTTTTGCATTAGGAAAAGTGCCTGTAACTAACTGGAGAATCACCACGTTGTTTGAAGACTACATCAAACTACTCATTGCTATTTTGAAGTCAGGCAGTGGAGCAATTAAGTAGGAAGGTACATGAATTTCTAGTTGATGACTGTACATAGCATGCACACTATCCAGTTATGGAAAGAAGTCTTCCTTCTGTTAACCTTTTGACATGCTGTAGGTCATGTATTTGAAAGTGATGACAAGACTTAGAATACCCCCAAACAACAGGCAAAAAAATGCACCCAACCTGACCTGGCTATGAGATTATCCATACTTTTTTCAGCTGATTTTTTTCTAACTTCCAGTTATCAACAGAAGGCAGCATAAAAAAAGGACAGCATTGACCCAATTATTTTTTATTAGTCTAAATATATTGTTTGCCCTTGCTGATTCAGTTTTGAAGAGGACAAGGAATGTTTACATTGGTCTGGGGACTGGAAATTCTACTGAAGAGGCAATGTGGAAACTATTTCACACATGAACCACCGTGGCTCCTGCAGGATGAAGTGAAGGATGGAGAAGTCCACTGAAACACTGCACATGGCAGGTGAAACCCTACCTCCTGAACTGTCAAAGAGAGTTCTGCCACCAGCTTCAGGGCTAGGACATCACACTGCTCCCTCCCACATCCCTTTTCTTCTGAAAGTAAGGTGTTCTGATGCTCTCCAGTCTTTATGAGTGAAGTTGGTAATTAGGGTCTTTCACTGTTTGGTGTACATTCCCCTTTTCTCCTAGTATCTTAGCAATTTGTTTCAGTAATGCCTCTGTATCTGACATTTATTAGAGCACCAATCTATGTTAGATACTTGCTAGCTCATTAGGTCCAGCAGCAGACTACTTGAGCCAGCTTGACAAATGGCCAGAGCTCAGAGTCCTTCCATAAATAAAGACTTTGTCTTGTCAGTTGTTTTGGCCTTCACTGTACAGCAACGAATTTCCAGAGCAGATGGAGTTGCTCTCGGCTGCCATCCCCTGTCTTCTGAACTTCCTGTTCTGCGCATGGTTCTCATCAGCACCCATTCTGTGGAGAACATCTACTTCATAAAGCTGAAATATGTCTTTTTAAAGCAGAAAGAAAATGGATGAATATTTTCTGTGGTTATAGAATTAAAAAAAAAAATACCTGCATCTGACTAAAAGTTTTAACCACGTATTATTTCAGATCAAAAAACCTCCCTAATCTGAGCTTCAAATGGGCTTAAATTCTATTACAGATTATTCAGAAACTATCTCTTTCACATAAAAATGCTTTTTTGATCTTTAATTCTTGCTCACGTAAATGTTATTGCAGCCATTCTTATTATTAACTGCTGAGTTCATAAAAATATTCTTTTCTTCTGTCATAATTTTGAGGGCTGATTTGAAGGGCAGTGTCTAAAGAAGTGACCTTGATAAAAATGCATCAGTTCCCTGCAAAAGCTCCTCCCCTGCTGTCACAGTACATTATGTGCATTGTGTGATTCTCATACACAGCTGCTTGTAATTCCAACAGCTATGTTTTAGATGCCACTTTGCAAAGTCTCTATTTCAGTGCCCTTAGAAGTTAAGTATGTGGAGATTCAATTTAAAAATACTGTAGATTTGTGGAATTATCCATTAAATGGAAGCTTTAAAGATGATCATATTTACAACAACTATGCTTCCTTACAGAAATTTAAAGACAGATGTGTAGCCAAGTCTCGTTATGACCCTAGACAAAATTAGTTTGAAGGGGAAAATGCCAAAGACCTGTATTTTCTAAATCTTTCAGTCCTGAGGTTCCCAGCTCTCATTTCTTTGATGTGCAGAAGGGAGTCACTCCCTTTTCTTATTTCAACATGTAATAAACCCATTTCGGATAGCACAGGATCATTGCACTGGATGGATGGTTCAAGCAGACCACGCCAGATGATGTTGCACAGTCACTGCACGTAATTCAGGCACGTGCACACATGGCTCCCATATTTCAGCAAAAGAAATCTCAGCTATGCACCAGTCTATACAGCAACATGTGCTGTGCAGCTTATCTTATGTGTTGGGGATATGCCAGGCCTATTCTGCATGCACAACATAAATGCACTGCATAGTTATTGCTGCACAACTACTGCTTCAGTGGGAAAGAGAAGAGGATGGCACCTCGAGTGCTGCAACTCCTATTGCCCCGGCTTATTCTTCTGGTCTACTCCACATCGTATTTGATAAGTCTTTAATTTGTTGAGGCATTAAGAAGGAAGGTCTCAATTACACAGATCTTGGCAGTCAGGCAGACTCCAAACATCCATTCTTAAAGGGAGGCTGAGCCACACCATCCCTGCTGGAGCCAGAGACATGAAGATGGAAGGGATAAAGCATGCTTGGCAGACTTCGCAACAATTCTGCAGACTAATTAATCTGGTTCATCTCACTTTATAAACACTGAACATCTTTTGGAATTGTTTTTGAGCATTACAATGAGGACTTCTAGCTATTGCTGAAATACTATCAATAATTGGCTGCATCTATATATTTCTGCCACGTAATGATGTTGTAAAGACTAAAAAGACCTAATTTGCCTTTTTGTTTGAAAGCAAGTCATAAGCAGAAGAATCTATATGCACTAACAGGGAATGTTCCCATATTAAAGTGGATCCTGATCTGACTACCTTAAAAATATAAAGTTTTTACTGCATTTATAATGAAGATTTGAAAAATACAAGAATTTTGTTAGTGATGCGAAACAGGAGCCCCATCTCATCTTGATTCAAAATTGTTTCTCAAAGAGAAACTTTGACAGTAATGTTTGGTAAACATCAATTAGTAAAAGCTTTGAATGTTCAAATGCATTATTTTAATAAAATAATAGTTGAGGGGAGGAGAGTGTAGCAGAGCTTTATAAGGGAAATCCTCTCAAGTGTTTCAAATGAGCTAAGAGTAAGTACCTTTTTTCCTGCAGGAAAGAGAAGTTGGTGTTCAGAAAAGCTGGAAGCTGCTACTCAGTTTAAAACTAAAAGAGGGGAGGTTTAGACTGGATATAAAGAAGAAGTTTTTTACAATAAGGGTGGTGAGACACTGGCACAGGTCGCCCAGAGAAGCTGTGGCTGCCCCATCCTTAGCAGTGCTTAAGGCCAGGTTGGACAGGGCTTTGAGCAACCTGGTCTAGTGGAAGGTGTCTCTGCCTATGGCAGGGGGCTGGAACTGGATGAGCTTTAATGTCCTTAGAATATGATTCTACTCAATTCTCCTCCTATGACAGTAATGTCATTCAAGAAACTTTACTTGGAAGAAAAGACAAACTGAGGACTCTGTACACAGTTCAAGTGGATAGATTTTGCTTGAATAGTTTGGAAAATGAAGTCATCCTTTACAGTTACCCCTGCCTTTGGCCGTACCTACTGCACATCAAGACAAGTTTTGAAGACAGTTACACTACCAACACCATGGTGTTTAAAATTTTTGTGGAGCAGAAACATTCAAATGGGGGACTTATCAGGCAGTTTCAGCTGAAGCACAAACTTGCATCATTTTGCATTTCCCAGGGCCATGAGGCTAGCAGAACTGGGAAGCACAAATTCTTCAGATGGAGTGATGAGAGGACTCCCAGAGTCCTTCTCTATGCCTTGGGCAGAGGGTATGGAGCCGTCTCTGAATTTCCAGGGAATGGGAAGGGGATATGGGAAGCTCATCATTACCTGTTTGAAACAGATTTAGCCTCTTTTGATCACATCAACAACTGCTATTCAAAACTTCATAACAAATTAAATTACAGGCATCTGGGAAGCACTCTTTTAATGTAAAAATCTCTCATGGAGCTGACCCCATGTAAAAAATGCATGTAGAAGGCTTCTTCTTTGCTGCCTAGGAAAGAGGTAGTTATAACTTATCAGAAATCCTCCAGGAATACCCATGTATGTCCACTGATTTAAATGGAAAGCTTTGATCATAGAATCATAGAAGGCTGGAAAGGACCTTAAGATCATCTAGTTCCAACTCCCCTGCCATGAGCAGGGACTCCTCACACTAAACCGTGTCACCCAAGGCTCGGTCCAGCCTGGCCTTGAACACTGCCAGGGATGAAGCATTCACAGCCTCCCTGGGCAACCGATTCCAGTACCTCACTACCCTCACAGTAAAGAATTTCTTCCTTATATCCAATCTAAACTTCCCCTGTTTAAGTTTTAACCCATCACCCCTTGTCCTATCACTACAGTCCCTAATGAAGAGTCCCTCCCCAGCAACCCTGTAGGCCCCCTTTAGACACTGGAAGGCTGCTATGAGGTCTCCACGCAGCCTTCTCTTCTCCAGGCTGAACAGCCCCAACTTTCTCAGCCTGTCTTCATACAAGAGGTGCTCCAGTCCCCTGATCATCCTTGTGGCCCTCCTCTGGACTTGTTCCAACAGTTCCATGTTCTTTTTATGTTGAGGACACCAGAACTGCACACAATACTCCAAGTGAGGTCTCACAAGAGCAGAGTAGAGGGGCAGGATCACCTCCTTCGACCTGCTCCTTTTGATGCAGCCCAGGATATAGTTGGCTTTCTGGACTGTAAGTGCACACTGAAGCCGGCTCATGTGCATTTGCTCATCAACCAACACCCCCAAGTCCTTCTCCACAGGGCTGCTCTGAATCTCTTCTCTGCTCAACCTGTAGCTGTGCCTGGGATTGCTCCTACCCAGGTGTAGGACCTTGCACTTGGCATGGTTAAACTTCATGAAGCTGGCATCAGCCCACCTCACAAATGTCAAGGTCCCTCTGGATGGCATTCCTTCCCTCCAGTGTATCAACCGAACCACACAGCTTGGTGTCATTGGCAAACTTGCTGAGGGCACACTCAATTCCATTGTCCATGTCACTGACAAAAGATGTTGAACAAGACCGGTCCCAACACTGATCCCTGAGGGACACCACTTGTTACTGGTCTCCAGCTGGACATTGAGTCATTGACCACAGCTCTTTGCATGTGGCAAAGATAAATATTTTTGATAAACAAAAATGGAAGGTAAGAGAATTATCTACTTTGCTGGAGTAAAAACTAAATCTATCTCTAGATCTGTATTTTAAGTTATATTTTAAGCCATTTGTCTGAAAGACCTAAAAACTATCAGAGTATTTCTATGTATGATAAAGGCAAACCCAGATGAGAATGTCTGCATTGAATTTTGTTTTCAAATATTCAAATTCTGCCCCATTTCTATTAGGCTTTGACCTTTGAATTTCTTTCTGCATGCCAGCCCACCTTTCCCTGTAAGTGACAACTTTGGATCACCAGCAACCTACATGAGCACATCCTTAAAATGCTGAAGCCATTTATGGGACCATATAAGTGTCCCAGTCACCACCATTGAAAAGCTTTGATGGATCCCAGTCACTTTTCTTTCAGCACGATCCACTGTCGCTTCCACACCTGCCAGTGCTTCGTTCAAAAAACTAAGCCTTAAAAATAACATCTGAAATGTGCACAAGTACACAGCTATTCAGAACACAGATGCAAATGGCTTTCTAAATCATACCTGTTTTCTGAGACCTTTCTCAGGCTTCTTTCTCAGGCACCAGGAACTGATGCTTCATTTCTTTGACAGCTTTGTTGTGGAACAGAAACTGCACATAAATAAGTCAGTTCTAAACAGATATTGCTTTGAGGAGACTCTTCTCAAAACCGATCTAGCTGGCAGATACTGAAAGAATTACTACTTTGGCTATACTAAATACTAAACACACCCTAAAAAACTAAGGAGAAATACACACTTCTGGAAAGTAATATAAACTACCAGATTGTTATCAGGGAGGAAGAAAGTTATCTGGAAGTGTCATTTATACTGACTTGAGAATGGTTATCAGGAATAAACAACACAAGATCTGTTTCAGAACAAGCGTACCCTGTTCCGAAAAGCTATATAAGGAAGATTCTGTGCCCCAGCCACAGAGGCTATATTATCAACTCTTTACAGCACACTTGAAATAGAGCCCTGTGCAGTTCTGGTGTGAAAGCCTCTGAAAACCTATTGAAATGAAGGATAGGGAGAACTGAAGAGGCATCTTAATTAAACAGATTTGAAAAAATATCCTTCTTCCTTCAAATCATTAATGGACAAAGCAACCAGGCATTCCTACTTCAGCAAGAGTAAAATCTCAGCTAGTTTTATTTCAGCTGTATTTCAGATGGTTTATTTCAGCTATAACCCTAGGAACTTGGTCTTTTCACCTTGGTGCTGCAGAATATGCTCTCCTTTCTTATAAAACCAAATAGGAAGAAAAGCATGAAAAAAGTCTCTTCAAATGCCTGCAAATATGCCTAACACCTGGGTTCCATAGAGCAGCTTTCCTACTGCAAGTATTTGCAAGAAACTGCATGGGGACTTGCAGCAATCAGTTTATGCCATCATTTCCTTAGAGTAACAAGAGAGAGTAAAAAGTAAGATTACTCTGTGGAAGAGCAGAAGCTAGGACCCAACTAACTGAAGCAACTAACAACTGCCTGATCAGTATAGAATTCCCAGACCCTCATGACTTGGAGGATTTGGAGAAGCAATCTAGAGTCAGTCAAGGACCACACCTCCTGAGAGAGCACAATCCATCACTGCCCAAGCACCATGTAGTAAGCACCAGCCTCCCAGAAGGAGTTTGGTGCCAAAAGTGAGACTCTTCACCTGAGTCCAACCCACACGCAAAATTATAGCAGCAGTTACTATTGTTGCATTTTATTCTTCAAGGTGGCAAAGCACTTCGGAGGAGAACATGAATATTTACATTCAGTAGTAACAGGGACCCAGAGCTGACACCAGTTTCTCAGTGACACATCAGCCAATGGTTAAGCCAAGCCTTTTGACTCCTGTTTTGCTTCTCACCTTTTCTAGCATGTTTGAAGTAGCACCCAGCTAACTACCAGACACATCTAACCTCGTCACACAGCTGTTGGGAAAAAACCTTCTTGAGGAGGCAAATTCATAAACATGAGTCTATGTAAAAAATAATTCTGATGTAACATTCTCAGAGAAATACTGGTGCACTTGAACTTTTGATGTTAAAAAAAGTTCTGACATCTTAAATCCTGATGAGTGCTCCAGCCAGGAGACTTGTGAATACTGTTTAGGTGACCTGTGACATGAAGCAGATCAGAGGATTGCTGGGAGAGAGGTATCCTTTGAAGTGTCCAACTGTGAAATATGGTACTTTTATTTCTATTTCTACCACATCATCACTAATAATAGAATATATTTCATCTACAGCTCTGACAGAATTTAACAATTTTTTATTTTGTTCTGGTATTTTGTTTTTTTTTCCTGTTGAAAGGATGCTACCTTTAAAAATGTGGCACCTGACCACCTGAATACCAGCATGTGTTCCCCGCAACATGACCCTTTGCATCACTATCCTGCAAAGTCTGCTCAGGCAAGAGCATGAAAAAGGAACTTAATGTTAGATCCTGCCTTTGCAGAATCATCTTTTCTTGCCATGGCAGACTTTCCAGGGTACCTTCATGGAGGTATGTTAAAGTGTGTATGGGCACCATGCAACTCTGTCTCCTGGGCTCGTGTTAGAAAAAAGAAAGCAAAAGCTATACCTGAAATGTTATCTTCATTGATAACATTTATACTGTCTGCCATTTAATTTCAGCATCCCCATATTACAGGCAAATAGGAACTGAAAAAAATTCTTCATACAAAACCTCATATTTTAGACTTTTTTGTTTTCTTATTTCCCATCTTCCAAATTTTTCCAGATAACCCTGGTTCCTTATATGATCTTCCAACTATTCACTTCCCATTGCTTCATTTCTGTACCTTTTCTATTAATTTATGACAAGGTGAACATAATGAAGAGGAGAATGATTTAATTTCTAAATGCCAATCTCAATTTATGCAAAATAACTTTAATAAATAATATTAAATTAATTTTTCTGGTAACAGCTCTTCAGGCTGAAAACATCCAGCTTATCTCTTACTTACACAAAACCTAACCATACGTCATTTTCACTTCACTGGATACAGGATATTTGCTCTTTCCACATTTTCAAGCAGAATAAAGTGAAGAGGACTATGTCATGAGTAGCTCCCTCCTCCTCTCCTCATGATGTGAGAACACCCACCAGCCCATTACTGATGATCCATGTCTCTGATGGCTACCCTCCTGCCATCAAGAAGAGCAGGAATTTATCTGCAGTGCTATTAAAAACCCATGTGAGATCCTACACATTGCCTGCTGCAATCCCTGGCCCCAGGCACTACCCTCCCCTGTATACCAGAGGTTTCCCACCTGTGCTTACAGGGCTCAACAGCCATCTTCTCCTGCCTTTATATTTGTCTCTTCAGCAGTTCACTCTTTGTGCCAGTAGGGAAGTAAGGTTCATAATTATACCCACTTTCCTAAGCTAGGTGTGCTACTGGCCACACCTGATTCTTTGCTGAAGTAATTCTTTTCAGTGAGTTACATACAACTGTAACTCAGCTGCTTTCTGAAACTCTTCCATGACCAGCCTCCATCCCTAGTGACTTGGTGAAATGATGCTTTCCTCCCTGGTCTACCTTTTTTTCTTTGCAACAAATACCTTTCTCTGCTGGCAGCTGATCTCAATGACCTGCACTGGCACAGTCATACAGAAAGCCTGTGCTGGTTTCAGAGACAAGAGGGTGAATAAAAAGCAGGTATTAAAAACTGCCTCCACCAACTGTTTCATTTAAGTTGGATTATTTTTGCTTATTAACATTCAAAATCAAGAGTATGTTTCGGTGGGTGGTTGTTGTCCTTTTTCTAAAGGGCTATACTTATTAATCCTCACTACTGTGCATTTGATGCTGAACTTTCAAAAAACATCAAAGTACTGAACTGGCAGAAATCACTGGCTAAAACCGAGCAATTCAAGTTTTTTGAAGAATTCATCTTTTGGCAGCTGCAGCTTCTTCTGCAGGTGCAGGGGGAACACTTTATTCAAGTCAGTTTATTCATCTAGCCCAATTCAAAGGCTAGTTCACTCAGAGCTGAGAAAACCTTTGGTTGTTAGATACAGAGAACAAATTTCCAGTTTATGTATTAAAACTAGATAGCAATGGACAAGGTCTGCTCAAGTTAAGTTTTAGGACAATATGATCTGTCAATTCTGTTACTGACTGGAAAAATCTTGCAATTATATTTACTAAAATGCCTTTAAATTCAGTTTTTAAAATCTTCAACACTACATGCATAACTGACTAAAAATAAACCTGTCTGCTGCTTAAAACTTAATTTTACATTTCATCCAGAGATTAGCACAATTATGGGTAAAGATAATCGATTAAAAAAATTGCAAAGAGGCTAAGTTATGTAACATGGCTAGATATGATATAACTTTCTGAGGAACAAAGTAAGTCTAACCACCATGTTGCAGCAACAGTCCCTTGTGGAACAGAATAAAAAAATAAAGTATTAAGAAATACAGCAAGGATTTAAGCTAGCACATTAACAATACTGTGGTATTGCCTTACAGCAACCCCACATCCTATGAGGAGGACATAAACATGCCACACTGAGGCACTATGAAACTCCAAGACAACTGGAATATATGCCTTAAGGAACCATTGCTAACTGGTTCTTCTTTTGCTGTATTTATTGGAAGTATGTGTTGAAAATGTGGTGTTTTATGTTGAGACAAAAAATGCAATTTGCGTCTAGACCATCTGCATTCCATAAAGTGTAAAACGGGGCCTTCAACAGCACAAGATATCTCCTTGGGGGACCAGGGGAGCTCTCCTCAGCACAACTTCCTGGCAGGAAGAGGAGGATGATGTAAGGGAGGTAGATTAGATTAAAATGAATAAAGGAGAGTGTATAAAGATATAACCAGTGCCCTTAGAGACAAATGCTGGTGAGTGCTGTGGGGATGGGGAGGGAAAAGGGAAGTGGGATTTAGCACCCATCCAACAACACAACTGATCACCCATTAGGATGTATTTTTGCTATTACAAGGAGATAAAAGCTGCAGGACCACGATGGCACCACCTACATATTGAAGGGCAATGGAGGAGGACTGTCACAACTTCTATCTCCGGAAGGGTTGCCTGCTATTTCATTTCACCCACAGTTCAACAGCCAGAGGAAAGACTGAACAGAAAAGGCAGGAGGATGCCCTGGTGAAAGCTACAGAATCTGTGAATTTGGCTGATAAAGCGCTAGTCATGTGGAACTCAAGTTCATGGAACAAACAGTTGTCCAGGCTGCCCAGCAGCCAGAGTGGCGGCAGGAGTCCTCACCCTTCCTAGCACCCTCCAGCACTGCAAACCGGCTCTCTCAGCCATGCTGGTACAAGCTGACAGACAAACCTCACTGCGAACCAGATCAGTGAACAAATCCAAGCTACAAACAACAGCCTGTGCAAACCGCTGCAAGTCTCTGTTGAGCTACAGTGACCAGGAACTGTTACAGTTTTTCATTACTTAGACTAAAGAACTTCTTTTCTGCTGAATTGTCCTTACATGTGGATATACCTTTTTTGCAAGTGCTCAAGAAAACTGAGGAAGCATTTTAAATTATTATGTTATTACTTAGAATAAGGAATAAATCATCATAGTTATTTCCTGATGACCTTTTGCTATGTTTTTCTACGCTGACCTTTCCAAATGATGGCATTTGCTCACGATGTGGCATTTGCCTGGTCAAACTGAGCAACTTTATCTGAACAAATCATCACTTGAGCACATAAGTAAGAACGTACACCATAAAGCTGCATGCAGAATTTCAGGCAATGGTCAAAAAGGTCTGCCTCTCCCATTTTAAACCATGTAAATGGTTGCATGCAAGACCACCTTTAGAAGCTTGGAAGGTGCCAAAGTCATACAAGAAAATGAGCCATTTACTTCCATTTCCCCTTGACAGAGAAAAAACAGAAATGAGACACTGCTTGTAAAGAATGCAAATTGATTGTGTGAAGGAAATTATGAAACGAGCTAGTGGATAAGGCTGTGTTTGGAAGAATGTTTTCTTCTCTGCATCTATTCCCATGCAAAAACCCAGATAAGAATGACTTTCAGACCAGCAACACTTCCCTCTCACTTCTGTGCTAGTAAGAACCTTCCTCTCTGATAAACAGAGTTGAGGAACAGAGCGAGTATTTGTGGTGTGCTCCTCTGCTGGTGTGCACCAGCACCTGGCACTTCACCCAACCTGTACATGTGGGGGAAAGCATGGACCCCATGGCTCAGCTTCTTCTCTTAGGTAAGTCTGAACTTCACATGCTCCTGGTGATGCACCCAGTGCATCAATGAGGGCCCTGCAGCTTTACAATAAGCTGCCAGAAACCTGAGCTGAGACTCCTTCTGGGTGCATCTGCAAAGTATCAGAGAAGCAATTTCTATCAAAGCTGGGACTGCAAGGGAGCGCTTCACCCACCATGACTGAAAATTGTACTGAAAAGCCTTCAATGGCAATCTTTTCGAGTAACTAGTGAATTGTGTTCAGAGGCTCTTCAAAGGAGCCACTCCATCAGTCAGATCGCAAAGCCAGCTAAAACAATCCCATGGACCTGATTCTCAGGTGTGAGAGCACCAGCCTCACCAGTCCCCATCCCTGGGTCAGGAGTAACAAAAACCTTTGAAAATCTGTCACCATCAGGCACCCAGCACGATCAACTAACCACTAATATAAATACCAACACACCTCTGGTAGTGAGCTGTATAAAGTGTAAGTGAAAGGCTCTGCCTGAACAACCATTTAACAGCCGTTTCCTCAATCACTGCTGTATCTTCCACAAAGTATTTGATACAAGTTGGAAAAATGTGACCAACAGAGGTAGAAGCACTGACCGCAGGAATAAGCCAGCAAGATTATTTCTACCCTTCGACAGTAGCTCTGTTTTTACTAACCCAGACACAAACACTGTGGCTGATTAATCATAAAATGTCTGAAGGACAAATACTTTCTATCTTGTTTGTCAAGGGAATAACTTAGCACAGAACAAAACTGGAAGGCAGACAACAATTTAGCATGATGATATCCATTTCTTTCACTTCCCTTTTGATAATTCAAAAAAAGCTTATATTTTAAAAATTAACCTAAACAAGACTAAATTTTAAGATGAATGCCATTGTCACAGATGAGTAGCTTGTGCTTTCTCTTGTTGCAAAGCTACAATTCAGCATCACACAGACAAAAACATTTACTATCATTAAGGTTTCCCACAAGGTTAATACTTGCCAAACAAAAGCAAACAAAAGGGTTTGCACTTTCAGGCCCACCAATGAAGGACTTTCCATTTTACTACTTGTGGCAACCCTCAGTTCAGACTGCAGTTTTCAGTCTAATGATGTTTTTCACCTCTAGGAGTATTCCTCTCATGATATTCAATATGGGCCAGAACTGACTCATCAAAAAATAGCCTCATTTAATGCAGAAAATTATGCTTTTCTAAGCCTTTCCAGACAGAAGGATGAAGATGCTTGCCTTCAAATCCAGCTTTAAAATCAGGTACTTATTTTTTCTATTGCACATTTTTTATCCCAAATTCATTTTTTGACTGGAATATTTTTAATATTAGGGTATTTCCCTTTCTTTTACTTATAAAACTATTTTTACAAAACTTTCATGTAGTACAATACCCGAATTTGTAATTTTTCGACTCCTGATCTTTCTATTCCAAGCCCATTTTCAGGGTTGCTGATACAGGGCTTCTTAATTGTTACTATCACCTTCACCATGTCTTTCACAACTTCTGCAGTATCAATACAATTGTTCTAGCATGGTTAAAAGACTGTCAAACCCCTTTTTGACTTCACAGATGAGAAAGTGTTTGCTTAATGATAGACACACTCCACAATTCTACACAGCATTTTATCTCCTGCTGCAACCTCTCATCAGTAACATTGATGTGTGAACAAGGTGGTCATGCCAAAACATTTTTACCATGGCCAGGTTATCTGAAAGCTAACTTTAATGCAACAATCAGCCCAACTTTTCTTGTGGGATGTTTATCTTCCACTGGCTTGACTGGAGGCAAAATGAGTACTTCAGGCTATTGTTGACCCGGTTTTGGTTTGTACTGCACCAGTTATTACGCTGTAATCTCTTCTGGTTTGGATAGCAAACACAACACTTTATTAAGGGCATGACCCAGAGCAAGCTGATGTAAGTGGAAGAATTCATATTGACCTCAATGATCCTTGGTCTGATGCCTAAATAAACTGAAAGACATAACCACTATTTACTTAAAAATAGTAATGCTCTTGAGGCCTTATAATGTTTCTAGGGGTGAGAAACATTCAAATCTAAAGATAAATTTTCAGCTCAGTGTCAAGGATCCTATGAAGAGCTGCCACTGATAACTATACTGACCCTTCAATAAACTTGCAATTTGTGTGACATAGATACTTGACTGCATGACTTGCATGCAAACCAATGGGAAATCAGATTTGCTGTAGATTTAAACAGCAACAAGAGGTTGCATAATTCTACTTGCTGACAAAGTGCTTTTTTGGCAGCCATGTGCCTTGAAAAGAACAAACGAAAGCCATCTATTCTCTTTATATTGGAAAGTTGTTTCCCACAAGGAAAAAAAAGCAATTAAAATCGACTAACAATAAGAGGAACACATAGTTCATTAATCTGTAGTAAATTAAAAGGAGATATAAAATCTTTTTAAGGGATGTTTTTTGAAAGCTGCAGTCTTAAAAAAAAATAAAAATCTAGGAACGTTTTAATATTCGCTTTCCACTCCTTTAAATGCTTTTCTACATGTAGAAGAGCTCCATCTATCACACCAGTGATGTCTCCATCTTATTTGAAACAAAGGCATGAATTTCCCACTCCCATAACTCTTTTAACACGAAATCTTTGCAAAGTAAAGGAAAATCTGTCAAAAACTTAAGAGGAAACCCACACAAGTTTTCTGGTGAATCAAATATAGAAGTAGATCCACACATACATCCCCCAAACCAGTAATTTATTTATTGGTATTATATGCCAAATTAAAATACATTAGTATCATTATGCCATTAACATTTTATAGTTGTTATTATAAGCTCATACTGGTTACTCAAACTCTATGTCTAAATCCTCTTTCTTTCATATGGAAATGCAAATTTTTAACATCAGGGACATATGATAAAAATATTTGATGAAATACTATTTTAGGAAAATAGAAGAGATAGTGTGTTAAAGGTGAGAATATTCTGCAGCTGTTTCACTTTGGCTACATCCTTAACTAGTTGATCTATGAAAGAGATTTACACAGAACCTCTGAAAGCAGCAGCTCCCAAAGGAGGATTTGCCAGCTGGGGGTCAGCCCACCTACAGAAGCTGGTACCGAAACAGGACCCACAAGGGCACAAGCCTGGAATTCAGCCACCAAAATAAAAGCTGGGAATTGGTAGTCTGGCAGACAGATTTTCCTAGGAACAAGTAAAATGCAGCAAGTACCTTTTAAACCTAACAAAGTAGTAGGAACAGCATAAAAATCTACATTAAGTACACACATGGAAAATTCTTGGTCCAATTTTGTATTGCTGTTTTTTTCTAGCATCTTCTCCTACCAGTTCTGAAGCTATTTTATATAGTGGATATTGCAATAAAATTCTCCCTAGTGCAATAAGCTGTCTTTTAGCTCAAGCATTATGAAGCCTTCAAAACATAAGGGGTGCTTATGTGATGAGGTGATGGTCTGTGGTACCATTAGGTTGTTATAATTCAATAGGGGACAAGGCAGCTTAGCAGGTGCACGTGACTTTCTCCCCCTTGGAACAAAGGCAAGCTAATAACAGACCTGCACATTTCAAAGAAGATCAGGCTTACCACTAAAGAAACAATTATTAATTTGGATTGGCCATTGCCAGAACATTCACAGACCATGCAGAAACCAAAATCACAACCCCAGAATAAACCCTGAAATGGCTGGGAAAAAAACCAGAGAAATGCATTTTATGTCAGAAATCACCCCTTCATTAAGAAAGGGAGAAAAAAAAAGGAAACAAAAAGCATGGAAATAATTGTTTAGTTACTATGAATAGAAGAAAATACATTTCTCTGAGACTAACTCTGTGTCAACTTTGGAGCCTTGAAAGACCACCAGCTGTCCAGGCATACATATTTTACCACTGAAGTATGCTTTTGTTTCAGAACGGTTGAGACCCCCAAAATGACGTAATCCCCAGTGGAAGACTGACAAGCTTTGAGATATTCCAAAACACAGATGACACACGAAATAGCAAGTAATCAGTGTAACTATATTGTATATTACCCTGTGAGAATCCAACGACACAAACCTAATGTGCCAGATAACAGCATTGCTCTGAGCAAACCAGGAGTAGAACGTCACAAAGATTTCCACAAAGAAGAAATCATTCAAGAAGGACAATTATCTACATGGGTGGAGGGAAGCAAGATGGAAAGGAACATATGCCTTTCATAATTAGGGGCCCGATTATACTGTAGCCGAAAGGGATTTTTTGCATTTTAAATTTGATTACATTTCAGAATGAAGCACACTAATTGGTATTTCTGCAGTCTGTTTGAAGAGAACTTCATCTACTTGGGGAGAGGAAAAAATAACAAAAAACAGTGAGCTTCATTCCATCTATGCCTAATATCTAGTGCTTTTGCCTGAAGTATTCATGGTCCCTTTTTGATTGCTCAAGCTATCTCTGGGAATAAGTGCTCTATGACTCATCCCGGTTTATCTCCTTGAAACCAGGAATGAGATACTAGCAAATATACCAGAATCAAATAGATATTAAGTTCAACAATCACAGCTGCTACAAGGAAAAACAAACCAAACCACTCCATCTACTACTACCAGAAAGAGACCAGCAGAAGTTATGTGCACAGGCAACACACAGGATGGCACCTCAAACCCAGGGACATTCACAGAGTTAGTCAGAGAAGGGACATGTGCATTGCAGAAACTCCCACTTACTGCAAAATAAAAGGCATGAAGCATTCCCAGTGCACCTATTTGCCAGAAACACTGTGGTGCTGGAGAAGCAGATGGTAAATGGGCACGGAAAATGGAAGCAAAAATAACAAAGATTTTAATTTCTTGTCTCATAAAACCAGCTGTAAATGAGCATGTATTACCACCTATACATATTTTTTTTCCCAGAGAAGTCGTGGATGCCCTATCCCTGGAAGTGTTCAAGGCCAGGCTGGATGGAGCTTTGAGCAACCTGCTCTAGTGGAAGGTGTCCCTGCCCATGGCAGGGGTGTTGGAACTAGATGAGCTTTATGGTCCCTTCCAACCCATTCTATGATTCTGTGATTCTTGTTTCTTGAAATATATGCCGGATAAATGTGGATTTTCTGCACAAAGAAATGCTGTCTAAGACTCAAGAAGTGAGAAAGAACCACCATGAAAGTAAAATATCCAAACATTTAGACAAGAATAGTGCCGGTGAAAGGAGATGAACTTTCAAAGTAAGACTATTTCTGAAGAAAGAAGGGGTCTGCAGAATGTGAAGCAAATAGAAAGGCTCAAATGAACAATTATGAATAGAAATAAAGCAACATCTAACCTTTGCAACCTGACCTTTACTGATGAAAGCCCCAGGAGCAGCTTGGGCACTGACTGTTCCCATCGTACTGTGGCTCCCTGTACACATGTCAGAAACCAGGCAGGTATGCCTGCTCCATATGAACATAACCAGCTTGGGGAAGAGTGGTTCTCAACCTCGGGAATGGAAAGACAAGTACTTCATAAGGCTGGTTCAAGGCACTCAACTGAACTTGTTGAAAACCCCTTTTTGTTTGCCATAAAAAGAAGACAGACAGACAAGGCTCCTATTTTAAACCAGGGTTAAACTAGGGTAGTGGAACAAACCCATCATGCTCTACTTTCATCCCTGAGTGGTACAGGTAAGTGTTTCAGGGAGTAATGTAGGAACAGAGGGGATTTAGAAGGCTGTACATAAATAAGCTTAATGCCTTTGTTTGATTTTATTTTTATGTTTTTCCTTTTTAAAACTGAATTTTGTAACCAATTGTGGATAGAACTGCTCTAAAGAAGCTTGTTCTCAGGAACTGAGGAGATCTATGAGTGGGAGAGTAAGAATATGGCATTTTAACCTGGGGATACAACTGGTCACTGAAGTCTCCCCACCATAAATGTCTGACCTGAAATTAGGAATAAACAAGTGCAGGAAGATACCTTACATACATGAATGCAGCAGAGGTGGGAGACAGCCTCCAGGTGGGAGCCTGGGCAGATCAGAGGCAGATTTAGGAGGTGGACAAAAAAATAAAGAACTGCAGCAAGGAGCTAAGGGCAGACTGGATCCTTGTGGATGATGGAAAGGCAGAGGGAAGAACTAGGGCAGCAGGCTGGAATTGGGGACAGATGTAAAAACAGATGGACAGGGAAGAACACGAGATGGATGGTGGAGGAAAAGAGCTGCAGCATAAAGAGATTCAACAACCTAAAGGAACAAAGGCAGAAAATCCCTAATTCAGTACTCTGGTGCTGCCAAATACCTGCAGAGTCTACGTGGCATGTTTACCCATAGGTAAACATTTGGTTCATTTGGAAGAAAACCTGCCATGCACTGATCACTTCACTAGTGAGAGCAACAGACAGCTACAATTTGCAGCCAAATTATTTGAACTTGCCAGAAAAAGAAGTGTCAATCTCTATGGTTGAAATGTTGTTTCAGGTTTCAAGTGTTTGGTTTGCTTACTTCAGAAATTATGTTGGAAGCATCAACAGTGAGTTTGTTAAGGCAAGTACTCCAAAGTTAACAAATGCCAGAAGTACAGCTCCTCAGTAACAGCGTTAAGATACGGATGCAATTGATTAGCACCTACTCTGCTGGTATGTGAGCAGAGTATGCAGAAGATGGCAGAAAGGGGCAGAAGAGAAAAAGATGGTGAAGAAAGTAAGGATTAGATTCTCGGCTCCCAGTTCTCATCTGTTGTTAGGCAAGGCTCTTTACAAACTTTTATTTTATTAGGTTTTTCTCTTTTACAGCTT
This sequence comes from Melopsittacus undulatus, assembly GCF_012275295.1. Lineage (NCBI taxonomy): Eukaryota > Metazoa > Chordata > Aves > Psittaciformes > Psittaculidae > Melopsittacus > Melopsittacus undulatus. The sequence goes on from NC_047533.1 coordinate 28,125,332, forward strand.
CCACTCTAATAAACCTCCTTTAAGAAAACACAGGAGTGCCTTTGCCGTGTCTATATATTCTCCAATTGCTCAAGATTTTAAGAGAAGAAAGGCAGAATTCCTGCCAGGATCATGGCATACCACTGGGGAGTCTCCTGAGTACAGACACATTGGTATTTGGAAAAGAAAGAAGTTACCATCTAGGTAGCTTGGCAAGCAGGCAGCAGCAATTCTCTGTATCTATAAGCATTTCCCAGAGACTGTTTTATAACTCTAATTCTACTTATTTTTCCCTCTATTCTTTTTCTAAAGTCTTGGGGGCTACACCAATACACATGGTGTACACAGATCTGTAAAACAAATATGCACAGACAGCACCAAAACAAAAGTTTGAAGAAGGAGATCTGAATAAACCAGGAACATTCACACATTGTATTCACACATTCCCCACATTAACACAAATTCATGCGAGTCAAATACATATTTGTACTGTTTTTCATTAAACAAATGTGTCTAATTGGGTATGACTGGCTGTTGCCACCTCTCATCAGGCAACTATTTTCACAATAATGTTTATTTTAATCAACAAAATGGGAAACTGAAAGAGAATGAGACATCTGGTTCTAAGCTAGCCTCAGCATAAGGCTTTCAAAAATGGTGTAGGTACAAACATCACTGTTATTTACACAGGACTCTCAATTAACAGAACTCCCTCAATCCAATTTTACAAACATTACTTTCCTTGCCTGACAAAAGGATATCCAAGAAAGCAAAGTGGTGGGGGGAAATCCTTAGGTTGTGATCTGTGAACTTTCCTGTCTTGACAGACTATAGTCCCAGTGTCTGCAAAAGAGAGCAGGAGGGTCACAGCAAAATGTTACTTGACCTGAACTTTTACCACCAGAGGGGACATTTACTCAACTATAAAATTTAAAACTAAACAAGAACAAATAGGGAGAACGGGACTATGAGAGCACCTTCTCCCTGTTGATTTAAAATTCAAGACCACAAGAGAGTTGTATTAGCAAAGTTGACAGATTAATGAAAATATTTAATCCTGGTTATCCCCTTATGTTAGAATTGATCCATAGACAACATTACAACAGTTTGATCCTTCTCTTAAACTTGATCTCAGGACTTCATAAGCAGGAGGAGTGTTGTGTTTTCAAACTGATTTATACAGAACTGGAATCTGACCCTTAAAACGTATGTGAAATCAAATTATCCTGACTATAATGAACGACTGAACAGAAGACCTCCAGAGCCAAAATCCATGACTCTCCGAAGCTTGAGAAGAAGATGGAAAAATTAGGGCATGCTGACTCGTAAACTGCACGGGCAAGTGATGTGTATTTAAGCCACAAATTACCCAAATTAAATTCTAGAAATTCCTTTCAATGTGATTTTTACATTTCTGGCTCTGCTGTTAAGATGCTAAAATAACCACTGCAGATTGCCTAGATGAGCTGTGGATGCTCCATCCCTAGCACTGTTCAAGGCCAGGGCACATGAACCTTTGAGCAGCCTGGTATAGTGGAATGTATCCCTGCTTATGGCAGGGGGTTTGAAACTAGATGAGCTTTAAGGTCTCTTCCAACCCAAACCGTACTGTGATTCTGTGACAAAAGATCAGTTATGACCAATTATTCAAGAGATTTTCTTCTATTTTACTGCAATAACACAGAGACATAGGATTCCATGTGACATCTGGGCTTGACTGCTTCTTGAAATACTGGCTCTCAAAATACTGCATCGTCACTAAAATACATGGAGATCAGTAGCCTGACATGCCCAAAATTCAAAGGACAGAATTAGCTGCTGATAAAATTTCATGGTAAGCACAAGAGAATTACCACCACCAGTGAGCTAAAGACAACAACTAGAAACATCTAAAGCTGACAGTTATTCCTCCTGGCCTCTGTGTAAGCAATGCAGTCTGTCCTTGTGCCATCAATCCAGCACAGGTGTGGCAGTTATAGCACATACTAAATTGATAAGAATTAAAATAAATACTTACAAACTCTTTGTCGTGGTTTAAACAAAATCCGCACAGCTCGTTCACTCACTCCCCACCTTGCTCCCCCAAGTCCCGGAGAGTTAGGAAGGAGAATCCAAAGAATGTAGCCCCCACGGATTGAGATAAGAACAGTTTAATTGCTAAGGTATAACACAAATCACTACTGCCATTACTACTACAAATAATAATGATAAAGCCAATAACAAGCGAAAAGAATACAACATCTCACCAGCCACTGACCCATAACTCACTCTACCCTGCCCGGCCGAGCACCGCGTGCTCCCTCCTCCATTTTCCTCTTGAGCTCCACCCCTCCAGCTCTCTCTCTCCCAGTTGCATCCTGGGCATGATGTGCTATGGTATGGAATACCTCATTGGCTAGCCTGGGTCAGGTGTCCTGCCTCTCCTTCCTCCCGGCCTCCCCTCCTCCCCGGCAGAGCACGTGCTCAGAAAAGGCCCTGAACAAAAACACCCTCAAAACATGCTCGCTATCAAGCAACTGTTCCCAGCCCAGAAGTCAAAACACAGCACTGCACCAGCTACAAGAAGGAGAAAAATGGCTGCTACTGCTCAACCCATGACATTCTTACATGAGGATACTCGAATGTAACCAAGCAAACTACAGCAAACACACTACCATTTGTGTCTGTGTGCAAAAGAAAAACAACCCCCCCCCAAAATCTCATCAGTTTTCTGTCATATGGGTGGTGACTACTAATAATTTTTTGTTGTTGCTATTTTGCCTTGTTTTTTTCTTTAATTTCACAGTTATTTGATACTTCACCCTTTTGGGTTTGCCAGGCTGGGTGTAGTCTGCAAACCAGCAAGAATTTACTCATAATTTTACTTGTATGGAAAGATGAAAAAAAGGATTTAACCATGCCACATACCTGTAAAAGTACTCTTTAAAAAGTTGCCTAATTCTACAGCAGCTTCTGTTTTCATTTTATGCTTAAAGCAAAGAGATAGCTGATGCTAAAAGCATCTCCTAAATGCTATTAAATTTGCATGCTGGAAAAGAATACAAATCATTAATGGAAATTGCACCATATCAGTTTCCTGTTGCAGTTGGCTGTCCCGCTAAGTTGGCAGCGAGACAGCGGCCTGCAGAGCTGCAGCCACATGTCTCATGTTAAAAAGGGAAAAAAAAGAAAAGACTTCATGTTATAAACACTTCCATGAAAATTACCATCCAGTTCGGAGCCAACTGAGACCAGGTGCTGCAGACAAAATAAACACACAACATATGAAGGTTAAAAAAAACCCCAAAGTCCCAGCACCACTGCACTTCCATTGGGATCGTGTTCTAACATACATTTCAATGGACATCATGAAATCCAAATAAATATCCCTGCATATGTACAAAGCAGCCTGATTTTCTCACCTTTAGGACCATAGGTTTTTAACACTGATTTTTATTGTATGCCCCGTATTTTTAATATCCATAAAAATATGGATACGCAAATGTAGATATCGATTAATCCAGAACACTACTGCAATTTTAATCCTGAACAATTCACTAGAAATCCCTCTGTTTCCCAGCTGAGAAATAACCCAGGAATCCACCCAGGCAGAGACACAACGCCTGAAAACCAGTGACTGCTGATTCAGTTCGCTTGTTTCCCGCTTGCCCACAGGTTTTGAACAGAAATGGGAAAAAGCGTGTAGAAAGGTCACAGCAGAAAACACTGAGGTCTGGGAGAGCTCAGGGGTTCTAAGGAGAGCTGATAAAAATCAGGACACATACTCTGCACTAGCAGAGTCAGTGGCTAAGGCAGAGCACTTTGCTGCTTTGGTGTCTACCCAATTTCTCCCATTTTTGCTAAGGTCACAAACAATCCCCATGACTCCCCCTGGCTGTTTAAATCAGACTAATATCCTGGGACACCTAAAGTGATCTTTTTTACTCCAGTATCTGTTACCATGAAGCAAAGAACTGAAGTGTTGCAGCAGTGGCAGCATCTCAGGGTTAAGGAAACTGTAGGAGCTCCCTACGTGGCCCCTCTCACCTGTCCAGGCAGCAGCTTTGCTCATGTCTTCCCAGTGCTCCTGACAGGGTGAACATAAGGTCCACCATTCTTTGGGACTGCTGGACCACAAATACTTTCCACTGCATCATGTCCAAAACACATTGAGAAAACAATAACAGGAGGTCATCTAATACACGCCCTCTGTCAGTCATAGAGGGGTATTTTAAATGTCTACAAAATCAGCTGGGGCAACAGAAAAAAAGCCTCCTGAACATCCAACTCCCATTTCAGACTTGGTGACAAAATGGTCTGGGTTTCCCCTGGCTGCAGTAATAGTGACTGCACCATGGCAGGATGAAGCTACTTAGCTCTATCAACAGAGACTACATTTTCTTGTCCAGTAGTGTGAGGTGTCCCTGCCCACAGCAGGGGGGTTGGAACTAGATTATCTTAAAGTCCTTTCCAACCCGAACCATTCTAAGATTCTATGATTCCAACTGTGCCTTATCTGCATGGTAGACTGAGAGGGCTCTGTGGGCAAGAACACCTCCTCATGACTGAGGGAGACACGGGGAGCATGGCAGGAAGAGAAAGAAACACTGCCATGATCTGAGATTACTTTTCTCTTTACCATTTGGTTGGAGCTATCCTATGAGAAAGATTTTCTTTGTAACGTGTCCATGATGATGGCAGCAGGCCTGAAGGTTGCACTGCCACACCACACCAGCATGCACAGCTCCTGTCTACATCACAGGAGATTTAACTCTACACAAACCATACCCAGTGGCATTTCTGGTATTTGCCTTCATTATAGAGCAGCAATTATAACTTGCAGGCTACAGGACAAAGCAGATTCCCCTAACAACACAGCCTGTAATTTATGCACATAGAAAAGCCTAACCTGGTGGGAAGACTTCTTCTCAGTTCCAACAGGAGTGCAAAACTGTCTTGCTAACCATTGGGCATGAAACAACCCTTTAGCATCAGGGACTAGAAGAAACAGTACTTCAGAGAGAAGCCTGTCTGGACATGCAAAATATTTAGCTATTTGATGTGTTGAGGTATTCCCCCACCCTCTGTAACCCACTCCATTAACTTTTAATATAAACAGTTTAGCTTATTGTGCTGGTTTTGTCTAGGTAAGAGTTAATTTTCTTCATAGTAGCTGGTATGGGGCTCTGTTTTTGATTTGTGATAGAAACACCATTGATAACACAGGGATGTTTCAGTTACTGCTGAGCAGTGCTTACACAGAGTCAAGGCCTTTTATGCTCCTCACACCACCTCACAGCAAGTAGGCTGTGCAAATAGGGTGCACAAGGAGTTGGAAGGGGACACAGCCGGGACAGCTGACCCCAACTGATCACAGAGGTGTCCTGCACTATATGGCATCATGCTCAGCATATAAAGCTGGAGGAAGAAGGAGGAAGGGGGGATGTTTGGAGTGATGGTGTTTGTTTTCCCAAGTAACCATTATGTGTGATGGAGCCCTGCTGTCCTGGGGATGGCTGAACACTTGCCTGTGATGGGAAGTGGTGAATGAATTCCTTGTTCTGCTGTGCTTGTGTGCACAGTTTTTCCCTTCCCTATTAAATTGTCTTCATCTCAACCCACTAGATTTCTCACTTTTACTCTTCCAATTGTATTCCCCATCCCACCAGGAGTGTTGGTGGTGAGTGAATGGCTGTGTGGGACCCAGTTGCCAACCAGAGTTAAACCATGACACCTACAAACCTTCACTCTGGTGGGGAGCTGATCCCTACCTACTAAACCTACTGGCAGCCAGGTTACCTGAGCTCCACCTCCACTCTGAAGCTCAGGAAGCCCTCTCCTACACAAGGTGGGTGGTAAATTCTATCCAGTCTAAAGGGCTACATTATAACCTCCAGGAGGACCTAATTTCATACCAACCTACCCATGATATAATCAAGTTTGGGAAATTATTGCTCCAAACAAGGGTAGAGGGAAGATTTAGATTAGACATTAGGAAGAAATTCTTTACTGTGAGGGTGATGAGACACTGGCACACGGTGCCCAGAGAAGCTGTGGCTGCCCCATCCCTGGCAGTGCTCAAGGCCAAGTCGGACGGGGCTTTGAGCAATCTGGTCTAGTGGAAGTTGTCTCTGCCCATGGCAGGGGTTGGAAATGAATGAGCTTTAATGTCCCTTCCAACCCAAACAATTCTGTGGTTCTATGAAACCAGCAGTGAGGCCAAGACCACAAGTAACAGTGAGTGTGTCTGTCCTCTGAGGAAATTGTCCATCCCCATCCAGGAATGACAATCCTGATCGCAAAATGGTGATTAACTTTAGCATTCATGATGCTGAGGCCATGCTAGCAGTAAGGTAATGATACCTTCATTAGCGCATAACTTCATTAGTGTGCAACAGCTCCTCGAAGAATTGTGTGCTGAGGACAATCAGAAGCAGACGCAGCCAAGACACCATGTGTCTAACCCCATGCAGCAGTACCTACACTTCAACACATGGAATTTAGAAAAAACAAGGAAAAGGTCCAGAAATCCACTTTCTGATTAAAAAAATCAGATTTTAGAAGCTGATAAACAGCAGCTTGTGATACAAGAGGGTTCCTGCCACACCTATGCTTGAGAGGGTGCAACCGATACCTACAGCCCAACAAGCTGTACTGCATGTGGGTGGCGGGGCTGGCGGCCCCCCAGCCCGGCAGTGCCCGGGGCTGGCCTCCTGGCCTCCAGAGCACACCATGAAAGGCAGATCTGCTCTACAAAGCTCCCACAGAGATTTGCAGATGAAAAAGAGAGAATGGCGCAGCTGAAAAAATAGATTTCTAATTGCTGTGCGGCTGTATGAGCATTACTTGTGCATACGTTTGCAGTTGTACACAGCTCTATGTGGACATTTACTAAACCAGATGAACTGATAAGATGATAAAATAAACACAATATTGTACAGCTTCTTTTTTAACAGCTGCCAAAAGGCCACCCCCCAGAAATGCTCCAAACTTGGTGTTCTGTTGAAAAGCATCATTTTCCATTATGTTTGGGTCTATTCTGTTTCCCCTCCAATTTGCAACATTCTGCTGGAAACAGTGATGAAGAACATATGTCTGCGGTAAATTACACCCAGGAGAAATCTTGGAACTGCTACATTCTGTTTTATTACCCAAGGCATTATGGTAATCTACCACAACACGTATTATTGAACAGTTCCATCAAACACAACACCACTAATATAGTTCCATAATATTATGCATGCAAAAAGAATTTACCATATTTCTTGAACCTCATTAGGTGATTTAGGTGTTGCATTTTCATTTTAATGAACAGTTCCACAATATTTTCAGTGCTACAACAAAACTAGGTGCTACATAAATGCAGAATGTTATTGTACAAGTGTTTTGGAAAACATATGTTCAGGCAACAGTAACGTTGAAAAGCCTAACACTCAACAGCCAGGAAACTGTCAGTGTTTACACTTCTTTCACAATATAAGCTTACACAAGTGTTGCATCTTAACATGCTCTGCAGAGGGCTGTAATCATCTAGGCTACACAAGGGAAACCTAGTGTAGCCAACTGGATGGGTAGACTAACATCCCTGAGAATTGCTTTCACTTCCACTACTGCAAATACTAATCCAGTTTCACCAAGTTACACCAAAACACAAACACAGCATAAATACCCCGTGTACTGGTGAGCTGAATCTTTTGGGGGAGGCTTGCAGTAGTTCTGTGAGGTATCACTGGAGATCTCCTATAGGCATAAATTCTGGCAAACATTATTAAGTTTACATTTAACAAGTATAATAGGTATAAAAGATACCTAAAAATAGGTATAGAAGATATAGAAGAGATCTCCTATAGGCATGAGCTCTGGCAAATGTTATTAAGTTTACATTTAACAAGTATAATAGGTATAAAAGATACCTTATATAGAGACGGCTGTTACTTTGGCTGATGACTTGACCTCAAAGGTAAAGTTTTCTAAAGTTTTACAAGGCTTCTGCATTTTATTTCTCAAGTGACTCTATGGGAACAGCAAATAAAGCCAAGTCTGTCAAGACTACACACCTTCCATGTTTTGCAGAGAAGAGGAAAGCAAAAGGCTGAGGCAGCAGTTCAGAGTCACAGCTCAGATATGGCTTTTGATTTCAATTTAAATCAACCAAATAGCCTTAGTGAAGTGTTAGGTCCAAACTAAAATGAAAACATCAGGCAGCAGGTGTATTGGGAAGCAGAGCACAAAGTCCTCTTTGTTCAAAGAAACATAATCACTAATACCTGAACATGTGATTTAATGCCTTGCTTCTTCAAGTTCCAAAATGAGTCACACAAAGCTGAAAGCACCAGTCTACTTAATGAACTGCAAACTGAGAACCAGATAAAGTTACTTGCTGAGTATCATATAGAAGGTCTCACTTACTTTATTAGTACTTATTCATCATGTGTAAGAGAAACTGAAGCTATATTGTTCTAGGTCTCTGTGGTGTTCAGTCCATACACAGCAGCCATGGCTCATAGAAATACACTATATAATCATGAAATGGAACACTGTGCTACAATGCACATAGGAGTCAAATGATGGTTGCATGGGAAACTGAGTTACTGGCATTTCTCAACTTTAAAATTCTTGGCTTTGCAGTATACGCATTATTACTTCTATTATTACATCTTACAGATGCTATAACCAAAGCTGCCCAATCATGCATTGCCAGTGGGGTTTGAAACTTCACTCTGCAGCTCTGCAGGTTAAGCTGCTTAGTAAAAGCAGAGTACTGCAGAATGGATATTGAGAATTCAGGAGCTCAAGTCCCACATGGCAACCTGGAGGTGAGGAGTGAGCCAGCAGGCAGTGTTGTGAACCCACCCAGTAACTGGCATAGTTTTCTCTTCTGCCACATCCAATTTTATATTCTTCCTATCACTCACCTTGATGGAAAGCTGAAAATAAGTGTGAACATTTTGCTTTGTTCTCTCACGGATGAGAGTCCAAGAATTACTGAAATTTATTTTAGTCTAATTAACTTCTGTGGTGATTTGAGAACAAAAAAGATTTTCTCTTGTTTCTGACTTTCAGCAAGTAAAATGAGGGCAGAACATTGCAGGTCTGGACCATCATCTGTTCAGACCCATGGCTGTGGCTAACTAGCAGGGCCGGGCTGACCATGTGGAACCAGGCCAACCTATATCTGCTGAAAGGAATAGGTAGTCTGTAGTTCTGACGGAAGCAGAAGATGTCTGAGCACTATATCCGCTATTGTACAAAAGGGGAAAGCAGTGCTGCCCTATATTCCCTTGACTTTCAGCCTCGCTACAAAGAAAGTCCTCCTGCTGTGCCCTTGGAAAAAAAGTGCAGTTTCTCCTACAGTTCTGACTTGCTTTGCCTCTCAAGCACCAAGCAAGGAGCTCAAGGTTCAGAGTGAAGGAGGATGTAGGACACAGGCCTGGCAAAATGCAATTCAAGGAAGAGTATGTCTAAGGCTGCTTATTTTTTCTCAGTCTTCCCAATTCAATGTACTGCAAATACAGCAAATTACAATTTCAGCAAATTCCACTAATGCTGAGAAAGCAGACTGTGGCATGAATAAAGGCTTGAAAGCTATCTAAGAGTCATTCCTAGAAGTTCCATTTTATACTTTCCTCTCCAAGACAATGCATATTTTTGGTCATGACAGTAAGTTTTGGGGATTTTTTCCCCTCTTTTATGAATAAAAGAACTGTCATTCTAAATAAAAGGTAAAAATAAAGAATGCTGATAAACTGAAAAAGTATGCAAGCGAGGGGAAATACTATCACGTACTTGTGCTAAACACACAGATACAGCAATAAAAGGATCCAACAATTCTGGCTTTGTGTTATGCAATTCGCTTCATCGAGTAATAATGTGTTTGATCTAAAACTACATGTACTGCATGTACTGGGTCTGGCTGAGATGGAGTGAAGTTTCTTCATAGCAGCTTGTATGGTGCCGTATTTTGGATTTGTGGCTAAACCTGTGCTGATCAGGTACTCACTTTTTCTCAGGAAACATGCACACTGGAAATCAAGCATACAGGTATTTCATAAAAACTATAGAATTATGGAACATAAGAGAAGAACAATGTCCATTTTCATCTCCATCTTCTCCATCTGTGATTACAACTACATAACCTCGGAGCATAAAGACCAACAAGGGAAGCATCTGTGTACACAGGAATGAAGCTTCTCTTTGGTATTTGTCTGAAGTTTTAGAAACTCCAAGTCTTCCTATAGTTACGTTAGGCACAATGAAGAAGCAGTGATAAAACGGATTCAAAACACTGTCAACCATAGGAGAAAAGGCAAAATATGAAAATGGAGGTTTAGAAATGACTGTGTAGCATCCAGTAGAAAACACAACTGAAGCTGTGAGGGAAGCATCACAGAGTGGACCAGATGTGCAGTACCTATCAAAAAACAGGAGAGCAGAAGTCTACAAGAAGACTGGAACACTGTGGGCACCATGGCCAGAAGTATTAAAATAACAGCACAGTGCAAATTTGATTGAACATGTCCATTCCTACATTAAGAGTCGCTTAATCATTAAGTATTTTACATTCAGCCACAGCAGACTGGCCAGACCACACCTGTATTCTAAGGCAGAAGCCTCCACAGGGACCACCAACAGCATTATTCCACTTCCCTTGAGACTCCTCACTAGGGCCCATTCTTGCCATAGGCTTTGGAATGTAAGCTCCTCACAGCAACTTGATGTATGTCCATATGTTCCCTACCTCAGAGAAGACCTGATCAGTGACCTGCTCACTATTAGTAAATACTGAAAGAACTGACAGCATGAAGCAAGATCCCTTCTGCCATTCAGACACGGCACCCTTGAGCCACAGTTCATACATTTGAACCAATACTTTTAACAGTTATTTGTTTCTAAAATGTGACACCAGCAGCAAGAGGTTAGGGCTTTCCTGCTCTGTGAGTGCTCATCTGAAAAAAGGCTTAGCATGCTATTTTTGAGGACTAATGTTCATGTTGTTTCAGCAAAAACTTGATGTTGGTTTTAGACACACTTCTTCTATGCCAGACAGGCCAGCTCCTCATATTCACAAAGTCACTGTGGTTCACTGAACATGTTTCCAGAATTAATTTTGACTTCCCAGGGTTAACTTTACACTGATCAATGAAAGAAACTGTGGAAAAGATTACCTTATGAAAACATGCGAACTTAGCCAACCTTTAACAAAAAGAACAACTTGTAGAGCTTTCATCAGACTCAGCACTCTTCAAGGACAGCCTGTCAGCATTTGGCATATATGAACATAGGAGATGGAACAAATCTACAGGAAATCCTTGTGCTTACTCATGTACCCTCAGCACCACAGATGAGTCAAGCCACTTTTATATGTTTCTCCCAGTTCCTGCATTCCCAGCCACCCGATTTCTCACCACACAAGTAGAATCTTACCTGTTATTTTCTGCAACAAAGGAAACAGCTCTGGCTCATCACAGATGGCCTTGACTAGGGCCATCTTCACCTCCTCTTCAGCTGCATCCAGCTCTTTTCCTCTTTTGACTTCTCCAACCACAGAATACATGTATACAAGCAAGACAAGGAAGTCCTCACAGGTATAATCATCTTTTGTCCTCTCATTGTAAGGTTTTATCATTGGCAATAACTGGTTCAAAACACTGGGCATTTCTGACTCCCCAATAGTCTGAAAAACAGAAGGAAGATTGTGTCAGATTGCTCCTGTATTGCTTATCAGTTCGCATCAGACACACTCCTGCCTGCATCCACAAGTTATTATTTCTCATGAGAGCAGTGCTTGTTTAATGAAATATCATTCCATATTTGCATTCTCCTTTGTCAGCACATGGTCATATGACTTATTTTTTGCTCAAGCAGTAAATCTGTTAGTTTCCTACAAGTTTGGGTTTTTTTTTTCTAGAGACCCATGATGGCATCACCTTAGCACTTCAGAAGCCTGATGATTAGATCTTGTACCAGTATAATGAGAGGATGGGAGCATCAGTCTCTGCAGTATGGGCAGAAAAGGTACAAAGCACAAGGTCAAATGTTTCTTCTAAGTCTCAGGCCTCCTCCTTGAGCCTGATTTTGTACTTGAGCAATGAGTTCAAAGCCCAGCTCCCTCTGACTTCAGTTGCTATTGTAAGCTCTCAGCACATCTGCAAACCTGACCCTATGCTTTCAGGTCAGAAACCCAGAAAATTAGAAACAGAACCACCTGTGAAGCACGTGGTTTAAGACAGCAGCATGTTTCCCAGAGGAGCTCTGGGACAGGGAAGCAATCACAAACATGGCATATGCCCTGACCCTCTTCTCCCTCTGCCTCCTTCGTAGCACACTCACCAGCTTCTTAGGCCGCGTAACACAGGTCTTCCACACCAAAAGCCTTCTAGGCTCATTCCCACAGCACATATGTGCTGCTAGGTGACTAAGGCAAAGGCTGTGTGGAAGTGAGGAGAAGTAAGTGACCCTAAGGCTGAAAGAGGATCATAATGTGTATACAAAGAGAGGAAGGCTGGCAGACCAAAGGAGGAGAAAACTGAGAATATACTGGGATGTCCTAGGTCCTCAGGAGTTGAAATCTCATCTTTGTGGAAGAAGCGTCTGTACAGCTTTACTGTGGTTGTAAATAGGAGACTTCAAACATGAATCCCCTGAAGTGCCACACTGATGCCCCCATCACATAACACCAGGGCTGAAGTTTTCATCCACCCTGCAGGTCTCTGCCGCTCAGGACAGCAGAGTGACTAATCATAGCAGCAAACTGCCACTCTTGGTGCACCCACACCTGCCTATGACATCTCCATTTCTACTAGAGATTTCTAGTCCACTAGTTTTCTAGTTTGGGTTGGTTTGCAGCTCAGCAGTGGGATCAGGTGAGAAGAAGCAGGGCCATTGCAAGTCAAGCAGGAGGAACACCCTGCTGTGAAATCCTGGGTGTTTCAGGTTCCATTGTGTACAGTGAAACACTGCATCTCTTATAACCCAAAGAGTCAAGTCAGCAAACATCTACACTTGATTGTTACTACAGTAATGTCAAACTGACTAGTCATGGTAAATAGGCATCACAGCCAACAATATATTCTTTACAAAGATTCACAGTAACTAAATAAAATACAATACAAACCAACCAGGAAGAGGCCCAGGTTTACACAATAACAATATCATGCAATTAGGTTTATCACTGTTTTTAACTGCATTTAGTTCTGAGGTTTTCTGTCATTTTTCTTCTGAAACCTGGGCAGGGATGTCAGAGTATAACTTTGGAAAATAGAAACGGAAAGTTTCATCTCCTGGCATACTCCACACAACCCTTCACGGGGTCCTGGTTCTGGTTGTTCTTTGTTGGTTTAGTTGTTCTTTGACCATCTTCAGAAACCAACACTTTTATACCAACACTGAGCTCAATCATAATTATGATCTCAATCATAATTATGATCTCAATCATAAAGAAAGCACGAATTACTCAACCTCTCAAGAAACTTTTTTCCAGCCTGTGCTATATGAAACAACACTTCTGCAGACATTGGGCCCCACTCTGCTCCTGTCATGCAAGCTTTGCCATGGACCCATCTTTCAGGGGACTTGAATGTGGTCATGTTATGTTCTATGTGAATACACAGCTTGGAGAACCCACATGCAAAAGCTAACAGTAAGTGCAACTGTGGACTTGAAGCACTAAATTACAAATCTACAGTGGTCACAAGCTTACGGAAGCCAAAAAGGAAGATTTAGAAATCCGGGAGGGGTTGGCACCCTATATGTATTTGGGCAGGGAACATTGTATCACATGCACAGCAAGCCTGGGCGCTGCTCTGCCTGGACAGCAAATCTGTGGTGTTTGGCACTGGTCTGGCATATGCTGGCAGCTGAGCCACCCCCAAGAAAAGGCTGTTGGTTTCCAAATTTCAACTCAGCCCCACCTCAGTTCAGTATTACCTGCTCACTTCCTGAAAAGTGACACAAACAAACTCTCATCTGTACATCAGCACAAGAAATATCAGACCATGGAAAAAGACAAAACTTCAAGGAATTCACAGGCATGCAGCTACTGGGAAGAAGCCACCCACAACGAATAAAAGCCTGATCAGTCCTAAAAATCTAAGAACTGAACATTAACCTACATGTGGAATTATTCTTGGATAGATGACAAACTTAAATCTATAGGAAACTGAGTTCACTTGTAATAAGAGGCAAGCCCTACCCCACATATTACTGAACATCATTTACCGTTGACTGGCACACCATCCATTCCCCCCTCCCCTCCTAACACACAAATTCTCTACGTCACCCCATCTTTAAATATCTCATGGCATGTTCTGCAGCACCAAAGATGAGTTCCTGAAAAACTCTATTTAGCATGCACACATTATACATATGCATGGAGCACTGAGGATGCACAAGGACGTTTAAAACAGCAGGGTCAACTGCGTTGCTTGAGCTCCTGGAAGTACACGTGTACAGCATCTCTGGTAAATTTTCAAACATACATGATAAAGAAAAAAACCTGGGTTTAAACTTTCAGGATGATGTACTGTAGAGCAGGTTAAACTCCACAACTTACAGTAACAATTGCCACCTCTTATCTTCAAAGTAAAAATGAAAGAGAGAAAAAAATTAAAGAGCTATAATAAACCGTTAACTGCCGAACGCACATAGGGTCTTTCTGGGGTATGAACTTCTCTGGAATGTTTTTCCCTTATCTCTTGGGAAATGGCACTACAGAGGACTTCAAATACTACAGAGGACTTCAAATGGAACTGCCAAGTTTCAGAGGCTATTTTGTCCAAACAGGCCAATCGGACTGGAACTTGCATGAAAAAAAAGGGACTCGCAGACTCACTGCAGAGCACAGCTCCATAGGGAGCTGGGAAACTTGCCTCAAACAAAATCCGCTAGCATATTGTCATTATCTGGCCACCTCCGATGATTTAGGGGCTCCCTGCACTGTACAACAATCAATCAATTACCCTGATTGAACAAACCTAAAACACAAGTTTTAAAAATGTAACTACCCATGACCCAAATTTCCTGCTGGTTGTGTTGGCCTCAGGTTAGCCCCATTTGTCTATCATCAAGGGAGCCAATAAAAATAATATAAACAGGTCAATTCTGAGCTTTCCAAAGGCTGTATAAAAACATTAATGCTGCTTAATGCAGAGCCAGCTAAGGCCCGAGTACTAACAACTTTGCTTGCTCGCATTGTTTGGACGTTTTAATGTCCAAACAATATATTCAAACAATATATGTCCATATATTCTTCAGAATAGATTTTGTTGTTTTCCATCTCTTTCCTCCACCCTCTTTAGTTATTTATTTTTAAAACTTGAGCTGTGTGATAATTTACTATCCCTGAGGGAAAGTGAACTGACGCCAGTTTGCTGATTTTTGCAAAAGGCCCAGGTTTTGGCAGATGGGAGGACAGCGAAGAAAGCACAAAAATAATTTTTGCAGTTTTTAAACACTGAAAATGATATTGTGCTTCAGAAGTGACATTTAAAGTGTGACTCAAAGGATCTACAGGAATTAAGAGGAAGTGTAAATAAACCCAAGGAAAAATGTTCTGCATTTCTGCAAGAAGCATCATTTTCAGTATTAAATAAACCTGTAAGAATCTAAAGCCATATGTATTATTAGACGTCTTTTGTACAAGAAAGAACAGAGTGCACTGAGGAGGACAAGAAGAAGAGGGTCAGAGTTTATTTGAATTAACACGTGTTCCTGACAAAACTGAGACGAGAACTGAGCACTCTAATCCCTGTGCTTCCAGCCCACTGTCCTCAACACATCATTTAAAATATTAAAGCAAAAATTAACTTCAAGCAAGTGGAATTTATTTTCTTTTAAAATCAAGGAGGAAGGAGAAGATAAATCTTCGGAGACTACTTCACTATGTAAATATTCTAGTGGCTTTCCGCTTAGGAAGCAAAACATGCTTAAATCCTTCAGAGGTCACATGAGTTAACAGAACTTTTTGGAAAGGCAACACACAACTTTACAACAAGGAGGAATTTTACTGGGGAAAACAAAACAAAAAACAACACCAAAACCCAGCTGCAGGTAAAACCAGCAAAAGGGTCAGTGGAAACTCACAAGCCCTTGGGCTACACAATGCTCCTGCACATGCACAATGCACATGCACAATGATTTAGTTGTTTAATAGAAGTTTAATTGATAGCTTAGGTGGGAAAAGAGGGCTCGTGAGCTGTGTAATAAGCAGCTTTCCAGTGTTGCCCTGTTTTACCTGGGTTTGACATCTTGTGTTTCATGATTTTTCCAGGCAGCCTATTAGTGTCCCCACTAGCCAGACAAAAGCAGAATACTGTAGCTGCTAAAAGTGACAATGGCACCAAAGGAGTATCTCATGGGTAGGCAAAACACACTCAGATCCTTTGACAGCAACAGATTTCTGCAGCAGCAGTCATCTTAGCAAAAATGTGAGGTGCTGCCAAGTTAAAGGAGGAATCTTAGCTGCCTGCAGTGCTCTGCTGCCCATAAATCAAATGCTGCAGTTCTGTTACACGCTATTTTACGCTGTCTGGCCATCTGAGATTTGGGGTTGATTGCATGTAATTTCCATATGGGTGAGAAGATGTCTGTACTCCTTACTCTCAGCAGAACAATAATTTCATGTACTTTGTTTTTTATTATGTGGCCTACGGGTGACTAGTGATTTGACACAATAGATCAGTAAGTATGATCTTACCACGCAAATTATGTTTTTCCATATGAAGCTCTATAAATCATTCTAATTATTGACTTGGGAAGGTTTTGATAAAAATGTACCTTCTCTTTGTCTTCTCTTTACATATCTGTTGGGTATGATTGAAGAATAACCAACCCAAAACACAACACAAAAACTGTCTTTGAAGTACTACACCCTTGCCATTATGAAACCCCTCAATTTGTCAGTGTCAAAATATATAGCATCCAATTATTCAGGCAGGCTATTTAAGAGGATGAAATAATTTTGATAACTGAAGTCCACTGTCTGTACACCTCCTTTTGCAGGAAGTGAGTTTGGATGTCAGAAAAGATTTAGTCTCAAACTTATGTTTCCAGCTGAGGAAGGCTGACAAAGCCTAGTATTGCAGGGGGAAGGAGCAAAATTTAGCCCTAGGGGAAAGCAGACAAAGCATCCAGCAAACTCACAACAGCTTGAGAGTGGAGGTGTAAGAAGCTGGCAGTAAATGGCCACTTCCAGTAAAAAAACACAAAAGTTTAAGTCGTTAAAGGAGAAAGATCACATTGCATTTTGTTAGGGGCCAGAACAGGTTTATGACTTGCCCCTCCCAATACCAAGAGACTTGCATCATCCTCTTTTTAAGGGCAGTGTCTGTCTACTCACTTGATAGACAGACGACACAGAAATCCACCAAGAATATGCATATAAAGAAAATAGCAGAGAACTAAACTGCTAGTGAGAGACACAGGAAACACTAAAAGCATCTAGGACTTGTCTCCCCTGTCATTAATCTTAATGACTCCTCTTGTCACTAATGAAATATCCCTGCGGAGCCAATTCTACCTCCTGCCCCCTTCTCTGCATTTATCACCCACTCTGAGCATTGCCCCAGGATCTATATTCTCAAAACTGCAGAGACGATTTCCAGGCAGCCCTTGCAGACAGTCTTAAAATTCGACCGTAAACAAATAAAAAGAAAAGAAAAAAAGAAAAAGCTTTTTAAAAGCTATTTTTAACCTGGCTCATGCTGTCAAAGACACAGATTCACGTTCACCCTATGTGCATGCTTTCCCAATTGGCCTTCATTCTTGCCTTCTAACCACCACAGCAGCCTGTTCCTTCTGCTCCTGCTGAAGTATTTCGGTGACTGTGCATTAAAACAAATTGTTTTGACCAGACTGGTTCTCTTCTTGGGTTTATTGGCCACAGAAACACGTTAGCCACGAAAGCCAAGGATGGGACTGCTTCCTTCCGCAACAGCGCTGGCTTGAAGCCTACAAGAACTAGAGTTTAAGGCTGCCAAGAGATACAAAAGAAAATTGTATAAATAATCACCTGCTCTTTGGATGACTTCTTCAATACACTGTCATATGACCAGATTCTTAATTGGTGTCTATCAGTCAACACTACAGACATCAACAGTCCTTTGCTCAATACCTGCCCAGAATGTTAGCACTTACTGCAAGACATAGTGAGGAGTCAAAGACAAGAAAAACTAACTTGCAACATAAAGCTTTTAACAAGCACAATATTTGTAAGCTCTTCTGCTCAGAAATTTTTTACACTTTTTTAACCTGTCTCCTGCATAATTCCACAAACACATCACCAACACTTAACAGCTAATATGTGATAACAACAAAACTATTTCAAACAAGCTGTTCAAGCCCCATCATTTCTAAAACCAAAACAAAAGCAAAGCACAGAACAGTTCTTTCAGCCAGTAACTCCCTAGCCCATAATTATGACCTAAGCAATTGGATTTCATCTATAACCCATTGCCAAAGTAGTATGTTCAACTATTTTTCTTTAACTTAACTTCTTAGGACATAAATTATATGTCGAACAACATAATCAAATTTCCTCTTACCACCTTTCTCCTGTCTTTACCGAGCACTTCCCATTTTCAATCATCTTGTAACTTCTATTATTTTTATTTCTTGTGTTACAAGACGCAGATTTGGTTACTATGTCAGCACTGCAAGACTTACACATTCATTCTGGGAACATTTAAAGGCCATCACAAAAGTTTCTAATAAACCCACTGATATCTAATCTTTCACAGCACAGAAATCACCTCGTCCCAGTGAGTTATGCTGTCTGGCGATGTATCATTACATCATATTGTCCATTTTTTCCTTCTCTCTTTGGAAACCATATAAATGTACAGCTGTGTTAAGATATTTTAATGGGTTCATGGGGGCTCAGCAGCAATGGCATACCAAAAAAAAGGATATTTAATAAGTCTGGATTTTATTAGACAAAGCTCTGCAAGGATAAGGACAATTTTACTTAAATCACTGCATGTCTGACATAAGAGACTCATCAGCAAGTTAAAAAGGGAGTACTTCCAACCTACTCAGTCAAAAGCTTTTAGCTGTGATGACTTCTACAGATGTGCTTGGTTAAAACATGAATCAGCACAGCAAAAACGGTGTCAGAAGCATGAAAAAGGAGTACAGGCACAGTCAGAACATGTATCAGAGAAAGATCTTGGTGCTATGCATATCGGGATTTTTTTGTGTGTGGCTTTTGGAAGTTGTTTGCTTGCTTTCATGAGCCACAGAATATTGGGAAAACTGCCAGAAGATGGCAGGAGTTCAAAACTTAAAAAAAGGTTATGGGGATAACATAATATCCTGGGAGGTTAAAACTCACCTGGACTTTGAGAAGAACAATGGGAAAGCATTCAGTCACTACAAAGCCAAGGATAAGAATCCACAGGGACAGAAAACAAATATAAGGGGTATAAATCAAGAAAAATGTAGTACAACCAAATCAGTCATTAAATAGTGAAGACCATTTCTGCAGAAAGAGGGGATTCTATGATGGGAGATGGTTACTGAAAAAGATTTGACATGCTCTGGACAAAGAACAGGACATGAATCCCTGCTTACACCAATAGCTATAACCCTTCAGGTTGGAAGAACAGATGACCCAGGTGTGGTAAAAGGTCTAAAAAGTCACGAGTGGACTAGAGAAAGCTCACTCTCCAACACAAGGACTAAGGGGCAATAAACAACAGTGGTAGAAACCTGTTTATAAAGCAAATCAAATGGAGGTAGTTCTCCGTGCAATTGCTCAGATGTGGAGCTCCTTGCCAAAGATTGCTGTGTTGCCAAATTCTTGCTTGGATTAATAGAGATGATGGGAAAAATCATAAGGGAAAAAATTTCCATCAAATATTAGTAAATACACAGAAACCACATCTGTTCTAGAACTCAGAATGGTCTGAGCTGGGAGAGTATCATATAACCTTGTCCTCTTCATCTTCTGCAGGCAGCTGCTTTTGTGTATGGTTAGAAAAAGCAAACTAGCTCAGCTACATTTTTGATCCAATCCAGAATGGACATATTTACCTCAAAGCCATGGCAAAAGGACCAATATATCTACAAAATACAGTATCTAGGGGAGAGAAGTAGGGGAGCGGGATTATTACAGTATGTGGCACTACCAGGTTTAAATATATTGTGCTTATTTCCAGTGTCCACATTTCTAAGAGGCTATGGAAAACCGGAGATACTCTTGGAGAGAGTTACAAAACAACTGAATGAGTAGATTTTATCGGAATGAAAGACAGCTGGCATATCAAAAGAAAGAACAACAGTTTATGTATGTCTCTTCAGACAGAACAGATTTTCAGAGTACAATCTACTCAAGAAAGGCACAGGAGAAAAGAGGGAAGCTGAAACTGATTTTTCTAATTCTCAAGTTAGAGGAGGTGTACTCAGTGGCGTGCATATTTCAGAAAGACTTTGGAGGGTGAAAGAACAGAAAACAAGCAGAAAGCACAAACTCAGCTGTCTCACGCAATAAACCACTATACATAAAACGCATCTGGTGAATAAAACCATAAACTCTTTGGCACAGTGCTTAATTGCAGTGAAAAGAATTGTGAACTGTGAAGGAAAAATACTTCAGAAATAGAAGACAGGATAAAGGTAACAGACACTGAAATACTGGACATGCTGTGAGGGCTGGCACACAGCAATAAGTTATAAAAGAAGACTGACAGTTAAAACAACCCCATCTTGTGCCTTTTCCTCCACATTCTTGCCTTTTGAGGCACCTCTTCTTTCTCAGCCCTTTGTTCTATGCATCATCCTTCACTCCTACGCCAGTCTAACATCAGATATTCCAGAAACTACTCAGGGCTGGAGGGAAACCTCCAGACTTTTGGTGTTGGGTCAGTCCATGGTGCACACTGGTACCAGAAATGAAAAAGTGAGATGACCTAGGACAAGGGTAAAATGGGAAAACAAGTCCTAATGGGTGAAAAACAAAAGCAGTCTGAAGGCCGCATGACTGCTTGGGTTCATCTGAAAGAAATTTGTTTTCTTAAAGCTGTTGCTTCTTGCATTTAAGCGTGTTACTTCCAACTTCTAATATCATCATCAAACTTTTAATAACAAGTCCAGTTAACTTCTGCCCCTGGAAGTTTGATATTAAAAGGACATCTATCATACACTGCCTCAAGCACCAGCGCCAGTTTGCCACAAACATCCTACAAGTCATGATTCCAACTAAGTCAGGGCCAAACATATGCCTGATAGCTTTTAAATGATGCTTAGAGATTATACTAGTACATAAGATATGCTGACTAAAAGTACTGTTTTGACCAAAACATACCCCATTTCCCAGTATCCTCGAGACCAAATTTTCTGTTGACAATTTTAATGGAAATGGATGCAGATCTAAGCAAAGCAGAATTCTCTTTCCCTATCTTTTGCTTCTTTTCTTAAAGAAAAGACCAAGAAACTTATTGAGAATCTACCATAAAGATATACATATCAGCCAAAAACTGTCGGAATTTATCAAAATACTAGGAATTGAAACTTCAAAGAGTCAAGAAACTTGAAAGCCATGTAAAACATCAAATTGTACAAGATGGTCTTATAATTCAGATCCAGATCCAGCATCTGAATTACATGACCACCTCATATGGATGGATCATGTTACTGCATTTTATAAATGCAAATCTGAACAGTAGCTAACTTGGAAATGTTTTGCCATGTCTTTAAAATGTTTTATACTTTGATATGCAGATATAGAAAAACATAATATATGACACAAACCACAAAGCAAAAATATATGGACATGGGAGGCTCGCACAGGAGAAGATCCCACTGCTCTGCCCACAGTCCCAGCTGGAACCACAGGAAGGAGACAGAAAGGCAACACAAAGACATGCGAAGGCAGATTATCAGTGCACTGCAGAGCACCGTGGCTGTTAATCAGTACAGTAAATGTTATCACAATAGAGTACTGACATTTCTAGCCCTTGTACAAGGCTCACCATGCTTTAAACAGGATTCAGGCTTTCACAATGATTAAAGGCAGATGTCACATGCATGAGTAAGTTTGCAACTTATGAGCCCCTCATCCATTTTTGAGTGTGGAAGGAATCTTTCATTGATAGGACATCTTCACTGGAGAATGCTCACTGTGGCATGATTTGCACAAGGAAGACCATTTTCCTTCCCTTTTCCAGCTTGGGAAGAATAAAACACGCATGATTATACAACTATATCTCAGTTCATCCTATGGAAGGTATCAGGTTAAAACTTTAAGTTTTCTGTCCAGTTTTCCACTGCCATTAAAAATCAGTCAGAACTTACCACCTTTCAGAGAGCAGTGGATAGCAGAAATAATAGTGATATTTCAAAGTAAATAATGTTGGGTTTTTTTTCCCTATAAATGTGTTAGAACTGCAGCTGCAACAACTTCTCATCATATTTCTAATATAAAACAAAAAGTGAAACACAGGCATAGGCAAAATGACAATTATTTTTCCACTGTGATAGTCCTACAGTGAAAAACTTTTGAAAACCTATTCTTTTAATCTTCTCATTCCATCCTGAATTCTTTTTCTGCTATAGAAGCTAATAGTTCTCTCTTCAAGTACAGTGTAATTTGATTGCCTATGAGCTGCTCCTTCAGCTCCTTAACTGAATTCTTGATGCTGGTATTCCCAATCAGTGGTGAACACATTCACACCCTGTGTTGGCCACGCTTGTGCTTGGATGTATGACCTTGTAAGCACACCAGTTATTAGAAAGTATATACCCAACACCTGCTTGTCAGTCATGATGCTCCATGCCCCATGGCACACGTGCCCTTTCCACAGCTGGCATGCAGCAAGTCCTCTCCTCTTTTGGCACCCATCATTCTTCATGGGGCCAGGCCATGCTGGGTAGCACTGGCAGTGCATTTGCAGCTGGTTCCTTGCTGTGGATGGAGAACACATGGGGCTGCTTTCCCACCACCAGTTGCAAGGGCCATGTGAGAGCATGGGTGCTGCCAGGGATTGCTCCTGCCATACTTCCTCCTGCCCATTTTGTCCAGCACAAGCTACAACTAGAAAAACAATCCTGGCTTTCTGTTCCCCTGGGATTTCCCTCCCACACAGCTGAACGCCTGAGTCAGCAAAACTATCCCTCATGATATCACATTTGTGCACAGGGAGCCGACGCAAGCACAGGACATCTGGTCCCAATATCTAAAAACACTTAAATCATGCATGTCATTCCAAACATTTAAGGAACTTCAGAAGTTTTCTGTTACTTTCGTATATATTTCCTAGTTGCTTCAAGCAGAAAGGACTTCTTATGTTCAAGTTTCACTCTGAAGATCTGGGGAAATGTATATTCCATCTCATTTTAAGTAGAAAGAAAATCCCAGCCTTAAACATAAACCCAGACATGACTTAAACTACCTTTGTATTAACTTTTCTATTTTATTGGGTTTTTAATTATTCCAGGAGAATACCAAAACGTGCTGAGTTGTAACACTCACAATTTGGACCTCAATAAAAGGCAAAGAAAGGGTGGTTGTATGCCCCCAAAAAACACCCACAAAACAAATCCAACAAACACCACCACCACTCTGCTCCCAGTTTCAGTTGTATATGCTATATGGTGGAAGTACCAAGGTGTTTTCTACTTCTTCATTGTGATTTTGGTAGGAGAGAAAGGAGGCATGGCCCAGTGACCAGGCACCACACTGGGATTCTGGAGGCCGATACTGATCTCCATGCCCAACTGCGAGCTTCTCACTTTCCTCCACCCGTAAGCAGCAGTAGCTTCCTCATACTACAAGCATTAATTCAGGTGCTCTAATAGTCTGACACTGAGCTCCAGGTGTAAGTAATAACATTAAATGCAGCAAATTCACTTTTCAGCCCCCAAATACGCTGCAAATCACAGCACAGTGAGCAGAGGCACGCTCTGAGTCCTCTGCAACCTTTTTAGTTTGAGTATCAATAGTGGTCAAGCTGTCACAGGATGGAGCTCAGTATTAACTGGCTTCTTTTTAAAAGCCAGCATGGGTATGTCTACCTTGCAGTCTCTTTTACACAGCTCTTGCAAGAGAGAAAATACAGCACTTTGATATAATTTCTATTGTTCTTATCTGGCTCCACACACCTCAGGGTGGGAATGCTTCCAGTCTCTACTGTACATGGCTTCTACTGCAGCGTCTGCATACCACTATAGGAGCAAAAAAAGACTAATTTCTTTTTTGGCAACTACTAGAAAATTCTTCACCCCACCTGCAGTACAGAGAGCTCCTGCTTTCCTAACAAGCCGTCTGTCAATCCGCTCTCAGGACATGAGAATCAGATATTTGGGGCATAAATGATATTCCATATGGAGACACCACAGCAGCAAAAAAATAAGAGGTATGAGAAACCATTGTTTAAATGAGAGAATCCAGAAGATCTTGGTTGTATGTTACAACTCACAAAATACTTTAAGTCATTTATCTAAGACTTGGCTCCTACTTTGGAAGGCAGACTAGTATTACAGAGCTCTTTTGGACACTGTTTATTAGCATCAAAATGAAATATGAAAAGCACTTTCTGTTAAATCCAGGATCTGGACATCTCTCATAACATATACCCTAAATAAACCAAGTCAAATGGTATTGCAACAGCAAGAAATGAAATTTTGAATTAATACTGAATGCAAAAAAGGGGTTTTACTGCACTAAAGTATATTTAATCCTTCTAAAAATAAACTTTCAAAATAACATCATCACAATTAAGTTACTCCCAAATGTTACAATCACAGTACCATAGAATCATAGAATGGATTGGGTTGGAAAGGACCTTAAGATCACCTGGTTCCAACCCCCTGCCATAGGCAGCGACACCTCTCACTAGACCCTGTCACCCAAGACTATGCTCAGCCTGGCCTTGAACACTGCCAGGGATGGAGCATTTACCACAATGTGAGTAGCTACTCCAGCCATCAGCTGGGAGCCTCACATCCCAGACTACTTTCTAGTTTTCCTGAAGCAAACATTCTAACCCTCCCAGCAGGCAGTGCTGCAGGCCATAGCAAGGATCACAAAACCCACAGAATTTCTGTGCTACTGTTTAAGAACAGAGAGCATCCTCCAGGGAAGGGGGGTGAGAGGCGATAAATCCAGACACAGTTGTTTGCTCTTTAAAATTTCACTTTTTCTTTAATACCCACCACAGAAAACCTAAACCAGTCTCAGGACAAGCTTCCCTCCTGCCTCCAAATCATTTCCCCCTGCCACCTCCGCCAACACCACTTCTGTCAGATGCCAGCAAATTACCAGTTGGTGGTCTCACTGTTCTACCCTGAGCCATTATTTTAATTAGTGAGAGCATTGAGAAAAGATTAGTGTACAAATATTGGCGAATCTTCAAACAAGAGGACATGCTGTCCATTTTATTCACAATGAAAAAGCTCTTAAAGAGATTTCGATAAAGATTTGCCTCCTGCTTGCAGCCCACATTTGTAATGTTTATATAAATGGGGGATATAAATCTTTTTCAAATGAACCCCACAGTTTTTAAACCAGCCTTGTTATAAACTGCCTGTTTCCGTTTTGCCTGCCTAAGCAAGCAACGCCAAGCCTGCTCGGGATAGACTGGAACTAATTTAATGTGCTCCAGGTTTAATCCCCATCCTCCCAGCTTTTACTGGCAGATTTTACACAGAGGACTACTGCTGACTTTAACAATGATTCATGTGATAAGTGGGGTTTGATTTGTTTTTCCACATCAGAAAACACGCAACAGAAATGCCACCAAAAATCATTTTAATAAAACATGACCGAGTCAGAGCCAGATTTAAACCAATAATTAACCTTTGTTACAAGAACTGCTTCTCTGCACTCTGCAGCTCTTTGAATTTATTAAGGTGCTTTATTTTGCCTTATGCAAAAGAACAGAAGTCTGCAGACCTCTACATCTGGTCTGGAAGGAAGCCAGCGCTCGCTCCGCACATCCCCATGCCGCATCGCAGGACGTGTGTCTGTCATTAACGACGCAAAAGAGCGGGACAACCAAAATCACCGGCCACGGCCCAGCTCCAGGCGTCACCCTCCGGCAGGGCTTGAAACCAGGATCAGCTACGAAGTGCCCCCCGTGCCCTGCTCGGGCTGCGGCGGCGGGTCCGTGTGCCTGCAGATGGCAGTGTGGGAGCGCCGCGGGAGCAGAGCTGCCTCCTGGAAACCGATCCAGGCTGAGCTTCAGCTTGCTGTAGCAATTACCCCAACATCCCGAGAATTACTGGTGCAGACATGCTGCTTTTCCTTCTTCTTTTCCTTCTTTTCCTTTTATTTTTAAATTGATTATTTTTAAAGATTTTAATTTATTTATTTTTGGTTTATAATTTGGGGGAGGAAAACACGTTCATCAACACAGAACACTGAACAAGGGACAGCACTTACATAAGTAGCAGCCACACATTTCTACAAAATGCAGCTGAACTACTGATACAGAGACTGTACAGATACTACTTTTGCAATCGCCTCCTCCTGTACCAAATTCCTTACTCATTTACATAAACCAGATGCTTCTCTGACAAACCAAATTCCTCAAAGAAAATACAGAAGTTGCCATATATTTCATGTCTGAAATTAAAGATGATGGGAATATCTAGCACAAATGTTCCATTAGCCACTAAAGGCAAACATATACGTTAAGTGCAAGTTTTTTTCTATTTAGCAGAACTTTTGTGAGGGTTTAGGTGATCCTTGGCAGAAGTGTTAGAAAAGGAAAATGAAGCTACTTAGGTTGTATTTACTGCCTTCCAATGGCTTTCACTCCCGCTGGGGAAGCCAGCTAGATTCTTTGCTAGCTCTTGACTCTCAAAGGAGTTCACTGAGTGGACAGACGCTCCAAAACCAATGTTCTATATTCCTCATCCCTACAGGAGAACTGGCTCCTGGAATCTTTCTTCCCAGTACTTGGCTCCTGGAGGATTACAAGAGGAATAGGAAGAATGATTATTTGACTGTTTTAGTATAATTTAGAACTTGCATCTTTTTGGTACACATGGATAAAGTGAAGGACATGGCGAATACCTATTCGCTGTTACCAAGAGAAGAAACTGTAATCATAAAGTTTTTCCAAAATCTCTCAGTTGCCCCTAATTCTCACTGCTTCTACCAAAAACCAGCTTGCTCCATTTCTAGATTACTACAGGAACAGTATTTTACATTTAATCTGAAAGGCCACATTCATGGAAGATGCCTGAAGGTTACACTTGTTACTCACCTAACCTTCCAGAACACACCCTTATCTGTCAAATACTTCTGAATGCAAGGATCTACCAACTTTTGGTGTGGAGCTATCAAAAACTTAAGAAGTGCAAATCCTTATCTTGAATGGCACAGAGCAATAGAGAATTCACAGTAAGAGCAAAATATTCAGCCTGAGAATAACTAGGAGGTAACTGAACAACAACCAACCAACCCACCAATGGTAACCAAAACATCAGGGGAAGAGTGAGGGTGAGCTATAAACCCTAGTATTTCATGCCATTCTCTGCACAGAGGGCAAGAATGGCCATGAAATGTAGAATGGTCTGAAGCTGCAGGTACAAATACAGAAAACACACAGCAAAGGCAACTTTGTTAATAGCAATGGCAAAACAATGAGAAGTAATTTCTTTGAGAAGTTTTTGGGACTACTCAGATGTCCAAACTTGCTCTGTGCCCTGAGATTTTGGTATCAATGGGATTTGCAAGAGCTGACATAGCTTTGAGCAGATCTTCTCAGAAACAGTAGTCATTTTCTTTTCTTAGCCCTTCTTTTCAGCACAGGCTAACAAATACTGAGCCAACTGCAAAATAACCAAGAACTAGTCCTAAAGGACCACTGCACTATTTCTCATCTATGAATTAGGTCACGTATTTCACTGGCCACCAATCTCAGTTAAAAATACCGGGAACTTAGAGAACAGGGTTATTAAATCACAATGTTCAACCACTTGAGAAATGTCTGTGGCAATTTTAGTAAAGTGAAACTGGAATGGAATACCCCAGAAGGACACTTTGTACTTAACCTTTTTAACTGGTCCTTTCAGAGGGACACCAGGACCCTAGAAGAGCTGTATGGCCCTAGAATATGGTAGCCATGTTTCCCTCTCCTGATAGCAGCAAGGCACTGCCACAAAGCCCACAGCTCTCACATCCAAACACTGACTGCTGGGAAACAGCAAACACAGACTACTGTCAAAACCCCAATGTCCACAAAATCTACACTGTACTTAAGTCAAAATCCTCTGTACTTAAGTCCCCATTTTCTGGCAAGAATGATTACATGAACATGATCACATATGAAAGGATAAACATCTGTCCACACACTGAGCCTCCTGCCAACAGTCAGAAAAACTTACATGTGTAACTGGGGGAAAAAAAAGTTGAAGTACTATTTTAGCTGCATCCTTCCAGTACTTTAAGCCTTCGAAAGACATTCCTTAAAAATCGCAAGTTTTCAACTTACAAAGTTGTCTCCACATAAAATAACAGAGCATCAGTCCTACGCAGACTGAAATTTAACTCAGTCTAGAACATCTTTCCCCCCAAATCTTATTATGCAAGTGAGTAAGTAAACAGCATGGCTGGTCCATTTCAATGCCACACAGCCAGAGCAATTCTAAGTCAGCATTCACGCCTCTTATTATTATTATTTTTTTAATTAAAGGAAAAAAATAAACCCTTCACAGTATCTATTGAGAAGATCACTCATGTAGTTTGTTCCCAACACTCATCAGTAATACATGCTAATTTCCAGCAGAGGTTCACTTTACACATCTGATATCACTGGGGATGGCTGAACCCAGGCCCACAGCTACATAATTAAATTCAGTGCTTCCATCTTAGCGCAAAGACCAGATTGACAGCACAGTGAAGCAAAAGCCCTTATCTACACAACTGATAAAGTAAGTATGCAAAAGCTCAAGAGGTTAGGGGATAGCCCAATCTCCCCCCCCCTACTTAATCTCTGCCAATTTGGCACCAATTAGACCCCTAAGAACCAGATTCATATTCTCAGCTTACTTCATACTTCAACAGCTACAAATGTAACAGTGCCTTTAACCCAATGATATAAAACTACAGAATTTCCTTGCTTGTTTATTAAAAAAACAAGCATCAAACTGATTCTCCCAACCACATGTTTTGATATTTCTCAAATAATTGGTAATGATCGTTGCCTGACTGCAATATTCATGACACACTGCTTTACCTTTTAAATAAACATGGAGTTTGCCAGCTCCAAAACTGACTTCATAGCCTCAGGGCTTCATGCTGTTCGTAGAATTCTTGTGTTATTTCTACCAGATCTCCAACTTTCCAGAACTCGACTTTTACATTTAAAGTTATCAGCTCATGAAGAACAAACCTCTCTCTCAAGGGATATTATACAGAAACAGCGTAAAAATTCATGGTGCAAAATATAAACATCTGTAAAAATTAAAGTATCAAGGCAATTTTCGTGACAGTACATAACTGTTCCCCAGAGTGTATATTTTGTTCATAATAAGCTGTAGATGTATGAAGAACTGAAATAGAAACTTCACATATTTTTCTCAGGAAGTTTTTCCCCAGCAGATTTTTGTCAGAATGTCTCTCCTGGTCTGTGTAACACCCTTTGCTTCTCAGTCTTCCATGCCTGCTACATCATTCAGCTGGTAGACTGGTGAATTACGAGGTTATGAATATCATGATGTTCAGTATTTATATGAAGACTAGATTGAAAATGGGATTTTTTTTTAAGAAATGCAAAACCAGTTTGCTTCTCAACAAAAAACTAGAAGCACATGCTGAAATAGATGTGGAAGGATAAGGGATAACACCTACCAACAGTGAAGAGCACTTGGAAGTTGTGCATTGGGTGGGGAAAAGTTGGGAAGGGCGGCAATTAGAAATGTTTTGGAAGAAGAAAACATTTTTTGGGGGTGAAAGTTAATTTTTACTTTGCCAATCACAATTTAAGTTAAATTCCAGTTTATTTTTCCTCATTTGGTTTATGATCTCATCTAGTCATCAAGGATGATTGATGATGTTTTAGGATTTGGGCCTTTGCCAGTTGCAAGTAAAAGGGAATTATTTATTTTTCTTCAGCACTATACTTCTGCCATTAACTGTATCCCACCCTTTTTGTTTACAGCCTGTCACTGAAGCCACAGCTTTATTTTAATGTGGTGTAAGCTCTTGTCTGGGACTGATGTGTAAGTGATCTAGCAGAAATCTTTCACAATGAGCATCACTTTGCACAGAAAGCATGCAACCTTTACTTCTGAAATGAACCCTGCCACCACTCCAGACAAGGTTCTCTACTCCCATTTAAATGCAGACTTAAAAGCCATACTTGAGCAATGGGCAATATCCTTTTTCTTGTGGTAAAACTACATTTATTTAATCCCTTTAAAAACAAACAAACAAGAAAATGACTTTGACCTTTGCCTTGGTGCAAGGATTCTGATTTGAAATGTGTATTACATTTCTAACGCACTGTAACTGTGTCCAGCTGAACAGGGTCAGATTTATGTGCAATTAGGAAAAAAGGAAACCAGAGCAATTTCGTTTCCATGTTTGTTAATATCAAAACATCTCGTATCAGCATTAAGTTTTAAACTGAAATTCACACAGAATAATAAAACAAAGAGAAGGTAACTCAAAAATGAGTGGTCTGCTAAAAACTGCATTAAACAAATAATATGGACTTTCTCACTTGCATTTTTTTCTGGTTTAAACTATTCAAAAACGTGTGTGTGAGCCCCTATTTTGGCTGTTCATAAGCCACAGGGAGATTTTTTTGCATGAACTCTTCAACCTGAGAGTTTTAGCAGAAAAGCTTCTTTACAAGGCTTAATTAAAAGCAGGTTTAAGTTGGGGCCCTCACTCACTCTGTTTTTTATTTTGGCCTTCTCTCTGTGTCAGAAGTCAAGTCCCCAAAGAGAAATGAAGTTCATTATTGAGTCAGGAGAATATTTTCTCCTTCATTCTAAGCCCAGCCTAACATGTTTCAGGTTAGTTTGAGTTTGGCTTTAGGTATCTCCAAATGAGATTTTATATTCACTTAAGGGTGAAATGTAAGAAGATGCTAATCATGATTTTTAACTTTGCCCTGCATAGTAAATAATGTGTGAAAAGCAGACTGCAATCTCCTTTGAATGCAATTGGTTTGGTGCAGGGAATTGTATATTCTAAACAGATGGTGTTCAGAATAAGTATACTTCACACCATGACAGGTTAATGATAAATGCATTGTCATTGTCATGAAGCATGGCAAAGAGTCATGCAATCACTCTATAAAATGTATTGAGCAATGTACCAAACCAGAAGAGTAATGACAGAGCTGTAGGAAAACATTCAGTTTTTTCCAGAATGTTTTTAGTAGTAGTTCACTGGTGACTTGACATTGGATACTATGCAGTTCTTAAGGCATATTCTCCTCAAAAGCAAGATTATATTTTAGCATAAATAACTATATAAAAGAGATTTTGTATTCACTACTAAAAATTAAGTGGTTTTCTTCCTGCTCTCCCTTTTTCCCACATTGTCTAGTCTAATGAAAACGGCCATAAAGAGTTACACATCCAGCATGGTCCACTGTGATTTCATCAGAACAAGGATACATGGTCATTCTGGTGCAATGAACAAGGACCAACAGTCAAGCAATTCATCACTTTGCATAACATATTATGTTACCCTTGGTGGTTTTGTAACTGGACAGCAGGCACAGCCTAGTGCATCCTGTTTGTAACCAATAGCAGAAGCAGACGCAAGAGCATGATATTTGTCATAAACATTTCTAAGAACAAAAACATGCTGGTGTTTTTCAAAAGGCCTTTAAATGTTCACCAGATGTGGAGCACATGCGGCCCTTGAACGTGAGAGAATAATGTGACAATAAAGTTGAATCAACACAGCATGTGCCAGTAATCACACTAAGATGACATGCAAATGTTTAAAAATGAAAATATGTAAATTATTTTTAGTTCTTCAGGACAGAAAAGCAGGTCACCTGGTCATCCATTAGTTGCTGTTTTCATCATCATTTGAGAGCCCATCTGCATGAAATATGTTGTTCCCTCTGTGAGACAGTCTAGCTTTCATATCTTTACATAAGAAATTCCACTCCTGTTGCACTACTTAACTGAGAACAAGTAAAAGATTTAAAGGTATCCTCTGCCTCTACATGTTTTATGAAAATAAAACTCTTATGAACAGCACATGCAGGAAAAGGATA
This sequence comes from Melopsittacus undulatus, assembly GCF_012275295.1. Classification (NCBI taxonomy): domain Eukaryota; kingdom Metazoa; phylum Chordata; class Aves; order Psittaciformes; family Psittaculidae; genus Melopsittacus; species Melopsittacus undulatus. The sequence goes on from NC_047533.1 coordinate 28,157,476, forward strand.
ACTAGTGCCCACCAAGAGTGCTTTAGTGATGCTTTTGAACTGTCCATTCTCTTGAATTACAGAAGGGAAGCAGGATGAGAAAGGGCACACTAATCCATGCTTATCTATACTTCCCTGAGTCCACCTATCAGATGCCAAAGAAATCATTCATTTTCCAGTAGCAATCACTTCTAACAGAAATCTTGCTCAGGATATGGATAAAACACAAATGCACACAGTGATAGTCTAGGAAACAATTAATTTCACGAAAGCAACCAAACCACTTGCAGATGCTGACATTTGGAGTTCAAACTGATATCCTTACACAGGTTGAGTTCATACAGAAGTTTAATTCTGTGTAGCTGCAAAAAATGGGTGAAATCAGAACCCAAAGCAAAACGCTGAAGCTTTACACCATGCTAAATAGACTTCTCCGCTACTACATCCCCTGAAACACATGGTGGCTTCCCAATCTATACGTCTGTTGACAAGGCATGTAGTCAGGCCCCTACCAATTAAATGTTGGCATAGGTGCCTTCTGGACATACAACCTCTTCTCTGCAATAAACAAGCAGATGAAACTAAACCAGTATGCAGACAATGAAAAACTTCGCATGTGTCAGTGACATATTCCCTTGAAGCAGCAGCAGCTTACATCTTTGCGTATCTGCTGCCATCTCTGTAGATGCAATGAAAAGATGTAGTGAACCATTTCTCCTCTACAGCACTTAGATTCTCAAATGGCCTTTTTTTCCAGGTGACACAGGAGAAGAAGCATCAATTTTCCAGTAATTCTGGCAAGCTTGGAGAAACAGTAGATAAGAGGAAGATGCTACCTGAGCAGCCCGAACGCCTTCCAGAACCACTGTGGAATGAGGGGTAGTGAGTGTTCTGTACTGATTCCTTGAGTATCAAATAGGTTTTGAGTAATTCCAGAAATGAAATAACCTGGACAGAAAGTCCATCTACAGTCTGGGGAAAAACTTACACAGAGGGGATGCAGGATAATTCAGTTAAGACAAGTGAGAAGGCTGAGAGAGCTTTTTACTTGGCTTTTGGTACACAAACATATATTTTGAAATATATTCCTGTGTATTATATAGTTACACTCATAAGACTTACACCCAGCTAAGCCTACTGTCCATTACGAATAACAAACTTTAACCAGTGGTATATGATAGGGAGTATTATCTTTTTAAATGTTCATTTTTGTTTTATTCTTCAAGTAGAGACTTTCAGTTTTCTCGTAGCTGTATCTGTTAAACAGATACAAGAATGAATGCTTTTTAAAAATGTACTTTCAAAATCAAACAGAATCAAACCAAATCAAGCCAGTGAGAGCTTGATCACCAGAAACATCATAGCCATTTAAAAATTATTTGTTAATAAAAAAGAGGTTGAGGACCCATGCCAGTCTCTCTTGGGGAACCTTTACTTTAAACACACTCTGATCCTACTAACTGAAACGCATTATTCTGAGCAGATACATTTAACACCTCCAGCATTTGAGAATCTCACTTAATACAGTGCCTACAACTTTCCAGAATGCTCCTGTGTTGCTGAAGAATACTGGGCTAAGAAATTCAGAGGAAACTATAGATATTTTTAAAAACTTCAAGAAAATGTTCCTTATTTTTATTAGAGAAGAACCCTTCTGCTCCATTCAGGAAAGGCAGCACTATTATGTGAACGTGCGATGAAACTGTGAAGTATATCTGAATAATTTGCTGCCTACAACTTAGCATCTATTTTGCTTTCCCTAGGCATGGGGATGGGTAAGGAAGAAATACTAGAAGAGAAACTGCTGGATAGAATCAAATCATATTTGAAGAGTTTCTCATCTCTGGCCCATTACCTTTTCTTCTTCTCTACAAATGCTCTCATTAAAAAGAATCTGAAACCTTTCCCATCGCCAGGCAGAGACACAGACTATCATTTGCTACTTATCCATTACCTACATTTTACTCTCCTGAAGGATGAGCCTACAGCCACTCGACAGTTGTGCTGAATGGCACTGGTTTATGGACCAAACCATTTATTTACTGTAACTACAACCATATGTTTTAACCTGCTAAAAATGATGAAATACTTCCCATCAATAGTCCAAGTTAGATTTCTGTACTGAATTGCCTAATATGAACATACAACATTTCTGTACTTCAAACAAACAGAGTGTGAGGAGGTGAAGAGCAGTTAAATATATTCATGCCTTATTAGACACAGCTGCACAAATGGGCCATCATATTTCATTAGAAAATACTGTACAAGTGTTACTTGTGCTGGTGCCCTTCATTTCTGCAGGCAACATGACTACTTTGAATTACAGTAACACTCACAGAACCATATGCTATTTGTTTAAAGGCACACAAAGGGAAACACCCTGGGACAGGGTGGTGCAGGGTGGGACATCCAGAGAGAAATGTAATTTTTTCCTCCTGTGCCTACTACATTTTAATTAACAAAGCATTTTTATAGGATACATGAAAGAGTAACCACAGAGAAAATTATACTACAGAAGCCTCAGACTTGGTAAAACCAAGTCACTTCTAGGTATGGAGCAAGTATTTCCTTTTGCTTTATGGAGGGAGGATGAGGGCAAATGAGCTGGGACATCACAGCCAGCAGGCAGCTTCCAGCATAAACCCACTTTTGTCAGCCCTATAGTATGTTGCCTTACATGTTCTTGTACCCAAATATGGTGCCATGGGGTAAAATAGGCAGGCTTCCAACGAGGTATCATCTTAGCTCAAGAAAGTTCCTAGAGAAATTCAATAGCAATGAAAGGTAACTTAGATGAAGAGGCATGAACTGGAGAAAATCTAAAGAAAATAAACCACTAGAACAAATCTCTCCATTTCCCGAGAAAACCTAGCAACACGTGGGAGACACCTACTAGGACTGAGTTGTTTGTCTGTTACACATACCTTTGGAATAGCAGAGGTAGTAGTAACCAGTTTGATTGATTCCTAATATTTTATACTTCTCCAAGTGGGAAGAGTTAGTTACAAGTTTGTTTAAGCAGAAGTAACTGGTCATCTCCAAGAGGATGCAAGCCAGTAAGTACTATACTGGCAGACCTCTGACAAGACAGCTTTGATTCTAAAAACAATTCTTCACAACCTATTGCAGAGGTAAAATTCCAATACGATTTTGTTGGCTGAGCCAGCATGCTGCCTTTCTCACAACAACTGCTTTACTAAGCTAGACAAAGAGAGCTGAGCCTGCCTTCTTCACTGGAAGTGAGCAAATGGTATCAGCGAGCCTATACATTTGCAAACAATTATATCATCATTTATGACAAAAAATCTACCATGGCTCCATAACTGGACTGAGCTGCAATCAGCTTGCTGTGTAGGACTATGTCTTCGTGCAGCAATTCATGTAGCTTCCTTTAAGCGTGGAGGTTTTCACTGAAAACACGGCCAGCAACCATGCAGAGTTTTGCAAGTTCTCTAACTCATTGCAGGTTCAATTCCACCAGGTAAACCATAAAACCCTAAGTCAGGAAAAATAGTTAACTCCTAGACCACCCCAATCCTGGCTGGTCTGACAACTTGGAAAACTAACACCACCTTGTTTTCCATCAAGTAGGCAAAATCAAATTAAGAATATACCTACCTTCCTACTGAAAATAATGGGTTTGGGAAAAATATTAGCCTCAGACCCTGAGCACAACTGCTCCTTCAAAGAGCTCCATGACCAAGAACAGATGATGTAGACAGAGACAGAGCTGTGATTTGAAGGCAGCAGCCATAAAGCCATGTTTGCACAAGCATGCCAAGACTTGCCAAAGCTGGGGTTTTTTGCCAGGGCAAAAATCCCATTGCATATTCTGCGGGACATGAGACAGAGGCCATGCTTACAGCTAGGGATCAGTATATTGCCAATTGGACTACCAGCTTTCCAGGTTGGGGCTCACTAATGCCCAGACACCGTAGAGTGTGGGAAAAAGTTAGGTGTGCACTTGTATGTCTGTGCTTGCACCATGTGCCCAGAAATGGCAGTGATCCGAGGAAGCATGTGTGCCACTGGAAAGGGAACTATGCAAATTGTTAAGGTGGAGAGACAGAGGAAATGCAACATGGCAGCCCCACTGTTAATTTTGAATATTGCCCACAGTAAAGTTTTCATTAATTTTGAACTGTGCTGTTTCTCTGCTTTCTCCTTGCCAGTCTGTAGGAAATAATCAAATATATCCTCCAAAAACTAAGGAAAACTAAGCTGACAGACTCACATAATCACACTCAAAACCGGATATACAGCCCTAGCACCATCAAATTGGTTTGCAGATAAGAGATTTAATAGGTGATTTACTGACTTTGAGCTAATCACTACAATGATACGCAATTCCTCTGAGTAAAGCTCTCACGAGATGCTTGTGCTTTGTGCTAATTTTGATTTAATTATTATTACAACAGTACCTAGAATCTTACCTAGGGACAACACATGGACTGTAAATACAAGGCAATACTGATTTTCTTAAAGACTAATATAATTAGCAAAAGCAGAAAAACCCCAAAAGTAAATGTGGTCCTGCTTTGAAACTATAGCAGGGGCAAAATGTAGTTAGGATCATTAGCTAAGAAACTTTATCTAAAATCTTAAAAAGACCCTTCTTTCCTGTATGACAAGCTGAGTGAATCATCTAGACTGAAAGCATCCAAAAGAGTACACCAGACAAGTCTTTTTACCAAAAGAACATGGGTATAATAATGAACAAAATGGATACAAAATTAAATGCTAGAGCACAGACAGAGCCACCTCCCTCTCCGCTTCCATTCACACACCACAGTAACACACAATTAACACCAAACTAATGAGCATATTAGTAGAGACTTAAACACCACAATAACACCCTTCATTCAGGACTTGGCAAAAACTTGCCAATTAACTTGTCAATCTGAATGCTGATGAATGGGAATTGCTAATGGGATTTCTGTTATTAAGAGGCAAAAACTGACTAAGGGAATCTGCACTCCTGCACTGCTTATCTATCATCACAGAAGCCGCTACTGAAAAAGGCACCTCTTACAGGTCCCTCAAAATATAAGATGCTGCTGTCAAGAGTCCTTGAATCCTCCACTTTGATAGATCTGAAATCGTGTATGCCATTTTTCTGCAGGTTAGTAAGTCAAGAGATTTGCTCAGTCCATTGGAGACATTTCTGATGTTTTCGGCAGATTTAAAGAAATATTTTACATATGACTCAGTCTGCCCTGTGTAAGTAATAGCAAAAGACAATTTTTTTGTGAGGGTGGCAACAGTCTCCTTAAGAAAGAGAAACCAGAAAGCAAATCCTGCCACTAATGTAAATCAGATAGTACAGAACACTATCAATGGAGCAACACATACAGCAAGGAAAGGGCTTACTGGGAGTACACACGACAGAGGCTTTGCCTCTTGGAGCACAATTATCTGTTTAAAAGCAAATGTGAATCATTCAATATTGTTAATATTGTGCTTCTCTGCAACTACTACATGTATACTGACAGCAGAGTGAGAGCATCAGCCTTTCAGTCTGATTAATGCTATTTTTTACAGCAAGCAAGCAATTAATACCACATTTTAAGGATAAAAGTGACAGAAAGAATGGCAAGTGACAGGCAGAGCCATAGCTAGTGAAGGACTCTGGCTATCACTGGTCACAAGTGTTCATATAAATCTGAAAATCATGCTGCCCTTCTGCAACATGGGCTAACAAGATACCAACTGCCATATAATCTCAACATGCACCTCGAAAGAAACTGCTAGAAAAAGCTATTAATTGTTTAAAATCCCAACAAAATAATCTCTGTGTGTGCAAAGGGGGTGGCAGTGGTTTTTTTGCTCCAAAAAGCTGGTTTCCATTGCAATCATTTATATGTTAGGGTTCTTTTATTTTACAGCAAGTATTTTGGTTTTGTATATAAAAGTATTTGGTATTTGCACCAAAAGTATTTGGGTTTGTATTTAAAAGTTCACATTGACTTAATATATTTAGTGTCTTTTCCCACAAGGCTTTTAAGTTTTATTGATACAGACATTTGTTCATTCAAAATAGCCATTTCTTTATTAAGTCCTCATTTTAGGGGCTCTACACGACCCTTATCTGGATGCAAAATATTAGCTCTTCCAGAAGATGAAGGAGGGAGGTCTTTGCTTTTTAAATGAGAACCATCATGGAAATACTTTACAATTTTTCAGACCAAACACAAGCATATTTCTTTGACAAGAATACAGAAAGATCCTCTTAACTCCCATGTGATATGGTAACCAGACTTAAGATATTTTAACCCCTTGACAGAGTTAGAAAAACTTACAATTTTCTTTCAACAGATTAATAAATTGACAGTAGAAAGTTTCTATTCACTCCCAAAGGATTAACTTCAGATTAAAACAATGTTAAACCAATCCCTACTTGTATTTTATTTTGCTTTTAAATTAGTCTGATGAGCATTTCACTCACAAAAAATTAGCTTCACTAGAAGAATTATATATACACGTATATAGAGTAGAAGAGTTTATACACACACATATCTTACTTCCTGGGCTAGACAGGTTGGAATATCTGTCATGTCAAGCCTGGGAATATGAATTGTAATCAACAAGCTCCTCCTCTGTGGAGCATGGGTGGTGTACAAAACCAAACGCATCTAAAATGGCTCATCACTTACAGAAATTTAATCCACTGTTTTACCTGTACTAATGTAGCACCAAGGTTTCCCCAGCATTTCAGGGCTCTGTTTTATAGAAATGTACAGAAAACACACAAACACAAAGGTAAGAGGCATGGAGCAAGCAAAATAAATGAACTAAGACCACACGAGGCAGATAACAAGAAGCAACACCATGTCAGGACTTGTACATACCAGTTTTTAGGCAAGTTCATGAAATCTAACATAAACTCTATGTAGAATAAATACTTGCAAAGTTAAAAATATCACATGTATAAAAGGCAAAATCCAAATGGGTTTACAGGTTTACATGTTCTGGCACCATGTTCTGACTCTCAGTTTAAATGAAGCAAATCTCCCAAATAGGTGGTTAAATAAAAATTTGCTGTAAATACTGAATTATAAGTATTATAGTATTTTAAATATTGAATTTGCAAGCTTAAGCAAGTGATGGCTTACAGGCCTATTTTCTCTCCAGAAGTCATCAACAAATTACATTTCACTCTCTGGCTGCATAAGACCGAATAGAGTCATTGAATGGTGTGGGTTGGAAAGGAACTTAAGATCACCTAGTTCCAACCCCTCTGAAATGGGCAGGGATGCCTCACCCTACACCATGATGCCCAAGGTTCTGTCCAGTCTGCAATCTTATCCAAAAGGTACCAAATTTCAGAGGATGACCTTTGCAATCAACATGACACCAAGCAAGACTCTCCCCAAAACAATTCATTCCATATGCAACTTTATATTAAAAAGCAATTGATTTTAAGGAAGAAATTCTTTACTGTTAGGGTGGTGAGGTACTGGAATGGATTGCCCAGGGAGGTTGTGAAAGCTCCATCCCTGGCAGTGTTCAGGACCAGGTTGGATGAAACTTTGGGTGATATGGTTTAGTGTGAGGTGTCCCTGCCCATGGCAGGGGGGTTGGAACTAGATGATCTTGAGGTCCTTTCCAATCCTAACTATTCTATGATTCTATGATTTAAATTCAAGAGCAAGATTTTATGTAAATCCCTAATTACAGGCATCTGTATCGTGGGTATTCTTTCCAAATACTGTTGCAATAACTTTTCTAAAAACATTATTTAACAACATTGTAGGCCACCAAAAAGACAATTTATTGTACTGAGCTGAGGTATATAATGATAAATTACATGTAGACTAAAGCAATATAAATAATAATAACAAGGAATGCAATTTATCTTAATCTATTCTATGTAGAAATAAAGGTCTCACTACAGATGAACAATGAACTATTCTTGCAGAACTACTCCAAAGGCTTCTCTGCTTTCCCACTGCTTTGTATCTAAGAGCTTGCTTCAGCAGCCCTGATGCCCACACTTAAGCTTTTGGTTTATACCAGTTTACAGTCAATAAATGTCACCTCATAACTACTGTACCCTGTAGAAAAGCTGAGAGGTCTGAGACCTACACTGAGTTCTAGGCAGGGAAAGTCTACAGGCTTGTGTCTTACGGTTTCTAAATTTACTGGCATGGGATCCTGTGCAGGCATGCATATGTGAACAACGCCTACCACATTATGCAATGGCCAAAAGTGCAAATAAATCATAGAATCATAGAATAGTTAGGATTGGAAAGGACCTCAAGATAATCTAGTTCCAACCCGCCTGCCATGGGCAGGGACACCTCACACTAAACCATATCACCCAAGGCTTCATCCAACCTTGTCATGAAAACTGCCAGGGATGGAGCATTCACAGCCTCCCCGGGCAACCCATTCCAGTGCCTCACCACCCTCACAGTAAAGAATTTCTTCCTTATATCCAGTCTAAACCTCTGCTGTTTAAGTTTCAACCCATTACCCCTTGTCCTATCACTACAGTCCCTAATGAATAGTCCCTCACCAGCATCCCTGTAGGCCCCCTTCAGATACTGGAAGGCTGCTATGAGGTCTCCACGCAGCCTTCTCTTCTCCAGGCTGAACAGACCCAACTTTCTCAGCCTGCCTTCATATGGGAGGTGCTCCAGTCCTCTGATCATCCTTGTGGCCCTCCTCTGGACTTGTTCCAACAGTTCCATGTCCGTTTTATGTTGAGGACACCAGAACTGCACAGAATACTTCAAGTGAGGTCTCACAAGAGCAGAGTAGAGGGGCAGAATCACCTCCTTCAACCTGCTGGTCATGCTCCTCTTGATGCAGCCCAGGATACAGTTGGCTTTCTGGGCTGTGAGTGCACACTGCTGGCTCATGTTCATTTTCTCATTGACCAACACCCCCAAGTCCTTCTCCGCAGGACTACCATGAATTTCCTTTTTGCCCAACCTGTAGCTGTGCCTGGGATTGCTCCAACCCAGGTGTAGGACCTTGCACTTGGCATGGTTAAATTTCATGAGGTTGGCATCAGCCCACCTCACAAGTGTCAAGGTCCCTCTGAATGGCATTCCTTCCCTCTAGCATATCAACAGAACCACACAGCTTGGTGTCATTGGCAAACTTGCTGTCATCCTTGATTCAGTAATAAGCTGCGCATACCCTGCGTTTGTAAAAATGGTAGAGAATCACGGCACAGGATGGAATGGTTACCAGCACCCCGGCTATTATATCTTGCTACTGAAAACATTAATAAGAATGACAAATACTTGCAGTTTTTCCACTTCTTTTTTTTTTGTGAGTTTGCACTCTAATATTCATAGGAGAAAGAATGATGTCATTTTATTAACCTCGTAACTGCTTTCTGCCAACAGAAAAATAAAAACATTGGAAGGACCATCTGGCATGAAGTTTCTCTTAAAAACAAGTCTGTATTTTCTGTTGTTCAAGACACCAAGGGCAAAAAAAATAAATCTGCCTTCTGACAAATTTTGCAGCACTGAAATGAGAAAATAGATATAAAACACAATTCAGCTAATTAGTATTTGGAAATGTAAACGTGAAAATAGTGTATGGTCTGGAGCTCTTCATATAAGTCTGTGTAGCATCCAACAGGAGAGTTTCAGAGCAGTACTCTTCATAGAGCAACTGCACTTTCTCTTGAGGCACATTATACCCCAATCACACTTTCTACTGCTGCTGGGTACTTTAAAATTTAATTTGTAGGCAGAAATTCCTGTTCAGTGAATATACAAGTAGTATGCATTAAAAACAACAAAAATATATTTTTTGCTCATGGTGTCACATTTTGTTCAAATTCTGAAGAGAGCTCCTCCTCTTGTGTTTCTGTATTTCATAGGCCTCTACTGCTTAATAAACCTCCATGAAAGTTACAGATTTTTAATTATGACAAAACAGTGGAAGTGGGCTGCTTTCTACCTTTTCCAGGCCATTTTTAGAACTAAGTACCTGCAACATCAGCTGAAAGGAATGAATCAAGGAATAAGAAAAAGCAAAATGGAAGAGGTTATTCTATGTAAGAGTTAGGCTAAAGGCTTCATGCCAACAACATGTTCTTTCTGAAAAGAACAAAGTATACTAAGCTGGGAATTATAAGACCCAACAGAGAGATCTAGTAATGAGAAATTCCAAAACTGTGTAGATTGTTTTGGGGGGAAATCTGAGAATTCTCATACCACCTGTTTACACTGGGTTATCTCCTTGGCATCAGCTGAGTTTGATATACATCCATCAGTAAAAAAATGCAGAATCCCTACATTGTCCGAATCTAATATTACTCCCGACAGATCTTTTACAAACAGTTGTCTTCTATGTGGCTCCAGTATAGATAGTATATCCAAGATAGTAACAACACTACTTTCATGTTGAAACAATTTTTATTGAGGATTTTTTAAGATTTATTGTTGTAAAATATTGAAATGTAACAATTATGCTGAAGAATTTCTCAGAACTACTGCTGAAATCAACTACCACAGCATCAAATTTAGTGCAGTGCTGTGTAGCAACCATTCATAACACAATTCCTAGCTGTTGTTTTTTAAACAGAAATATCTCTAATGTCTTCTGGGTCTCTCAGTATTGTTTTGCTCTCCCTACAAACTCCTGTCAACAGAACAGAGACATGACATGTGCTCAGAAGCAGATAATGCATGTCAGACTCTGTTTTCAAAATAGAATCAGTAAGAGATACATGCTGTACAGATTGTGTAATTCAAAATAACAGTTGTTTGAACTACTGAAAATGAGTATGTGCTTAAGGAACAGTTACAAATGTTAGTCTAGAAAGTTTGTTTTGGCTAACACATTTTACCTTAATATGATGGGTGGAAGGCAGTGGGTATAATCGTAGATGGCTTTGGATTATGAGAGTGCTTGTTATACATTTCTTTGTTATATGTAGCTTGGATGTTTTTTACCTCAGTTTTTCCACTCCCTGATGATTTACGACATGGCATTTATATAGGCAGTTGCGTGTTATGAAAACAATGCTGAGCTTGCAGCTTTATTTTAATTCTAAAGCTGAACTGGTTTTAAGATGGAACTTAACCAGCTTCTGAGAAGAGCTATGTGACGCGAGCCACTGCAGGAGAAAGAAGGGGATTATGAGTTGTCAATGCCATGCTCTACAGTGGAGACAAACCAACAAAATGGCTGCAGTGAGTTCTTTTACCTGAGATGTGTTTTTCTTAACTAAAGAAAGCTGCCTATGTAATTCAAAAATATTTCAGTCTTGCCAAGAGAGAACAGCTTTTTTAACTGATGTAGTCAAGAGCTTGCTACTCTTCAAGCTTTGCATTTCTCCCCCCCCCCAAGTCACAGAAATTTATTGACTACAAAGTTAAGAAGTATGGGCTGAGTCTTCTCCAAGAACCAGGGATTACATCCTGCTGACATAGATCATGGAGAGAGTTGGGTTGCTGGTTTGTTTTCAACATCTAGACAAAGACAGCTAATTTTTACAGAAGTAGTGTTGGATTTTAGTTGAGGTCCATACTATACACTTCACTCATTTAAGGCTGACTGACTTCATTAGAAGTTACTTTATAAAAAGACTTGCCTTTTGCTAGGATTTCAGATGGTTCTTCTAAAAGCAACACAATGGCAGAAGAGAAAGCACAGGGAGGAAAGGTTTGAGCTTTTCCTAAATTTCAGCAGAAATTAACTTCTCCTGTGTTTCATATGTCTCCAAAGGTTAGTAGGATAAGAGTTCAACATACCATTAACTTCATTTCCTGAGAGAAATCCAAGTGTGATACAAAAAGAGTATGTAAATACTACTGTGGTCACCAACAGGATGCTGTAAAAAACGTGGTGGTGGGAAAAGCTGGGGATAGATAATAGCTGTGAGCAAGAGAAACATCACTCTCTTGGTGCATAGAATTTCCTACTACACTTCCACCTATTCAGCAAATTACACAAGTTTTACACTCACATAGGAACAAAATCCTCTCTCTATTTGATTCAGCTCATTATCTCAAGAAGCATCTTCAGAATGATGATGATGATAATAATAACAATAATAATAACCAATGTGAAGTTATTATCATCTTGGAAATTCATACAGATGTAAAACCATAATCCAATTCAATTATTTATGTACTTCACTTTTAATGCTTACTGTTTAGTTTATAAACTTTTTCTTAGACAAAACTATAAAGACTATGTAGGTTCCCATTCCTTTTACCAGTTTGTCAATCAGAAACAGCTTTTTAACAAGACATTCAATACACTTCTTCATAAAAAAATGAAGCTACAGCATCCAGTGGGAATTCAGAAATTAAATAAACTATTTTTTACTTAGGTCAAACAAATTCACATAATATGTACCTGCAGAAGTAATCTCTCAAAGGCAAGGAAGTTGTCCCATTTGGAAGTCTGGGGGTGTTTCAAAGTCTGTATCGTGGCCAGCACAAGCTGCAGAAGACCACAGTGGTTCTCCAACGCTTTGAGATTGTTTTTGAAAAGCTTAATGTATGAGCTGAGCTGTTCTGGGGTGACTCTGCCTGTGGAAAAAAAAACAGGATACAGCACTCACTGGAGGCAAATACAAACCTACATTTTTTTAATTATAGTGAATGGGTTATAGAGTATTTTAGAGCCTTTCTCCACTATGGCCTGATCATTTAAGATAAGGAAATAATACTTGATGACTACTTCTAAGCAAGCTTTCTATTTCTATCAAAAGCCCAATAGGAATTTGCAGGTCTTCTACCTTACACCAAACCCACACCCTCCAGTGCTTCCTAAGGGTGCATTTGTGATTATTTTTGACTCAGAAAACAGAGATATTTTTAGTGATTCAAGGAACTGTTTTCTGGAGCTGTTCTTGGAAGGGACAGTTCCAAGGCGTGACTCTTCAGGCGTAGCATGATTTCACCCGTTATTTGAAACTGAACACCCTGGTGCCCATATGCCCCTAGATCTCGCCCTAATAGAAGAGCATGAAAGGAGTCATTCAGGCCACACAGACACTACAGAACTAGCAGTTAACAACAACATTAATGTGCCAGTTAAACTGCTAGATCAATTTGTATTTTAGAAGTGATCTGTTTCAGGGAGGAAGGTCCATAGTACCTCATCTGTCCCAAGAAAATCTTCACAGGCAATCACACATGACATCAACATGCAAGGAAAAATGGTGTCAAAACACCATCCTAATTGCAAGTCTGGACTGAAATCCAGTCTAGGGCTGGTTCCTGGCAGTCTCTGCCAGTTACAAGTCACTTTCCTCAAGCAAATGAGACCTAAAGAACAAGGACATGTGAGGAGTGAGGAGGATCCTTTAACTTAACCAGGACAAGCTTTGGTTCCAGAAAGGCAGTAGGCTGAGCTGATGCTAGGTGGTTCATGGCTTACACTACTGCTCATTTTTCTCAGTATTTTTCCATAAGGGAAAGATCTTGTAAGACTGCCACAGTGTTTCTTCTCTGTGTTTGGTTATATCATCACTTTACAAGGCTTTCCTTCTGCCTCCATCCTTTCAGTATCACATAAATGGCAAATAAATGATGCCAGCAGTGAATAAATGTTGAAAGCACTTTCTCTTCATTTCAGTGATACCAAGGTTGGTCATTGGAAGAACATTTAGTTTAGGGAAAGCTTCTAAATAAAGCAAAACCACACAGGCTCTTTATGTGAATTTTAACAGAAAGCATCAAACTGAAAAATCAGCAAATGCACACACAAATCAAGCTGACAGCACTCAGTAGGCCGGAGAGCTGACAAAAGGCTTCCACGGTTAGCCTGCACCGGCTAAAACAGCAACCACAGCCATGTGTGTTTTTAGACTAAACACTGGAGCTTTCAGTCTTGTTTTATTTCTTTTAAAGCTGTCTCAGGCAGATTTACATGGTGATTTGAAAATGTCAGTGCATGATGGCTTGCAGCATACCTTTAATAATGAATGCATTATTACCTATAGCAGTCCTGATATATTGTGGCATATTCAAAATCTGGTAAGTTGCTTCAACTGGGAAAACATGAAGTTGCCAGCCCTTCCCTCATATGAAACAATAAAATGGGAGGGCTTTCCAGACTTCTGATTTCAATTAAAAAAAAATTTATTTCAAGAGCTTTGTTCCATATTGTCCCTTGTGAAAGTGAATGCAGATGCAGCACTGGATCAGTGTAACATCCATTCAGCACCATTTTAGACAATCAAATTCTTTCCCACCCTCAGAATGCCACCAAAAGAAAGTCCAATATGTATGTGAACAGAAGTGAAATGCTGACCTTAGCAAGTCATTAATAAAACTTACATTGGCATTAAAGAGTCCAGCATCTCATCGATGATACTTACAGTATCAATGGAACCAGTTGGATTCAGGGTTCAAGAGTTCCAGCCAATTTTTACACAGAAATCTCCCCGGACAACTGTCTGATAAGTAAAACTGTTCCAGTAGATGAGGAAAGGAATTTGAGAAAGTGACTGGTAGTAATCAGCAATTAAATGACTCTTCCTGAGGCCTAAATCCTCCTCACCTTCCCTGCTGCTTGCTCACAGAGGGAGGCTTCAGCACAACAGACTAAATTTGATCTAATCCTAACCCCACCAGCCTTTTATTTTTTTTAAGTCCCTTTGCCATTTTAAGTCCTTTTGTGTTGCAATGTGGCAGACAGGTCCTATGAAACCAAGAGGAGACAGATGACAACGACATCATCATGTTTCAACTGCTCTTCTAAAGCACGGCCACATGTCTGTGTGAACACCAAAATCTGGTTTGTGAGGACAACCCTATGCTGACAAAGGACTTGATCATTTTTTTAATTCCTGGATGTGGGAAGAAGGAGAAGGATCACCTCAACCACCCTGAAGTGATATAAAAGTACTGATAACCTTTCTTGCACAAACACCAAGAATTCCATATTGTCTGGGAAGTAACCTTTGCCATCAATGGTTACCAAGTGTAGCATGGGTGAAACTGGTTGCAGATACCCCAAACTCTGTCAGCAACATTATCATGACAGAGGACTCGATAAAAACATTTACTGAAAGCAGTATTTAAAAAACCAAACAAAACCATTTCAAAGCTTCACATCTCTTCACAAGTACAGCAGTGAGGATAAAATGAGTATGTAGTGACTGGGAATTCTCACAGCAAAATTCAAAAGCTAATGGAATACAGGAGGATGGGGAATAAGGAAGGACAACAGTAATGCTGATAGACTGATGATGCAGACACTGCAGAAATTAATTCAGCTAAGAAACCCTGAATGGTTAGTTAGTAACAATCAAAATATTTGTGCACTAATGCAAGAATCTTGGGCAACAGAATGAAAAAGTTGTATAAGGAATGAAACTGGACATTACAGAAGTCATGGAAACATGGACTTGGTAAGAGACAATTCCATGTCCCCTTCAGTCCTACAATAACTGATTTTCAAATTTTTTGGGACACAGAGATGGTGAATTCCACCTCCAACTCTCAAAAGCTCACAGCAGACCCCAGAAGAACTACAGATCACTTTCACCAACACTTCAATTACAGAAGCCATACTTTTGTGTTAAAAATAAATAAATAAATTCACTGGAATAAATTATTTTTTGTTAAATATTAAATGACAGTTAATACTACATGCACAAATGATGATGTGTACAGGGAGACTGAAGGGAAAAAATAACTCTACTACTAGTAAAGCAGATCGCTCAAGTTAGACATAATGGGGCTGAAATTATCAGCAACTATTGGAGGTCTGTCAAAAATCTGGTTTTGAGTAGTGAGAGCAGCCTGAGTGGAACAGAAAGACTTTCACCTCAACGGTTAAACAACAAATGAACTGGACAAACTGCATTTGTAGACATCAAGACATTCACCCACAATACAACTTTTTTCCATTTTAAATTAATGCTGCAGTCTGTGTAGTGTAACACAGGCATCGCTTCAAGAAAATAATTATTTTTCAAGATAGATTTACTGGTAGAAGCAAATTCTTGAAATTCAGAATCCCAAAGTACTGTGGGTTTTTTTTGCTTTTGTTTTGCGTGGTTTCGGGTTTTTCTACATAAAGATTTATGCATAAATGAGGTGTCTAAAGAGCAAAGGTCAGAATTATCAATGTGCTGTTCCAAACACACAGACCTTATTTTTTCATCTAACACTTCGTTAATTATCTCCATAGGGACAAGAAAACAAGTAAAGAGGAAAGTACATTTTGTGACCAATTGAATAATTAAGGGGATGCTCTTCCAAGACTAGAGGAACCGCCAGATACACATAGCTTTAAGCTTTGTTCAGTTTTATGCAAGAACACAGTTTGAGCTTCACTGGCTAAAGCAATCTTGCTGAGGTCCATTTTTCACTTGACAAAACCACAAATAAGAAATGAGCTTGGCACATTTATGTTCACAGGCGAGATCTTTCAAGGCAGTAGAAGGCTGAAAAAATCCAAATATATTGTTTTCCTCATCCACAGTCTCAGGAATACAGACTTATCTCTCCCAGTAGCTTGCCTCACATGGTGTCCAATGCTGGATTCCTCCAAGGAATGTAGAAAGCTCTCATACTCCATGAAGCCAATTGGACAACAGTATGGCTAAGGGAGTCACATATTTTACAAACTAAGTGAAGGCAATTTAGTAGGATGGACGACACCCCTTGTGTCCCCTTGCTAGTGTAATTTCCAGATGTTACTATTAACTCAAAATGCTTTTGTACTTCTTAGGAAGTTTAACAGTAACTGCCACAAAAATAATTTAAGCTCAACATTTCTTTAGTTAACTTCAAAAGTCATTGGTCCCTCAATTGTTAATAAAGAAAAGAATGTCAACTACTCCCTAGTTCTTTGGAGAGATGAAAAGTAGGCCAGTATGAGATACTGTTTGGCTGGTTTCCCCAGAATAAGACTCTGGACCTGAAGAGCACTAAATATTACAGGAGACTGAAAGGCTATGTCACAACCTTATTTCTAAATGCTCTTCTCCCACAGCAAACACAAACCCATCCGCTCTGGGGTTGATGGCCACTTCCAAGCTTCTCTGTGTTTTCTACTTCAGAAGCACTAGTGTCAAGGTAATACCACAGTATAAATGGCAAGTCTTCACCACAGCGCTTTCAGGACAAGTCTATCTTAGGTGTCTGAGCAACCCTTGCACAGCAGTGATGGCCTCATGCTGCCTGCCCCCAGCAGCACTGTGTCACCAAGGGAGAGCTGTGATCAGCCTTCCCTCCTTGCTGGCCCTTACTGACCCCTGTTCCTCCTGCCACCTTAGTAAAAGCTGCAGAACACAGGCACTGGAGGTCAGCCACTCTTCCCTGCTTGTCATGGGATTTCCAGTGCACCTCAAGTCACTCCAGAGTGATAGACCTTCAGAGGTCTATCTGAGGAGACAGAGCCTGCCACGTGTCATATGTCTGAGGATGTGTACAGCAGTGGCTTTCAAGGATACAGAAGCCATGGACAATAGTGACAACTATGCTGACATTTAGCAAATTCTGGAATTGAGATATATACCCAGAACAAAGAAAGCTGGACTCTTTACTACTCAACTAAGACTTGCCGTGGCAGTCTGTGCTTTTAAGCTGACTTGGCTTCTGTCTCATCAGCTATAGCAGTTAGTTATCTCACAAACAGTTTATTATCCATCACTAGATGTGTATGGTATCACTAAATTCTTGTTTTAACAGTGTCCCCAGATAGATAATCTATATTTATGTAACTGCCACATACAGTTTTAGCCTCCTCTCCTAATTAGCCTGGGGTTTATTAGAAAATGGAAACCATGCTTAAATATAAGTTCTGTTACTATTCTTTCTCTATTCTTTTGCATGCCTTAAAACAAATCATCGATTAGGTGGGGCAAATGTAACTAAACCACTAATATGGTCCTCCAGATTTTCAGTTCTAAGCACCTAAATGCAGATGCCTGAATATGACACCAGTTATGATTTATAATTCTGAAATTACCTACAGTTTCAAGTTTCCCGGTATTTTCAGAAGGCTTTGGCAAATGTAATTGGTAGCTGAGGTGTCCCAATGTGGATCAATACCTTTTTCATCCTTCAGAGCTTTGTTTTTAAATGCACACCCACTCTAAACCATTATTTCCTTCTTTGTACACTCTACCATTCAGTTTCCCCTTTTCATTATTAAATCAGTATCCACAAAAAAGTAACAACCATCTATAGCCAAGGTCTACAATACTCTCATTGCCCTCACAAATATTAAAGCAGATTTCAGATCTGGTCAAGTAATTAGGTGAAATTTTAACTTCCAGAATTCAGCTTCACAGGAGTCACCACCTATATTAAACTTCCAGTTTAATACTCAAATTTAATCCTCAAATCTCCTTCTTAATCTTGACTAAATATGTATAACAGTAATATTTTACTACTTTACTTTTCACCTTTACCATTAAGTTAATAAGCACTAAGTACTAGGCCACATCCCAGTCAGAGGATCTCCAGCCCTAAAATAGCCTAGCAATCACTGAATGCAGTAATTCATTGTGACCATAAAGGGACTTGAAATTGGCAAATTTGGTTGAATCATCTCCTGCATGTTTTAGACTTCTCACAGAAATGAATCGACTTGTTTGTCTTAATAACATGCTCAAAGGATTTCAGGTGGCTTGTGCATGTCCTCATTTAACACTAAGACATATGTTTCCAGACACTGAGTACTTCATCATGTTCTTGGCACGCCATCCCAGAAAGAGGGAGGTCATTGTTCTTCTTTGGTACATTATTCACAGGACTGATTATTTCTCTGATGATTTCTAAAAGGCTTCTGCAGCTGAGAACACGCTAACAATCATTTTGGGTGGTAAGCAAATAAATAGTGATGGAAAACATGATGATGTATGAGTATGTACATGTGTAATTTGCCATGTCTCTTGTGTAGAGTCATCTTTTGCAAGACTGAATGATCAGGCTTTCACAATTATGCTTGGAAAAAAGCAGCAGGCAAGCCACCCAGTTTTACTGTATTCCCATATTCCACCTCAAGCTTTATACTTAAGAGACTTTGTAAGCACAGCAACTTTGGTTTAAATCCTTTGGCATGGGCTGTTCTCAGTGACATTTTGCTCCTTTACTTCTACTCCACTCTCATGAGACCCCATCTGGAGTACTATGTCCAGCTCTGGGGCCCCCAGCACAAGAGGGACATGGAGCTGTTGGATTGAGTCCAGAGAAGGGCCATGAAGATGCTCTGTGAGCTGGACCACCTGTTCTATGAAGACAGGCTGGGAGAGCTGGGCTTGTTCAATCTGGAGAAGAGAAGGCTCTGGGGAGACCTCAGAGCAGCTTCCAGTACCTAAAGGGGGCCTACAAGAAAGCTGGAGAAAGACTTCTTACAAGGGCATGACGTGATAGAACGAGGTAGAATGGACTTAAGCTGAAAGAGGGGAGATTTAGACTGGATGTAATGAGGAACTTTACTGTGAGAGTGACAGTGGCTCAGGTTGCCCAGGGAAGTTGTGGATGCCTCATCCCTGGAAGTGTACAAGGTCAGGCTTCTTTTTTTTAAGGTAAATTCCCATTGTGTATAATGCAGTGGTCATTACACAAATAACAAAAAAAACCCAACAACTAAAAAAAAAAACCCAGACACCAACCTCAAAACCCACAAACCAGCCCACACCACCCCTAACAAATCTGAACACTCGATTTCCTAAATAAGAACAGCAAAACGCTATTTAGTCACCTGCAGGCACTACCTTCCTAACATATTGAGGGACAATTTTTGCCTCTAGACAAATTTCTTGCAATAGGGGAAGTACAAGATGCTCTACAAAACTTCTGTTCTGAGTAATCTCAGTTTTGGATTAAAACATCTAAATTAAAACAGCTAAAAAAATAGATTTAATTTTGCTATGAGTGCCTTTCACATTATCCATTTCAGTCTCCTTCTCTAAATCAGTCATGTCTCCTCTAAGCAGAGGACAGGACTTAACTCCCAGGACCACTTTCAAATTCATTCCCAGTATCTGTAGCTGTTGTTGCAGTAGGAGAACTCAGCAGGGCTGCAGGGTTCACACCATTACCACTCTTTTAATCTCTACAATTAAGATGAAGATTTGGTATTTCAAGGTACTTTTTTCAGATAGGATGTGTAAATCACACTGATGTTTTACCATTGTTTTTTTTTTTCTCTTCTCAGTAAGATGCATTTCAAAAAAAAAGCACTTAAAAGGTCAATTTGATACTCTGCCATTAAAGACAAGCCAGCACACAAGTAACAGGTAGATGCAAAGTAGTGTTTACCCCAAGTCATAAAAGAACATAATCTACTGAAAGGCAATTTAAGGGAAGGGGGCAAGGAAAAGTGAGAGACAAAGGAAAGAAACTGGTAAGATGTTTAAAAAGTAAAAATTGACTCAATCAGCTGAGCAGCTACAAGACTGATAGAGCTGGTAAGAACAACCTACTTAGTGCTGCCTTTATCACTTCAGACTTTTATTCTTTCCTCATGAAATATCCTGCATTGCTTCACAAGTTAAGAGTCCCTTCACTTTTAAACTCATTGGATAAGATGACCACATTCTGGGTCTGGATCCTGCACAGTGTCTCTTTTTCAGTCCTCAAGCTCTTGTCCAGATAACACAAATGAAGTTAACAACAGTAAACTTGAGTAATTGCTCATAAGTTGTCCTCTCATTTTTATATATTTCCAGTGTTTGAGCTAAAGTCCAAGAAGAGGGATTAAAATTTATTATTTGCTAGCATGATATTTCAACATTTGGGACGCAGCAGTTTCCAGTTTCAACTCTTTTCAACTTCAGAAACAATAGCACTCACTAAGAACACATTTCATGAGTGCCTCTAGGCACTAGGAAACCTTTTGCCACTTTCAACTCACTGTTTTGCAGCAAAGCCCTTTGTTTTTTAGCATTTATTTCAACTTTTTCTGTGTTTCTTCCATTTGAAATAGTCTTAATAGCGGATCTGTGACCTAAATCCTCTAAAATTCCAGACTAAATGTGCCTGTCAAGTTGAACATGAATCAGCCATATGCCCTTGCAGCAATGGGAGTGAACCAAGGTGACATCTGCACAAATGCAGCCAGAAGGCAGAGGGAAGCGGTTAGAACCCTCTAGTAATTGTGAGACAGCATCTGGAAAATGAAGTTTTGGGCTCCACAGTACAAGACACATCAGAACAGATCCAGAGAAGGGTCACTATAATAGTTTAGAGATCTAGAAAAGGTGATGCAAAAGTAATGGCTGAAGGAGATGGGTAAAAGGAAGAAAGGGAGTAACTTACTGTTTTTAAGGACATAAGGAACAATTACAGAGAAGACTGAATCAGACTTTAGACGTGCACAGTGAAAGGACGAGAAGCAATGGTCACACACAGCAGCAAGTGAAAAAAATAATCAAGCTGTACATAAAGTAAAACATTTTCTCCACAAAAGCAGTTCAGACTGGTGCAGGGGACACAGGCTGTGGAACTGCATCCTTGGACATATTCAAAATTCAGCTGAACTAGGTCCAACATATGTAACTCTTCAGCTGTCCTTTGGTTTGAACAGGGGATGGACTAGATGAATACCTCCAGAGATCCCTTCCATCCCCAGATTATTCTCCAATTAATCAATATTTGTTGATACCACTCCTTCTGTGCTAAGCTGCAGACAGTCCTCAAAAAGGGAAAATTTCCTGCCAGGCCTTTTCAGTCAATTTCATATTACATAATTCTTTCCCGGGAATACACTTGATAAGAAAAGATGCGTAACTGTGCTCTCAAAATGAGCCTTCTGCCACTGCCTTATCTTCTCTGTTACCACCAAACTTCTTCCACAGTTACTTTCACACTAACAAACTCCATTCATGTCCATTCATATTTCTTTCAACTACACGTTTCTTTCAACTATACATGCTAGTCTGAAAAAGAAGGGATGGAGGATAAATTGCAAAATATAAGCTGGACACACCACACTTCGCATAGGTTCAGTTATTCTAAGGTACATTTTTCTTCTCTTTTGAGCAATTGTTTTGTGCTCTCAGGGATGTTCTTCTGTGTATCAGCATTGAAAAAATTAACTGGCACTTTCCTGAATTCAGCATCCAGCTGGAGAGAAGAATAATGATTAGTGCACAGATGGTGATGCTTCTAAGCAACGCTACACACAAAGGCAGTGTCACTTACTAATGAAAAACAAACTTCTGCTCCTGAACATCCCTCCCTCTCAGCTATTTTTTCACATCTCCTGAAAAACAGGGGGCTTTGCTGGCAACAGTAGTGGCATCCTTCATCTTTTCTGTTACATCTAATGAGCTACAGAGATGACCTGAAAAGTTTAGTTGCTTAAGAAAAACAGCAGGCTACATGCTCTTCGCAAGTCTGAAGCTTGGAGAAACATCTCTGTCCTAAACTGGCAAAACCTGATGATATGATCTATTTAGTTAACTGAATACTCTGACCATGCCTAACAGTGTCAAAACCTCAAGCTTCATCCTGGTGTAACACTGCAAGGTGAAACAGCCATAATATCAGTTTCTTTCTACAGTTCCTAATATGGGTAATGACTGTTCAGAAAGACCATCTTAAGTAAGAGTTGTCAGGAAAGCCTAACCCCACTATACTCAAAGAATGTTCCCCATGGAATACAAAGGCCTATACAGAAGCCCCCAAACAGGAATGCATCCAAACTTTCAGAAACTCTTCAAAAATATTTAGCACTCCGAGAAGCAAAAAGCCTTCCTGCCTCTGGGGTTGAGTGATGCAACAAAACATCTGCTGTATTAACCATCACTGAGATTGAGAACATTTACTTCAGGTCAAGACTACATTTTAGTTGTACTACAGGGAGAAATCAGGAACTCAGTATTGCAACAGGCTGGAAAAAACAAATCTGCTTGGCTAGATGGTCCCACGCTGCAGGGCTTCTGTTACTTCTGATGAGACAAAGAACAGACTAATAACAACTCAGGAACTGCCTGCTCAGGATCCAGGCTGCACAGTGGAAAGAGCTCAAGTCTGAGACAAGCAGTGTCCCATCCCCTTGGAAAATGTCTCGAGAACACCAATGAGCCCTTGCAGCACTCCTGTGAGACCCACCATCAGGAACCAGGGCCTCCTTAGGCTAAGCCAGGCCTGTCCCACTTCAGTTGGTACAGGAAACCTCCTGCTTCATGAGGATGCCTGGAGGGAGGTTTTGGCTACTGCTTCACTCATTCTGCAGCTTGCTCTCTCAAAGAGTTTGCAGACCACGTAAATAGTCAACAGAGAAATGTACATTAAACAACACAAGAACCAATTTACAATATGGTGATCTCCTCTCTGCATAACGGGGCCATAGTCCCAAGCCCAGCTTGGGACATTTCACACTAGACCACGTTGCCATGTCCAACCTGGCCTTGAACACCACCAGGGATGGAGCATTTACCACTTCTTTGGGCAGCCCATTCCAGTGCTTCACCACTCTTACAGTAAAGAACTTCCTCCTTATATCCAATCTAAATTTCCCCTGTTTAAGTTTTAACCCATTACCCCTTGTCCTATCACTACAGTCCCTAATGAATAGTCCCTCCCCAGCATCCCTGTAGGCCCCCTTCAGATACTGGAAGGCTGCTATGAGGTCTCCACGCAGCCTTCTCTTCTCCAGGCTGAACAGACCCAACTTTCTCAGCCTGTCCTCATACAGGAGGTGCTCCAGTCCCCTGATCATCCTCGTGGCCCTCCTCTGGACTTGTTCCAACAGTTCCATGTCCTTCTTATGCTGAGGACACCAGAACTGCACACAATACTCCAAGTGAGGTCTCACAAGAGCAGAGTAGAGGGGCAGGATCACCTCCTTCGACCTGCTGGTCATGCTCCTTTTGATGCAGCCCAGGATATGGTTGGCTTTCTGAGTGGCAAAGGTATTCTTCTAACTCAAAATGGTATTTATCTCCAAGCTAAAATTTCTGGATCTTCCCATTTCTACCCAAACAAATTTTAGCATTCGATTCAACCCATGCAAACCAGCCTGTCTAAAAAAGCTACAATACTCCTCTTTACTTCACAAAGCTTGAAGTTTTGCTAATTTTATAGTAAGCTTGATTTTTAAAACTGTATTTGTACAGTTCAAATATAAATGAACCAGAATGCTTTAATTCTTTTAATAAGGGCTCATGTAACAGCACACTGCACTTTGTTTCTGTTATTGTACCAGTGTTTCGACTTTCATCAGTCTCCATGCCAGTAAAATGACACAATAAAGGAATTCAGGCTCGATCAAGGTTTACTGTGCTCTTTTCAAACAGAAGAGCAAGGGTGATTCTAAAGCCACAAAAGAACATTTGTAGCAAAGTTTTTACCACTGCCAAATACTATGCTAATAGCAAAGCTTTCCACAAGAGATTCATGGGCTGCCATGTTGAGAAGATGATTAAGATATGTATCAGACCTATGAAGAACAGAACAGGAAGTAGAGGAATGGAAAAATCAGCAACCTTTCCAGTGTAAGTCAGGCTGCTGCCTCAGAGCAGAACTCCTTACAGTCACTTACTTTAAGAACTGAGCATTAGAATCTCACTTTAATTTAGCACAATGCTATAAATCTCACCAAAAAACTATTCCACTGATCCCCTGAACGGCCTTCCAAAGAGCTTTTCAAAAGGAGACATAATTCTTTAAATAAAATACATTTATGTAAATGCCATGATTTTTATTATGCCAAAATAATTTACACCTATACATTTACACTTACACAAAGGTATATCTGACCAGAACTTGGCAAATATTTATCTTCCCCACATATTTATTACCATTCACTTGGATATCCAAAACAGAAAGAAAACTGCCTCAGAGACAAAATGGTGCTAATGTAGTTTTTAAAAGTGTTGTTTGCTGTTTGTTGATTTTATAAAGTGTGTGTGTGTGTATATAGATATGGAGTATTTTAATGCCTCTTTTATTTAAATGGACATCTAGCAAAAGACAGCTCCATCTGTTTACATGCAAAGACATATTGTTTTGGGAAATCATAGAATCATAGAATAGTTAGGATTGGAAAGGACCTCAAGATCATCTAGTTCCAACCCTCCTGCCATGGGCAGGGACACCTCACACTAAACCATGTCACCCAAGGCTTCATCCAACCTGGTCTTGAACACTGCCAGGGATGGAGCATTCACTACCTCCCTGGGCAACCCATTCCAGTGCCTCACCACCCTCACAGTAAAGAATTTCTTCCTTATATCCAGTCTAAACCTCTGCTGTTTAAGTTTCAACCCGTTACCCCTTGTCCTGTCTGAAAGGATTAAGGCAAAACTCAGCTGTAACTACTATGTTACTGACATGGTTCCAGTGCATTTATGTCATCCTATAAAGCAGGGGCTCAATATCAGCATGCTCACAGTAAGAAATACCAAACAAATATTACGCAAAAGTCAATACTGTCAGCATTACTAAACTCCACAGGAAATTACATATTCAAACCCCATATACTCAGGTACGCATCTATGGATGGAACAGATCAAACAGTAAGCAAACTGGATGTAGTATGCATAAAGCCTTTATGGTGGCTGGAATTCTGCACAGTGTTCTGCCTGCCTTCTGCAGGGCTGACCTCAGAAAATCAAATATGCTACATTGCTATACAGCTCAGGTTTTATTCTATAAGGAAAGGGCAAAGTAACTCCATAGTTTTGTGTTCTAGTCAGTTTTATGGACCGTCATTTGGTGCTTTGTGTCCCTCTGTGATGTGGTTTCCCAAGACCTGCAATTCTTATTTAAAACAAAACAGGATTTTAGAATGCTAGCAATAGACACCTCTGGACAGCTTAGTAGCCTGTGTGACTCACTGAAGTTTGTAACAACACCACTGATCTTTTGCTCACAAAAAAAAGTGACAGATAAAATACACACTTTCAGAGGACATAACTGGAAGAAGGAGAAAGAAAAAAGTCAAATCTTCCTTGAAGATGGCACAAGACCACTTAATGGCCCATCTGAAAACCTGAATAGGAGATAGTGACAGAAAAAGGAGAGCATCCTGCTGTATTTACAAATGTGAGGGAGATGATCTTAAATTTAAACCAGGGCTTGGTCCAAGAGTTGATTCACCAGAACTTTCAGCCAAATGTTGCCAGCTTATCTTCAACCACATTCTTTCTACACTCAACCTTTCTGAACCAGTCAATTGGACTTTCAGACACCCCTAGCACTTTCCTTGATATAACTAACAAAATGGATATGCAAACCAAAACCACCTGAAAGCAGCATTCCAGTCTACTCAGCTTAGAAAGTGTGGCCAAAACTGTTGATTTCCTTCAGTTCCCTTTCTTCTCCCTTTCCTGTCTCTGCTCCTGCCAATTTCAGCAGAAGACGGAGCTCCCAGTGGCCTGCAGACATTTGTGGGTGTTTGGGGAGAAGACATGTGTCCTCTTCTACAGTTCTCTTACTCTCCTTCCCTCTCAGGATGATGAGGACACATTCAGAACACATCAGAAAGCGAAAGCCTGATCTGTGGGGCCTCCCATAACTGCCAGAGTTTCTGCCACACAGAGTCAGGCAGAGAAAGAGTAAAGCCAGGTGTCAGGCAAATGGCATACAGGGGAAACGTGAGCAAGCACACACACACCTCAGAGTAATGAGCAGCCTTTCACAGCCCAGAAAATACCCGAATTTATTTTCCTTGCACCAGAAATACAGAAACAGGACGGGATCAAGTTACTTATTGCTGCACAGGGGTCCCATGCTGCCAGTGTCACATGTGATGCAGTTTTTCAGGCAGGTGGCCACTGCAGGAGGGCTCAGCTACACCAAATGGAATTCAAAGCTTTGCTTTCAAATGTAATTCACTCTTTATTTCCAGGGGGAAAAAGGCAAAAAAGTAGTAGTAAGGAAAATACTCTTACCATCTGACACAGCTGGTCTTAGTAAAGAGAGTAAGAGGCAACTTTCATGCTAGAAAAATTCTCTGACATTTAATATTAGGGCCATAAAAAACTCAGAAAATACCCTAAGTGTTGGGAAAACCAGTGTGCAATCAGCCAAGATCTTCCGATACACTCAAACCTAAGCACAGAGCAGAGTGAAAGCATTTCCCTTCTCTCCAGCCAGTGTTGCCTCATATCACAGCTGTGGTGGAAGGAGCCTTTCAACTAAACACAGCAATCAGGACCAGAACAGGCCACTAGAATTTTTCCTTTTCAGCAAAAGCAGCAATTGATAAGCAATACAAATCCCAGCTTTCCTACAGAGAACTAAGATGTTCTGTAGCAGGGTGAACAAGGAATGAATGCTGTAAAGATGCAGATCTGTTCTAGAAAGTCATTAATAAACACATGCCATTGGACAATGTGACACCTGGATGTGAGCTTCGGGTTTTCTGCCTTTATGCTCAGTAAAAAGTTTTTATTTTGGTGACTGTAGTACCCTCCTTTCCTTGATTCTAATTTTTCCCTGTTTATCATTTATAAGACCGCTTTGAATTTTGTTTCACCCTTTGAAGTTCAAGTACAAAGTTAACAACTGATTATGATTCACATGCAAGATAAATACACAATTCACAAAATAAATAACAAAGTTCCATAAACATCAGCAAATTACAGCTACACTCCAACAGAAAAAGAAGTCAGAAAACTGTTTCACCATCAACTCTTAAATGTTTCTACGTAGCACTATATTGGGCATATGTATGTCTGACATTTAGGCTGACATCAGTGTCAGGTTATTGCAGCCTTCACTGGATACCATCAGTAGAGGAAACAGAAGGGTGG
Organism: Melopsittacus undulatus; assembly: GCF_012275295.1. Classification (NCBI taxonomy): domain Eukaryota; kingdom Metazoa; phylum Chordata; class Aves; order Psittaciformes; family Psittaculidae; genus Melopsittacus; species Melopsittacus undulatus. The sequence continues at coordinate 28,185,110 of NC_047533.1, forward strand.
CTGATCTAATCGTTCACACAAAGCAGCAAAGGTGGTAGACACAACAAAGCTGAATTTCAAAATCATTTGATTAATCAAAATAAAAATAATTTTTAAGGCATATATACTAGAAAAACTGGGGGCTTCTGCACGTTATTATGGTGAATACACAGAGTATCAGTGAAAGCTTAAACAAGATTTTATTATCCTGTTAAAAGATATCTCCTTCAGACAAATCTGTAATAACCCTCTCACCGCTGCTCCTTTTCCACTTCTTTAAAACAGCTTACAGCATTACTGTTGCAGCAATCTAGTATTTCTGATTAATAATCTACTAAATGCATGCTCTAGCTATTTGTAAAGACCATACAATATAGGAAACGTTCTAGTTAAGAGTTCATGAGTTGGCTGAGCATCTAATTATTCTACAATATCTTGGCAGTTTACTTTGGAGTTCCAGATAAAAGCATATTACTTTTATCCCATGAGGACCTTTCCTAATGAAAAGTTCAGCATAAAATAATCTGAGAGTGCATAAAATGCAAAAAATTATTACAGCATAGAGTAATACTAGTTTTTATAAGCTTAACATACCAATTCCTACATTTCACTATGTATGGCATATAGTGAGAATGAGGTTCTGCAAAAAACCTATTGAAAGTCATTATGCTATAATCTGTATCTCTGATATGTTTCAGAATCCAGGTTTAAAGAGTGCCCAGATGTGGTTTTTGGCTTAAACTTTCTTGAGCCAGGCAGCCTTACTTCACAGAAACCTCACAACCTGTGTAATGTAACCACTACCTGTATAATGTAATCATATGCCAGATCTGCACAACTTCCATCAGATCAGCTGCCATTTACAATGCCTGCTTTCAGGACAAAATCCTGCTGACGTTTCAAGAATACCCAGACTCCTGGGCTTGGAATAAAGATAAGCATCACTGGTTACCATTTGCATACCTTTAAACCCCTCCTTCACAGAACTCCATTGCTTTACCACTGCTTTCAATCCATTTAAGGTTCTGGTATTAAAAATAAAATAACTGCCTCTCACTTACATACCAGAAAGATCCTATAATAGCCAGGATGCTCACCTGAATTCTGTTGACAAAAATGGGGATGAACCAAGGATGGGGTGAGTTTTCCCCAAGAGGGTGTAGTGCAAGAAGAGTTGCTGGCATAATCTTTCACACTGCTACTTTGCAGCAAAGGGTATGTCACACTACTCACCCATGCTCATCTTAATAGGTAAATTCTCTCTGCTCGCAGCCTCCACAAGGTGTCTCCTAGCCTCCATCACAGCTTCCTTTTGTTTGAGATTCATGAAGGACTCCCAGAGAGCTTTAGCAGCTGGATCACTATAAGAAAATGACAGGGTTACACTAAACATTGCTTGAATAATGGAGTAAGCTTAAGACAACATTTATATTTTAAGATGAGTGCTCCTACTTAGTAACTCCTCTGAGGTGGGCAGGATACAAGCAAAAATAAAGTGATATAAAAGCTTGCTTTTTCTTAGAGGAATACTTGCTACAGTTTAAAAGAATATAATCTAGGATTTTTTGCTACCAATTAAAGCATTAGAATTCACATATAATAAAGCAGCATATCAGCCTCAAAGTAACCACTACTGCTCAAACACAGGAATATCAGAAACAGTCCAAACTTCTTGTTACTAAAAGCTATGGAAAGGATGGGCTATCACTTTCATATGAGAGTTTAAATCCCAAAGCCAATACTACTATCCAATTGAGAATAGCCCTGAGGATAAAGACTTGGGGGTGTTGGTTAATGAGACCTTCACAACATGACCTAGCAGTGTGTGCTTGCAGCCCAAAGAGCCAACCATATGCTGGGTTGCATCAAAAGGAGTGTGGCCAGCACATTGAGGGAGGCGATTCTCCCCCTCTGCTCCTCTCTCTTGAGACCCCCACCTGGAGTAGTCCATGCAGCTCTGAGGCCCCTGACACAAAAGGGATATGGAGCTGTTGGAGTGAGTCCAGAGGAGGGCCACGAAGATGATCAGAGGCTGAAGCATCTCTCCTATGAAGACAGGCTGAGAACATTGGGGCTGTTTAGCCTGGAGAACAGAAGGCTCTGGGGAGACCTCAGAGCAGCCTTCCTATACCAAAAGGGGGCCTACAAGAAAGCCAGAGAGGAACTTTTTATAGGGGCAGATACGGATAGGACAAGGGAATGGCTTTAAGCTGGCAGAGGGTAGGTTCAGATCAAATATTAGGAAGAAATTGTTTACTGTGAGGGTGGTGAGACACTGAACAGGTTGCCCAGAGAAGTTGTGCAATACTTTGAGGGACAGTGCATCAAGGCCAGGTTGGATGCAGCTTTGAGCAAGCTGGTCTAGTGGAAGGTGTTCCTCACCATGGCAGGGTGGGGAAGGGGGCTTGAAACCAGATGATCTTTAACATCCCTCCCAACCAAAACCATTTTGTGATTGTGATTCCAACGCCGAAGGCTGTTGACATGATTTGATGAACTACAATCATTTTGGGCTTCAAGGATTCTCCTTATATGAAAAGAATAATCCACTGCAGAATGTAACTGTCCTTATAGTTTCCGTATTTATGGATTCTGTTTTTATTGTTGCTGTTGCTAAGCTTAAATTAGGAATTTGTGTGGCTCATCTGCAGTCAGCTCCCCGCCAGTCTTCTCTCTCCTCCAGGACACTGCATTTGTTGCTGCTGACAATGCATTCTGTGTTTTCTCAGGGGTAAAAGTGGGGAAGGGAGAAAAATTCTCGCCTGGGGCTAAAGCCACACATTGGGATTAATTGTGTTGGGCTTTGGGATCGGCTGATTTTGGGTTTTTTCCTTTATTTTCTTTTCTAAAGAAAAACCTTCCCTTTGTTTTTTCCTCAGGAGACACTTCACTCCTAAATACATTTTTATGTAATTTACAACGTGCTTATAAACATGCCAAAACAAGCTTTGTTTCACAGAAAATAAAAAAGCCCAACAATCCATTTGATACCTGTTACAGAGCAGCTGTGCTTATGTTCTACTGCAACAGGAGGACTGCATTTAGCAATCTGTGCTATCTCCCAAACCAGGTAAGAGGATGGACAAGCTCCACTTCTTGTCATCCCAGGAACCCACATCCTGTGTGTCAAGGCTTGTGTGGGTGGAAGGACTGTGGGAAGAAGGTTGAGTTACTCTTCGGAACTAACCACAGAGAAATAGGAAGAGCAAATTGCATCCTATTGCCATGTGTTAGGAGAGGAAACAATCATGACGTGACACAATCTTTCCATTTCTCTTTCACATAGTGCAACTCAGCCAGTGACAGAGGCAGAAGGCAGAGTATCCCTAAGCAGACAGAGAATCTGCAGCAGCTCCCTCTATGCAATCACGAAGTGTGATCTGAGCACTGGTGCTGAGGGGATCCCTCACAAGAAAAAGCACACCTATTTATATTGTACAATAGTGCAAGAAATAAGAAAGATATTTCCAAAGCAACTATATGGTTCAACACAATCCTCCTTAAGTAATGGAACCCTGGGTACGCTATTTTTATAGGCTATCTACTCAATTACTATGATTCCATCCTACCCAAGCGGCACCACTTGTAAATGCAGCCTATTGATCCTGCTCACACCACATTCACAGGGAATGTCTCATGACATTTACAATCATGCCCAAGGTGTGGATTGCAAGATGCCACTGCTCTGCCTGCTGACTAACCCCTTCCTGAACATGCAGTTTCAAATACAAATCTATAGAGATCAGCAATCATGCCTAAGCTGGCAGGAAGCTAGTTTTAAAAAGACTTTTTTCTTCTATTTCAAAGAAAAGTGTTTAAGATCACTGTAAAAACTTCCATCACTGTAAATACAGAGTCTCACATAAACACAGGTACCAGAAGCTAACACTTTAAAAGAATAGAAAACAAACAACATAAGGAAGCTAAAATGTCTCCCAAATCTTGCACAGGTTTGTGTAGTCTCTCACCTTTCTTACTTCTATACTTCATAAAGATATTTAGCAAATAGCAAAGCATGGAAAATTCATCCCAAAAGCATCTACAGACCTCAGTAAAAGTCAGAATGTACATGATAAGGTTGCACCATTTTTCTGCCTGCTGTCCTTGCTTGCTGCTCTCCCTTTTCACACCACGTGTTGACAACCTCTGTCAATTTAGACTGCAAGGTCTTTGAAAGCAACATATACTGTATTTGTATAATCGCTACTAAAAGTCCCTGTTTCAGCTCCTACTTTACTTGCTACTAGTTTAAAAAAACACCATCAAAAATAAGACTAATTAATAAAACAAACAGAAAAGCAAGAATAAGTCACACTAATGCATGAAAAACCCAAAAACATAGCAGGGGAGAGGTTCGCTTTTTGGCTTGTAAACTATTTTTTCCTCCTTTTGCCACAGTAGGTTTTCTTTAATCCCAAGGACCTAAATTTGCACGATCCCAGAGGGCTGCTTTAACACACCAAAAATAGTAAGAAGGAAAACAACTGTGGTACAGCATAAAAGTAGATGAGGGTCAACCACACTCCTGTATGCTTGGATCTCTGTAACCCACCGAGTTTCTGAAGATATTTTTTCTTCCCACTGCTTTGCAGAATACACAGTGCTTTAGGTAACGTACATAGAGCAATATCTAACCAGGATGAGTTCAATATATATATTAATAGCTCACATACATAGCCAACCGACTAGGTCAACACACAGAAAGCAACATTTCCTATGCTCAGCTCTTTTTTATTATAATAGGGAAAAAGCAACAAAAGTACTTGTATGTTTTCTGCTGAAAACACTTTTCCCACTCCCTCTCTATTATACTTTCAGAGAACAGCTTTTGCTTTGAACAACCACCCATTCTTTAACTTCATCAATGACAAGTCAGGAATGGCTGCTGGAAGTAAGTCAGTGGGACACAGTACAGGGCTCTGGTGCTACCTCTTGCCTGATGTGAGAAGTTACCACAGTATTTTCCTTTCAGAGATTCCTAACGCTTGGAAAAAGAATTATCTTATCTTCCCCTTTTGGTGAGACATGTGTCTGTGACTGCCTTCCAGCTCTTGTCATGGTGCCTTTCCCCTCCTCTTTTTCCCATCTGCAGTTCCTCTGCTTTGGTCTAAATGCCCTAATCCGGTGACACCGGTGCTATAATCAGTGATTTGTATGGGATCCTGTACCCCAATTCACATTTCTCCTTCCTCTTGCATTCCTTGACTTCCCAAGGATTGTTTATTGATTTTACACATTATCTAGTGAACCACTGCACTCTGAAAGTAGTTCTATGAATCTAAGGACATTTAAAAAAATAAAATGATGCATTACAAGACCTTTAAAGATATTGTTACAATCATGTTATTCCACAAGAAAAAAAATATAATTCTTTACAATTATACTACAATAAAATCAGGAGCTTTAAAACACGCTACAAAGCAGATGTCAAAACAATAGGTAAATATTACAGTGCACATGTGCCTGTATGTCTATTGCAAAATGTTTTGCAGGGCACAGCAAGCCTGACAAAGAAAAGAGAGCACTTTGAATCAACCATCCATCTCAGAAACAGAATAAAATAAAAGCAAGCATAACAGCTATCTGGTAGACAAATTAGAAGTTTATTAAGCAAAAACATTACGTTATGTCCAGAGATAAAGCTTTGAAAAGCCCTGTTAGACACAGCTATCTGACATACATAAAGCAAGGTTTTTGACAGACATCTGATAATTGCAAATTTCTCCCTTTCCCTCACACATTAATGTTACCTTTTTTTTTTTAAATGAGCCATTCTTTGTTCCAAAACTATTTAGAATTCAACTGCGCATAATCTGGACTTTAAAATAACAACAAAGAGTTTATACAGGAAGAGGAGAAAGCAAACACAGAAACCTGGGGACACTTATTACCCCTTGTGGGGGGGATGACCAATTTACATCACAGTTTTAGACTTGGCTAAAATAATATGCCTCCTGCTTCACACCACCAGTACAGAAAGATATTTGCTTCCCTTATTGCTCCAGATCTTGTCTAGTACTGTTAAATTACTAAAATCTGGTCTTCCAGGTCACTAATGCAAGAGTAAAAGTTCAAGAAGCAATAAGCCCATACTAGAAAATATGTCTACTCAACGACTAAATGTTCCTTCCCCACTTACATTTTCAGATCTACCAACAAGCGATTCTTAACGTCCTTCATATTTACCATATTAGTTTGGCGATGTATTTCTTCAATCAGCATGTATAATTAAGCAAATGAAAATAAGTCAAACACTCTTGTCCAAGCAATATAGCATAATCATCAAAATTATGCCACAAAATCAGCCACATCTGTAGTCTCTGGCAAGTAAATTATTTTAATGTGATCTAATTTCCAGTCAAGGAGGATAAAATTGACATGTACATTCTCCGTTGCTGGATTTTTGCCCAGACTGCTTTTTCTTTCAGTTACATGCAACCCTTGTTGTGTCCCCAGGCTTACTGAAAAACAGTGTGTCTCCCATTATTTTTCAAAGGCCAAATTGAAAAGTCAGTATCTACACTCAGATTCCTTCCCAGATCTTCTATAGCTTGAATCAAGAAAGAAAAAGATGACTTTGTACAGTTGTGTTTTGGTTTTAAACTGCTTGGGGCCAGGTGAAAGCACATCCTAGATCAGAAACAGCAAGTAACCAGGTGGAGGACATCATACAAGCAACACATTAAGGAAGGAAAAGTAAGCAAACGTGGTTATTCCTACATCTGGCAAAGAACATGGGATTCCAAAGAGCAACTCACTGACATAAGCTCTGAATAAGTGACAGAAAACAACAGTGAGTGGGCTTCAGAAATTAACCAGCTGAAATGACAGCATTTCAGCATAGTGAAGGTAGTAGTGTTTGTACTTGTATACAGTTAAAAAAAAAGGAAAATTATGATAGTCCCAACATAAAACATGTATCAGCAAAACTTTCACCCTATGTCCATACAGCTTTACAGCTAAAATGTGCCTGTATATTTTCACAAGAGGGAGGGAGGACGGGAAAAATTCAGTAAAGATTAAATTACAGCTTCATTAATACCACAAAGCTGCCCAAAACTGAACAACTGCTAAAAATAAGTAAGTGTGTTGCCAACATATCCTTTGCAATAACACACATTTGTTTAAAGACAACTCAACATCCACACTAAGTGCACAGCACTTAAAAAAGCAACACTAGGATTGTTGGAAGAACATTACTACAAAGGATAAATCCATAGCTGGCAATATGTCATTGGAACAGCGATAAACCAAAGAGAAGCACAAGCCTGCGATAAGACACGATTTGGCTACAAGCCTGGAGCAAGGGGCACGTATCAAGAACATCCTTTCCCCTGTACCAATTGCCCTGCTGTTCCGGAGACAGTGGATGTTGCGCCAAGGCTACGCCAGCTATACTGCACATTTCTGAAGGACACGTGCCAGCCAGATAACCCAGGGGGGACAGTGACAGCCAAGTCTCTGACTGCACCCCACTGCATGCACAACAGCCCCCACCGGGTAGAAGCAACAGCTCTCCTGTACAGCCTCTGCTCCTTGCTGCAGGGATGCTGTGGAGAATGCCATAGGGATGAGAAGAGCTGACCTCTGCACCACTGCACTGCCTGAACATAGCTGGGCTTAGAGAAAAGAACCGTTCTTCATTTCAGTCTTCTGAAAGGAACCAAATGGCTCTAATTTATCAAAAATCTTCTACAGAGAAACAGCTATCAATATTCCCAGGACTTCAGTCTCCAGTATTGCTGCATATTTGTGCACATCCCCAGCACATGCACTTGATGGGCTAGCCAACGTACGTTCAACTGAAGATGCAGCAATACTTATTCAAAGGAAAAAAAAACAACCAACCATGAAAAGCCCAAAATGCTTGTTTTCAGATAAATGTAAATCGCACATCCCCAGATAGCAGTAACACTTCTTATTTCTAAGAGTAAAATGACAACCTTTTGAAGTTTTAAAATGTCTTTTAGCAGCAGACTGTAATTCTGCTGTTGGACATTTTATGTGGTGGGCAAATCTGCTCAGCCTAATTAAATGTGCCTTATAGATAGTAGAAACTTGAACTACTTTCCTGTCCATCCTAACAACAGAAAGCTAATGTCACCTTGGCACTGTGCTTCCAGAAAACTGCGGAAGGAGAATCGGATATTACCATCCTCCCCATAGATGGGTAAAAATACTACAGCAGTTCATCTTATTCTCATATCCTCACTTAGATATGTGTTAAGATCTTCTCCATGTGTTAGGGATTTAAGATTAGAACACGCAAATGGTACTTTTTTAAAAAAAAACACCCCAAAAGTCTGAGACCCGCATTAAAGAACATAAATGTGCTCCTGAACAATTTAATGGTTATTTCCCAGTTTCACTGCAAGCCCTCAAGCCACTCAGTGGGTGTAATCTGCTCTAGACTCAACTTTGGCTGTGTACTTTGGCACCAAGTCAAAACACAGAGGTTATTGTTTGATTTATATGCCAAGAGCCTCTTAGATAAAGGGCTAATGGCAGGCTGATAGCTTCAGCCTTTGCATGTGGTGTTTATACAGACCCTTCTTTCCTCTCCCTCCTTTCTGTGTATACTCCAGGAAGGCTGTGTCACATCAAGATCAAGCTAATTAATTAACTCATACTAGCATAATTTGATTGCTAAAACAATTGATTCACTACAGCTCTTAGGGAGTGCTGTTAAAACACCAACTTTTCTGATTCAACAAGGCATAGAGTTTTGAGATGTGCATTTTTTTTTACACTGCAAACAGCAATTTTAAAGCAATAATCACACTACAAGAACTGATGGAAGAAACTATGAGAAATTAATCTGTCAAGTAAGTGACTGAAACCTTCAGAAGATATTTCATACTTCATGAGATACTTGAGCAAAAATTAAATCAAGTCCTGGAACAGGGAGGATCACATAAGAGAACTTTCTACATTGTTAGTTCTGTAAACTACTGGAATTTCCCTAAAAGAAAACTAGAGGCTACTTCTAGAGGCTATGTGATATACTTTGCTATTTAATACTTCCAAACTAGGAGTATTTTCTAGTATATAAATGCTTTGTACTGTTTAAAATACTCCTCCTATATTGGCATAAAGTCTTACATGACAAACTCATTTATTAGATGTTTGCAAACTTTATTATCAAATTACACAATTAAATTGGTTTTCTGCAAGCAGCACAAATTTTAATTGGAAAAAATCTCATTCTAAAGATACAGAAAATAAAATCATTAAAACTAGACTAGATTCTTAACAGCCTTTTGCCACCAATTTATTTTAGAACGCTTAAACAGCAGGGAGACAAAGCAGAAGCTGCCAAGCATTTTAAAACAAGATCTGAGGTAATATCCAATGTATTGCAAATCAGCTTGCAGCCAGCAAAGCTAAAGCATATGAGCAAAAACAGGAGCTGAAGATCTGCCACAAAGTTTTACAATAGATTCTCCTCTGGACTTCATGAAATATTTGTAAGTAATGAATGTTAGGAGTATCACATTTTTATCAGGAGTTTATTGGTCAGTTCACTGTATATTGTTCAATATATAGGTATAAATACTGCAAATGTATATTATTAATTGGACTAACATAATAGACCTGTTCATAAAAGGACATCATGTGTCAATATTATAGAAAAAAATCCATAATATTTTGCCTCCTCTCCCATTTTCACCTTAGCATGGATTCTGCTGCACCAGTAATACTGATTTAATCAGGCAGGATCACTTTGCAAGCTGAACTGGGAAGCAGAGAACTTGTTTTGCCTAGTCCTCAGCAGCCAGCAGAGACTGCCAGGCAGCTCCACAGGATAGAGCCCAAGTTTTCCTTCATTACTGGTTTCACATACAGCTGACTCAACATAGCCATAAATCAAACAGGCAGAACACAGTGGTTGCTCTTTGAAAGGTCCAGCTCACAAGCATAGGGTATGCATCAGGGGAAACTTGGTTAAAACACAGCAATAACAGAGGGAACAGTTATTATATGCAAGTTATTATATTCAAGCTATATATATTTAGCTTCATAAAGGCATACCTACAGGTATCAATGCTTCAGGGCAATGCTGTATACCTGATCAAATTAAATTTTGCTATCGCTCTTATGCAAGGTGATAAAACAGGCTGTTAGTTACCATTAGGAGAGAAAAAAATACTCAACTGATAGGACCAATGATTAAGAGCAACAGGAATAGGAAAGCATTATTTGAATTTGTTACTGAGCATCCTGTAGGAGGAAGTCTTGGTTCATCTTACAATGAAGCATATGAAGTATGGGACAAGATTTTCATGGACATATAAGTCTAAAAAAATGCTGAGAATACATAAGCTCACTTCAGACAGACAAGAACTGTGACAAAATTATCCTGAAAGAGCTTTTAAAACAACATAATTTTAAGTCTCAAAACCACTGCATTTTATATAAACTGTGTTCCAATAAAACCATGACCCCTATACTCTAAACCAGGAAGAAATATGCTCCCTGTTATCAGTAGAGCACAGGAGAACTTAAAAACAAACAATTCAGAAGCTTTTTATAAACATATCCAACAGGGCAACTCCAAACTGCCCCACAACTGCTCTGTTTACCTATAGCTCTTTGCTTGGGGCTGAATTCCTTTTCCCTCCTTCACAGATAATGCACCATAAATAAAGCTCCTAAAATCTGACATATTTTTGGTCCACAGGTGAACTGAATACAGTAAAATTTAAGAATTAATTAGCAAAAGGTTGGCAAGGATTCAGTTCACATCAGGAATCAATTTAAAAGAGGAAAAAAAATCCTCCAAAGAAAAGTGAATGGCAACACAGCATTCGATGTTTTGTCTTGTTATTTTTTTTTTGTTAATAAAAAATAAAAGAGAAACTTGTCTTTTCTGGCTCATTCATACATCTATTTTACAGATGGTCATACTTACAAAATCAAATATGTACAAAAGTCTAATGACTGTGGTCAACCACCATCTGAAGCAGGTTCGTCACTTGCCAAACCCACCATCTTTAGTTTTATCAAACATTTCCTCAGTACAAGCATCATGTAAACTTGCAAGGACAAGCATCTTAACCACAGTCCTGTTTCAAGCTGATCTAAATATAGATGTATTTATACATACATATGCTGTGATACACATGCAAGAAGTTTTTTGGCTTCAGAAAGCCAAAAAGTTTAACATCTACACTTCAGCATCCATGACACAGAACAACTTTACTTGCTAACAGTCACATACATGAGACAATGCAGCTGCTCATGGAATGATGTTATTGAAAAGTAATGCAACTCCACTCATTGCTGCTTCCAGAATCAAAGAGTAATAGTGTAAACCAATGACACCAGTATGCATTAAACCAAAATACAAAAACAACTCAAGATAGCAGAAAAATAATTGGTGGATTGTATTTTACCATAAAAAAAATTGGCACAAATGCACATGTGAACATGCAGATTATCTGGAAAAAAAACCCTAATTTATAAATCCTCTCACTCTATACCAGTAATATGAATTTCTGTACCAATATTAGAATAGTTGTTTAGTGAAAAAAATCTTTAAAAGAGCTTTTTGCAATAGAATTTACTCTCTCTATATATATTTGAACTGGTATTGTCACATTCAATAATCTTTTAGAGAAACAGCATTTCTACATTGTTTCATCCGATTACAGACTGCCAACACAGCATTTTCCTGTATTAAAAGCAAAACTATACAGTCCAATGAATAGTTTGGGGAGCTACGAGTTCTCATCATCTTTGTGTTCTGCTTATTTTAGCTATTCCCAAGATCATTAATATCCACTTGAACCTGTAAACTTCAAGGTCAACCAAAGGTGAAACATAAGGAAGCAATATAATATGGGAGTATTCAACTAGATTATATGCTGTGAAACATGAAGGCAGTTTCCTTAAACTGCACTTCTATTTTTTTCTTCTTTCTTAGTAACAGAAGAGATAAGAAGATAAACTACATAGTGAAACAGAATTTAAGTTGGAGGATTTATAGAATGACTAGTAATTCCTTTTATAGAGTAATCTTAAAATTTACTAACTATGGCTTTGTAGAAAATGTTACCTAATCAGAACAAAATTAGTAGAAAAATATTCATCAAACATTCCACAGATGGTGTAAATATATAACCAAAAATCTGTAATACTGTATAAATACCTTACAGCTGCCACAAGCGGCATAAACCCCATAGCCTAAGTCCGCATTGTTTGCTGTTGTTAACCTACAGCAGAGGTGTGTTACATTACATGTATAAGCTGGTGATCAGCAGCACTGAGAACAACTAAAAGCCTTGCAAATACTTCAGGATCAAGAACGGTCTGCTTGGGACCAAACATCAGGCAAAATCTCTGCAACTCCCGGCCTCACATCTCACATGGTTATCCCTCTGCAGATGACCCATGCCAACACTATCAAACCTCTATGTGCAGATAAACCAGGTTTTATGTTGTATTTGTGACACCAGAGGGAAAATACATATATCTAAATTGTTGTCCCCTACATGTGCTGTGGCATCCAAGGGCACTACATCAAAATCTGTAAAACAAACTCAGCAAGCAGAAGAGGCTGACACTGCAGGGAGAAAGTCCTTGGATCAGGACTCTCCATCTTCTCCAAACCACCCTGTGAACAGGAGAACTGGTGTTTAATTCCCTAACACCTTGTTGTCTGCAAAATCACAGAATCACAGAATCCCAAGGGTTGGAAGGGACCTCAAAGATCATCTAGTCCAACCCCCATGCAAGAGCAGGGTAACCTAGAGTACATCACACAGGAACTTGTCCAGGCAGGCCTTGAATATCTCCAACGTAGGAGACTCCACAACCCCCCTGGGCAACCTGTTCCAGTGCTCTGTCACTCTTACGGTAAAGAAGTTCTTCCTGATGTTAATGTGGAACCTCCTATGCTCCAGTTTACACCCATTGCCCCTTGTCCTATCACTGGATATTACTGAAAAAAACCTAGCTCCATCATCCTGACACCCACCCTTTACATATTTGTGAACACTGATGAGGTCACCCCTCAGTCTCCTCCAAGCTAAAGAGACTCAGCTCCCTCAGCCTCTTGTGTTCCACTCCTTTAATCATCTCTGTGGCTCTGCACTGGACTCTTTCAAGCAATTCCCTGTCCTTCTTGAACTGAGGGGCCCAGAACTGGACGCAATATTCCAGATGTGGCCTCACCAAGGCAGAGTAGAGGGGGAGGAGAACCTCTCTTGCCCTACTAACCACACCCTTTCTAATGCACCCTAGGATGCCATTTGCTTTCTTGGCCACATTGCTGGCTCATGGTCATCCTCCTATCAACCAGGACCCCCAGGTCCCTTTCCCCTTCACTCCTTTCCAGCAGGTCAACCCCCAACCTGTACTGGTCCATGGGGTTGTTCTTCCCCAGATGCAAGACTCTACACTTGCCCTTGTTGAATTTCATCAAGTTTCTCCCTGTCCAATACAAAATTATTAGACCTCTGAATGCATTACTGACCAATATACCAAAGTTCCTCTAAACAAGTAAGGCTGCTCCTGCTGAACTACTGGAAGAAGCAACACCACAAGCATGAATGGCTGGCAAAGGTCCAGGCTCTCCCTAAATACATTACTGAAGCCAGCTCTATCCACAGTCTACAAAACAGACTACCAGGGATGTTTCACACCATTAGATGACTACTGTGCAGACTGCAACATGTTTTCTTCTGTAATACCAGAAGATGTTACCCTGAGGCAAGTCTCACGGAAACAAAGGCACATACAGGAAAGTAAGGGGTGTAGGAAAAGGAATCCATGCAGAACTGTTCTTTCACACCAGGCTGAAGCATGAGTGAGAAGGAAGCATCAGTCATGCAAACAGCCCTGAAACAGAAGCCATGCCTGGCAATTGCACCAAAAAACAGATCATCATCTCTGCCTGAAGTCCTTTTGTGACAGTTACTTATCAGCTTCAAGATCCTCTGAAGTCTGTAATTTTGCATGACTATTATCCTGGAACCAAATGCCTCTGGTTGCCTTCAAATATATTAATTTCAGTGTGTCTCTTTTAAACTTGGATTATCTCGAAAGCTTTGCTAAAAGTCAAGTGTACCAATAAACCAGGGATTTTATTAATCTTTTTTAAGGCTTCTTCTTTTTGATCTAGAGCAATTGTACTTACCAAAAGGGGTTTTAACTCTTTCTGCTGACACCCTAAGCAGAGGGAGCTGGCAGATTACTGGGAAAGGAGAGCAAGCAAGATGCATCTTACGTAGTTAGAGCTGGTTTTGACAGAGGCTGACTGATGTTTAGGTTTTACTGACCCTTGAGGTATTAAATCCCACTAAGCTCTATCTTGTACACATACCTGATTTTGAACGTGTGCTGTGCAAAGGAAAAGAAGATTAACTATCAACTGGGCAAAGACTCCCAGCTCTAAGATGTGGTCAGCATGCCTCAAATCATTTTAACTCTCTCCTTCCTCTAACTCCTATCTGTTACTTTTTTTAAATTATGTTATTTAACAACACATAATACACGGTGGCATAATTTTTATACATTAACAAGCTGGGAGTGTTCCCTCCTTTTTGCAATAGCACCACACCAGCCACCTCTGCAGAAAAGCCTTTATCACAGGCCACAGAACATTTAGCTACTCTAAAGCTTTCCCATTATTCAAACAGGAGGATTAAAGGAGCAGTTAAACATGTATGCTGGCCCTGGAGCACTCAGTGGATAGCTATGCATCTTACTTGGACTTGCAGAAACAAGTTTCAGTTCCAAATACAGGGAAGCACTGTCACTTCTTGCCAGGTCAGGACTAAGCTCCTCTGCATTGACTCAGCATGGGACCAGGTCTAGGAGTGCTCCCTTCCTTTCCTTATCCTGCTCCTGCTCCCTTCCCTCTCTCCCCTGCCACCCCAGTAATACATCTTTTGAAGTCTTCAAAGATTTCTCAAAGGGGCTCCTGCAGAAAGGCGAGATGCAAAGCCTGCAATAGCATGTGAAGTCATTGTCAAGTACAGGGTTTGTTGATGTTGTTTGGGATTTGTTGGTTGTTTTTTTAAAAAACAGAAAAAATAAACCCACCCAGAACAAAAAAAAAAAAAAGAAAAAACAGACCCAAAACAAACCAACAACCAAAACAACAAAAAAAAAACCAGTTACTCCAGCTGTCCACCACCATTCAAAAGCAGAAGCAACACCTGATCTTTAGATCCCAGAGCAACAATTAAAGACAGGCTGATCCAAATAACAAACCAAATAAACCATAGCAATTGGAGGACTGCTGGAAACAAAACAGCTGACCATCCAGATGAACACTGAACCTGGTTTCCTTCCTTCAAGACAAACAAAAGAAAAATCACTGAAAATCATGGAAAAGTGAACTTCCTTCTGCTGGAAGCAGAATTGCTTATTGTGACCTGACCTACCCTGTTTTCCAATTAGCAGATGTGGATATACAGTACTTCACAAGTCAAAGGGAAGGCTTGATACTGACAGTCACTGTAATAAAGCAGACCTTAGTCATTTCAGCATTACCCCAAAATTCACTTTTGCTCGTCTAACAGTAGCCAAGCTCTGCAGGAGCAAAGGAAAAAAGTGCATGCAAATGATTTCTTAAACTTTGTAATATTCATAACTGCCATTTAGCCCTGAGTTTCAGCTGGCTGCCTTTTAGTCCAATGAAATGCTTCTGTAAAATGTTTCATACCTACAAGCTGCAGGACAGCTTATGCATAATACCAGACCGAGTTACTCTATGAATCAAGTTAATTGAAAGCTTCTGGGTAGGATTTTGTACACTACAAGGTATATAAAAATCCTTGCCAAACTGCTCTTTTAAAATATGTATATTAAAGAATTACTTGTCAGGGACTTTAATTTAGTTCTTGGACAAACCAAATGAATTATGCTAAAAATAAAGTCTGATCCTTACAATATACGTATTGCTTGGGAATACTACATGTAACATAATAAGTTACTTTAGAGCACTCTGTTCTGTGCTTTAAAGCTATTGCATAAGGTTACTTTCATAAAAATTATTTCAGTGAAAGAAGTTAGTAATGAGGTGCTGACAATTGACTCTACATTCAGGGATTGCATTGGACTGCCAAGTCCACTTTTACAGATGCACTGGTTAGTTATCCAATAGATGTCCTCAAGGCATGTAAAACCAATATATTTTGGGTTACATTTGGCAGTGGAGATAGATGAGACAAGTTAAAACATCTACCAAAAACACATCTGAAGTGTGCTTTTGTTATTAGAGAAATGTAAGAAAATAAACCCAGATACCATGGAATGCCAGGAATTCCCTCTCCTCAATGTTTCTGATTTACAAGGCCACTATTTGGTAGTCTCCTTTGACCTCCCACCCTCATTTGCTGGCCTAAAGCCTTAAGTTCCTGATGCAACCTCTTGACTAGGCCATTTTGAGGGCTTATGTAGAGGAATATGTCATCATCACAGAAGGAAAGACAATACTTTCCACAAGTGACTGGATTACCACAAAAATCAGTGCTTATTAACTCTTATGGCATAGTTGAGTTAAAACAGTCAAAGATACTCTCTTTATGAATTGAGAACAAGCATTCAAACAGAGAACTGAAGACCCAAAATAAATAGTAAAAAAAAAATATCTGAAGCAGACCTTATATCTTAAAGACATGTTGTTTGAACATGCAGGGCCATATTCCCAGCTAGTATGTTCATCATCCTGGTTAGCATGATCTAAGCAAACTTTGATCAGCTTGAGGGCTTAGCCCTGCATATCTTCCTTATTCCTGTTTCTTACTTCAAAGTAGCATATTTGTCATAGTTTTGATACAAACCTAGAGCCCCTAGCTTCTTCAGATCTCATGCAAACCTAATATGGCCAATTCTAGCTTTCAAAACCAAACCAACAGCTATTTAGAAAGAATAAGGCTCTGATCTCTGGCTTTCATTTTTATAATCATTTCCATGCTCTGGTTAATCTGTCATAGAGAATGAGACAAGGACTTCTGTCTATGCTGCATATATACCCCATGCTCTGGATATCTTCTCACAGCACTTCCCTGATACACTTCTGCCTACCACAGAATGAGTAAGGGGAGCAGGATTTTGTCCTAATCCAAAATCTCTAGATTTTTGGTGGCTTTTTATATTTATTTACTATTAATACTGCATCCTCCTCCTAAAAACGCTTGAATAAGAAGAGTATTTGGTGCTAATTCCCCTCCTCCTCCATATTCCCCCATTACCACCAAACCAAGTGTATCATTGATGGTATTTTCTGACTTGTGTAAAGTGTGTTTGAAGCCATGGCATATTCCCATGTCATTAACAAGAACTGAAGCTTTTTCTATCAAGGTTAATTTCCTTCTCCTGAGGGGTAACTGGAGCTCAAGCATCCACGTGCATCTTACACATTCAGCGTGTGCTCTGTGGCTGTTTCCAGTAATTGAAAATGGTTCAATATGGATTTCTTTTGCTGGCTGCTCATTTAAATAAGTAGTATAATTGTGGAGAGATTTAGGTATGGTCATAAAACTCTTCTCTCCCACAGCAAATGGGAATCTTTTCCAGTTGAACACCATTTTAGAAAATACATTCACGATCTATGGAAATGAAGTGGTACGTGGTGTAGCACAGTCATCCAGAACCTGCAGGAGCACCACTTCTGGGCTGCAGCTCATCAGGGTACAAAAGCTGGCTTGGGTTGGTCGATTTTCACAACCACTTTTGAAACTGTGAGCAGCTGTAAAGCAGCAGAACCGATTTCTGCATCTCATTGCTACAATTCAGGAAAACAAGATGTGCAAAGAGAGGTGAGCAGTGAAGTGAGGCATTATGAATTAGAATCCAAAGATCTGCCATCTAAAGAACATGGAGAACGGTAAGTATTATTTACCCACACTAAATAACAGAAGAGGCAGGTAGATTTCTGGATCAATTATAAAAAAGTAGAATCAACTGTTCTGCAAGTATTTAGCTGTACACAAATAAAAAAGTGTTTCTCCATACACAGATTCTGTCTACTTTCCAGAGCAAAAGCATCTTTAAGCTCTGCCAGGTAACGAGCTGACTTCACATAAATTTTAGCCCATGTAAGCTTTGATTCCTGTTTCATATTAAATTTGGAATCATTAAAGAATCCAAATCATATAGTCAAAACTTGCAACCAAACCTGCTGCCAACAGATAATAGTTTCCTTCCGAAACATTGATTTGTCATCCAAAAGAGCAGCTGTCATTTGTTCTTCTCATCAGCCTATTAGTAGCATGTTTTTCTGCATTCTAAGATACAGCAGGCTTACGGTATAGTATGAAAATGATAAACTAGAACACCCCTCCAGGTCACTTAGTCACCCTGTTCTGACACTATGGTTAAACAGCAAACAAGTAATTCCACAGTATGTAGTAAGGCCAACGCATATCACTGCATTTTAAAAGCTGGCTGTTGAGGTTATTCAGGAGGCAAACTTGAAGGCAGTCGACCAAGCAGAGTGAGAGCTACTCTTACAAAAATCTCACATCAGCCAAAGCAACAGTTACTGAGAATTGTACTGTAACACAAGAAAGATCTGAGCTCTCTTTGGAGATTCATAAAGTCTCCTTGAACAGACACCTAGTTTATGCTGCTATTAAACTCTGAATGTATCTGCAGGAAAGCAGCTCACTTGGCCACACCAAGAAGAATGCAGTTTACAAACTCACACAGGGAAAAAAAATGTGCAAAATCCACAAACAAAAACATTAAGGTAACAAGAAAAGCATTTTTAGGTCAGTTTTAGAAGAAATGCTTCAGACAGCCAAAAATACAGTGCCCCAAAGCTCTTCCTTTTATGTCCTGACTGCAGACAGCAGTAGCTACTCTTTCCAGTAGTTAATCAGGAAGAGGTTTGTCCTTTACATCTTGCAAGGAATGTACCTGCAGAACTGAGAGCAATTCTAACAAGGGAGCAGTCAGAAGATAAACTAGCTGAGGGACTGTACTCCCTGAACGTTCCTACAGACATCAAATTACCATGCTGTGCTAACCAGCTGAAGGTACAAGTACTCAGAGACTCAGAAATCTGGACAACATCAGGGAAACACTCAAATTTATTGTGTCTTTCCATGGGCAAACAAAAGAGTCAGAAACTTGGGACTTGGTGACAGTACTCAAATAGAGATTGTATTGAGAATAATATAAATACAAAAGAACAAAAAAAGTGTCTTCAAAAAATTAAGCATGAAGGGTTCTGGTTTTTGCTATTTTTAACTAGCAGATTTTACAGGTGATGGTATCTCGCACTTCCTGACCCTTGCACTGAGGATGACTATGTGAGTGTCGGAGGACCCAGGAATTAAAATGAATTCTGGATGAAAACTTCCATCACTAAGCCTGGGTAGCCCAAACAGCACAGTTACACATCCTCAAAGCACAAGGAATGACTTCTTGAGCAGTTCAGCTTCCCAACATCCCCAGAAGTCCTTTTCATGGCCTGAGAGGAACAGACAAGGAAGAATGGCCAGCTGATGCCAAGAGCTTGTCAGCCCTATTCATTCTTTATCTAAAGGAAAATAAGCTTCAAGCTTCCTCTTATCTAGAAATCAACTTCTAAGGCTTCTGAGGCCTGCCATAGCAATTGAGGAAAAAAAAGCAAACCCAACATGGCACATATTAGGCAGCAACCTGGTCAGATGAAGAATCCTAATGCGATTCATCTACCAGTTACTTCAGTAAACCCACTACTGCAGCAAACCAGGATTTCACAGAGCAGCGGCAAGGTCTTCCATTAGTGCTGTATGCTACACAGTGCAAGCGAGCCCAAAGCTCTGACCTCTTCCCAGAATTTTCCACCCTCTGCACACCCCTCTCACCCCTTCCTTTCTCCCATTTCAGGGAGGTCCCGTGTTGAAAGGATCCGGGCAAATATACACATTTATTGCAAGATATAATAAATCTTATCAGCTTGTTCATCTTATCCTGTGGCAACAGTCAATGACGTTCATTTGATTCAGGCTGGTTTGAAACTGAGCAGAAAGCCTCTCCTGGAAAGCTTGTCTTGAGTGACAAATCCCAGAAGCTGATACAGCCGTGGCTGTTATTCCCAATGAGAAGATGCCTTGAGAACTTTCAAACAATAAGGCAATTCTGAATAGGCCTCGATTCAGCACTGTGCTCTGAGCCCACAAAGAAAAATAAAGTGATGAGCAGGAAGACTGACACTCCAGCAATGTGGTGGCAGTGCTGGGATGTTGTGTCTGGGGCATTCCTACTGCCCCATTCGCTGCTTAGAGAAGCATCTCCTGGTTGGATTGCTGAAGAGGCAAAATCAAACAGAAAAAGGCAACAGAAAAACCATATAAAACTCAATTCATCTTTCTGAAAGTGGACCTTGAACTCATGGCACAGCATGAGCCCAAGAAGCTGTAATTCCTCCTGTCACTGAAGGAAAATTTCAGTTTTTTTTAATGCAATGTGATAACAGCAGTATTTATGAAAAGCAGACAAGACCTCCTTTTCTCTGTAAAAGGCTGCTCACCTTGTTCAGAAAGGCAGGCAGGAAAAGGGTGTAAAGGAATGGTGGCTTTTCTTTGTTTGCTTGGGTTTGGGGGGGGGGGGGGGGGTTGTCGGAGGGAAGTTTGTCGGGGAGAGGGGGAAAGGGTGTAAGTTTAGGTTTAAAACAATCCTTCAGAGCAGAGCCCATCAGGGCATTGCCGCAGAGGCAGGAGGCTGGGTCCTGGCAGAGCAGGAGCAGGCAGCTCCCGGCAGGGGGAAGCCTCCAGCAGCAGAAAAGCTGGAGGAGCACCCCAGAAGCAGGGACAGGCTGGGAGCCAGCACAGGCATAGAGCCCGGGCAGTACCGTGCTGCTGCTGAACCACCACCAGCATACCGGCATAGATCCTAAAGCAGCTTACAGTGCGCAGCTATCCCTCTCCCCCGTCTGAAAGAGCCTTATCATCCACTGTTTTGGTTTACCCTTCCTCCTCTGCAAGACTCTCAGTGGATGTGAAGCAATCTAGTCGTATCATCTGGATTTTCTTAATGTAGCATTAATGTTTCCTCTTAATATTAACATTCCAGAAAGAAAAATTACTTTAATTTATGCCATAAACTCCTAGTTCATTCAAGTCCCAAACACTGTTCCAAATTACTTTCTTATTATGAGCTTTTATAAACATATGCATGCAAAAGAGCTGTAAGTTGAGTTTTTTGATTTTTTATTTTAATTAACATTTACAGCAGGTTTAAAGGAAATATTTAAAAAACTGAAAATACCACAAAGTTCCAAGAATCATCCCCTCAAAGCTGAGTCTGTAATTAATTCAGTGTTAAGAAAAACATCATAGATATCCTTCAGATGCTTGGTCCCCAGTTAAAAAAATATCAAGAGAATATAATCAACTATTCAAAAAGGTCTATTACCCAGCTTAAAGGAAACTTTAATCTCCTCTCCAGTTTTAGTTCTTGCTGCTCTTGGTTGCTATATAAGCACAAAAAATATTTCATTTTAAATTTGTATCATATATGCGATTGTTCAAAGAATACTGCAGTGATGTGTTTTTACAGGGATCATTGGAACTGCTGTCCCACCAGCTCACAAGAAAGAGGGCTGGGAGGACACACCTCAAAACAGTTCCCTGTCCCCACTGCAGCGAAGCACCGCACGTAAGAGTGGAAAGGACACAGCACTAAAGAAAAGACAGAGATCCTGCTTTTGACCATTTGTAACCTCCCAAAGACAAGAAGCCCCAGGAACTTCTCCCATGTCATCTGCAAACTTGTATCCTGGGAAACTTCCTGGTTTAAAAAAAAACAAAACAAGTTCCTTGGACAAGGGGCTCAGAGAGGAAGCAGAATCAGAAAGTAGGTGACCCGTCCAAGATCATGCTGCAAGCCAACAGCAGAGCCAGGACTGGAACACAAGACCCCTTACCTCATGGCTCTTCTCTACACTCAGGGTTGTCCAAGTCCCATCAGCACCAGGAGAGCTAACCATCATTAATGACAGGCCCAAGAACAAAGGTGTGGCCAGAGTGGGGCTTTCTTCTCCATCCAAACTGTAACAGCTTTAGCACTTGTAAACAAAAGTACTAATCAGCCCAAAATAGGAAAAACAACTTGAGAACTAACAAGGATTGGGAGAAGTATGTATTGTCAACTGCCATTAACATGAGACATTGAAATTTTACTATTACATCTCCAGGAATGCTCTAACTTTTAACCAACTCCCCTCAGCACACCTCTTTTTCTACCTCTCATACAAGTACCTAAGAAAAGATTTTGAGAGTGACATATTTCAGACATCTGGTCTGCATATCTATGCTTTCTGCATCACACCCATCAACATGATCACCTCATTCTGAACTTGTTATTTTTCCCCCCAATGCAAATACAGATGATTTAGTGGCTCCATCTGCTTGTCACAAGTGCCCAGACACCTCTGCTATATTGCTCAATGAACTGCTTTAGGCATAGCAGCCCAAACATGAAGTGTGTTATGTTAGAATTTTCATCTTTACGAAAAAATACTTGCTGTAAGAACCCACTGGTTCTTTGAATATTGCATTAAATACATACATATGTTAAATAAAAATCTGGTCTTTTTCTGAGATTCTAACACTACCCTGAATTCCAAGAAGCTTGCAGACTCCAAAGATTGGAAAAAGGAAGCAAGAGTGGAAAAATGGGCAAGAAATCTCTATTCAGTGAGTTCTTGAAGTGTATGCAAACAGATTACATATTTAGTTTATTCAGCAAAATATGAGAGCACATCAAAAGTGTTCCTGAGTAATAAAAGAACAGATTAAAAAAGAGGAAATATACATATTTTTTCCAGTTGCCCACAGCTCAGCATCACTAACAGTACTTCTTGTTCTCACATGCCACAGATCTGCAGCCAGGATGTGGGCATCTGAACCCACATTTGGGGCTCCAGAGAGCCATGGGACCTCCACACACCTCCCAGCTTGCAAGAGGTAGAAAACAGCAGAAGATAAACCTCCACCAGGATAAACCCATTACTGACAGCAGGATACTTCCACATGATAAAATACCAATCTTAAAAACACAAGATAGGTGCTTTGAGAAACAAAGTGACCAAAACGCTATCAAATGGACAGGATGGATTGCTCACAAACATGGAGAGCCTGATGTTCATCCAAGCAGACAGCTCCTAGAAGCTACTGTATGCACACCTAAAATCAGAAGCTGAAATTCGGAGGAAGCAATCAAAAAAACCACTCTGAGGGTTGTCAAAATACAAAGACCTGCAAGAATGCTGCAATCAATACAGGTTTTTTAAAACTACCTCTGCCATAAGCTTTCATTACAATCTCCACTTCTATTGAGTATCATTTGTTTGAAAGGACTGGGTGGCTACTGCTTTTCTTAATCAGAAACCTACAATTCTGATCAAGAGTGGATGCATTTAGTGTTAAGTCTATAAACAATTTCATACATATATATATATCCAGCTGTATATGAAAGTGAAAGAAGTATTTTCACACAAGTCTCAGAACTTGACTCTCAACTAGCGTTCACACTGGAGTAGCAACATGTCAGTGACTACAGTAGCGCAAACAACTGCTCTACAGTAATTGTGAAGCTACTAACACCAATAAAGTTAAGAACTCTATGACAGATATTTTTTTTAAAGAAATTCCCTTCCTTACAGGAGAGCACCTTCAGAGTACAGTAACTTAAGCAGCACACTGCATTTACATTTTCATCTAAATCTTTAAAGCAGCCCATTATTTCCTTAGATTTGAAAAAAAGAACCCTGCTTTATTTCACCACACCAGCTATAAATTATTCATTAATTCTGTTTGCTAACTCTGTAACTGAGCCCAGATGTTACTGCTGGAGAGGCATTCCATAAGAGAAGTTAAATATAGCAAGCTGTGTGGAAGGAGCAGAGCTCTCTCTCTCCCCACACCACAGCATGCTCAAATATTACTTGAGAGAAAATAATGAAAGCATTTGAAAAATATTCTGAGTATGTGAGCCTGTGAAATGCCACAGGGTGATCACGAAATTTCACATAAAAGTGCTCCCACACATTCCATTTGGGTGTAACTGAAGTTGCTGGTCCTGTCTCTGCAAAAGGTGCTGGCACTTTCACTCAACAAAGTAAACAAGAAATTTACAAGCAGAGGAACATTCCTTGTTGTGCATCATTTACAAATATAAATCAAGACTAAGTTTTCAATTATAAAAAACCCTTCTGAGCCAGCTACCAATGGCAATAACCACATTGATGAAGAACTGAGAGCATTCTATGGAACTTCTTACATGGAAACTTACTGGTGGGAATTTTACATTCATTTCAGTACTTCAGAAGAACTTTAACCATGTTATGTGCGCAAAGAGATGAATTCTGACATTTATAATTCAACACTAAGAACAGAGTCCTGTTGAACAGAATGGAAACTACCACCTTCACCCACACGTTCAGACACCATTATGATTTCTAATACTCTTCAGCAGCTGACTTAAGCTGGTTAGGAAATGCCTACTTTAAATTAGAAATGATTTCTAATGATTATGTAGTTGCAGGAAAAGCAAAAGATGCAGGGTTGAACATCACAGAGCTACATTCTTTGGAGTTTAGGGACTATTGTCAGGCACATGATGCTGCTTAATTCGTGAACAATGACCACAGGAGGGATTCTGAGAGACATCTAGTCCCTCTACTCTACTCCAAGGCAAGACAAAGTCTATTTAAATGAAAACTTGCCTCATCTGTTCTTTATGATTCCCAGTGTAACAGAATCTGTAACATGACCTTGTAATGGTAAGGTATTTTGGGGAAGCTGTTATAAACTGCTGTGGTAATGACACCACTGCCTTGGTACCAGGTACCAGCGGCTGTCATCCAATTTTGCTGCACTTGCACCTTTTAGCCAAATCTTGCTGTACTTTAACCACCTGTGTCCATGAGAGGCTTTGCAAAATATGCTAAGTTCAATTGTACTGTTAACAGAGAACACCTTCCCACTAGCTAGCAGATGGGCGAACAAACCAACCTCAGTATATATACTATTAGCCACCTTATGACACAATAAATCTCTGCTGGCTGTTCCTAAAAACATTAATATATTGGCAAAGTCATAATTGTGGCATGGGAAGGCATTATTAGCATCAGCTTTAGTCTCCTTAGTGTCAATAATGTTAGGAATAATGGAGTGGTAGCACAGGTAAACAATCTCAGGGCAATAAATATGTTCACTCTAGCCCATGCTGACAAAAGTTTTCTTACTTCTGGAAGCTACACAAAATTAGCACAAGCAACAGTTACCACACCACAGCATGTCTACGGTGGGCAATGACCTTTCCATTTTGCTGTGCAGACAGACCTTAGGGACATCTCACTTCTATTTCAGAGATCAGCTGGAAAGCAGCCAATGAGAAGAAAACCAGAACAAATTTTATTTAAGTTAGTCAACCAGCAGCAACTCACAATTGAGTCCACCTATATGAGGAAACATTTCCTCTCCAACTTGTAAGGAAGAAGACAGTTACGCAACATGAAACCTAGAAACTGGACCCAGTCACAGCACGTGTGGGAGGTGGAAGATGACAAAGGATCTGGAGGCTCCCAGAAAATAAAGACCATATGTTGGAAAGTCTTCTGTGAAACCTCTGGGGAGGGGGAAGGTGGGAAAGGGGAGGAGAAGGGAAGAAGAGGGCAGAGAGTGCAGGTGTGAAGCACCAAACAGAGTCAAAACAGAAGAACAGAAACTACATTAGGTAGCCCACCTTGAAAAATTCTTTCCTAATACATGGGAGAACATTATAGCAAAATTTCTAGAGCACTGCTGAGTAAATTTTTTTTGTGGAGCAAAACCAGCACCTGGTGCATTTCTTGGTTTCTGCATGGTAACAGAAGCTGCAGGAAAGTTTCAGTTCTGACAATTAAATTTATGAAGTGAAACATCAAATCTGATGTACTTTACAAGCAAAGTCTTAGCTACAAATTATATATAGCTAAGGAAAACCATTCAAAGTTACTGCTTTTAGGTTTAAGCAAAAGTCAGACCCTCATGAAGCTGCTAG
Organism: Melopsittacus undulatus; assembly: GCF_012275295.1. Lineage (NCBI taxonomy): Eukaryota > Metazoa > Chordata > Aves > Psittaciformes > Psittaculidae > Melopsittacus > Melopsittacus undulatus. Next base: position 28,211,078 of record NC_047533.1, read on the forward strand.
TACACCTAAATTTGTGCCTAATTATCTTTCTCCACAAGTACTGTGCTTGAAAATAGGAATATAACCCTAAATTAAGGGGTACTCTAGCAAGAATTCAGCATGCAGCTCACTTTGTAATTATAGAAAAGCTTATGGGAAAAGAAAGCCATATTTAAGACCTACCTGTACGATCTGTTACTCTGTCAGGAAAAAGAAATGTTACAAGGAAGAATTCTTGGTGTTTAATCTGTACTGATTTCTATTACAGCAAGCTAAAGCAATTTAAACAACCCATATCTAAAAAGGTCCTGAGAATCTCTCACTTTAGGGAGTCTTATCAGGCCTACTGACTTAATGCACACATATAGATGACTATATTCCAGCAAAATTAGGACCAGATGGAGTTTTGCTGTAAGCTTGATTTTTCTTTTCCTTTTTTTCCAAATAAAAGTCTTGTTCTCTGCTCCTTTTTTTTCCTCCCCACAGAGAAATAACAAACATATTCAACATCTTAAAACAAGAAAGAAGAAAAGAATGTTTACTTTGGTTGTGCTAAGCAGCCAGGTGCTATAATACTGCAAGTTTCATCTTCAGTTCGCAATGCTGTAAGTTCCACCATGTTAACCATCACATCAGTCTTGTGGCCAGGAAGTTTGGGAAGCACAGAAAGTATCTTCTCTGCAAGACTGTCACCATGATGACCAACTGCCCCTAGGGGGAAAAAGACCCCAAAACTGTCAGACACACAACTAGAAGGAAAAAGCAACCACTCTAAAGGAACTGAGCGGCAAACAATAAATACATTTTTTTGAGGAGAAGAACACTGGTAGTCATAATATCAAGACCATGTTAAGTTTTTCAAAGATATTTTGTTACAAAAGTAAAATTGATTTTTCTGGACTGTCTGAAGTTAAAAGCACTGATAACATTTCAGAAAGATTCATTTTAAAAGCATGGATTTGACTTAGTTTAACAGCTGTTAGATATTCAATGACTTTGTACTTGAACATGCAGAATATTTCTCCTTGCATAAGAAAGTTGCTAAACAAGATCTTCAATGTTTATTTTAAAAATTAGGTAAACATTTATATATAAATACTTACATGCAAGCTACACTTTTCTACCTAAATTAACAGTACTGGGCTTAAAAGGTCTGTCTGTATGCAAGTTACATGGCTAGCATAATATTAAAGTAAACGAATGTCAGCAACATGTCACCATCAAGATCATCATTTCTACACTGACTGAGGGCAGCTCAGGTAAATCCAGCACAAAATAACTAAACCAAATCAAGTTACATAGTATAAAATGTCAATTTGACCATGTTCCATGTGCAACTCCAACTTCCAGTTGGCATGGTCTCTTCAAGTCTCCCGATTTCAAACACCAGTACTCTTTCCATTCACAAACTCTCAACACAGGCGCTACAATCAACTTATAAAATATGAAGACTATGAGCCAAGCCAAAGCAGAAAACCATGACATACTACATATGAAAAAGTTGCAGAGGCGGACCAGAAACCTTATTGCCTGTAAGTCAAGAACAAGTTGAACATATTTTTATTCTGTCACTTTAGCTGTTTTTCAGCTATAACCACAGGGCTTGGAAAACACTGGTAAGCTTAGAACTCTTCTCCTGGCTTGACTCTCAGAAGATTGAGAACTTCTGTGTGGACATAATCTTTCAGGCTTTGGTCCCACTCCATCAAAGTTTGTCCATGTGGTACCCCATCTGTTCTCGCTTTTCATCATTACCAAGGACAGAGGAGCGCTGTTTCAACAGCTGAAGTAGCTTCATATGCTTCATAGATCCAAACAATGCCTTCACATCAAGAACTTTAGGGGGGGGTCAGATTATTAACTGCTCTTGGATAAGCAGAAGTTTGTCTTCGGCAAATCTACAGCAGCCAGATATCCATGCTTTAAAACCACCTCATAGCTTATCAACTATTCTGAATTGTAGAAGTTGGAAAGACAAGCAAGGGAGGAGAAAAGTAAAGTCAAACTCCATGTTGGCAATGTCTCTATCCACAGAAGGCAAAGAAAGCACATGTGCCCACCACATGGTCATACTGCAATGTGGACACCTGGCTGCTCAGCTGGATTGAAATTATCAATTTGTTTCACCAAAGATTGTAATAGTCATAGAATGACAGCAACTTTCCTTTCTACCATCCCCGGCCAAATTTAGACCACTGAAGTACAGATGAAATGAGCTGGGCTGTCTTTGTGATTCTCTAAGCCATCTGCTCTCCAAAATCCCTACATTCTTCTTCCTAGGTCAGTCACTTGTCAGCCACACTGCAGTTATCAATACTCACTAAGCTACAGACAGGGAAAACAGATGGTAATCTTCTGAACCTCCACCCCCTCATACTGGAAGCAATGTCTATCTCTCCACACTTGCTGCATGTGAGCAGCATTTAGCTAGACAAGACATTTAGCTAAACTGGAAACGCCTAGAATGCAAATAAACCCACATCGATTATTAACACACCTCCTTTCTCCCTGGCATGGGGGAAGTCTCAGAATTGCTTCTGTGATCAGACAGTGCCATCTTGGTCTCCTTCTCACAACTGCTAGTCCTTAGAGGCTCTCACTGGTCTGCTAGTGCTAATGGCTTTTGCTGTGCTTCATCAAATCAATCAAAAAACCCCACTCTCCTTGAAATCTTAAAAAATCACTGTTGCCTCCAACCAACTGCACAAATCAACCAATGCTTGAAAGACAGTTAAATTTCATGAGACTAGGACAGGAAATCACAGGAAATCGCTTTTCAATTTCACTGACATGAGCAGGGTCTGTGGGAATGGTTTACATCCTCTCTCCTCATCACTGTTGAGGACAGTCAACTGGCCACTCACCAGCTTCTAATGACCAAAAGCATTCAAGGCAACTGGCACCACACACAAAAAACCCAACACAATTTCCCCCTCCTCCAAAAAAAACACCCAAACAAAACCAAAACCCTTGTAGAACCAGCAGTAGGAGCACAGAAGCCCACAGCCAAGCACAGCAGCCTCAGAGCACTGCCAGAAAAATATGACAGATTCCCTAACTCTCACAGCCAGCTATTGCAACATATGTAAAGAGCAGTAAATTTGGAGATAAGAAGTACGCATCTGCTAAGGCTCATGTAATTTCCAAGTCCCCTGTTTCCAAGTCCCCTTCACTGACCTGGCCACCTGTGGTTTTCTTTAAACAGGCAAAACTCAATCGGTTTATTTGCTTACCTCTGCAAAGACTCTATAACAAATTTAACATCTGAAACTTTTAAAAAACTACTATAAAAAATTGTGCCCCTACCCCAGAACAACAGAATCTTTACAAACCATGCCACAGCAGAGGCTGTACCCTGACCTGCAATACTGAGTTGACATCACTTGAATATTTTCAGCTGCCATCACTCCTCACAGCTGCAGCCTACAACCTTAAATGACCATAATAATTTCAACACCAGTTATATCCTGTGTCAAAGCCTGGTTCATAAAGATGGTACTACTGTACTCTACAGGCCACAGTATTTATGTTTTCAAGACCTCAGCTTATATGGTAAGGAAGAAAAAAACATGGTTTTGTTTCCTTTAAAAAGGCATTAGTGTTAATAACACCAATGCATCAACTTCAAAGATGCTGCAACCAAAAAAGCACAAGTAAAGCACTCCAAATTAGAAACATGACAAATGTAATGAAACAGAAAATTACAAACAGTTTAAGACAAAAATATCCAAAAAGAGCTATTAGTCAGAAACAGACTATCAGAAACGTATTGGCCTACATTAGCCTTCATTCTCATCCTCCTCTATGAATGGGATTCTGCAGTAGTACAATTAAAGCATGTCACAACATTCTCGTCACTGGGGTTGCTCCCAGGAACTGAAAAGCTACACTTCGTTGATAAGCACCTCAACAGTGCTTTTTGTATCTGCTAAAAAGCTAAAAACTTTACAATCAGCATGCAGGTGAGAGGCAAAGATGATGCCTGACTGACAGCGAGAGAGATGATACAGAAACTTAAACCGTAGCTTACAGCCGTGACTGTGGGGAAACATTCCTGTGATTTTGACTGCTACCTACAAAAACTGCTAGAGGAAGATAAAAGTGCTGTTACTGACAGCACTGAAATATCAACAAAAAAACTCATAGAACCAGAGAATCAGAGAACAGTTAGGGTTGGAAAGGACCTCAAGATCATCCAGTTCCAACCCTCCTGCCATGGGCAGGGACACCTCACACTAAACCATACCACCCAAGGCTCTGTCCAACCTGGCCTTGAACACTGCCAGGGATGGAGCATTCACAACTTCCCTGGGCAACCCATTCCAGTGCCTCACCACTCTTACAGTAAAGAATTTCATCCTTGTATCTAATCTGAACTTCCCCTGTTTAAGTTTTAACCCATTACCCCTTGTCCTGTCACTACAGTTCCTCGTGAAGGGTCCCTCCCCAGCATCCCTGTAGGCCCCCTTCAGATACTGGACAGCTGCTATGGGGTCTCCATGAAACCTTCTCTTCTCCAGGCTGAACAACCTCAACTTTCTCAGCCTGTCTTCATATGGGAGGTGCTCCAGTTCCCTGATCATCCTCGTGGCCCTCCTCTGGACTTGTTCCAACAGTTCCATGCCCTTCTTATGTTGAGGACATCAGAACTGCACACAATACTCCAAGTGAGGTCTCACAAGAGCAGAGTAGAGGGGCAAGATCACCTCCTTCGACCTGCTGGTCATGCTCCTTTTGATGCAGCGCAGGATACAGTTCACTTTCTGGGCTGCAAGCACACTCTGAAGCCAGCTCATGTTCATTTTCTCATCAACCAACACCCCCAGGTCCTTCTGTGCAGGGCTGCTCTGAATCTCTTCTCTGCCCAACCTGTAGCTGTGCCTGGGATTGCTCCAACCCAGGTGTAGGACCTTGCACTTGGCATGGTTAAACTTCATGAAGCTGGCATCAGCCCACCTCACAAGTGTGTCAAGGTCCCTCTGGATGGCATTCCTTCCCTCCAGTGTATCAACCGAACCACACAGCTTGGTGTCATCGGCAAACTTGCTGAGGGCACACTCAATCCTACTGTCCATGTCACTGACACTATACATAACTGCACAGGCTCCCCCCTGCTATTCATTCTCCTGTCTTTTGCTCGCTCTACCACATTTCAAAATCACCCGCACATACCAGTGGGTGAGACCTCACTATCTTCTACAGTTACAACAGCTCACATCCCAAACAATGCAAAGCACCAAGAGACTGCAAAGAGAAACACATCAAGCTGTTTTGAGCACCAATATCTGAAAGGTATCAATGAGCTTACAAACAAAAAGGGAAATCTGGGAAGCTGGAAAAATTACTTCATGTTGGTGTGAAGCTGGCAAGGTGGTGACTAAAAAACACACGCATGGAGCATGGGGTTACAGTATGGTATCAAAATGCACATATCTAGGGGCACAAATGTTAGAGGAGAAAAACAAAGAGGAATTAAGGTGCCAAAATTAGCTCTGACTTTAACCAGTGTCACTTGCCAGAGCACCACTCTAGCTGGGAGGACAGATTCTGCTTTTTAAAGCAAAGGTAACGAATTTTAAAACAATAAGTAGGCAAACAAAAGCAGCACTACACATACATACAGGCTGGAGACTGCACCAGTAGCTAAGCTTTATACAACCAGAATTCAAGAAGTGAGCAAGAGTGAGAAATACAAAGCCTGCAGTCTCCCCAGGACATAAAAACGCATGTCCCACCTACCGGGGCACTGCTTTATCCATAAGATACTACACTGTAGGAACGGGAAGTATCCATGCCATCCCCAGTCAAATCCATGCCGTTGTAGTGAGGGCAGCAAAGGTTAAAAGATGATGATCCCTGTTACAGCTCAGATGAATGTTATGCCACACAGGGCAAAAAGGAAACTGTTTATCTTAATTTAGTATTTTCCTTATTCATTAAATAGACCATGCATAAGCAACGCTGAACACACACACATACACAAAATTAAATTCTAGAAAGTATTCAGAATCCAAAGTATTCAATCCAAATTTTAAATAGCTCAGAAGAGACTTTTTGCTTCATGTAACCTAGAAAGCTAAGTCACAGCTGCTTTATGATTTTTAGATTTTTTTTTATAATGTGCCATTTTATGTGACTTTTTTTTTAGTAATTGTCACAACAATGACAATGCAGTTTCTTGACACTGGCACCACAGGTGCTTTACCAAAATGTACTTAATACTTCTTTAATGTGTTCTTTGAAGTGGAAAGTTAATAATATTTAAGCACTAGTATTTTCCCTTAGCTCAGTTGTTTGCAATTGCAGCACTAGAAAAGGCACTTTTGAGACATTTTGATTTTTACTATTAGAAATCAAATGGTATTACAAGAAACTGTTTTGGTATTCTAGCCTAAGACCTTACTTGCTCTAGATAAGAATGGAATGTGAGCCAAAAATAAGACAACAGATGAATCTCCAGTAGACATAGAATCATAGAATAGTTAGGGTTGGAAAGGGCCTTAAGATCATCTAGTTCTAACCCCCCTGCCATGGGCAGGGACACCTCACACTAAACCATGTCACCAAAGGCTCTGTCCAACCTGGCCTTGAACACCACCAGGGATGGAGCATTCACAACTTCCCTGGGCAACCCATTCCAGCGCCTCACCACCCAATCATCTAGAACTACCATCTGCATTTCATCCAGGTCTTCGAATAAGAAAACAGCTGACCTCCTGACAGCCTGGTAGTGATTCAAAGTCACCTGCTTCAAAGCAGTAGCCTGAGTTAATCAGAGTACCCCAGCACCCACCCCTAATGAGCTTCCAAGTTTTTTTAGAAGTGCTTGGAATATGAAAGCATTCTCATAATTCATGGATAGGTAACCGTTTCTCACATGTGCAGCCCACCTGTTGGACAAGATTCAGGAGTCAGCAAGACATTTACAAATCAAATCCAAAATCTTGCATCTTTAGAGAAGGAAGATTTAAAATGTTTCGTGAAATGAGCTGCAAATGACAGTCAACCTCAAAGACTTCCAACTGCACTGAGCTGGTATTTGGACATAACAAAACAATACAAAAAACCCCAAACAAATAAACAAAGACAAAAAAAAATCACAAAAACCCACAAAGCTTGTTTTTACACTGCTGCCTGCAAATACATATCATAGCTTGAGGAAAAAAATAAATCCAATGGCCCAGCTGCCAACACCAAGCCAGAAACTTGCAAATAGGAAGCTTCAGCTTTTACAAACTGCAAAGCTGAACAGACACACTCACATGAAGGCCAAGCAGCAAAGTCAGAGGTAGCACGCCAAGGGAAAGAGTACATAAAAGGCTGAATACACCTGAGAAAATAAAGATTTCAGGTACAACTTAATTCTTCCATTTCCCACCTCTTGATAACTGATACACTGTTCTTTTTACATATTTTTTACAGTACTAGTAAACCAATGAAACAAGTTTCCCTGTGTGGCACTAAATTCAGGTCCATACAGTGCTTTACTTCTGAAATACACTAGGGCTTTCTTCCTTAAATTTGCACTGTACTTAATGGCAAGAGTACAGTACCATGTCCAAAGCATAAGAAGGCTTGAATGAAACTTGTCAATGAATTCTGTAGACCATTGTTGGTAACAAAAGAATGGCTGCATGAGAGGATCTTGGTTTCAGTTTCAGCTACTGAAAAGAGTATATTCCTAAAAAATTAATATTTTAATTTCTCATCCTTATTTCAAGAGCTTTGATGCACACCCCCCCCCCCCCCCAAGCTGCCCCATCACAGCCCTGATGTTTTCTCCAAAAACCCTTCTCCTGCTGAGTACAAGATCCCAGACTTCACTTGCCAGATTTAAGCTGGTACCAATTATCTCTCTTCATGCCTTCTCAACAGTCTCCTTGTCAGGCAGCAACCTGTTACCCACAATTTCCAGTTCCCTTTCTTGTGTTGAATTCTTCCCACCACCTAAGTGCACAAATCCTTGTCCAGTTTCACTTCTTCCCACCCTAAGCAGACATTTGTCTCATGGTTTCGTTTCAAACCCACACTCCTTCAGGCCTCCCAGCAATCATCCTGCAGTGCAACATTAAACACCCAGATTCACCGCTGCCTTTCAGTGCACTGTTGAGAGCTAGGAATCCTACAGCAGTGCAGGGATACACAAGGCCAAGATTAAGGGGGTAAAGAAAAGGCAGAACAAAATTCATAAACAGATGAGCTGCAGGTGCAAAACTGTGCCAAGCACTTGCTTGTGATGGCAAAATTATGACCTGAATTATTGAGTACTATTGCTACAATTATCATTGAATTACTGAGTACAGGTAACGCAAACAGAACCTGGTCCACACACTGTATGTCAGCAGGTATACATGATGGTATAAGCAAAAGCAGCTACTCCCATATCAATTACTATTCAAGTTTACTGTTTCTTCTGAAAGATGGTTATTCCAAACTTTTCCTGGGTCAATGGCCCACCACCTTGCTGGCAACTTGTTCAACCACTCCTTCCCTTTCTGCCCTTTTGATTTCACATCTTACCAGCTTGAAAGACTTTACCTCACTTACAAGCTTGACAGCTGATTACAGTACTAAGCATTCTCCTTCTGACAGTTTCCCAGTAGACTCTCACACCACTTTCTATACTTCTTAACTTCTGCATCAATTCTGCATTAATTGGCAGAATTAAATTTACCATATGGTTCATTCCTACACTCATTTGCTTCCCAGAAAGTGTTCTGTAAACAATTCTGTATTGCTTTCACTCAAACATAATGTTTTCCAAGTTAACACCACCAGCCATGTGCAACTGCTTCACTCAAAGACCAAGTGTAAAGCACAACATATAAAAACTATATACATGCACAGACACTTTCAGACATATATAAACAGCTAAGTGTATACAAGATGTATATATATTTACACCAGTATAAAGTTAAGATTTATAAGTACACACACCAGTGCTTCACAATATCCAAAAGGCACAATGTGAAACATGCACACCATTTCCCTCACACCTAGGGATGACACACAAGCACTGCTAACAGCATAGTTAAGTGCAGAAACAAACCCTTGTTTCTGGCAGAGCCTTCTGCTTCACTATTTCCATGATTCAGTGGGGAACAAGAACGCGTGAACAGCCACCTCGACCATGGTGCTAAACATGCTCCTAGTTCTCCTGCAACTATCTGAAACCCTCCCAATGGACCAGATGTGAGCTCGTGGGGATGACAGCCCCTAGCAGCAGTGGATTTCTTACCAGCGAGGTCCAATGTCCTGTCCACGAAGACGATGGAGGCCTTGTTGGTGGCCATCCTCCTCCTGTTCCTGGCTGGGGCATAGCTTGCCAGCTCAGCAGCAACGACCCTGCTGAGAGCCCCCACTGCGAAGCTCTCCTCCCGCAGGCCCACCGCGGTGAAGAAAGCGTCGAGGTCCTCCACCAGGGCCCGCACCGTCGCCCTCAACTCAGCGGGCAGGGCGCCCACACCGACCTCAGCGGGGCCGGGCTCGCCGGGGCCGGGCAGCGGCGGGATGAGCGCCGCCAGGCCGGGCAGCAGGCACAGCTCCGCCGAGACAGGCGCCAGGAGCGGCGGGCCCCGCAGCACTACCTCAGCGCGGCCACCTTCGCCCATCCACCGCTGCAGCGTCTCCTCCAGCTCGGCCGGGCCGCTGCCCTCCTCTTCGCCGCCGGCCACCAGCACGCAGTGCCGCACGGCGCCCCGACCCAGCACGCTGCGCACGGCAGCGGCTGTGCCGCCCCGCAGCCCCCCTCTCACCACAAATATGACACGGGCCGCCGCCGCCGCCTCAGCGGCCAGCGCCCGGACGGCCAGCGCCCCCGCCGCCAGCAGCTCTCCCGCCCCGCCGCAGCTCCAGTGCAGCGCCTCAGCGGACGCCGCGTCCAGGAAGACGACAGCGTGGCGCGCCCTGGCAAACACAGGCTCCCAGGCCTGCCGGCACACCCGCTGCAGCTCCGGTACCGGCACCGCCATGGCGGCCGCAGGCAGCGGTGACAGCCACAACACACCGCACGTGCGTGGGGCGCCGGCGGCGCCGCGGGATGACGTAGCGGGCTCGGGTTGGCTGTCGGCCGGCGTGAGGGGCGGGCACTCCCTGACGGAGCCGGCGGGGGTCAGGCGAGGTACCTGTGAGGCTTGGGTGGGTTAACGGCGGTGGTGCGGCCTTTGTTTCTGCTGAGGGGCTGAGCCGTGGGATCTCACCTGAGCAGTTACCCGGTCTGGGGTTGGTGTCCGCTGGGGTTAACCCCCGCTCAGGTCTGTTACACCGCGAGAGCACCAACAGGGATACATCTCTGGGAGAGGGCGGGGGCCCTTCCCTCTGCGGGCAGTGCCAAATGCTGACAGGCGTTAAAACGTTCCTCTCACCTATAGTCTGTGTTAGGAATGCCACTGCAGTGTGTAGCCTTGGCCAGTACTGGGGAACATCTGAGCGCAGACAGTTAAGGTTTACTTGACGTTTTCCTCCACAGGCAGTGTACTTCTGCCGGGTAAATGTTAAACCAATCAGTGTTACTGTTTATGTCACTACCACATCGTGTGGCTGTGGTGTCTTTCTTATACCATGAAAACAACTGTTTTGATGATACTGTTTTAAATGTACAGCACTGGAAAGGTGAAACTTCCATCACCATTCACTGTATTTCTTGTGTTAGCTAGCAACAAGAAATGTTCTCTTGTAATAAATTTTTTATGATATACAGTTGTGAAATCATTGTCTGTGGAAGTGTTCAAAGCCATGTAGGTGAGGCCCTCAGCGATACAGTTTAGTGGTAGACTTGGCAGTCCTGGGGTAATGGTTGGTTGGACTTCATCTTAAAGGTATTTTCCAACCTGGTTAACTCTATTATTCGGTGATTCTCCTTTGAAAAGCTCTTGATCTCAAAATCAGCTTCAAAGCTAGCTAAAAAACATGCCATAATATGTATCTACACTTTCTTCTCCCCAGAGAATGGATGGCTCAGTTGCAAATCTGTGATGTGTAGTATTTCACTAAGGCCTCTTCAGTGCAGAATTAGCTTTTTTTTTTTGACATAATGGGATTATCAGCAATTACATAAATACTTTAATTGGTTCATCCACTCTTTTAACTGATCATATTAGGTCTCTTGCAGGTTCAGCTGGTTTCAGAACACTGACAAACATAAGTAACGTGAAATCACCAGATTTCCAGTAATGAAATTAAATCCTTCCAGTCTGCTCTCTGCTCATTCCTACCCTGATGCATTCGTCCCTCTTCCAAACTCAGATGTAGGTCTTTGTGCTGTTTTAACCCTGATCTGTTATTTTAACCTTGCAGCATTAAATTTATGATGCTAAAAAATATGAAAGTTAGTAGCCCTTCTTGATTATTTTTATTTGAAAGATGCATGCAAAGAAAGGATTGGGGATGGTTAACCACTTGTGCAGAATTATCCTTCCCTCACATTGAATTACGCTGGAGATTATATATCTCTGACCTTTTGCTTTATGCTTGAGTGCCATGGACAAAAGGTGAATATATTATGGCTCGTCCAACTCTTTAGTTACCTTTTTGGAAAGACTGATTTATTTTTTTTTTTTCAGACATAGCATCAAAACAGCAGAAGTTTTTAAGGAATCAAGTTTTTTACTTTACAAATATTGTGTAGATTACAATTGGTTCTGCATATTCTGATGTGGGAAAAAGAAAGGATCACTAGCCAGAAGACAAAGCAAGGTCATCAGTTTGAAGCACAGTGGTTAAATTACAAACCAAAATCATCTAAGTAGCTTTTACAGCTTATTTTATCCTATGTGCAAATTTACAACTACTCTGATAGAAAAAGATCTGTATTAAAGGGTTCCCATAAACTTGCTATCTTGCTGTGTGTTTCTGGAGTGCAGCCTATGAGTTTATGCAGCTGGCAAAGATGTCATCTTCTTTCTTTGGCCTGTTAGCTTCTCAGGGCCTTGGGAGAAGCCTTTTGTTCATGCCTTAACTGCTGCTCTCGCTCTGTGCAGCTGTAAGAACCTGCAAGGTCCTTTCCAGAGTCTGGAACTGGTGGGAGGTTTCACCTTTGAGGGCAGAGTTGAAATGCCATCTAGGCCAGCACTCTGTCCCCAGAAGAAAAGCAGGAAACAAGTTCAAAGCACCCTCCCTGTCCAACCACAACCAGAGGCGGGTAAAGACCTTCCTGCAACAGATGGAATGCTGGCAACTATTTTTGGGCCTTAGCCTTCCTTAGTCAGCTTCCAGTGTTCAAGCTGCTCAAGATGGATTTTTACATCACCATAAGCTCAATGTGATGTCTATTTAAAGGTTTCTACCAGGAACACTGCTTTGAGGTTCTGATTGATGTTTTTTTAAGAGATTTTATCCTCTACACCTGCTCTTGATTTCTCTTTGTGGTGTTTTCCACAGACATATTTTCTTTCTTCTTGCATCTGCAAACAAGAGTTCTACTGCGTCATTTAATGTTGGCCAGAAGTGTGTTAAATGTCCAAGTAAACAAAACCAGAATGAAAATTAAGAAAGATGCTGATGCCAAGTAAGAAGTACTACAATACAAATTGATTTTATGAGAAACAAGTGTCTAAAAATGTTTTGGGTGAAAATATTGACTTCACAATTGCATGATGAAAACCTACCCAATTATGCCATACTTCATCATCTGTACACAACACACAAACACTTCATTTCAAGGGGAAAAAATGCCTTTGAGAAGGTAGTTTGTTCCAGTGAAATGCCATGCCATGTATGAAACTTTAAACCAAGGTTTGCTATGCAGACAACTCAAAAGAATCAACTCCCCCCACCCAGAGTCGTGATGTGTTTCTAATATACACAGGCCCTCTATACTTGACTTTTTCACAAGCTGTCCTGCTGTGAGAAAGGGGTCCCTTCTTTAGTTTTTGCAAACATCCTAAGACAGTGAAGACTCCATTTGTATAGACATCTGGTCAAAACTTGTTTTGAAAGTTGCTGTACTTAAAAATTTTCTAATGAATCTTGCAGTTGTTAATACAGCATTCACAGATGTAAGGTGAGAAAATCATCAATAAAAATAGCTTGCTTCTTCCCACCGCTTTTAAAATAGAGCAATTTCTTTGTGAAATGTGTAGTTATACTCTGTATATTCACAGTGTACTATGAATGTTAAACTCCTACCGGAGCTAAAAATAAAACTAGGCAATTTATGGAAGGGGAAAAAAGATCTATAAGGAGTTGTTAAGCCTAAAATATTACTTCCAGCTGGGAGAGTCCCTGAGCTAAGGCTAAGACAGTACTAGTAAAAGTAGCAGCGTGTTTATCCCGTGGTTACGCTCCCCACTGGCAGCTGCCATCAGTCTCCAGTAGCAGAAGCACAGCACTGGACTGTACATGTGTTTGGCCAAGTCCTGCTTCTGGAGACGGGCGAGGATGTCCTAGCGGAGATCACCAAGCTGCCAGTGAGCCCTGCTGAAGGGACGACGAACGGGCGCTTGGGGCTGCAGAAGAGCGCAAGGACCGCCGAGAGCCGCAGACACAAAGGGCAGCGAGGAGAAGTGAACGCGGCTCTGACAGGCACGCCGCGGCTAGGGAAGGCACAGCTGAGGTGAGTCCCAGCGCCTGGCAGCGCGCAGAAAGGGCACCGGCAGTGCCAGAGCTGTCCGGTCAGCAGGGCCTGCTCCGCCGGGGCCGCCCCCCGCGTGCCCGTGCCCGGGGCGCCGCGGGGCCGGGCCGGGCCCGCTTCCTGTGCGTGTCACTCACTCCGCGGGGGAGGGGAAGCCGCGAGCAGGCGGCGGCCGTTCCTCCGCGAGCGGTGCCGTTGGGCCGGTCGCACGCTTGCAAGCCCCCTGCAGCCCCCCGGCTGCGGCCTGAGACACCGGCGGAGGCCCGGGACAGCGCGGTGGTGTTGCCCAGCGGCGAGAGGCCCAGGTGCCGTCGGGCCTGGGCCCTCGCCTCCCGCGGGAGGCGGCCATGTCTACCGGCGAGGTGGAGCGGCTGTCGGCGGATCTCGGTGGGGGCGCCGGGGACGAGGAGGAGGAGTGGCTCTATGGCGGTACGGACCTTCGCAGACCCCCGCTCCCAGCCCACCTCCCCCGTACGCCGGCCCGACTTGCTTCCTCGGCAGCCGTAGCGGAGGGAGAGGGGGTGTGTAGGCCGCGGCGTGCGCCACCTCGCCAGGCCGGCCTCTGTCTAAGTGCGGCCCACACCTGCCCACCGAGCCGGGCTGGCCAGGTCTCGCCACCCCGGCGGCTGCTCAGTCCCCTCCCGCTGTCCGGCCCTCCGATGGTGCTGTCCCGGGCCTGTGAGCGACCCCCTCCTCACCGCGGCGGTGCCGGCTCCCTGCCCCCTCCTCCACGGGCGGTCGGCTGCCGGTCCCTCTGCTCTGGCTGCGCAGGTCGAGGCATGCTGCATCTTCCGCATGGCGCTCCTGCCCCACGCGCACCCCTGGGGCGGCCGAGCCTCAGTACCCCCTGCCTGGCCTCCCGGCGTCAAAGTACTGAAGCAGCCTTAAACTTCAGAAGATAAACTTTGTTCACAACTTCAGGGACTTTAAGTTGAAATCATAACGAAACTTGTAAATAAATCCTGCCAGTGTAGACCTGTGAGCACTGAGTGCTCTGAGGGCTCAGGGGTCTGCTCTACTGGTTTCACAATATTATAAAAATGCCTCAATAATAAACTGAAGAGTTAACCTAATCATGGCAAGATATCTGTCATGCTTGGTCTTAAGGGATTTTATTCTTAACTACTGCGTTTCTTTTCTCTTGTGGTAGATGAAAATGAAGCAGAGAGACCAGAGGAAGAAAAACCTAGGTGAGCATCTTGACAACTTGAAGCCCTGTAGCACGGCTGCACAAAAAAGTTATTAATTGCATTCTTTTTCCCAACTGCTTGAAGGTCCATAGCACCTGAACACACTATGGTGTCTTTGAAAATCCTCTTAACATAGTATGTTGGGTTTGCTAGAATGACATGGCTGTTCTGTTACACAGTTTTACCTGGGAAATTGGGATGCTTGGTTATAACAGTTATTTGAAGTTTTAACTGTATGGACAACAGTAATTCCTTACAAAATGCCAAGACGTCTTTTATTTCTCTACTCGTTGCTTTGCAGTCTTGGTAAAAGATCAGGACTTCATTTGTTAGAGGTAAATCAGGAATTAAAAGACAGTCCCTCTCCCAGAGAGTTTACAATGTAGTTACAGAAAGAATACAAAGAAGCAGTAGAAGGTTATCACTTAGTTTGATGTGCATGTTACATAACACATCAGCTGAGGGTTTGGGGGCTGTGGTTTTTTTTTAGTAAGAGAGTTTTTGAAGGAAATTTGGAAAAACTTTGGAAATATTTGGGGCAGCCTGCTTGAGCTATAAGGAGCTATATGAGGGAAAGCACAAAGATGTTCCTTTGAAAATTGTTGATAAACTATGGAAAATATTGATTGTCAAGATAAATTTAATGAAAGGGAAGCCAATGCAAGAAAGCATGAATTGTTATTTTCTATAAACGCTTCTAGTTAGCAGCGATTTTTTTTTTCAAGAACTCTTGAATTGAGTTACCTTTGGTGGACTTCTTGTCCATAAGCTTGCTCAATTGCTTTTTTTTTTTAACTCAGATTTTGCCAGGGCAAGAGTGATACAGCAGTAATGACCTCCACCACCTGACAACATAGAATCTCGTTTTGAAGCACCTACTGATACGATCACTTCCAGTTACTTCTTGTATAAGAAATAAAGTTGCTTCCTGTCACCTTTTCCATGTCACTTTACAGTTTTCTGAATCTCTGTTGCATTTGTCTTGGATCATGCAGCACAGAGAATTCCAATTATTTATTTGCTCTTTATTTGGAAGCTATTCCACAATTGGAATCAATTGATTCCTTGTGTCCCGGTACCTTTTCTTGACCTAGTGCTTTTGTCAGTATTACTGTTGTTCTAAGAAAATTATTTGCCTGGCAACCAAAATGATCTTTAGAAACAGTGGTCAGCGGAGACTGGCTTGACATTTGGCTGCTTCAATACGTAGTAAGGACTAAAAAGCAAAACAAATAGTAGTATATGCATCTCATGAGCTGTGTTTAGAATGGTGACGTTTTACCTGTTAAAAGTTTTGGTCTCTGGCCTGTTAGTTTTGGCCTTTTCCAGGTATATTTAAGAATTGTGAGGTTTTATACAGGTTCTGTAGCTAACCTGTCATTTTAATGAGTGATGAAGTGAATTGGTCAAGTTTAAATCTTGGGGTCGTGCCTGTGCTCTGGTGCAATGCTTACAAGTGGGCATTTTGTCAACAGAAGATGGGATCAACATCATTCTGTTCAATAAAAATTGGCAGTTGCTCAGTCCTTTTCAGAGATACTATTTCAGTGAAAGAATATTATTTCTAAATGGCTCCTTGCTTACTCTGCTGTTTGTGGTGCAACATCCTAACAGTTAATGGAACTGTGGAAATGAAAACATTGCTGTGAAATAAGTAGCAGTAGGTAAGCACAGCTTGTTTGCATAGGTTTGACAGTGCTGTTCACTTTAGATGGACCAGTAGTTTTAAAACTTTTACAGTTTTCAGTCTGCAGTTAAAATGTAATTGAATTCATCACTGAATTGTAGCTATTCCATATGGTGGAAGAAAATTTCACAATGCAGATGTGGGAATTTTAATTCAGTGCAACATTACCTATGGGTATTTATTTAATTTCCATTATGTCTTTGAAAAGTCTGCAGGGGCAAAAAATAAGAAAACTTATTCTTCATATATTATGAAACATTTCATTTTGATTTCAAAAGCGGATCCAGGTGTAGTGCCTTTTCACTTGCAACTATTCTATTCTGTGAACATCTGGTTAGTATGACTTCTGATAGATAAATATTATCCTGCTAATATGAAGCTACATGCATGTAGAAATTAATTTATAAATTATTTTAATTAATGCAGAAGATAGCTGGAACTTTGGGTGTTTTCCAAAATGATGTAGTAAGGCTTTTTTCATCATGTGGGATAATATGTGCATAGATACCTCCTTTCATCTTTCTCTGTTTGTTTTTGTTTAAGTGCTCCACCCCCACCTGGAAATGAAGAGGAAGCTGCAGAAAATGGCGTTGTGAAAACGGTAGTTTTAAATGTGTTTTTGGAATACTGCTTTAATTTGGTTTGATGTATGGGGTATTCATAATTTGGCTAGGACTTACCATTAAATTTAATGCATAAATGTATGCTGCTTTTTTTTTCTTTTCTGAAAGGTGTTTGACACTATCTGCAGAAACTCTGTAGAAGTTACTAAATGAAGAAATCCAATTTTCAGCTGCAATCCGCTTTTTAAATCCAGCTTATAGAAAATAGATGAATAATGCTTCCCTTATTTTGCAGTGAAAGGTGGTGCTTCAAGATAGCTGCGTTTTCTTAAAAACATGTTTTCAAAATGATACTCTGTAATTTTCCTCACTGATAGGAAAATAAAATCCTTTGATCATTTTTCGTCTTTCTGTGTGTGATAAACAATCAGCATTTGCTGAACTGTGTGAAAATATGGGTTAAGAGTTGAATTACACATGCCTTTCAGAGGCAAAAAAACAGACTTGCTCAGTAGTAGTCTTCTATGTGCAGTATGTCAGAACTTCAGTGTTAGTAGGGTGAAGGAATGGAGCAGGAAATGAAATTTACAGTTGCAGTGTTGGAGAAGCTTCAGTTTATTGTGAATGGAAATGGTTTAAATCTCTTCTATGAAAAAATAGTAGTGTTACTACTGATGTGTAGTGATGCAGTAACAACTCTCATATTTGTGAAAATTTTAAGAACTAGCCTTTCAAAAATATATATATTTTTTTTCCAGTAAGTCGAATACTTTATTTATGAAAGATAATACAACTACTTAAAGTTGGGGAAAAACTTCAAAACCCTATTTTTAGTTGTTTCAACTGAAAAGCTCTTAATTTAAGTGCACCAAAGACTCGTGCTGATGCTAATCCTGTAAGTGGGCAGTAAGTTTAATGTGTTAGGTAAAGGGAGAAGACTTGCTAGTTTTAAAATACTTCTGAAAATCCTCACTGTTGCAGTTCCCTTGTACTTGCCTCTCTTTTGTGTTTTTCAGCTATATAAAGCCTAGCGTTGTTAGGATATCATCAGAATTGAGAACTTTGTGTTAAAAGGTGCATATGAAGGGTCAGCAGCAACCTAGAAAAATGGATGGTGTTCAGGCTGGTTCAGTAAGAAAAGGAGGTTATTTCTGTGAGGAAGGAACTAAGAAAGTATTGTTTATAAGTGAAATTGGCTTTTGTTGCTCCATACAAAATTTTATTTTCTGTTCAGTGTATTTCTAATGGCTCTCTGCTGAGTGGGTGTGGGAGACTGGTGAGCATTTTCTCTTCAGCTGTGCAGCATTGAAGGCTGTTTTCTGTGTTCAGCTGTCATTTACAGGATATCTATACTGATATAGCCTACCTCCCCCTAGATTATACTCTTAATTGTTATGTAAATTCTGTT
This sequence comes from Melopsittacus undulatus, assembly GCF_012275295.1. Taxonomy (NCBI): domain Eukaryota; kingdom Metazoa; phylum Chordata; class Aves; order Psittaciformes; family Psittaculidae; genus Melopsittacus; species Melopsittacus undulatus. The sequence continues at coordinate 28,229,475 of NC_047533.1, forward strand.
AATGTTGTATAGCAAGAATGAACTGTACTCCAATATCTTATCTTCTGCACAACTTCTTATTTTTGTCTAATTTATGTACCACACAAATTTAGAGATGGTACAGTAGGTAGGGATTAGAGCTCGGGTATGCTTGGAAAACTTCAGACTACCTGGACAGAATCAACTTGACTTTGATATGTTCAGACTCTTGCTGGAAGATTCAACAAGTATGTGAATAAGGGTGATCTGGTTGATAAAGTTCACTTGGATTCCACAAAGATTTTTTTTAAGAAGTTCCTCACCAAAGGATTTTAAGAATAGTAAGCAGCTATAGGAGGAGTCCCTCATGATAATTGGCATGTAAAAGATAGAAAACATAGGGTAAAAGCCTAAGTTCAGTTTAGGCAGTGAAGGAGAATCACCTCCACTGGGGCTTCACTGGAATGTTGTGCATAACCTGTGCTGTTTAGTGTGTTTATAAATTACTTAGAAAAAGGGGCAAATTGTGGGATTACAAGTTTTCTGATATTAGAAAGTTATTCAAGGACTGTCTCTGAAGAACTGACTGTTAAATAAATGGTCGCTGAAATTCTGTGTAGAAAAAGAGGAGTGTTGTTCATGGGAGGAAAAGAGTCTTACAAATAAAATGGTGATCTCTGAGGTCATCATTGCTACTTAGATACACTAAGATACATAAAAAGATCCACAAAACTGATGGTTACATGCTAGTATGGAGTCTAAAAAGCAGTTAAACTTTGGGATGTTGCAGAAATAAATAGAGAACAAGATTAAAGATGTCTCTACACCATAAATTCATGGTTCAGTTGCACCCTGAATTTTGTGTGCTATTGTAAAGACTTCAACTGAAAAAAGTTGAGAGAAGAGCAGGAAGAGTGGTTTAGGTAGCTTCCATACAGGGAATGGCTGAGTACATAAGGACCTTCCAACCAGGAAGAGAAGCATATATAGCATATGATGGAGGCTAACAAAATCGTGTATGGACCTTATAAATAGGGATTGACTCTTCAGAGTCCCTTAGTATGAGAACTGTAACTTTTAAATGAAAACTGTAGGAGCCAGGATGGAAAGAAAGAAACAAATGAGGTTGGATCTTCATGCAGTAGACAGTACTATGGAGCTCCTTGCTACAGAGAGTGTCACTGCTGGGAGTTTATATGAGTCCAAGGGAAGTCTGGGCAAGTACTTGACAGAAGGACCTATTAGGGGTTACTAAAAAGACAAACCATAACTGACTTAGGGAATTCCCTGACCTGATAATAATCAGCAGCTGAAAGAGTGTTAGGGTGGAACATCATACGCATTTGCCCTGTTGTTTTTTTTTTCTCTCCTCTATGGTCTGGGATTGGAAAACTAAAACAAAACACCAAACAAACCAGAAATGCTGGACTAGAAGAACTGTTGGTATGGACTGGCATGACAGGTTTATTTATCAGCAAGCTTGAATGCTGTGGGCCAGAACAGCATGCAGTGTGCTTTTGTATCTGTATTTTTACCCTGTCCACTGAAAATCTCAAGTATTTTATATAGGTTACTAATGCTAGGAACCGAATAGATTTTTCTGAAGCACAGTGTCTACAACTGGAAAAACATTTCAGTTACTCAGGACATGTAATTGAGGGTGGCAAGAGGCTAGTCTTGCATATAAAGGTTCTTTACTGACTGACAAGAGTGAAACCAGTATGTGTGAGCTAGATGGAGGGAAGAAGGATGTTAGTGGAAGCTATTTTATGCTTATTTAGGAAATGTCATGCTTCAGAAACAGACCTTAGTATTAAAGATAGTTTGCTTTTTTGATTCAGATGTCTCAGATACTTGTAGCATTTCATCAGATGAGCCTCCTAAGTGTACTCTTAATGATACTCAGTTTTGAGGTCTAGAAGAAGGAGTTCTTCCTCTCAGAGTTTTCTAGAACAGATAGTTTTGACTGGATTATTTTTCCACTATAAAGGTAAGTGACTGCTTTTTGTCTAAGCAATTACTTTTTCTTTTGTAGAAGGTGGCAGAGGCTGAGGATGACAGTGATAGTGATAGTGATGATGATGAAGATGATGTTCAAGTCACCATAGGGGATATTAAAACAGGAGCTTCACAGTATGGGTAAGTTATTTGCAAATATTAACTGGGGGAACTTCCAAGGCTGCATGTAATTATTAATTCAGGCTCTTTAATACTAGTCAACGGCAAATTGTATTCATAGTTAGTGTCAATTTAGTTTGGATTTGGGTTTTTTTTCAGGTTTTTAACAATGTTTTTAAGGATATAGAGCTTTGAAAACAAAAAAGTGAAACAATCAATTAAATATCATGATGGAAGAGCTGTTATATGAGTTAAGAGCTGTTACATGAGTTAAATTGTTTTCAGATTTTGAGAAATAATAGTATTAAGTTTGTAAAGTTGAGTGTTGTTATTAATTATGGAATAGCTCTGTTACATGACATTTTTAGGGTCATTGGTGTGACAGTGATATTTCTGTGCAAATGGTAGAGCGGTAACCATGGAGAACATTAGAAGCATTTCTCTTTAGTTCTTTTTGTAGTGGAGACAGTTCTAATTAGACCTCAATGCTTTCAAGTTTTACTGATGTGCTCAAATAAGAATTTAACGTACTTCGGATGGAGCTGCCAGTCTCTGGAGATAATTTCTCAACATCATACTTTGGGCTTTTGTACTATGTAAGAATTTCTTTGCTACTGTTGTTGCTCCGTATTCCTTCTCTTGATAAAGGACTTGTTTTTCACTGAACTCTTTCAAACAGTGTTAATTTTTACCCCAGATTATTAAATGCTATTTTTCATTACATGGAAGCTTGCTGAGGGAAGTGGTTTGCTTGTTTGTTTGTCTTGGCAATCCTAATGTTTTTATGCTTATTAAAAAGTCGTCGTTCTTATTAGAATTATGTCAGGTCTGCAGGTAGGTCTGACTCATGTATATTACTGTGTTCTTAACTTTAGAATGCAGGTGATGTACTTGTTTTTGAAACATAGTATTTTTAAACTTTCAGTATTACATACCCTAAACTAACTGTGCAAAGGTAATATAAAAATAGCAGTTCTTTCAGTTCTTTATTTGTCTGCTTTCAGTAACTTGCAGTATGCTTGTGGTGTAGGCAGCAATCTCAAATTTTGTGGGATTAAAGCAAAACTAGATTTATAGTCTTCGTGTATTTGCTGGTGTGCTTTCCAGAATACAGAAAACAGTGAGCAGATGATGCTAAATGCAATGAGAGTAGAAAGTTTTATGTAGAAATTGTTGTTTTCTGAAAAACCTTTTTTTCTGTGCCAGTTGGACAGAAAGTTCATGGAAAGGCAGTAATCTAAAACAAACTCGATGTCGCTGTTCATTTTAACTTCAGGATAAAAAGTTCCTTTTATAGGATTAAATGATTTTTCATATAGTAGTCAACTGCTGTTTGAAAAAACACTCATGAGATTTGTTTGACAAAGTCATGCACAAATACTGCATAGCAGATCAAGAAGGTTAAATGTTTTGTATTAGGTTTATACTGATTGTACTTGAATGTAAACTAAAACTGCATGGAAGTGGTACTGTAAACTGTATACTGCCTTCTAATTACATGCTAATCTCATTATGTTTATGGGTTTGTACCACCTGTGAGGATGAACTACGTTATACACAAATGGTAGTGAAAGCAAGCTCTGTGTTCCAGATGAACAATACTGTAATTCCTAAGGTAGTAATATCAGTCCAGTATCAAGATTTCTGAGTACATTCTTATGAATAAAGCTCTCAAGTGTTTAAGAAAATGAAATATTACATACTTTTCTGTTAGTCACAAGAATGGGTGATTTGCTAGAAGTACGTTGAAACTAGTAATCATTGTAGAGAAATGCTTGCATTTTACACTTCTGTACGGATTAAATGGAATAGTTATGAAAATAGAAAAGGATCCCCTTTCCTTTTTTATTTATTTTGTTTTTACTCTAATCCCCAGAGTGTCATCTGTATCCGTAAATGAACTGCATTTTTCCTTTCTTTCTTCTGGTTCTGTCCATTCTTGTTTCTGTGAAGGTCTTTATCCTTTCAACTCAGGAAGAGTGACTGGGACTTGCTTCACAACTGTTTATTAGTTGGAGAAGTTGCTACTGAGCATAGAAAGGTACACTCTCTTCCTCCTAGGCTGATCTCTTTACAGTGTTACCAGCTTGGAAAGCTAGAGGTTCAGGATGGCGATTGAGCCTGGGTCCAGTTTGTGTCTGGATCTAGCTAACTCTTGTTTTGTGTTTTCTTCTGTTTTAAGAGTATTATCTGTCTAACTCAGTTTTTTGTTGATTTCTTTCAAGTTATGGAGCAGCACCTGTGAATCTCAATATTAAGACAGGAGGGGGACGAACTTATGGATCTTCTGGTAAGAAAATATTGACACAGTAATATTAGGAAAAATGAAAAAAAAAAGATTGTTTTAGGTTAAGGAAATGATTTTCACTTCCAAAACTTGTTGATAAATCTGACTTTTTATTACTATTTTAAGTGTATTAAAACTCTATTTGGTAGAGGCAAAAAGCTCTAACTCTAACTTTTCTTCACAGGTGCAAAAGTTAAAGGGGTAGATCTGGATGCACCAGGGAGTATAAATGGTGTGCCACTTCTGGAAGTAGATTTAGATTCTTTTGAGGATAAACCTTGGAGAAAGCCAGGTAATGCCCTTGTTTACATTAACTGATATGTAGGTATTCAGTAGGTTATTTTAACAATAGCTCCCATTCACTGCATGTAGATGTTATGTACCCTATAGCTATAAGATACTGTCCAATGTTATTTGGAAAAAGCATTTAAGTTACTTGCTACCTTTGCGCTATGCCACAGTGTGTGGGCATGCTGTGTTTCTTAGTATACATCCTGCACATATGTCAGCAGAAACAGACTATAGAACATGCCCTTTATTTATTTATTTATTTATTTATTTATTTATGTATTTATAATCCATGTATATATTGAGCTCTCCTTGGAAATTTGTTTCTCTGGAGATTACTGCCATTGGTCTGTGTCATAGGACAGAATATAGAACAGAACAGAAAATAGTTCTAGTGGTTTTGAGCATGAAGAATGATGAAATGTAGCTACTTGTCATAGAGTGACATCCCTAGGCTTTAAAGAAGCAGCCATTACCAGATGAGCTTTCAATAAGTCTCCTGTGTGTATTGTCTGGCTCAAGTGATTTAGCCAGACTTGTCTAATACCTGCTTTTTTAGTGGCAGTGCATCTTGCTGTTGTACATAGGTTTCTCTAGTATTTGTATATTGCTTTGGCCATGCAAGTAGTGTCTACAAAATGGAAAATAAAGCCTGTGATAATGTTCTGGTATTTGGTCTGTTATCTATTTGAAATACATTCTTTGCATTTGAGTTATGTCTGGTCTCTCTATTACGTACTCTTTTAAATACTGCATGGCATCATATGAAACTTGGAGTCAGAACAACACAAGGAGTTGAATAGAGAACAAGCAAAAGCGAGTGGTTCTTCACTGAACATACAGTAAACCTTTAGGTCTTAGATGTGTCATGTTTTAAAGATATCCTATGATATTCTGCAAGAATCTGCTTTTGATTCCTGAGACAATATGTTAAGCCCGTTACTCCTGACTGAATTTTGATGGTTTTATAGTCTCAGGCATGAACACTCTATGTTTACTGATGCAAGACTATATTGTACATTTCAGTGGTATTTTTTTAGCTCAATACCTAATCTGTTTTGACGTTACAAATAACGGTGTATGTACAATCAGTGAAGAAAAGATGAACTTTGTGGTGTCCCAAAAAACCTATGCTTTTCTATTTAAAGGGGCTGATCTCTCTGATTATTTCAACTATGGATTCAATGAAGATACCTGGAAAGCTTACTGTGAAAAACAAAAAAGAATACGAATGGGTCTTGAAATTTTACCAGTTACCTCATCCGCAAATAAAATTACGGTAATTAGTACAACTTTTGCCATATTCTAGATGCTTTTTTCCCTGTAAAGCTGCTTGTGTGTCAAAAGCTTTTTCAGCCCAGTTCAGTGTGTGTGTTAGAGTTTGCACCTGACTCCCTGTCTTGAGCCTAGAGTGTTCCTGTGTGTTCCTCTGTTGCTTCACTGGCAATTTGTGTGGATAGTGTGACAGACTAGCTGCAGCTAGATTGCGTCTGTACCATTATTCAGATTGTGGCCCATCACTTTAGAGTTGTATGGTCTCTTAATGGGCAATGTGTTATTTAACTTAGGCTGAAGACAATGCTATGGAAGTAAGACCAAGTGCAGAGATTCTCGATGGCAGATACCATCTTTTTAAGGTGAATTTTAGTAAAATTTTGTCGGTTCCTCTCATTTTTGTTGAGTATTGCTTCCCATGCCACCACAGACTGGTAGAAGAACAACTGAAATGGACATAGCTATTATTTCAAACGCTCATCTTAGACCAGTGACTTTCTGCATATGTCATAAAATGCTGATTAAAGAGTGTTGTTTGTCACTGTTCTGCAAGCATGTGAGTTAGTAACCTGGTGAATTAACAGATTTCTCAGAGAAACTAATTTTTCTTTGTGTGATGGTTTATTTTTATTGTAGTGCTTTTGTCTGTGCAGATGAGAGAATTTGTGCAGATGTGCTGGGGAAGCTTTTGTAGATTATGGCATGTTTATTTTTCCTGTGGCCTTGTAGCTCTTGCTGTGTTTTGTAAAACTTATCCTCGTCAACTCTGAGATGTGAAAATCAATCTTCCGTGTATTTCTGTTGTCCTTTTGGGTTTAGGCAGCAATAAATCAAATTATATATAACATTTTTTACATTCATAAATGCTGATTTACAGAGAACAGATTTGTACAATGGGATTTATCTTAAGAATTGAATATTTGTTTTTCAACTTCTCATTTTCTAATTTACTGTTTCATTTGATGCTAAAGTTAAGATACAAAGGTTATATTTTTACCCATTTTCCATAGGTCAGTTTTGTTCTTGAACATCATTAAACTGACTTGAAACTGTTTGTTGCTTTCTTCTGTATACTTCTGTGACAGAAGTGTCTATTGCAGACAGGTATTTTTGTTTCCCCTCATGTGCTACTTGAGGGTATCCAATAATTTTGACTATCTGAGAAAGAACAGCTAAAGAAGCTCCCTGGGGCTTTTTGCCTTCCTCAGTTATCATGATAATAGTGTTAGGAATGGTGGGCAGTAGAAGTTACCATTTGCAGCTCACTACACTCAAACATTGCTGAACTGTTGTTCTGAAGGAAGGATAAGTATTCCAAACAAAAGCTTCCCCTGTTTCTAGCTCAGTACTGACTCTCTGGGGGTCCAGTGATCAATCTGTATAGATAGTAATTGTGTTGTGAGAGACCGAAGTAAGAGTTTGTTACGTGTTTTACAAGAAGTTTATATATAACTGTTAAATAATTTTGTTAACTTTTTTCACTCTTCCAAAATACTATGTCTCATGAAATTTACATGGTATATTTGGATTAATCTTCTGTAACTAGCAAGACTGTCTCCTGCATTTTTCAATTACTTATTAAATAATAGAAATTTTACAGATATTTCAGATAACTACTACACCAAACATATTCAATTTTGATGTGTTTGGTTGGGCTTTTTTAATGTAGTTCTGGATATTAAAATTTAATTAATTTTTTAACAAGTCTTAACTATATATATGCATTTTTGTGGGTTAGGGAAAGAGGTGTCTGTGTTTGGAAGTGAGATTCTGCAAAGCTTAGCAGTTCACTTGCCTGCAGGAAGCTGTGAGGTCACAGCATATGTTGTATTATACCATGAGTGAACTAGCTATGTAGAGTGATGTAGCTATGTGGTTGTTACAGTGGGAGTGTCTTTAGAAACTGAATCAGGACAGGTTTTTCTTTAATCCTAACCCATGTAGATTTTTCTTTCATGTAATACTTGAAGTACTCACACCGAAGGTCTTACACAGTTACAATAACATGTCTCTGGAATTTTGCAGTACTTCAGAAATAGCAACATGCTTTTGAAGTATTCAGTCTGAACTAATGAAAAATCTTTTAAGGTTTGCGTAACCAGGAGTATGAGGTGACTTCCTGCTATGACTCAGAAGTTAAGTGATTTCTAGATCTCATGGTCAATAAGGCAGGCAGAGAATCCACTCAGTTCCTTGGCTTATGGTTTGTTGTTGGGTGGCACTTACTAAAACCTCTGTTGTTAAGATTATGAGGTTTTGGGCTTTTAAAATAAGTTTGCTTCTTTTAAAAATTAAGATGCTATGTTGTTCATACAGGAAATTCTTCAAGAAAATCAGTGTGGTCGGTTCATGTCCAAATCAAACATTTGGAAAATAAATATTAAAACTGTCTAATCTTATGTAATAATTTCTTCTCTGCAATATTGCTTCTTTATAGATACTAAACACAGTAGTTAAGTTTTACATTTTATAAGGATATGCTTGCTAGCTATACAAAGGTGACAGTTTTTAAAAAACTTGATTAAAGGACTTTCTGTGTTGGCTGTGTGCTATGTTGACTGTTGGGGCTGCTGCACTTCTCAGGCTAAACTAATGGCAAACATTATTTTGAAGGTACAGCAGGGCAGAACTGGAAATTTGGAGAAAGAGTTGGCAGTGCAGTCGACCAAACCCGATTTCACATCTCCTCCTGCCTTATTCAAATCAGGAATTCCAGCAAACAGGTCAGTTAGTTATAACTCTAGACCAGAAAACTTTTTATATATATGTATTTGAAGTTCATGATTTTTGTAGAAAGAAAGCAAAATATGTTTCTGTGGCAGGTAGAATAGAGGGGAAGAGTGGTCCTAAACACTTCTAGCCTTTAGTCCCCATTACACATGAATGCTGTGCTATTCTTGGCTGTTTGGGAAACAGAAAGAAGAAGGAAAGGGAAGAAAAACCAGCAGGACCAAATAACAAGGCAGCTATAAAAATCCAGGTGTATTTTGTGTAGAATTAGATTGGCCAACAAAATGTTTCTAGCTTGTATCTTTCTGGGTATTAGCTAACACACCTTTTCAGTCAAGATGGAATCATATAGCTATGACTTCAGCAAAAGAAGGATTCCTGGAACCCAGTCTCTTTACTTCAAGGTAGTTTTAGCTCTCCTTACTTGAATATTTTTTATACTTTCTTTAAAATTAGAGGAATTACTTCTTACTAAAGTTTCTTCCCCTCATTCTTCCAGCCCCAGGCTTTAGTAAGTTCTGTCATTTATATCTAAGCTACTGCTGTTTGCTACCTGGTGTTTTGCTTAGGATGAATCCATGCTTCTGCTTTACTTTAGTTATCAGGGGATCCTGTTTAGGAGTTTTGGTTTTGTACAAATTAAAAGCCATGGTAGTATAAGTAATGACAAGAGAAATAGAGCAAGTTGTATGCTCTCATCATCAACAGTTAAAGATTAGCATCTGTGACTTGCCTTTAGTGCTACATCCATAAGTACATGGGCTAATTCAGAGGCACCCAAGTTCAGTCATTCCATTCTTTGAGAGTCAGTTCAGCACCCAAATATATTTTTCTTGAATGGAAAAAAAATCTTGCTTGATACTCTTGCCTGTATTTTTCTTTCATTTCTAGAATATTCTTCCTGGTAGCCTAAATTTCCCTCTGAACTATCAGGTTATACTGCTCTGGTTTTAGTAGATTTTAGTGCTTTTTTCCCTATTTTTCTTTGTCTAAGAAGCAGCAAAAGCTTTCCAAACAAATAACAACCCTGTAATTATTATGCTTCTTTTCTGAATTGCTTCCGATGTGTGATGCTCTCATAACAGAGGTCTAAAAAGTTAATGTGCTATTCACAGAATAATGATTGTAAATCTGTATGTAGTACAGGTTTTGTTACAGGATTTCTACTCTTTATACATCTCATTGGTGGATAGAGAATCTCAGAAGTACTTTATAAAGTAGTTAATGACCAGGATATTAAAATGTATTTATTGTAGAAAAAAATGCATTGCATAAATTCTTTGGTTCTGTGATATTTGCATTTGTTGTGAGAAAACTTAATAAAATGCGGTCATACATGTGCGTATTTTAGGGTTTATAAGTGAAGTCTTTGTTTTATACTCTAGATGGGATAATCTTACTTTAACATAGATGTCTTTATGCCATAATTTTATGTGATTTTTTTTTCTGCCTGAAATATGCAATCACAGGTTTAAATACCCAGCTTTCTGATTTTTAAAGATTTAATGTTAGTATATTGGTCATTTTTAATCGGAGCTTTCCTGAGAAACTTAAAACATGTTTGTTTTCTCCAGGAACTAAATTTACCTTAGCAAAGGTTGGGAAACCTTTTATCTTTGAGAGGCCAGTAAGTGAACTTGGTCTGTTGGGTAGGTAAAGAGGAAACAAAAGAGTACATTTCCAGTGGTATCACTTTGCATTCCAGTGGTTAGAATAGGTTGGTTTGTATACATTTAGTGTGAATACTGTAAGTTGTGACAATGATAAAACTGACTTCTTTCGGTATTTAATATCTGCTCCTGTGGATACAGTTGCTTAAAATAAATTCTTCTGTAAAGAAAAAGGTGTGTCAGTGGTCAGAATAGATTTTGAAAGAAAATTGTCTGCTCAGAAGTGAGAGAAGCTTAGTGAATGAATATGCTTTAACTGTATGGGTTATGTATACCTGAATGGCTTCTTCAGAATGCAACTACTATATTGTGTATATAAAACCCAGTATTGCCTATTTATTTATAGCTAGGCAGTGTTTTATGGGATTGGACTTTAATTAGAGAGTTAATTCTAGGTATCTGATTTTCCAAAAAAATTCTGACTATTTGCTAATGAAAAATGATTATGCCATGAGGCATGTGCAATAGCTTTGTTGTGAAATTGCTGGAAGCATTTCTCATGTATCAGTAAAACTTCTGCCAGCTTCTATCAGTAGCTGATATATTTGGTGAAAGGGCAGGAGAACTGATGCAATGGGATATAGGAGCATTGGTGTGGGGATTGATAAGGAGCTAGGAATGAGGAGAAGTGAAACTCAAAGAGCAGAAAAGATAGATACATGAGAAAAGAAAGACCTAGGCAGCTTTATCTCATCAGAAGCAGGATGTCTTTTCAGTCACAGGCAAGTACTGCCTCCAGAAAAGCCAGTTCAGGAATCAGAAAGTGTCAGAAACAGTATAGGAGGGACAAATATCTGGAATTAACAGCAGGGGTGATTTGGGGGGGGGAGGGCTGGTTGGGTAACCTGGACAGTGGGGCAGGGAAAATTGATGAGATCTAGCCAGAATATTACTCATTACTAATAGGGAAGTTGTCATTTACATAATAGAAACAGAATTATTGCTCACCAGCAAATTATAGTTAGTGCTCACTACAGTTGCATCCTAAATGCTACGTTCAAAGAAAAAATTCAGTGCTTGTTCATACAATATACAATGTCTGTGTGAGAAATTTGGCTTAAATTTATAAACAATGACTATCTTAATCATTGCTGAGCTATTAGCTGTTTAGAAATGACATGAATGTCTTAGGGCTGTTGAATAGCATAAAGGATAGTATAACCCCGAAGGAGGAGTTAGAATGTAATGGAAATGATTTAGTAAATGCACATCATATGCAAACAATATGGTATATAATAGAATGTTTTCTCTCTAGAGGTAGTTAAGAGTCATGTGTGCATAGGCATAGTGAAGGTAAAAATCTGAACAAATTTCTTTTGGGTATAGTGCTTTCTAGAATGTGAAGATGATTTGGCATACTTCAGACCTGGCCTACCAAGGGAGGTCATGGTGATATCTTACTGCTTTTTTTTAGACCAGCACTTTTCCTTATGTAATTTCTCAAGCACTGAAAGATAGCATTTCTTATATAGCAGAGAAATGAGCAGAATTTTCTTTTACAAGCTGGATGCAAAACCTGATATTTTCTTATTCCAGTAATAGCTAGAATAGCTAGGAAGAAACCAGCTTTGTGCAGTCAGAAGCTCTTAGGTTTTTAACCTCCATTTACTTTTTTTCTGTTACTACTAAAGAGTATGTTACATTTAAGTGAATTTTGCTTTCAGAGAAACAAGTCTGTCAATGTGATTGGCTATTTATTAGCTGTCTCTGCTTGGGCCTTTCTGTAAACAGAATTTTTATAGAAAATGGATGTGTGATATGTCCTTACTGTGAAAAAAAAGATAAATTCCTCTTGTTTCATGAGGTAGTCTTGTGAGACTAAATGGTGAAAATTCAGATATTATTTTGCAGAGTATCTGTTTTCTGTATCAATGATTTCTGTATTAAATTTGTTCCTTTCTTAATTATAATTAGATCAGTCAGTGTGGTGAGTTCAGCAAAGTTGAGGCTGTCCTCAAGAGGAGGAAAATAAAGCATGAAACATTAAATAAGAAGGAACACAATAACTTATTAAATACAGGTTCTCTAATTTGTAGACTGGACTATAAATCTAGTGAATAACTGTGGCATCCAGTAGTTAGACTGTTTCTGAATTCTGAAAAGTGTTGGAGGGGGGGTGGCTTTCCAAAGAACAGTTAATTATTTCTATTACTTGTGTGGATAAGTAATTTCTGAAGCTATGAATTTGGAAAATAATTGGGTTTGTCTGGGTTTTTCCTTCCTTTTTCCCCTTTTTCTCTTAGCTCTGTAGAACCTAAATAAACTCAGTTTACCAGATGAGATTGAGATATGACTTAAATCTCCAGGGAGGGTGGTACTCGTTGTGCAAATGGCTCGTAAATAACCATTCTCTAATTAGAGTGAAATCACTCACTGAGCTCCTGGAATGTTCCTTTCAAGCTACACTTTGTATGAACTCTGCTGTGGGCTCATGTGCATCCCACACGCGTGGATTGCCTTTTTATGTTTGGTTGTATCCATTGGGAATGCATATGTACCCCAGGTGCCCTGATCGTGTAGGGGAGAAAACAAGCTGGTTCTTTCTTTACATACAGCACTGAGGCAGAAACCTAATAATGCCTGCTTAATATCACTAAGCTCAATAGTGGCTGGGGACTCTTAGAAATTTCCCATGTGCCAACTTGCTATGACTTAATCAAGATCCGAGGCTTCAGATTTGCCTCTTTTACAAAACTGCTGAACTGTTAAACTCTGGACACTTCATATGCCCCTCTTGCCTTCGTGAAGTTTGGTTTTGACAGTGATGTCCTCTGCTACTCCATCTGCAACTGAACATAAGCTTTTTCTTGTTCAATTTCAAGCTCTTTTAATGGAGTACTTAATGAAATCACTACTGCAGTCTTGGAAATAAAGAATTTGTCAAGTTCACAGTATGAAGGCAAATTCCTGAACACATCCATCTTTACAAAAATTAAATCTCTTGGCAGCTGTTGGGAAGAACAAAGGACATACCACTGTAAAACATTATTAAAAAATAACTGTAAAGCACCAGCTCAGTGAATGAGTGAGTATAGGTGTACTCTTCAGACTCCAGAAAATTAAAGTGAAAGCTCTGTGCATTTCGGCAAACTTGATGTCCAGGAACCAACTGGTAGTCTAGATTTGCTTTCTTTGGTAATGCAGTGTTGTATTTGGGCTGCTTCCCAAGCCAAAATTGGTCTCACCATAGTTTGGTTGATGCGCATTTTACTTTTATGCCAAGTATTCTTGCACTCCTTGTGTTTTCAGTGCTGATTCCAAGAGTTGCTGGCAGTATGCAATCAGAGCAAGAGAGGAAGAGTTATAATTTGAAGTGTATCACCTGCACGTGGAAGCCCTGAAAAACAGTGGAGCTAGCCAAGCAGTGGGTCACCTGAGGAGGGACTTCTTGCTGTAGAAGAAAGTAATCTATCATATGCAAGGACTAAAGCTATGTAAAATGAGTCTTGTATGGTATGGTTTTAGATAATTAAGATACCAGTGGTGGAGGAGAAATAGTGTCTTAGAGCTCTGAAACAAAATGATCTCTCAAAGTGAAGACTGAGGCAAAGTTTTGTTGTTTTGCAAAAATTCACTTGTCTTTTTTTTTTTGATAGGGAAATGGTTGGTTTAGCAACTTACAATACCTGTGTTTCCAGTTTAGTTACTGAGAGCAAATTAATAATAATCCAAAGTCCTGCAGTGCTGGAATACTATGCAAGACCATTGGAGAGGATTAGGAAAGCAGGTTATGATTATTTCAGGATTTAGACTGAACAACCAAGCTTTTAGGAGGAGATGTTAGAAGATCAGAGAATTTCTTAATCTTGCATTAACCTTGGAGAGGCTACTGCTAGAGTAGTAGTTTGCAGATGTGTTGCATCACTGAACTTTTTTTTCCTCCAAACTTGTGCTTAATGAGCTTGCTTTAAAATCCAGGAGGAAGCCTTACCTCAGAGAACAGGCATTTGACATATCCTCAGTATGCAGTCTGCCAAGGAACTTTAGATTATCTCTGGTCTCCATTATAGGTGAGACACAGATGTACCTTTGTTTCTCTCATCCGTTAGCAGTGTAATTTTGTACATCATTTTCTAATGGAGTTTACCTAAGTGAATCTTGCTGGTTAACCTCTTTTAGAAATCAACCTATGGGCTGCAAAGCAGGTTTTGTTCTATCTGCATAAAAATAATAGAATTATAAGTTCTCAATAAAGCTAGATTTCTGAGTATTGTTTTGAGGCTGCAAGCAGGAAAGTTCACTATACTGTAGATTCTTCCTTTCTTCAAAATGGTGGTTCCCCATTGTCAGGTACTGGGGTTTAGTTTTAGTAGATGACATTCACATCTTTGTCATATTATTTTCTGGTGTGGTGCTGGGCATCCTGCTTTACAGTCAGTGTATTCCCATGTGGTTGATTTACTATTGATTTTATTAAAGAACTGGCTGGATGGCCACACGCAAAGAGCTGTGGTCAATGACTCAATGTCCAGCTGGAGACCAGTAACAAGTGGTGTCCCTCAGGGATCGGTGTTGGGACCAGTCTTGTTCAACATCGTTGTCAGTGACATGGAGAGTGGGATTGAGTGTGCCCTCAGCAAGTTTGCCAATGACACCAAGCTGTGTGGTTCGGTTGATACACTGGAGGGAAGGAATGCCATCCAGAGGGACCTTGACACACTTGTGGGATAGGCTGATGCCAACCTCATGGAGTTTAACCATACCAAGTGCAAGGTCCTGCACGTGGGTCAGAGCAATCCCAGGCAAAGCTACAGGTTGGGCAAAAAGGAAATTCATTGTAGTCCTGCGGAGAAGGACTTGGGGGTGTTGGCCGATGAAAACGAACACGAGCCGCCTTCAGTGTGCGCTTGCAGCCCAGAAAGCCAACCGTATCCTGCGCTGCATCAAAAGGAGCGTGACCAGCAGGTCAAAGGAGGTAATCCTGCCCCTCTACTCTGCTCTCGTGAGACCTCACTTGGAGTATTGTGTGCAGTTCTGGTGTCCTCAACATAAGAAGGGCATGGAACTGTTGGAACAAGTCCAGAGGAGGGCCACGAGGATGATCAGGGGACTGGAGCACTTCCCATATGAAGACAGGCTGAGAAAGTTGAGGTTGTTCAGCCTGGAGAAGAGAAGGTTGCATGGAGACCCCATAGCAGCTGTCCAGTATCTGAAGGGGGGCTATAGGGATGCTGGGGAGGACAAGGGGTAATGGGTTAGAACTTCCACAGGGGAAGTTTAGATTGGATATAAAGATGAAATTCTTCACTGTAAGAGTGGTGAGGCACTGGAATGGGTTGCCCAGGGAAGTTGTGAGTGTTCCATCCCTGGCAGTGTTCAAGGCCAGGTTGGACAGAGCCTTGGGTGGCATGGTTTAGTGTGAGGTGTCGCTGCCCATGGCAGGGGGGTTGGAACTAGATGATCTTACGGTCCTTTCCAACCCTAACTATTCTGTGATTCTATTCACTGATTCTACTGAAGGTTTTAAGAGACTGATCATGCTTTAAGTGTTACTGTTTGTATCCAGTGGCATGCCATCATGTCTTTACCCTCAGTGTTGCCTTTTTAATTTACTTCGAAAAATTAAAAATAAGAGGTTGCAGTTGACACCTGTGTGGACACAATATCAGATAGTTTGGGGGTTTAAAGATACCCCTCTTAACAGACTGTGTGAATATATACATGGGATTTAAGAAGTTCATAGTAGGAAAAACTTAATCTAACAGGCATAAGCTTAATAAATTGACTGTTTTGGAAACTGAAATGAAATAAATCTGCACTTAAAATTCACACATTGGCTCCAATGTGGATTGGAATAAGTTGTTCATAATGAACTGAAATCACTGAAAATCACAGAAAATTTAAATCCTAGATGGCATTTTCCTAAATAAGATGCACTTCAAATTAATCATTCAAAATGATACCCATTGAGAAATAGATCTTGGAATTAGTGTTGCTGCTTCCAAACATGTGAGTTCAATTTCTGGTGTTAGACAAAATAAGAAAATGGAATTGTAGTCATCATTAGCAGTGGGAACAAATTGGGAAAGCTCATTATGGTAGCTCATAAAGCCATTATGCATTGAGAGCTGAGTATTATCTGTGGTTCTGTTTATCTCAGACAAGAAAAGATATAGCAGAGGTAGGAAGGGTCCATAAAAAGATTAAATAAATAATGAAAGTTATAGAGCTCTTTTATATGAGGAGAGATGTGGACTAGTTTAGCTTGGGAAAGAGACGTTTGGAAAGAGTTACAGCAGAGGGGTTATGTTCTCTGGCTACACTGCCAGAGAACAAGGAGTTGTGGTTTGTGGGGCTTTTAACAAGACTGTAGGGTACCAAATACAATTGTCATGTAAAAAAAATAGCTTACACAGATCACATCACTGGAGATCAAAAGTAAAAGTGTGTTCAAATGGGATTGTGTAAATGGAAGTTAATCTATTAAAGTTCAGCAATTAAACTCAGTTGCATTAAAAGTCCTTAAATGATTGGCAGAAACTAGGATGCAAAGAATGTGTATATGCATGTCACTGTTCTTGTCATCCTCTTCTAGAAATCCATAACTTAACATTTCTAAGGTGCATGTTCTTAATTTACATTATGTTCTGTTTTTGCTTGATTAGGTTGCAAGGGATACTGAGTGGGTCTTGTGCTAGTTCCTTTAAGGAAGGTTATTGCTTAGGTATGCAAATATTTTACAGGTGTTTGAGATAGATGTTTTACATTTGGAAAACTGAGGAACAGAACTATAAATGGCTGGTCTAAGATTCTTTTGAGTTTCATGCAAGGTTTATGAGTCAATGTTTCTAGTTTTATATACTTTCTGTTTGAAATTAAGACTATTCCAAGATAAGAGAGATAGTGGCTGATTTTGTTCAATACATGCTGTAATACAATTAGTATGTATGGTAGGATTGACTTATGTTTATTTAATGTTATTTGGAAACAATCTTTTCTGGTTTATACAGAAGGAACTTTTGGCATTTAGAATGAAGGAAAAGTCCTTAATTAAGACTTTCTTGTCTCTCTCTTATTTTCCTTTTCTAATTCTGCCTGTTGATTCTGGTTTGTCGTGTGTTGCAGGCGATTACCTGGAACAATAGATGTGATTGGACAGACCATCACTATCAGCAGAGTGGAAGGACGACGGCGTGCTAATGAAAACAGCAACATACAGGTTTTATACTGCAGATTTGCACACAATCTTTGACCAAGAGATACTTTTGCTTTCCCCATAGCTTCCTATTAAAACATTTTGGTGTGTATGAATGAGTAATACAGAAGTAGCTTTAAGTTCAGGAACAAAGTTGTGGCAGCCAATTAAAATCTATTAATATGAAATATACATCTTACTGGAAGAAAATGGGCAGTATTGCAGACATACAGTGTAGGTGACAGCATTGGCTCTGCTAGTTCTGCATGGATAGAGTTTTGTTGACTAAGTAACAAAGATAAATATCTAAACTGACTGTCCATTTCTCCTCTTCCTAACAGACACAAAGCTGAAAGTGAAAGCCTTTTTATATGCATTTTGAGAAATGCAGTCTTCTAAAAATAAGTTGCAAAGGAATAAATAGCAGATAGTACTTTGAAAAAAATATACTCTATTATTTTACCATAAATTTTAAGATTGTCTTCATAATTTTAGTCTTTTTTGGCTTGGATCATCTTAAGAAAACAACTAAATGCGTTAAGATGGAATACACTTTTTGTCTGCTGACCTAGCTGTGAAGAAGAATCAAGGCTGCTTGGTGCCCTAGCTGGATTTCCATGCCAACTTAGGCTAAGGTTAAACAATGAAAATAATAACAGATAGTAGTGCTTATATTGAAAACATTGCTATGTGTTTTTCAGCTGATCTCACAGTGTTTTAAGTGATTTAAAGTCTTGAGGTTTTGTTTCATGCTTTTCATATTGATTTTTAAAATATTTCTATATGAGTTTAAGAGGGAGTATTGGGCCATATTCAGATGGCTTATATTCCTTCTCAAATCTTTCACTTATTGGCTGCTCTTAGGCCCTGAGAGGTACTTGGCGAGTATGGGACACCAAAAGTATAGATGCAGATAGAATTTAAACCACCTGAATATGGCTCTTTAAGTGCATAAGTAACACTTCCCTGTTATAGTAACTGGAAAGAGAGGAAACCTATCTTCTACCCTTTTGACATAGCAATTGTAACTATAGTTTGATATTTTACAGGTTCTTTCAGAACGATCTAATCCTGAAGTAGACAATTTTACCAAGCCACCTCCATTTTTCCCTCCAGGAGCTCCACCTACCCACCTTCCACCACCCCCTTTCCTCCCACCCCCTCCAACTGTTAGTACTGCTCCACCACTGATTCCCCCACCAGGTAAATATCCTGTAGTACATCAGATGTGAAAAATGAGATGCATTAACATCACATGCTTGATGATAGATAATGAATTAAAGACAGTGCCTTCCATGCACATATGGCTGGCTATATGTGCAAAATTTCAGAATTTTGTGGGGGTTTTTCTCTTTTCTTAAATATATCTGCCGGGCAGAAATAGAAACTTTTGTCTTTACTTTCCCAGTAAGCATAGTCCGAAGTAGTAAACAATTACTTAAAGACTAAATGTTGGACCTTCTGTCCTTTAAAACGTTTCAAGTGAGAAACTGTTGTCTGTAATTCAACCACTGTTAATGCTGTTGAGAGGTGCATGTTGAATCATTCTATAAACTTTTGAACTGGAAGTATGGCATGCCCTGAATTTGTGTCATAAGTTGGGTTGTCTGGTGTCTAAGGTCAAAGAAGCAACAGAAGCTTTAATGCCCCTTTCCCCTCTCAGTATGTATGAATTCCTGAAAGTCTGATAGGAATTGCATTTGTGTCCTATCATTTCTTTCAGTCAGAGGTTTTGTTAGCACTTGATGTTTTATCCAGCACCCTGTGTCTGTGAATCTTAGATGAATCAAAGCTCTGAGAGCTCTGTTCATTGTTAAATCTGGTTTGAGATTTACTGATACTGAATATTTACCAAAACTTGGTATTTGAGGAAATTTACTGGGAGGAATGTCAGGGGCATTTGCACAAATAGTGCAGCTACCTGAGCAGTGTCATTTTAATGACTTAAGTTCAAAAGACTTTTCAGGTTGCTAACAAGAATGGTCACTAAGAAATGAAAATAGGTGAAGAAACTTAGGGGAGTATTTGAGTAGGAAAGTGAAGGATTTGTTTATAGAAGAGACTGGTTTAAGGTGGAGCCCTGTTCCTTTTTTAATCCATTTGTTCCTTGCATTCTTTTGCTTGCCTTGTTCCGAAATCACATTGGGCAGTTTCTTTGCTATTCTTTTCACATAAGGAATCTTTTTAAAGTTTCTCTTAATTTTTTACCTGTAAGCAAGGAAGTAACATGATTTCTGTGCAGCAGCTTTGCACAGAGGTTTACAGGGCTTAAATCTTCATAGAAGAGATTGCTTTCTTCAGTTGCTGCTGCTGATTTAAAAACTGTTAACTCCTGCTGCCTGGCAAGCTCTGGATTTCAGCAGTGATTGCCATACACAAAACAGTGCAACCTAGGAAACAGAAGATGAGTTTTAAAGATTAAATAAATCTGTGCCTTTTTACAAGTTTTTGCACGTAAATACAAAGAATGGGGTGCTGAAGACAGAATATGCTGCTGCTCTGGCAATTTTGTGATGTTTCCTTACTGCAGGAAAGGTGGAGAGGAATGTGATGCTAATGCAGACTGTTTTAAGCTGCATTAAAATCTTTCTGATGGAATAATATAGGAAATGCATTTTAAGTTTCTAGAAAGTATTTTAATTGTGCTAGAGAAAAGGTGATCTAAGTTTTATATTATAAGAGCTGTAGACGCACCCCAGATGCACTTAGTGCAGGGATGTCATGTAGGTGTAGTAGACTGTTCTGAAACCCCTCCCTTGTTGAGCTTTTAAAGGTGAAAGAAATTCACATGTGTTATAAATTTACCAAGCAGGTTTGGCTTTAGTCTTGTGGTTTACAGACAGGTTTATGACATACACTTGTTCAGAAGGTCTCCTTCAACATCCTTCCGTGCTTTGAGCAGATTTGAAAATAACGGTTAAGAGCTGTGGATTTGGTTTCTTCAGGCCTGTGTTTTAATTGTGCTGTTGCCAGCTCTTTATCTTCAAAGCTGTTTCTAAAATAGAATCTGCCATCCCTCCTAGGTTCAGTGGAGGAGGAGGAAAAAAGCTACTCTTACCCAATATTAAAGGGGGACTACTTGCCAGAAAATTTAAGTATTCCAAATATAAAACATCCTCCAAAAGTGCCTTTGAAAAAGGATCTTGCTTTGAAGTTAGATCTCCTGTTCTGAGTTCATTCACTCTTGTGATTCAGATCTTTTTTGAGAAACGAGTGCTAGAATGATCCAGAGGGCCAAGCGCAGAAAACTCTCAAATACTCCTAGGAGAACACTGGCTGTGGCAAAAAAAGAAAAGTGTTGTTTTTTGTTTGGTTGATTTATTGCTATGTTGGACTAATTTAAATCTGAAGAATAAGGTGGATGCTTTCAAAACAGGCTTTAAAAGGTGTTTTATGTGTTTTGGTTTAAGGGTGTAGTTAAATGTGATAAGTATTTGTGGTACTTAAAAAAAACCCTGAAATATTGAACTTCTGTTGCATAATTTTGGGAATTTTGACTGCCTAGACAGATACCAGGGCTTAGCAAGCAGCAGTGCATCTGTTCAGGCCCAGCAGTCTTAAATGAGCACTTTTTACCTTGGGATAAAGGAGAGGGAATCTGACTTAGTTGAGCCTGTGCAAAAGAAGTTTTTATACCAAGTGTTAAGTTACAATGTTGTGAACTGCTACCACCGTTCAGCTGGTTTGCAGTATGTTGTTAAGATATGGCAGCATTATTATGTTTGATTCCTTACTCAGCAATGGAACACATGTAGCATTGCTTTCCTTTAGTAAAACCTGCTTGGTTTTGTATAAATAACCAGCCGTGAGATACTAGAGTGGTATCCAGTGTCGTGAATGCAAGTTTGAGCACGTTAGGTAAAATGCTGCACGCATGCTGTTTGTTTTGCTTTTGACACATGAGTCTGAATATTAAGGTTGAGGCCAGGTGCATGTTTGTGGCAGTATATGTTGTAGGGATGTGACATGATCTGCACTAAGTCATCTTTTTGCAATGGTACTTAGGTTAAATCTTTACATAGAAGAAAAGATTCAGTATTTCAGAGCTCTTGTTCTTAGAAGTAATTGACTGATGACATGATGATATTTCAAGTATATTTTTATACACTCTTAGTAAAAAGCAAAGGAGTGAAGAGTTAAGAGATTCTCAGTTTTCTGTTAACAGAAGTTTACAAATTCTTTTTGTCTCGTTTTGTGTCACATCTGTTTGTTAGTGAAGAAGGTGAGGAATAAGCTTGAGTTTTCAGGTTGTTTAGATATTTTTAGTGATACTTGCTAACTTGGAATGTAGAAGAATGTGTCTTCCATTATGATACCGTTAAGCAAATTAGCTGCTGTCTTACATAATCATTAATCATGATTTTTTAAAATGTTCTTAAAGGTTTTTGAGGAGAAAATGCCTGTGATTTGGTTGGAAGTTTTTTTAGTGTAATAACCCTGCATTAACCATTAAAATTATTTGGACATTTGATCTTTGTATATTAAATTGTATTATTTTATTACAATTTTGTTTGAATGGCTCTCAAGTGAATTTTTTCATTTGGCTTTTAAGCTTGTGATGAGATTTCCATTTGTGTTTCTGCACAAGACAAAATTCTGATGAATATATTAATGTCTGAATTTCTTCCTTTTTGTAAAGAGTATTAGTTGATGGTTTTCCAGGCAATTCTGTGCATAGGGCTGAGAGCCATGTTCAGTGCTAAGCATATACTGGGTTTAGTGCAGTGATCGATTGGGTTCGGGTTTGGGGTTTTTTTAAGCATCAGGTAGAGCTAATAAATGAATCAGAGAGAACTGATATTTTTCTAGCCTATATTCTTAACATTTCTGTGAGGTATTTATATATTTTCTATGTTGTAGACTCATGAAGACTCTATTAAGGTGGACAGTTAACCAATAAGGATTAATAGAAAATACTTCAGCTATGCAGCAGTTTGAGTTCCTAGTCTTCCTTTCCTTTCAGAAATTTTCATTAGGAGTGTTTAGTCTTTCAAATGTTACTCTGTCAAAGTTTTTATGCTGTGATTTCCAGTGTTCTTGACAGCAATATGTTTTAGTTAGATTCATAACAGCTAAGGTAGTTCTGAAAACCAGAAAAGTTAGAACAGTTTTTGAATGTGTTTGTATTAAATGATGTTCTCTTGTCAGATGTTTACAAGAAAATAGAATGCCAAAGAATTTTTTTTTCCTTCAAGTAGCAACTGAATAACTAATTGTGGTGTGGCATAGCATTGACTGAAAAGTCTGTAATGCTTACTGTTTCTAGAATATTTTGTCCATGTGGACAACGCTAAGCTATGAAAGTTCAGATGACAATTGCATTTCCTTTCATCCAGCCATGGGATATAAAATAAAGCAAATATACTCTAAGGGATGTTACTTTCCTTCTGGATACTAAACATTTTAGGGTTATGGATTTAATTCTAATTTTGAGACCCAGAGTAATTTTTCATTATTTTTGTTTCTAATTAAATAAGATTGTAGAGAACAGGAGCTTAAATAAAAAGCCAGATTTCACAAGGCCTGCATGAAATCTTAACAATTGATATTAATGTGAGATCTTGATCTAAGGACACAGAAAATAAGCTACCATTCTTCTTGATCATGTATGTGGTGATAGCTCAATCTGATTTTAGATCTACAGATAATAAACTTACTATAACTGATATATTATTTGTTGTCATCTTAGGTATACCAATAACAGTGCCACCACCAGGTAAACTTGTTTAAATTTTCTTCCACATTTGATTAAGAAATGAAAACTTAAGTGATGTGCAACTTACCAACGTCCTTTTAGTTTTCTAGATAAAAGTTCATAAATACAAACCCATATGTATAGATGTAGGCTAAGTAATTTTGATGCCAGGCTGTTGACTAGTGGACTTAATCAGCCTGTTTCTTAGATGTGTGTTCCCTCCTTTTCTTTCCATTCTTTTTTGTTTTTTCAGCTGTGCAGAAAATAGTTGTAGTTTATTACTCAGGAATTTTCCTATGCTTCTAAATCATTGTTTTTGAGAATGAAAAGGTATTTGTTTTGAAGCACTGATAATATACATTTAAAAGCCAGTCTTCGTTACACTGGAAAGAATTTCTTGTCTTACAGAATAAAACCCATTTACACAGCGAGAAGCAAATTTTTGTGTTTTATTCTCTGAAATCTGTTTGCTATTATATGCTTAGCTTAGTTCTTTTATGTGTTTATGTTTGTTTCCCCCTCCCATTTATTATTACAGGCTTTCCACCACCACCTGGCGGTCCTCCACCTTCCCTCATACCCACAATAGAAAGGTAATTATGTGTGAAATCTTGCAAAGCAATATATCAATACTCTGTAACTGAAATAAGTTAATAAGGACTCTTACGGTACTTGGTGTTTTATGGATTTTATCTGGGAGCAGGAAGACAGGTTCAGAGTTTTACAGAAATGTTACTAGTCTCACCTCTCTGACAATATTCTTTCTACTTGGTTACTTGGCTACTTATTAGTTCAGTTGCGTTATGATGCTATATTAATGCCAAGACTTAAGAACAAGGTCAGGGTAATGATTGTTAAAGTTTTCTTTGGTAATCTGAAGGCTTATGTAGGTGAACTGTATCCTTTTCTATAGATGCAAATAATCGATTTAGCCGCCAGTTCAAGCCCTCATGAGCTATAGGAGATGCCAGAGTTCCACAGAATACAAATTTGTATTCCTGCTGTGTTTGATCTGAGTGTTCAGCTTTAATAGGTCTAACAGGTTCTTTTTTATTGCCTTTTTAGTATAGATATACAAAATACGGATATTTTATATATATGTATGTACATAATCTTTATTTTTATATATACACACACACACATATATATATATATATATAAAAGGAAGAAAAAAAAGTTGGCCAGCACAATCCTTTAAAAGTATTCATGTTTTACTAGAGGCCAAAACCAGATCATACACAAAGCTCTCTTAAGAAGATGGCGCAAGCCTCTTGCCAGTACTTTGGATTTCACTGCAGGAAGGTGCACATGACTGTTACTTTGAAATTGAAAAATTCTATTAACATATGCACTACAGGATGATGATGGTAAATCTCACAAAATCCTCATCTTACGTAATTCAGAAAACATCTAACTGAATGCATTTGATGTACATGAAAGTAAATTTGTTATTTCATACAGTTGCTGTGACTGCTGCTCCTGACTCTAAGTAGAGGTTACTGCATCATTTACTTGGAAATATTAATATAGCTACTGAAATACGATATGGAAGTATCAAGCTTATTGTGGAACCTAGGAACTTTTAAATATTTTAAATATTAAGATGATAATAATATGATTAAATAATTAAGATAATTAATAATTAATATGATGATTAATAATATTAAATATTAAGACCTTTAAAATACTTTAAAATATTAAGATGTTGGATTGGCCTTTCATTGTCATTGGTGGTGTTTTGTCTTTAAACTAAACTAATCCCAAACTTACTTTGTAATGTTCAAGTGCCTTCAAGAATAGAATAACACTTAGGTTAAACCCTGCAAAGATAATTCACTCAAGATATGTGGGAAGTACTATAAGGTCATTCAGAATTACATATTTATGAATTATGTCCTGTGCATGTAGAATCCATTTTAACCTTTCTGGTTTTTACCTACTTGTGTTGGCTACCACTGAAAGAAGTCAGCCTAGAAAATGTGTAGCTAATTTAATGGTTTATTTATAGAACTACGCATTTGAAGTCCACCTGCTCTTAGATATACTCGCATACCTACTTTTTAACAGACAGAATGAGATTGGCTTCACTCATGAATGAAGCACATTGAAGCAGTCGTAGATTGAGTTCAGTATCTGTGCAGAAACATTTTATGATACAAGAAACATTTGAAATAGGAAAGTCATTGAAAATACAAAAGAGCAGCTTTGGCATAAATAATTTCTGTTTAAAAATTTAAGGAGAATGTGACTTTAAACTCCTGTAATACATATTTGTGTTGATAGACAGTTTCCTTAATGAGTAATGCTCAAAATGGAGGACTTAAATCCATTTATAACAAACATTTTGTTTTATTCTCTATGGTGGTTAGAATTCAGGGGAATAATATTAGAAGTACATATTTATTCATGGAGATAGCTTTGGTAAATGGCATTTTTACATGTATTTTCCTTTCAACAGTGGACATTCTTCTGGCTATGATGGTCGTTCTGTTCGTGCATTTTCCTACGGCAGTGGTGAGTAAGGGTGCTGGTTTTGAAAATTTTGACTAGTGCTAGATTAAATTGCTTGATACACTCATGAGGATTTTTGCTAAGAGACTAAACAGGTCCTTACAGTAATTAATTTTGAAAGCTCATTGCCTACCATTATAAACAAATATGTGCTGTTGCAAATATAACAGCTGTTGGTAAATACTGTTATTTTGCTTGCTTACCGATAATGCTGCTTATCTTTCCACACTGCTTTTGCAGAATTCTGATTGTAAAAAAATAATACACCGTAATATGGACCCTCATGGCAAAGAATTTCTTCTCTATGCCCAGTCTAAACCTACCCTTTTTCTGTTTAAAACCACTGCCTCTTGTCCTGTCACTACAGGCCCTTGTAAAAAGTCTCTCTCCATCTTTCTTACAAGCCCCTTTTATGTACTGAGAGGCCACAGTAAGGTCTCCCCAGCACCTTCTCTTCTGCAGGCTGAAAACTGCAACAACCTAGGAGAGACGTGCCAGATTCCTGATGATTTTTCATGGCCTTCCTTTGGACCTGTTCTAACATGTCTTGTACTGAGGCCCCAGAAGTGGGTGCAGTACTCCAGGTGGGGTCTCACAAGTGTGAAGAGAGGAAAAATTACATCCCTTGACCTGCTGGCCATGCTTCTTTGATGAAGCCCAGGATGTGATTGGCTTTCTGGACTGCAGACTCAGACTGCTGGTTCATACTTAATTTTTCATTCACCACTACCCCCAGGTCCTCTGCAGGGCAGCTCTCAATTAATTCATCAGTCAGTCTGTACTCCTACTGAGGATTGCCCCAACCCAGTGAGGGACCTGACAATGTTGCCAGTCACTGCCTCTTGCCATGCAGACTCATGCCTATTGCCTTTTCTTCCAGCTGGCTATTTCTGACTCCTTTGTTTCATTGGATCCTAGCTTCTGGGAGAAGAAATGGTAGGGAAAATTCTGTCTGATTCTAAGGATACAAAATGTTCGGCACAGATCAAACATTCATAAGTCTTTGGAGAAAATACACAAAATGACGTTTTTTGAATTGCTTGTAATTTCTTGAAGTTGGAGCTCTTTCTGGAGTAACAAGTGATACTTTGTCGACACTGAAAGGATCCTCATCAGTTAATCAAGTGCTTGCTTGCATGCGTGGAAGCTTGCTATGTTTTCAAGAATTCTTGACAAGGGCAAAGAGCTCATTTATCCTTATGAGCAATAATTGAACTGTGTTTGCTGAAGCTTTAGCAAAAATGTAAAGCTGAGGCAGACAATTGAAGATACCCAAGTGACTATTTTGCTGAAGCTTCAACATGTAGTCACACAGAGTATTGTATGG
Organism: Melopsittacus undulatus; assembly: GCF_012275295.1. NCBI lineage: Eukaryota > Metazoa > Chordata > Aves > Psittaciformes > Psittaculidae > Melopsittacus > Melopsittacus undulatus. Next base: position 28,256,469 of record NC_047533.1, read on the forward strand.
AATGCATTCTTAACAGTCATTAGTATGTACATTGCATCTCATATACAGTCTCCAATTCAGAATATTTTTCATTTTGGAATCTCCTTTGTTAGAATTTGCTATTCTGTCAAGTACTGTCAGGGGCACAAAAAGATTTCCATATTTTACGTTGACCTTCAGAGGTGTTGCATATGTATGTTGTTACAGTACCAATATTAGAAGGATGGCTGTCATCCTGATGATGCCAACATGGAATTTGAACTCCTTCATCAGGGTTAAAAAGTTATGCTTGCCTTTTTATGATTATGGAGACCAAGGAGCACAGCCTGCTCCCATCTTCCCATTGTATCTGGCATCTCTACTGTTGCAAAAGCTTTTGTATCTGCAGCAAATTGTCTGTCCTGAGCTGTGACTGTGACTGGGATTTTTGGATCTGTAGAGGTTCAGTGGTATTTTATTGCTGCTGTTCATCTCTGAGTTAAACATTTTTTCCTGGCCAGTATCTTACTCTCACCGTCCCTGTCTCACAATGTGATTGCTGGCCAGTATTTTACCAGTGCTGTGTGTGTATCAGAACTTAGGTAAAGTGAGGGCTCAGCAGCACACTAGGGTACAGATAATAATTTTAATTAAGAGTCTCTAAGTATATTTATTTAATAGTTGCTTTGGATGATAGCACTGAATCTCCAACCCATTGTCTTCTTTACCAATCTGGTTATATTTCATGGCTTTGTCAAAATTGTGGGGGATATGGAACATGTTACAAAAGCAACCAATCTTGATTAAGGCTCCAGCATTTCTTCTACCTATTCAAATTGCAAATCTCATGCCTCGGTGCCTGTTCCTTGTGTCAGGCATGTTGCCCACTGCAAGTACATTAGATAGGTTGCATAGTAAAATAATATGCTTAACTTGTAGCTTCAAGGACAGCCATTTTGTTTTTGTGTTCTTCCACTGCATCAGTGGGGTTTCTTCAGTTTGATCTCAAATCCTTTCACAATTCATGCTTTTTCACAAATCTCTTTGCCATCAGATCTTTGAATTTTATTGAGCTGTAAAAATACACCACTGTGTTTGGTCTACCAGTGAAATGACCTGTATGCTTGTTTGCTTTTTCCTCGAGCATTTCTCTGTTCTGTGCTCTAAATGTTCATTATATCTTATGAACATGCAAGAAATTCAGCATTACAGAAACAGTTTAGGAGTCAGTGTTTTTTGAGGCACAAAGAATTTGTATTAAATAGTTTTCCTTACACTTTGATACCATGCAGCTTTAAATTTTTAAACCACCTCCAAAACAGGACTTAAGCCTCTAAAACTGTTGATTGTTCAAAGGTCCCTCTCTTCCTGTTTTAAAAATCAAATTAAACTTTAGAATTGTCCTTATTTTTGTAGAAATTATTAGAACAATCCATGTAGGAATACTGAAAGTGACAAATTACTTTGTTCTAAGCAATAAATGCTGAACACCAGTTCATATTGGAAAGCAAGCTTTTCTTGTGTGTTGTGAATAATAACTGGTGAAAAGCTAGATATAAAAATGTGCGGAGTATCAAATAACTGGTTTATCTCATGTTATTGGGGTGAAAATTACATACTTCTGTCAGATGAGAATTACTGCAGATGTGGGGGAGTAACCAAAATTTATTGTAAGAGTTTATGCTACCATTCATAATTGGTTTATAGTATACATTTAAAGTTAAGTTTACACTTTAGATCAGAATATTCTGGCAGCCAGCGGACCATACGTATGTTGTTGACATAGTGGCAAGTCAAAGAAATTAACAGTCTTTAAAGTCCAGCTGTTTTTTTGCTATTTCTGGCTGCTTTCCTTAGAAGAAATTCAGGTTTTGGCAGTATAATGAACAGCATACTATTGTATTAGGATATTTTTTTTTTCTGTTAACTCCTCATTCTGTCTGTAGCTCTGAAATGAAACAGTGTCAAGCACTTGTTAAAGGCAAAACCTCATATAAATGCTTTTTTAAAGACTTATAATGCTTTTCATTGCAAATGTAGCTTAACAATGAAGTGTTTTTTTCCTGCTCCACTGCCTGCTCAAAAGGTCTTTTGTATTCCTCCTTTGGATGTTTGGCAAACTGCTGTCTTAAGCTTCTGCCAAGCTTTCTGGGGCAGGCATACCCCAGACATAGGCAAGACAGTCTGAACATACCTGTCAGAAGAAGCCACTGATTTTATAACTTGAGAGTATTAAATTCAGCATCAGTAATGCACTTTACATTGTTCAGTGAAATATTTATGTTATTTATGCTATTAATGTCTCTTTGTGACACCATGGAGTCAAGTGAATATTGTTCTCATATTATAGATAATGGAGTGGAACTCAAAACAAACGATTTATTGAAGGCTATGTTATCATTGGCTAGCAGAGCAGATAAACAGAAAGTGGGAAGTCCTCTGTACTGTAAGTCCACTAGAGAGTGCTGTTTCCAGTTAAATCTACAGCCCTTATTTTTCATTGACAGGATATATTCACGGGACTTCTGGAGAAGGAGGGCAGAACAGAACAATTGGGGCATTAAGACTAGTAGTTATTTACTACATTGGAGTTAGGTGAAAACAATGGAGAAACATGTTGCTTCTCTCTTCCCATTGCTATTACCTAAAAAGATTGTGAGACATGGTTGTGAGTTCTTTAACTTCTTAAGCATATTGTCCTTAAGATAATATGGTTAAATTTCTGAATCCATTATAATTTAGCAGCAATAGTGATTGTGCTGAGTATTCATTAGAAATGGCATCTTACAAAGTATAAGTTAGGAGCATTAATTTCTTCTCCCCAGAATGAATTTCTGGAATGTATTTCTAAAGCTGCTGTTACAGCTGTAATCAGAAAAGTATGTCAAAGCACAGTATAGAATATAAATCAGCAAATGAGAGCTTTGTAACTAACATTATATTTTAAATACAATGATTTTAAAGGACAAAACCAAAAACAGTAGCATCTAAATATAAAGTTGGAAGCATCCTTTTTCCTTGTTTTTCTGAACTGCACTTGGAGAGCCACTGAGTTTCAAAGGCAGTTTTGTTTTCTGGTTGTTTTTGTGGTGTTGTTCCCCCAAAACACAACCATTTGACCACATAAAACGAGATTCTTTCAGCAAATCTTTGCACAATGTGGGGGGTTTATGGGGGCTTATTTCTTTTTCTCCCTTTTTTTTTCCCCAAAGGGATTTAGACAGTCTGTGGGGTATATCCTGGTTCTAGATATCTTCATAACAAGTATTTAAATGAGTGCCAGAGGCATTTATTAGCATTTATTAGCATGGAAAAAATGCAGAGTTTGCTCAGAATTAACTTTTACGTGAAAGGGGAAGACTGAAAAATGTCATTGGAGGAGGCTGACAAACCCCTGTGTGTTCATGCATAAGTAGTATTGCAGTTTTCATATGGTATCTGATTTTGTTCTTTCTAATACCCACGTCTTTTTCTTTAGTCACCTTTCCGCACCTTGCAGGTTCCGCTCCTTCGTGGTCTAGTCTTCTGGACACCAGCAAGCAGTGGGATTACTATTCACGAAGAGAGAAGGATAGGGAACGTGAGAGAGAGCGATCCCGAGATCGGGATCGGGAAAGGGACCGAGACAGAGACAGAGACCGAGAACGTACCAGAGACAGGGAAAGGGACCGAGATCACAGTCCAACTTCAAGTGTGTTCAACAGGTAACTGAGATGTCATAAGCATGCTATAACCCTGTGTCTGTGTTAAATAGTGCACTTCAGCATTACAATTTAGTGTTCAGTTGTATATTCTGAAAAGCCAGGGGTTGTGGCTTTGTCCCCTTCCCCCTTTTATCTTGGAAACTATAACTAAATCTTAGAATGTAAAAAATAAGTGTAAAAAAGACAGTATACATCCAAACTGGTCATAGTGCTTTACAGGTTAAAGGTGTGATTTAAGCCCTGTGAGTGATACACACAGTTCTATTTGACATCAGGAGTTCTAGAAAGATCTGTGGAAGTGTGCAGTGAATCTTAGTTGCCAGTTTAGTGTTAAGAGTAATGTGGTGCAATATTTGACCCTAATTAATGGTGTTATTAGCTGTTAAAATTGTTAGTTTGGTCATTAGTACTGGCTGGGTAATATTCTCTCCTGTCTTTTTTAAAACTATTATTTCAAGGTCAAAAAAACTTTTGTGCATTTCCAGGCAGATGATGACAATAATGACAGATAACTTCATTCAGTTTTCAACCCTCTACTTGCTTTAAGAGTTAAAAAGCTGCAACTGTTCTGTGGTTCATGTGCACAAGTATGAAGCAGTTTTACATTTAACACTGAGCTTGCTTTGTCTCCATAGAGTAGAGGTCTGTTGGCTGACCAGGTTTATCTAAATTTACTTTGCTTATTATTTGCTAAGTGTTTTAGCAAATTGTCCTGATGCCTTTCTGAGTTGTTTGGGGTTATTTTGTCAAGTTTCAATTTTTGCAAAATATACATGTTAGCTATTGGATAGGTGTTTTTTACCAGTGGTTTTACACTATGGAGCATGAGATCATGTGGAGTCAGCATTACTTCAGTTGAAAGATGACATTTTTTGCATGATGATTGCTATCTGAAGACCCAAAGTAGTACAGGATAGTGGGTTTTCCATGTATGCTGATGTGGTGATGTCCTCTCCTGTGTGCATGTGCTATGTTCCAGGGTCAGTTTCTGAGAACTCAAGACCAATCTAAACATCTGTTTCTCAGACAGCTTGATTGAAGGCCAGAAAGAAGCCTGGTCATTCAAGGGTGCTTGAAATGAACCTTAATAGCTTCCAGGCCTCAAGAAATCTCTGTGCTGCTGCCAGAGTTATCTGTAAAGGAGGGGGAAGAGCAGGCCTCAACTTTTTTATGTGACTAAATTATCCACCATCTGTAGCAAAGCTATTGCCACATGGCTGTGTAAGAAAACGGGAGGCCCTTAACTAGTGTAAGTTGGTTTGGGAATCACAGAGAAGTTGGGAGAGGCTTAAGAGAGAGCATGCAGACATAATGTTTTTTAAGAAGGTTTATTTTCAGTTCTGTGCACTTAAGAAAATAAAATTAAAAGAGCTATGAGGAGGAGAATGTGAATTCTAAGAGACTATACAGATTCATTACATTCAAATTCCCTTTGTTTACACTTTGTTCAAGTGACACTGTGGTAGGATTTGGAGTACACATCATCTTCAGCTTTTTACTGCTCAGAAATTACTGCTTTCATTGTTTTTAGCAGTTCTTTTCCAGATAAGCAGCCTGTATTTGGGCTATAGTATATCTTAGAACTGTAAGAAAATTTAGTTATTTTTATTCTATCCATGTAACCAAAATGTGGTTAAAAAATGAATCTTCAGCTGTCTTTATATTCTGCTCTACCTTTACCCTGCTATGTCAGATGAAATTATGTGTTTTTACACTGTATCTCACTGCCCCCTTTAGAAGATGCCATTCATTTTGGACTGTTGTCCCTTCTTCAAAGACTTTTCTTTTTTGTGTTTTGCTAGTTTCAAGTCAATTTGTTACCACTAAAAATATACACTTTGGAATTTGATTGATACCTTACCATTTTGTTGCTCTTCCTCACCAATTTGAAAAACAAAACCAAAACCCAACAACTGTATTTTTAAGGTCCTGGAACCCAGTAATCCCATGCAGCACAGCAGATCTGGGTCTGTCTGGCTAGAAAGCAGCTTTAGGGGAAAGGACTTGGTGTCCTGGTGGAGAGCAAATTGAATGGAACTCAGCACCTAGTGTGTAATAAAGGTCAAAATGCATTGAACCATGTCAGAGTGTAGCCCACAGAAGGAGAATGCCATTATTCCCCTTTTATTCAGCACTCGATAACACATGCAATATTCTGTGCCCAGTTTTGGGTCCTTTGATGTGGAAAAGAAGACATTGACAAACTGGAGAGTCCAGTGGAGGTCTGACAAGATAGTTAGCAGGGCTGAGGGGATGGAGTTTATTTAGCTTGAAAGGAGAAGTATGAGGAGAGTTCTTGAGGCTGTTTTCAACATCTAATGGATGGTCATAGAGAAGATTAAGCTAGGCTCTTTTTCAAGGTGCACAGAGAAAGAACAGGACATAGTAGTTAAAAGTCATACCAAAGGAAATTCCAGTAGTGAGGAAATAATCACAAAAGGAGTGATCAGGTGCTAAGAGAGGTTGCAGAGAGAGATCATGGAAATCTTCAGCCTTGTTGATGCTCAAAACTTGACTAAACAAGCCCTGAGCTGCCTGACCAGACTTCTTGAGTTAGCCCTGTATTGAGGAGGGATTAGCCCAAGTGACGTCCACAAAGTCTGTTCCAGCCTAAATCCTTCTGTGATTCTTTGTTGAAGGTTTTGTTTAAATATATGGGAAAGCTTTTTGAACACCAATATAAAAAGCTTGGTATGTCTGCCAAAGTGAGATCTCCTCATCTGTGAAGTTAATAGCTGGGTGAAGCTGGGGTCCATTTTGAAAAAGTAACCAAAGATGTAGAGAACAAAGGTACTATGGATTGGATTGGTTTGGGGCTTCTTTGCCAGGAGGACACAGGTAACTGTAGATCCTCTTCCACAGATCAAAAAGGCTGTAGTGCTCTCAGTGTTGTCCCTGGAAGGCTTTGATAACTGTAATGTAAGCCCAGATATGAAGTGGGGAGGAGATCACTGCTGTAACATTGGGTACATGACATTTATTCCTGTCCCTTAAAGCTCCAACATACTGGACTTGGCAAACTGGTATTTTGCTTTACTTACAGAAAGGTTGCTTATTTTCAGGCACACAAGCTGTCATGTTTCCATAGTGGTTTGCCAAAATAAAGTTTATAAAGGGGTATCAATAATATTTTAACCTTTTCTAGAGTGTTTTAAAATAGCTGTGTAACAGAGCAAATGCAGAATGTGGGTTAATGTTGAAGGCTTTGGCTCTCAGTTTTGAAACCAAGCTTTAAGTCTACAAGTAGTCATCTTAAATTCTTAAAGCAAGCTCATCTGAAGGCAATGTTAGACATTAAAATTTTCACTTTTTAATTAGACAGTGTTCATCAAAATGTTAAGTCTGGGAAATAATATCACATGTTGGGAGTAACTACTGTTGAATTGATTCTACCTTTGTTCCTGCAAGCCTGCAGAAATGAGAGGTTCCTAAAACTGTGATGACTAGTGGCACTTCAGAGGTGCTTTAATAGAGGAGTCCGCCATCTAACAAAATTTTTCAGTTGTCTTTCAAAGTCAAACCAGGCCTCACCTTTGCTTATATCTTTTGGTAGATTTCAGAACCTAATTTTAATTAAATTTTTAACATTATACTTCCCCACCCCCCCTTAAACCTGAGCTTTATAACAGACTTCCCCAGGCACATGCTGTCTTTATGGTGCTGCTTTCTTACACACCAAATTAAGACACACTTCAAACACAGATGAAATGAAGGCTGTCATTCTGAACTTACTAGCTGCTGTGCACGCTGGGTTAGTCTTCTCTTCTGTATGGCTTGTCCTAGAATCTAGCAGTTGATACCCACCTTCATCTTTCTGTGACATTTCATTTCAAAGTGCTGGTTTTGACCCTTTCCCTGAAGCCTAGAGTTAGTTAGGTTCTTATGAGAAGAAATACTCAGTAGAATGGGACTTGGATTGTAAAGGTCTCCCCTACACTTCCCTCCTTTCCAATAGTAGAATAGAAATTTAAGGGTAAAGCAATGATAAATGATTGATACAGATAGAAGCAGGTCAAAGGCATAGGACTGGAGATTTCAGCACTCTTAAGACTGGGGATTTGTTTTCTCCCTTGCCCTCACCCCCAGCGGTTTTAGTTTACCTGTCTGGGTTTTGGACATCTCAGTGAAGCAGTTGCATTTCTTTTCACATTCTGGACTATAACCTAGTGTGCCTTAAGCTGGCTGTGGAGTAGTGTGGTCAGAATTCATGCTCTGTGGCTGTTCTGCCTTCATTTTTTACAAGTTGATGTGTATCTGTAGTAGGGTTTTTCTTGTGGCAAAGACATTAGATTAAACATAGCCTTTTTAGAAAGTGTTTAATGCTGTTGAATTTTGGGTTTGTCTTAAGAGGGGGGGCAATAGATCAGAGAAGTGATAGTGGCATGATGCCACATGATACTGAGCATTGGCACAGGCTAGCCAGAAAGGTGGTGGAGTCTCCTTTCTTGGAGATACCCAAGGGCCAATCTGAACATGGTCCTGGGCACCTGATAGTCCTGGTGGCTCCGCCTGAGTAGGCGTTTGGACAAGATGACCTCCAGTCATGCCTACCAACCTGAACCATTTTGTGATACTATGATATGTCACAAATGTACTTTACAGGATCTGATCAACTTATTCTCAGATCTGTAGTTCTAAGTGCGTTATAAAATCTTATATGTGTTACAAAATTTTGTAACAATGCAGGCATCAGTTAATGCAGTCGTTTTACAGATGGACATATCGTAACTCTGAGCTCTTTAGTACTAGCTGTAGTTTTTCTGATTTTGATGTGTGAATGTTCTTTATGTCCCTTAGAAAACCAGGATTTTTCTGCAGGGCATTTGATGCTTCCCTACAGGGTCTCAAATTGCTAAGTTTTTGAAATTTGCTTCATGGTGTAATCCTACAGAGTTTCATAGAAAGGCTAATGCCCCAGTTATGGCAAATAAAATTGTTTTGATCCAAGTTCTCACTGCTCCAGGATACGAGAAATCTCTTGAGCTGTCAAAATACAAAAATATAGTCTTAAATAAAGCCTTTAAATTCTTGTGTAGCCTGTAATGTTTAGGGGATTTACCAGCATTGTGGCATGGCTGCACTCACTGTAATCCAAGAGAGGAGTGGAAGTAGAGGTAGCATTGGCACTGGAGAGAAATGAATTTTAAAAGCAGCCCAAAACACTTGAGTATATGTTACTGTTGGTCCCTTTGCACCCAGCTTTTCCTTTCTTGAAGCTGATTAAGGAAGTAAATCAACTGTACTGAAATTTAATTTAATTTACCCAAATGGTGTAATAGTCCAAAAGTGTTCTGATAAGTGTTGAGCTTTAAACACACTGATCTGAACATAACTAAAGTTTATGTAGGTTTGGACTTCATTTGCAGCTAGATACAGGTTTAAGCTAACTGCTTGGTAATTCCTGTATAAACATGGAACCCTGTTGTACCTTCCATTTTGTTGAACAATCCCCTTTCAAAATTGCATTAACCACAGAAGTCTTAATGTGTACGGTGAAGAGTTTTAATGGCCTTTTAGAATATGTGGTGGATCTCATCTAAAAACTTGACAGCAACATCAGTATTTTTCTATCTATCTTGCGAGTGTGTAAGAATTCCTTTTTTAGCATATATACTGCTTGGTACTACTGTCCTGCAAATGTCTTCTGTTTTAATCAGTGATGAAGAACGATACAGATACAGAGACTATGGGGAAAGAGGCTATGACCGTCACAGAACAAGTAGAGAGAAAGAAGACAGACACAGAGACAGGAGACACAGAGAAAAAGAAGATACTAGACACAAGTCATCTCGAAGGTTTGATTTTTGAGTTTTTTAATAGGATACGAAAGACTTGACCAGCTTAAAAAAAAACAAACTTTTAAAAGAACCCCAAACAAACTGGAGTTTGTGGAAAGACTGCAAATACTTTGATGTAAGAATTGGAACAAGTCTGCCGTATAAAATGTGGACAGACAAAAAGCAATGTTGGCCCTGGGTAACTTCATACTGCATGATGTATGTGACAGTCTTATCTAGTGAGCAGAAATTATGAATTTGGGGAAAGATGGCTAAAAAAGTGGGTCAGAAAGAGGTGGAGTGAAGCTGACATTCAGCAGCATTAACATAGGAACTGAACTATGATTCTTAGTAAGTAAAATAACTCTCATGGTAACTTGATAGAAATTGTTCAACTTGATACTTTTGAAGTTAGAAATAAAGGTTGAGTACAGTGAACATGGTCAATAAGAATGTTAAATCACTAAGAGATGCCAGTAGGAACATGACTTATTAAAAGTATTGCTATTAGAATATGGGTTACAAATGTGAAAAATCATTCCAATTTCCCAACAAAAAGTATAGGATGGGGGAATGTATGCACCATTCCATGAAAAATTCATTTTGGTGCTGACATCCAAATACTGTATGAGTCAGAGCAGGTGCCAGTTTTCAAATATGAATGCAGAGGCTGTTTTTATGGTACTCTGTAATCAAATGATGCCTGTCATGCAATTGTTTGAGTGATTTTTTTCTCTCTGTTTAGTAACAGCAGACGTCGTCATGACAGTGAAGAAGGGGATAGCCATAGAAGGCACAAACACAAAAAGTCCAAAAGAAGCAAAGAAGGAAAAGAAGCCAGCGGTGAACCTGCTCCTGAACAGGAAAACACTGAAGCTGCCCCTGCAGAATAGGCTTGTGTGATTTTTGTCTACTTGCATATACATTAGTGCCAGAAATAGATTACTATAAATCTTGTTATTTTTCTGGGTATTAAAATAATTTGCTCTTAATCTTGTTCTGTTAGTTTGAAATCAAAGTTTACTTTGTTGTTTGGTTATTTTTTTTTTTTTTTTGAAAATAAAAGAATGAATTTTTCATGTTAAGATTGTTGGACTGACTTTGTCTTTTAAGTGAGAAACCATCTTGATCAGCTAGAGCTTTATGCTCTTACAGAATATGTAGGGCTTAAGTAAGTTATTTGTGTTAAAAGTGTCTAATTTTTTTATAAGCCACTGGGAAGGTCATTGTTTTACTGAATTTAGAAACAGTGTACATTCACTTTTTTATATACCAACACCTGGAACAGTGTGGGCTTAGTATAACTTTTGGAATTCATATTTGAAAAGGTCCATCTTTTACTACAGGGACAGACAGGAATTGCAGACTCTTGTCTTCAAGAATCTTGAATTAAGGTGAAATGAAAAAAAAATAGGGAAACTGGGCAAGTTGCTGATTGTTCTTAGTCTGATGGAACACTCTGATACACTTGGTAATTATGTCTGGTTTGTGTGGGTTCATAAGGGTGACTTAATCTGGATAATCATCCCTGCTGCTTTTCAGTGGCTTAAGAGAAAGTTCTTGTTAGTCTTTCTTCTATGGGAACAGCTGTCCTTGACATGGTAAAGATTAACAAATATATCCTCTTCCCATTGCTGGCTTGTGAGGAAAAGTTAACACGTTGGAACGTGGTTAATTTGCAGAGAAAGGCAAAGAACTATTTTTAGAAAAAAATGTAAGACCATCATCACTATCAGAATTACTCCATCCAGAACAGCATCAAGTGTGATTGGCATGGTGCTGTTTAGAAGACTTACTTTAGAGTGCAAAGAACGTCCTTAAAAACAATAATTCTGTATAAAAAGCCTATATTTAATAGTATTAATCAAACCAGGGAAACTGGGTTGCTTGGTTTTGGATGAAAAGAATGTCTGTACAAGTACACAGTTGCAGTTATTTTTTTAAATTATTTTAGAAATTTAATTCACAGTTTTACAGACTAACAGTATTTGAAAGTCTTGAAAATACCAGCTTCATGCTGACCATGAAAAAGTACACATAATCAAAGTGCTATTACTGTGCTGGATAAAAACCTTCACCTCATTTTTGCAACTAGAAAAAATGGCAAGAAATTGTTCCATGAGTTATTCAAGGATTTCTTTATGTAAATCAAAATAAAGTGAGTGAGCAGGAGCTGCTGCTCCTGACATTTGAGTATTATTATAATGCATTAAATATATATATATAAAAGAAATACAACAAAAAAACCCTTAAGAATATGGGGAAGGAAAGGCTTAAGTCTGTAGCTTAAATCACTCTGAAGTGATTTTCTGACAGATGTCCCTGCTTTGCCTAAATTTGACTTTTCTTGACATGCAAATTGAAATTTCACAAACCTTTTCTTTATAAATACATACTTGACCTCCCCCAAAAGCAAAACCTGATGTTCCTTTCCACAAAGAGTTGTTTTATAAAAATGTGCCAGGCCAGGACACAATTGTGAGAGTAATTTTGCCCTTCAGTTCTTTGAGCATCCGTGCCAGGCAGGCATGCGGCATTCCTGATGTGTTCCTGCCATTGACAGCAAGGAGCATGTCTCCACATCTGAAAAATCAAAGGCAAATGTGAGAACAAATTGAACGAGGTGACTTCTCTTAAATGTTTGCAAATGCCAAAGCATGTGCTAGAGGTGGGAGGTAGGGGTAGAAATGAGTATTTCTATTCCTTCTCTAGCTAAATATTGTTCATGAATAAGGGAATAAAGCAGATGAAAATACTTGGGTGTTTGTTTTTTTTCCGCTTAGAACTTAATTAGACAAGTTTGAAAGAAAATAAGATACAGTTCTTTCAGATAGGAGTGATCCATGTTCTGAACAACCTATGTTTTTTAAGACTCCTCAATTGATGTAAGTTTGCTCCATAATTCTGCATTCACTCTCTTAAAATGTATTTGTGTTTGCAGAAAAGGTGGTTGGTTGTTTTTTTTGGAGCTGGGGGGGGTGGGAAAGCTGCTCTGAGCTGGCATGCTTTGTACTACCCCAGAGATCAAACTGACTTATCTTTATACTTACTCATATACTAGTGATTGCAAGACAGCTGAACACATGCTACTGTGAAGGCAAATCTGTTCAGGACACTTACATCTTATTTCCATATCTGGCAGAGTTAATTCTGTATCAATGAGGTTTTTTTTCCCCCTAACACGCAGAGTCTTCAGGAAAATTAGTTTTAACACCCCCTTCCTCCCTCCACTGCCCACCAATGAACTAGATGAAAGACTTAAATGCTACATTTCATTAGCTATCATTACCTAATTCTGCCGTCATTATACGCCGGTGTTCCCCCAACGATGGATTTGATGAAGAATGGTTTGTTTCCAGTGTGTTCTTCATAACCTCCTACGATGCTGAAGCCAAGACTTCCAGATGTATTTCTTCGTAATACAATTTCTTTGCAGCTGTACAAATACCTGAAACAAACCAGACTAGTTAAATGTCTGCTTCAGGTTCTAATAAGCCATTAATGATGAATCTGCCTTTTTATACACCCATGGAGTGTCTTCAAGGTACAAAATAACACAAAGTTCCACAGTATTAGACACTGATGCTTCCTTCCATTTTTTTGTACTGCTGCTTTCCACAATCACAACCAGTTATCCTGAAAGTAAAATTACTTGTAATCTTGGGGTTAAAATAGCAAATAAGTTGTTTCAGAGGGTAAGAATTTATGCAAGTAGTCGCAATTGAAAGTGATGGAGAAAAACTGTTCATGAATAAAGAAATAAGGTGAAAATACGTGGGTGTCGGTTTGTTTTTCCCCATCCTTAGAACTTAAGTAGAGAGTTTTGAAAGAAAATAGGATATAGTTCTTAGATGGGAGTGATCCATGATGGGAGTGACCCATGTTCTGAACAAGCTATGGTGTTTAAGCTTGATCTGTAATCGTGCATTCACTCTCATAAAATGCATTTGTGTTTGCAGAGGCCGTGGTTAGTTAGGTTTTTTTGAGCCAGGGGGTGGGAAAGCTGCTCTGTGCTGTCATGGTTCATACTACCCGAGAGATCAAACTGACTTAATCTTTATACTTATATGCATATATCTATATGTGTATGTAGATATATATATGCATATATATAAATATAGCAGCTATATGCTAGACATAGAAACTCAACTGAGACTGCATTTAATATTCATAAATTATTATGCCAAAACCTGTATTTCATTTACCTTGTGTTTCATCATTACATCCTATGACTTGTTTTATCTTCCAGATAAGAGTCTGTGTGTGATTAGCTGTGTCAAAAGTGGGCAGACATTTATTATTGTGGCACATGTTGAAGCTAAGTAATATCAAGGCCAGTGAAATGGGCCAGAATTACAAAAATCAGAGATGACACAGCATGGAAGATGAGAGAAGCCTGTTCATGCCAGTCAGAGCCTTGGAGTACTAGGCTGCTTGTCCTCACTATAATGATTAACACAAGATTATTATGGTAAGAGAGCTGAAATCTGCTTCTCCTTCAATTTGCCTTTTGAATGTATGTTATGATACTGTAAGTTATGCTGAGTCAAAGTTAGCTGAAACAAGAAATAGAGGAAAGCAAGAGTAACAAGGTTATTAGAGTCTTATACTTTACCTGTTGCACTTAATTTCAATACCTGCTTTGTTTCCTTTTTCTTAATCAAGCAGGAAAAGAAGAATTAATTTCATTAACTTCAAAGCAACAGAATTTTTTGTCCATAGCAGCTAACCTACTCAGTGGTACCCAGGAATGATTGAAGAGCCTGAAAATCCTTTTGCTATTCCAACTCTGAAGTTATAGCCTAGTCTATGGCAAGCAACTGTTGCAAGGTCTATTCAGAGACTCAAGGTTTCTAAGAAACAGCTGACACTTCTTCTGTAGAGGAATAAATATCTTACAAAGACCAATATGTCTAGCTTTTTAAAAAAATTATTTGTCAAATAATGCTTTTGCAGTATGTCACAGTAGGGTCTTACACTAAAACTGGATTAGTCCCCTGGGTCCTACAAATATTCACCTGCTGCCAGGGTGGTAGGTATATAATATTCGCACAAGAATTCACTGGCTTCTAATGTAAGAAACAGGTGACGTTTGCTTTTTCCCCCAGCAGCCAGGCATTATTACTTTACCATCTGTGGACTTCTTTAATCTGCAAAATCACTTAAACCCTCTATGTTTGATGGTACTTATCAAGGTCATGACCAAGTGATGCCAGGATTCAGCTATTAGTGCTCTTACCTAGTGTTGATTTTGGGGAGCAGGGGCCTGGTGCTACACTTAATGCTTTCAGGAGGGCACTCAGGTAAGCCTAACACTATAGAAAAGAAATAGCTGAGCAGGTAAAGACAGGAGAAAAAAACACAGTGAAGACAAACAAGGCTTACGTGTGCTCTGTACATGCAGCCTGTAAGGTTACTGGTTGCATGGTCTTCGTCAGTCCAGAAAGCATAAATTGTTATTAAAGTGCGTGCTGAATCTAATTAAAATAGACACAGCATACCAGCATCAGGACTGTTCTCTCTGCCAAAGTAGAAGAAACACATGGAAAGCTAGGAGCAGCAGAGAGCTGCTTCTGTACTGACTCTTAACACCCTGTGCTACTTTTTGCCTTACTGAAGAGATAAGGTGTAACCGGCTGTGACAGCAAAGCAGTGAGGTAGGCAAGAGGAGAGATGCTGGGTATGGGAAAATGGAAGGAAAGGGCTTTTTCCCAAGTGTTTTTGTGTTTTTTATTTTTGATTCCCCAATACCCATGTTGGAAATTAAACATTTTGAGTTAAATTCTCCAACCAGGACTGTTTTGCCCACAACAAAATGTAAATGGTGAGTGATTTCCTGTCTTTACTCTGACTAGTCTGTTTTCTCACTCTTCTTCCTATATCCTCTTGTCTTGCTGGGGATGTTGGGTTGTGTGGATGCTTGGTGCAGCCTGGGTCCAACTCCTCACACAGGCCATAGCCTGAGGAGTGAATAGATGATATGGAAACAAAAGCCCCAGTCTGTGTGTTTTGATCCAGTTAAACTGCCATAACTCACTAAACTGCAACTGGTCCAAGGAGAGCCATTTTCTGTCTTGGAAGCGAGCAGCTCACAGTGTTCTGCCTCTATCTGTAAAAGCTCCAAAAGCTGAGGACAAGGAGTAATTTGTGTGTGAACTTGCCTCAGATTCAAGATTTGAGGATAAACAGTGTCTAGACGCAGGGTCCTATCGTAAGAAATAATATAACTGAGCATCAGTTACTCATGCAGAAGGAATTTAAAAATGCTTGTTTTCAAGTAGTTAAATGTACAATTCCTGCTGCTTTTTGCAAAGAAAGAGTCTTATGCTCCGGGAGTGAAAACCAGCCTGACTTCAAGAGGGCTTCAGCAATGACCCCCTCCCACTCACCCACCCCATTACACTAGACAAGTGGCAGTGGAACTCAGTAATATTTGCAAATTGCTCCCATCAGAGCCCTACAACCTGAATGGACTTAATTTAGGGGAGTTTCTGTCCTAACCCCATGTTTTACGCCTGGTTCTACCCCTGGTTTGCAGAATGACTTTGGCCACCTCCTGTCTTTTTCATCTCATTCTGCAGATGAAGAAAAGCACTCGTGTGAAGTACCAATGTTTGTAAATGTTATGACAGGATGATCTATAAGTTATTTTTAAGTGCTAGCTGGGGTGGGGGGGAAGGAAACGTGAGGAGAGCAAAGAAAGGAGAGCAGGAAAACAAGCAAGAGTAGAAGAAACATCATGGGGCTGGGGAAACACTTTTCACCAGCTGCTCTGCATTATTGCCTTTGTGCATGCTTCACAACAACATTTCCCTCCAACAATAAAGGCGACCTGTCTTCCTCAACAGCGAGCAATTAAATTAGCTACCCTGAAAGCCTTTGGGTGGGAATGCTTAAGGTCCTGCATCACTATTTCCTCCCAACACCCAGGCCGCAGCCCCTCCACTAGCATGCATGCCAAGTTTTGACAGATGTCAGATGCACATGTGAGTCTATTTTATAACCACCACACATTGGATTGTGCTACAGGAAGGACAGAGGAGCTGCTTGTGCATTATCAAGCCATAGAAAAGTGACCAAAGCCAATTTTAAGATCTCACGAGGAAAGGGACAAAATTTAAGTGAGATCTACAAATGTTAAATTGTGCCAGCTGGCTTTTCCAGGGCTTTGAGCTTTGATGTAAGGAGTCAGATAACCTCTTGGATTCTGCTGCTACCGACTTGAGCCAGAAAAATGGTATAATTCCCTGACTCTCAATGTTTGTGTCTCAGGTATGCAGTGCCTGGGAAAGGGGCAAGTTCTGTGCTAGCATGAAGAATGAGACATTTACAGTACACCAGCCTCGAAAGTGAAAAAGGCACTTTTAATCATGTAACTATTTTTAATGTTAGCCTGTTTTCTACTTCATCAGTCATGGATAGAGGTCTGTACACACCCTCTAGTGTTTAGCTCAACTCAGCACATTTTATGGGACCATCTTTCACAGGATTTTCACCAAAACTCCATGTGTTTGGAACACAAAAGGGAAGACTCTCTTGTTCCCTCAGTTCCCTGAACCTGAGCAACCTTTGTCAGGATGAACCTGTCAGACATCTATTTGGACAGAGAATAATTTTCTCTAACAGCCTGGAAAATGTCGTGAGACTGCTGGCAATACCTTGAGATCTAGTGGGATGTGATCCCTCTCAAAAGCAAGCTGAAAGCCAGATAAGAAAAGGTTAAATGCTCGACCTGCTCTCACTGTCCTAGTGAGAGAACTTGTTGAAGGACTTCCAGATGTCTGGTGTGGGCCCTGGAGAATCAGTACAAGAGTGAGAGAGTAAGTGGACTCATGCTGGGGAAGACTGAAGGCTCTGATAATACCTGATGAGCAAACCCAAACCTGATCCTCATGCATCTGTACTCAACTAATCAGCTACTAATAAGGATGCAGTGCCCCTGTATTACTGTCACATCTCATCTTTGCTGATCCCTGTCTTAGTCCAATGTTCAGAGCAGTGTACCAGCTCAGCATACCAATCTCCCTACTTTTCTTCGACAGAGAAGGGCTGTGCTGTGCTCTGTGCACTGCATCGCAGCTGGGGATAGAGTTACAATGAACTCCTGTCTTCAGTCTTGCTGACACTGGGACTGATTTTCCTTCAGACTGAAGGGGTGGGAATGCCTTCACACAAGCAGCCTTTGGAGGAAGGGGGACAGAGTGAGCTTAGAGACTTCTTTTGAAATGGGAAAAACACCTTTTCTTCCCAAACTGCAAAGTGGAACTGCCTGATGTGAACCCTGGGTGCAAGCCTACAGTACTGTGGAGCTCTGTCCTTCGTTTCCGTCCCCTTGCTGAGGACACAGGGACTCGAGGCAGCTGTGGGTAGGCAATGATGGCCATGAGGCTCAGATTTGCTATACAGCCCAACAAAGGTGGGCTTAGGGCAGGCAGGGTGCAATTTTTTTAGTCCATCTAGCAATGGATGGTTATTGAAGCACAGCAAAGGTGGGTTTAGAGCAGGCAGGGTGCAATTGTTTCAGTCCATCTAGCAATGGATAGTGATTGAAGCCCAGCAAAGGTGGGTTTAGGGCAGGCAGGATGCAATTGTTTCAGTTCATCTAGCAATGGATGGTGATTGAAGGCAATTCAACATCACAGATCGCAGCATCTGTAAGACCTCTAGTCTGCTTGCTGTCTCTCTGCTGGAAGCATTACCCATGCCCCAATGCCTTCTCAGTGCTGCTGGTCAAGCTTAGGGGTGCAGAAGTGAGCAGGAATGAGGACCTCCCTGGGCCTGCCTGTCTGTAGCAAGACTGGGTGAGAAAGGTATACCACTGCCTGGGGTAGCAAGTTAGAGGTCATCTACTTACTGCTTTTGTCTCAGAGGACTAAGGATTTGATCCTCTCCACTGCAGGAAGAACCTTTCATCTGTGGGGGACAACACACAGCCTGCTTTCTGCCCTGGCAATGCTCCAGCACATGTGACGCAGTCATTAGCCTCAGACCAAGCACCAAAACACATCTGGCTCTCACAGCAGACTTTGCTGCAAGGTGAATGAGGTCAAGAGCCAGGAGGGAAAACATGTAACCTGGCATGCAAGACAGGGAAATGAAGAGGAGTCCTGAAACTGTGCCTAGAGCAAAGGCCCACCTGCCCTGCAGACCATCTCTTCATGCCATCCCATAAACGAGAGCCAGACTCTCTGAACTGCTGCCAGGGTTAGAAGTATGGACTTGTAAGCTACCTTCTTCATGTCTTAAACACCAGTTCCAACTGTGTGACACTAGCTTCGCATGTGCACAGATTCACAACATGACCTCATTGAATACTTCACAGAATGCCACTGAAGCTGCAGGTATACACCCTGCACACCGAGTGTGTTTGAGAGACCTTAACGATGTACGACGTGGCTTTTATTATCCTTACTGAAATGACAACACAGCTGCTTCCTGTGTATGACAAACATACTTCTTTCAGTTGGAGGTGGGGTTAAAAGAGGTGATTCAGAGCCCCGGCCAACTGCACGCACTCCACAACATCTGGGTAAAGTCAAACAGTTCAGCTGGATTTGGCTAAGGAGAAGGGCTATGCAGCTTGGGAGCTGAAGGAAGGGTAGCTCTGCCTTCTGCAGGGTGGTTGAGCCTAAACCCCAGTTCAGCAAGCTCCTGCATCCCTACAAGCTTTTCCTTTCACCCCCGAAGTGCCAGACATGTTTTAAAGACTGGAATAATTTGGGATCCTTTCCTCCCTTGCAAGGGGATCTGCATGTCTATATTGTCGTACACACATACCCATTTACAAAGGGGAGGTATTTAGAGTCAAGCCTGTGACAGAGCCTGGATTTAATTAAGATGTCAGTGCAATGAATCAAGCCAAAAGAGAGCTGCCAGAAAACACAGATCTTGCCTCCCACTCCCCTTCAGCACGAGGATGCAATCTGCGGACTTACCGTGGCAGCCCCAGCCACATCACCCAGGAAGGTGACCACTCACTGCTCTCGGAGCTTGCAGGCACAGCCTCAGGGGCTGGCGGCTGGCCCCACTCCTCCTGGGCTTCGCACGCTCTCATCTCTAGGGCTTTGAGCACCACCGATGAGTTGGTGTTCTTCAGCAGGGCAACAGCCTCACTCCGGCTGACCCCTGTCAGCTCAATCCCATTCACATTCAGGAGGATGTCACCTGAGACAGAGGAAAGAGATGATAAACTCTACCAGTGTTTCCTGACCCCCATGAACAAGTGAGTCAAAGCTGTGGCCAAGAAGTTGCTGCCTGATGAGGCTGTTTGTTAATTCTATCGGTTAATATGGATATGAAGCATATGCTAGGGAACATGCCACAGGCATGAGGGAAGACACTACACAGGACCATTGCTAGGCTGGATGGAGGCTTTTGTCCTAGTTTCTTGTCACGTCATGTCCTGCACCCAGAGCCAAACAGCACAACTGGAGTCCTACTGTACCAACAAGCTTTGGTACTGACACCTGATGCTAATCTAGGTCTCCAAAGCCCACTTCCAGTTAACAAATTTGTAATAGCCCAACCTTGAAGCCTGAAAACTCAAAGGTGGTTTTCTCCCAGTGCTCTGTAAGCTGAAGACTGATGCTCCAGCTGGCCCTTTGTAAGGTTTGCTTTGTGGAATAACGTATCATTATTTAAATGTTAATGCTTGTTTGAATGTCCACAAGCCAAAGCATCTTTCTGAATGCCTTTTTATAAGGTAGGCATGGCAGCTTCAGAGAAAATACAAAGATGACCTCAATTACTACAGGGAGAATAATAAAGACATCATTAATGTCATGGAAGAGGCCACAGTGCCAAGTGCTCTGCTACCCTTTGTGGCACACTCCAATGCCAGGGCTTCCCTGGGAGCCCTCTGCACTCCAGGCAGGGGCTGTGCTCACTGACAGTACAACATAAACATTAACCTCTTCTTGTGGCCTGCCCCAAAGGTATGGACAACAGCCTAGAGGCTGCTCAGAACCATGGAGGCTTATGGCACTGTTATAACATCACATACTCATTTGTTTCTAATTTTATCCAACTGACTAGGCTGAATTTTCCATACTGCCTCATGATGAATATTTTTTTGGAAAATATTTCCCACTGAGAGGCAGTAATTTCCCAGCCGGAGGGAAGAGGAAACCTGCGGGTTTGCTCCTGTTGTCATGTTCTTACATAGGTTTTGATAAGCAGCTACAGCTCCTGCAAATGGGAGGCTCCCATCCATGCCAGTGCCGGGTGCTGCAACAGAGGCTCGTGAGCTTGGCTGGGATGGAGCTGTTCTGCTCCACTTTTGGGTGTCTTCACTTCCTTCTCACTCAGGATTTCCCCCCAGCTTCTGGGCAGTGACTAGGGTGAAGCTGAGCACAGGGGGTGAAGGGCAATGGAACAGGGAGCTGTGTAGTTGATGGATGCAGGGTACCAAGGTACTTGGCTTTTGAAGATGTAACATCCTGAAAATGGAATTTCACCATTCCTCTACTGCCTGCCCATTCCCAAAAGCCACACTGGTAAAATATGCTTCTAATCTTACTCAAAAGGCTTATTCATGCAGAGGAGGAGGAGTTATTAATTTCATCACTCTGTTATATCAAGAGCCAAATGGAGTTATGAAGCCAATATTTCCAGATATGATATTTAGCCACAAGGCACTAATGTTGCTTCATATATGATGGGAATTCTGCTCTTCTAAATTTCTTTCAAAGGCATGATTTATATGACCAACAAGCACAAAAATTTACATTTAAAACCCATGAAGGTTGCTCCATGATTTCAGTAGTTGGGAGATGGTGGTGCAAGATCATTTTCCTGGAAAAACTTTTTTTCCCTATCGGAATATACCTACACCCTACTTCACAGATATGGTTTTGACTGCATATTATACCTTTTCTGCCAGCTGACGTGACACTCTCTAAGCTGATGTACCCCAAAATCTATCGGATAGCTGAAGATGTCAGGGTGTGATGCTCTTTCACTATCCCTCTGTTTTTTAAAGGAAGCCTTTGAATTAAGGCAGACTTTCAAAGTCCTCTCTTTTTACCTGTTTTTATCCTGCTGTCTCTGCTGATAACTCCTCCAGGTTCGACACTTATCACGTAGATAGGCAAATCCCATTCCCGGTTAGATACTCCGCCTGCTACAGTCATTCCCAACGATTCTGTGTGATCTTTCCGGACAGCTACCACCTTCTCATGACAAGTGACAGCATGAAGGGCGCTCTGTGGTGGAGAAAACAGCAACCACAAACACAGTGGGCATGGGGACCTCTGTGACAGCTGACACATATTCCACTGAAGTGAGTGTTCCTTGAGGGAATACCAAAGCATTTCTCAGCTGCAGACAGCAGCCCAGACAGCAGGCATGACTCTCTCCAGGGCTCAGGCTTCTGCAGAGTCAGAGCTACCACCAAGATAATCCTTGCTTTAATAGTTAAAGGCAGGCACTGCTACCACCAAAATCAGCAGTATTTTAGCACTGAGACTCATAGAAGAAAGTCTTTGAAATGTGAATAAGGAATCTGACTAAAAAAATAGGAAGTGTTCTTCACATCTTTGACTACCAGGTCACGGTTCTTATCTTGCTGCTGCAGCCTGAATGTCGTCTGCATAGCTAATGAAAAATGGTCCACCTGGGGTAAAGGAATAAAACTCTTGGGTACGGATCATAAGATAAACACTTAATTTGCTCTCCAAGATTCTGTGTTTCTGTATAAGTTACTGATGGGAATACACTCAAAGAATGTGTGTTTCTGTTCAGGAAAAGTGAAGAGCCAGCAACTTCCAGGGTGTTCTTCCTGGCTCTTGTGCTTAAAAGGTCTCTTTGGGACAGCTACCTCAGCTGTCTGAGGACAGACATCCCCTTATTCCTCCCCCTGAGCATACACACTGTTGGTCATGCAATAACTAGTGTATGAGCAAGGGTGAAAGAAACTCACAGAAAAGAAACTCAGGATGGAGAGGCAACACAAGCTTCCAAAACAGCAGTATGCTGAATGGCACGTTTACAACACATCCAACTCTTACAGAGGAGTTTGAGAAACAAGGAAGCTTCTCCAGAAAATCTGGAATTTAATTTTAATTGCTTTGATTGCTTCAAGTATCAACTTTGATTGCCTGGTATCTACTCCTGAAGATCCCAGCCCCTCTTGTAGGAGCAACACCATATGTTCCAGGCCCGCATGTAGATATAATAGCAGGCTGCTAAATAAATTTCAAATTAATATTAAAAAAAAACTCCAACCTTCTCATTCACAAGTGTGACCTCACATTAATAATTAGCAAAATTAATCTATAAAACTCATTTAAAATCATTAATTCCTTGGCCAGCAGCACCAGAAAGTGGAGCAGGTGAGTCCACAGCTGCTCCCACAGTGCTGATGATGAACAAAGGAAGACAGTGGCAAGAAGTTTATGTAGGAGTAGGGCAGGCTATATCTTTGGTTTGTGGTTTTTTTAAAGGTGTATTCGGTGGAACTTGCTCTACATCAGGATTTCCATGATGCAACACTGATATCAAAACCCAGAACCTTATAACAGCTTAGCAAAGGGTGTCCAGTTGCACTAGCAGAACAACAGTGGCTGCCACAGAGCTCCAGGAAAAAAGGAAAAGAGCTCAGTGGAAAAGGTCTTCTTTTAGTCATCAAAACAAAAACCAGACAGATACAGTTGTTTGGACCTATCACATCTAGTCCATGTAGAACACAGGCACTGCGTCAGAGCAAATGAACCTGAAAATTTCTGAAGGTTTTACAACATGCCCTTTTAAAAAATATTAATGTTCTAGTCAAGATAATTTTCACCTTTCACCTTTGTCTTTAAGGTGTGCTTTAAACAGCAGTTCTAGCTTTGTGCAAACTATATTTAACGTTTTATCCATATATGTGCAAAAATGTTATATTTCCTTAGAAAGGAATGGCTTTTCATCAGAAAAAGGCTACTTCCTGAAGCATGTAGGGTAGGGGCAGGGGTAGGGGTAATTTTCACAAGAATGCAATCTGAAATTTTGCAGCAAAATATGCAATTGGAATTAGACTTGCAGGTCTGAGAGTTCAGAGCAACCCTTTTACTTATGCCATGTCCACCTTATCTCAGAGAACAAAACCAATAGCTGATAAACTGGCTAATGCTCTAGTTCTGAGGAACCATGGAAGGGAAAAACAGATTTCAAAGCAGTGCGTGGTAACAAATTGTCCTGTTACATTTCAATGAAGAGTCATAAAAGTACTGGTACTTGTATGCTTGACCATGTAGGACCAGTTTTCCTTTGAAGCTCCTCTTCCACATGTCAGTTTTTACATGGTTGCAGATAGAAAGGAATTGGGGCGACTCAGCTGAGTCTAAGGCAGTGATGAAAGGAAAGTAAAGCCTTTCTCAGTAAACACACGTAGAGCTTTCTTTGAGGTACAGCTGATAATGAGTAAACCAGTTAAAAGACAATGTTTATCAGTGACTGCATTTCAATGCATTCTCTTCTAAACAGTTGTCCTTCTCCCTCATTTTGAAGTGACCTCAGAGGTCAGGATTAAAAACCCATAACAGCTCATCTCCTCCTCTTTTCATTTTTTTCCCTTTTCTGTATATTTACTGGAAAATAAATATTTACAGCAGATCATCACAACATCAAAGCCATGACACACGTCTTGTGGGCAAAAGACAGAGCTGTGTGTGTATGGAAAATGTACTTTACCTGAAGACTAACCTGCTTAGGTGCTCAAAAAACATTGCCTGCTCCAGCAACAGGGTGACAGATTTGCTTTAAGTACTAGACAGTTTGTTGGAAAGGAGTAAGAAAACAGTTCCAATTAAAAACAAGTGCCATTTAATTAATGGCAAAGCTCCCACTGACTTCAAAGAAATCGAATCTGGCCTGTTTATACATGACAGCCTGGCTTAACAACCTCAGCTCCACAAGACAGTGTTTCTGACATCTTTTCTTTTCTGAATCCAGGCAGCAGCCAGAACAGATTGGGCTATGCCTGCCCTATCTCCATACACAAGACAACAGCCCGATGAGAGCCTGTGCAGGACAAGTCTCCCAGCACACCATGTGCCTGGCATCACTGCCACCAGGGAAGGACATGGTCACTACAGAGTGCCCTCCTCTTCCTCCAGCGCCTTGTTGGCTCCATGGCTGATTGCCATTGGCCTGAAAGAGAGCTGCCTCCTCATGGTTTCCAGATGGAGGCAGGCTGTCATGAGGGCAATGGCTTGGCCAAAAGTGGTTCCTGAGCCCTCATGTGAGCAAGACAGCTGCTGGAAGCTAGAGGTTATTTTTGGTGCTGAATACAGCCAAGGCTTGAGAGCAGATTTTAGCCCATGCATGCTTTACAGCAAGAACTGCTTCCATCAAAGGGGCCATTCCCAACCTGCTATTATCACCTCCTGCAGTAAGCTCGTGGGGCAAAACACACCTTAAAATTAATCAGAATTCAAGTCAGTTAGCAGTCTCTCTATCAATCACACATAATAAAGCAATACCACTGACAGCAGCAAACAGCAGACTCATCAAACCACATATATTTGAAATTCCTTTGACAATAAAGCCCCTCCAACAGACATTGAGTAAACTCAGAAAAGGTATTTTCAAGGCTCTTGCTGCATTGGTTTCTGCTCTAAAACCTCATATATTTGACCATCACAGTCTCTCCCACTTATGCAAGTCTTTCTGTGGAGCTTGGACCCAAAACATGTTGGCTCTCTGACTTATGCAAGTCACAGAAAACCAGAATGCTAGCAGCAGCCATGGAGACCACAGCCACTGTCTGCTGTTGAACTGCTGGCCAGGTCAGAGTACAGGTACCTTAAGAAATGGGCAATGACTACTAATTACCTTAATTTTCATGCAGCTTATGGGAATCTCTCAGGCCAGTGTATAAAAGATTTTGTCTGAAGACTTTGCTTCAGACAGAGAAACTTCAGATAAGCTTTTTCTTTTCATTGGAGTGCATTGCCCTGTGGTGGCTCACACTGCTGGCCAGATCCATGACCATGGCCAAGGTGCGGTGTGCACATCAGCCTTCTTCACTGCCCTTCACCTTCTCTTTCCCTCTCTATTCTGGACAGGATCAGGGCAGACACAGTGTATAAATAATGAGGAGCACAGCTTTTATGTTTCCATTGCGAAATAATTGTTCTTCCAGTGACAGAAACCAGAGATAACACCCAAGACACCAGAACTCTCCGTGTCCTCCCAGTCCCCTGCCCCATGGATGTCAGAGCAACCACACAAGCGCTCATGTCCTCACCTTGCTGGGGTTGT
The DNA here is from genome assembly GCF_012275295.1 of Melopsittacus undulatus. Taxonomy (NCBI): domain Eukaryota; kingdom Metazoa; phylum Chordata; class Aves; order Psittaciformes; family Psittaculidae; genus Melopsittacus; species Melopsittacus undulatus. The sequence goes on from NC_047533.1 coordinate 28,282,150, forward strand.
TTCTCTCGGTGGGACAGGGCTGCGGGCTGCCACTGCTGTAACTCCAGCCTGTCTCCTGCAGGATGTCAGGGGGCTGCTGCCTGGTCTGCCGAGACACGATGAAGTGAACCTGCTTCTCACTGGCCTGCAGGAAAAGGTACAGCATGAATCCCACCACCCCAGCGCAATAAAACCCTGCACGTCAACCCCAGAGGGCTCACAAGACACGGGTCTTGTTTAAGCATAGTTTGGATTTCCCACTGATGTGGTTGCAATGACATAAAGCATCACTTCAGGCCAATAAAGACCATAAAAATGTACTGCCAGCTACTTCATAGTTCTATTGAAAATTCGGTGTTAACTCTGAAAAACCCTTCCTATCCATTCCAAATTTGTCTGGAGGCAGTGATCCACCACAGTGAGTGTTAATCAACTTACACCCACCTTTGTACACCACTGCAGAACAGCAATGTGCCTGCTACAGGAGAGAGATGGACAACCAGAGCTCTGAAAAAGCTCTCTCATTACACTAACCCTGTCATGAGGGAGGTGTTCAAGCCTTGGCTGGTGGAGGTACAGAATAAAAGATGTAACTGGGTACAGCTGCATGCAACAAGCCTGATCAATGTAAGGCATCTTAAAGAAAGGAGTGTGCAACCATTTTGAGAAGTAAAATCCTACTGTACCAGAGCACAGAGAAAGAGGGAGGACACAAGCAAGCACACAGTGTAGTGGCATTTAGGATGGGAAATTAGCCCAAACTCTCACTCTATGAACAGAAACTGCAAAAACACTTAACCCAAAATAAGCTCAGAATTGTTCTGGCCTTTTTGCACAGTACAGTCATAATACTTATGTGTGTGAGAGATGCTACAAAGCTTCTCCTGAGTTATGTTTTTTTGATATTTTTAAGGTTTTCTGTGTATTCCTGATACTTGTGTTTTTAATTCTGTGTACAGGTGAATTTTTAAAAACAATTAATTTAAAGCAACATACTGAAGTGCACAAATAACCTCAATGCTATAGAAGCATTCTCAGAAGATAAAATACTAAACCTTTAATCTCCTGTCCAAGCTAAAGGCCCTGATGCTCTGGCAGGCAGGAGGGGATCTCCAGAGGGAGTCCTGCCTGGCTGCTCACAGGTTACTGCTGATGAGCTGCTCTTGTATCTGGTGTGGAGCCCCTGTGAGCACCCCTGGAGCTGCAGCAGTGATGCTTGTTGGTACCACAGACCCAGGGTATCAGACCTCCAGAGCCAGTTGTTGGGGTGCTGGGGAGAAGCTCCAAGGAAAGCTGGCATTGAACAAGCAGCTGGAAACCATACCCAGATGCAGTTGCGCTATTGAAATGAAATCTCCCTCAGACAGTTAACTGAAGCCAGAGGAGGCCCCTGGGGTTTGTGTTGTTATAGCTTGGTTTGTCTTCTCTGGGTCTGGGTTCAGCAGTGGCAGCTGGGAGTTAAAAAGTGTGTTTGAAAAATGTCACTGTAGTTAATAACCAAAAGCAACCTACCTCTCCTAAACCTCCATCTTCAAGCCTGAAATCTGCATGTTCAGGCTGTGCTATCTCCAAGGAAGGTGATATCTCAGTGAAAAATGTGCACGTCTTTGTTACTTGCCCCATATCTTGGGGGATCCCAGTTTGTTCATAAGGAACTTGAATCTTCACAGACCCATTAGACATCATTTGGTGCATACACACATATTTCAAGATAACTTCCTAGGTATTTTTATCATGTCTGTTTTTATGGAATATTAATTCCTGGACTACAGACTCAACTGCTACCCAAAAGTAGAATGCTGTGTCTCTGAATAAAGGAAACTGCCCTGGTCCCTAGTGTGTAATATCACTGAGATGGAATTGGACAATACAAGACTAAATCTCCATGGCCTCACAAAAATCCATTTTTTTCTAAAACAAACAACCTCAACTTACGCAACTTCTGTTTAAAACTCATCTGCTGCCACATGGTTAGGCTCAAAGTTGGTTATTTAGAGAAAGGTTGTAAATGTGATTAATTCCCTTAGAATGACTAGCAAAAGTTCAACAAGAGTCTCCACTGCAATGTTGCATTTGTCTCCAGGTCAGTCAGGTTGAGTAATTTCTCAGAAGTACAGAGTTCTTTAAGAAGTTACCCAAACAACAAGACCAGTTTTAGTATTTATGTACTTCCAGATAAAACCCATTAACACATCTACTGATCAGAATATTAATGACTGCTTCATTCTGAGCCCTCCCTCCCTCATAGTACTTGTTTTTCCCACAATTCCTTCTCTGGATATTATGCAAGAATACAAGAAATTAGGTTAGCTTTGAGACTGAATGCAACAAACAGCTGAAACAATCTACTAGCATTAAAATTTGTGTTACAGCCAAAGCAAACCAAGCTGGGAGGCAGAGACATGGTGGCAACTTCTGAGCATCTAGTAGGCAAGCAAGAAGCTGCCCCATCTCTTGCGGGGATGATGGAACATGGATGTGCCCCGAATCACAACCTGCTTTCTGCTGGCAGTGGTTGTCGTGATGGAGACACGTGTGTCTGTTAGAGCTGCACAACCGTGGTGGGGAAAGGAGGGAGGGATGAGGGCGAACATCTGGGGGCAGTAAAGTCTGGCTCAACCCTTGCAGCTCAGCTTGATGTGCTCACATGAGCGCCCACTGATCTGTTACCTTGTTCCTCTTCTTGTCACTCTCATGGAAAACAGATGTGGAATGTCACGTTATTTAGGTTAAAAGTGCCACATCTGACACAAGGCCATGACTAAAGATGATGCGACAAATGGGAAGCAGCAAACTCCCAAGTGTTACAACGTGTGCACGTTCCTAATTAGGACATACACGTTTTCTTCATTCAAGTTCTTGTGTCTGAGCTTATAAACAGTCAGACACCTAATCCACTGATAAACAACTGCTTCGCATATGCTAATATATAATTGCTAATAGCCTGGAGAATCAGCTTCATCTCAATTATTCATTATTTAGAAGTCAAAAGTAATCAGACTGTACAGAAATCTGATGTTCTCCCATCCGTGCTTCTCCTAACAAGCCACCACCACAACCTTTTAGTGAATCTTAGTTCAATTTTTAAAGTGTATTTGCAACTTCCACCACAACTAATTTGAAGACCATAGTGTGCTGTGAGTGACAGCAGACAGGATACTGTTGAGAAATCAGAGGACACAGTAAAACATCCCTTCGTGTAAGAAGCAAATGCAAACCATTTGTGGCTTCAGCATAATGGCATAACATGGAAACAGGAAAGGCAAAGGATAGTTGATGAAAAAACATGACAAAAAAGACACAGGTTCCAGGAATTTTGCATTAGACAAATGTGATTCATGGAGCTCACATTGATGCAATGTAATCTGTGCTGTTTAGAAACCTAAGTCTCCCCTTTGATGGGCATGTTGTTTAAATTCCCAGGGACTGGTGTGCATTTCAAGCATAATTATAAATAACATCCACTCCTTGGAACCCAATAAGAGCTTTAGTTGTGCTTTTAAACACTTGTGTGTGAATGGTCTTGTTAGTAATTTTTTCCATTTTATCTCTAGCTTGCATGTGTTTTTTGCTTATGAAGCGTTGTTGCCTTGTTTTGTAGCCATAAAGAACCTTCCAAGAATACCAGCTTTTTAAAAAGGTTTTCATTCCAGACTTATTCCCCTTAGAGAATTTAAACCTCCCTGCCCCTCCGCCTTCTGCTCCCGGTTAGTGAGACACAAAAGTAATGCAGAAAGATGCTGGATCAGAATTTCAACAACTGGCATTACGCAAGGGGACACTGTTCTCTTTACCTAAGCTATAAACTTCCCAATAAAAGCTGGCTACAGCCAACTGTGAACCTATGCTAAAGGAGGAATCCTTTCCACAAATGCATGAATTCAACTGCTTCTTTCAGTCTGACTCATGTTACTCTGATTATACCTGTCAAAACGGGGAAGCAGCCAGCCTGGTTTGACATCTTGTTATGGAGGCGTATGAAATTCTCCAATATGTGAACATTCCGCATGCCTCCAAATGCAACGCAAAACTGCACAAGTATAATAACCGCTATAAATATAAGACAAAAGCAACAAAAGATTCTTGTCTTTGTTTTTTATGTTGAAGTTTTCTAAAAACGTAGGCTGTAAAGTAAGAAAAATGACAAGATTTCTGGAGGGGAAATTAGGCAGAAGCTGACTGATTTTGCAGCTGAGAAGGACCTAGGGCTTTTTTTCTAACAGTTTTGTGGTAAAACGGTTTAGTGCATTGCAGAGGCACCCCTTTGGTCCTCCACACAAGTCTAAATAACCATGTATGAAAGCTACAGATCCTTTTTTATAAAACATCTGGATTTCCATATGCTGTATTTCAGTAAGGAATATCTACAAGATATGGGGTACCTTCAGTCATGAAACACGCTCATGATAAATCACCGAGTCTGGGAGCCTAGGAGAATGTTTATCCTGAAACATGATGTCCATAGCCTTAGGCTGCTCTGGTTTGCTCCAGGGTTGCACCAGGAATCACTGTGACTCCTTCTGAGCTGGAGGAGTGAGGATCCAGCTTGACCCAAAGCTCCCAAGGGTGCAGATTGGCTTGCTTTTTGGCAGATGTAATCACTCTTTGGTAATGCACAGAATGCATGGAAGTTTGATCTGTGCATTACAAAGCCTGATGGTAACAGGCATCACTGCAAGAGTCCATGCCCATATTCACCCTAGCACTTACAAGTGAAACCAAGGAGCTTTTAGAGATTTAAATTCCCACCTGAGCTTGACACATCTCCTTTCCTCCCACAAATACACACACATCAAGTCTGGCCCCTCCTCTGCCGTGGACGGAACAAATCACACTGCAAAGTTCACACACTGGGGTCGAGGTGGTGGTGACAAACCTGTATCAGCTGGGCTGCGCTCTCTGGACTGCCATACCGATGGTCATGCCCATTGATGGCCAGCACCCTGTCATTCTCCTGAAGGTGTCCATCACGGGCAGCCACTCCGCCTTCCAGCAAGTTGAAAATAAATACCCCTGGCTCATCGGCCCTGCGGACCAGCTTTATTCCCAGCTGCTCATCCGGACTGCTTTTGTTTAGCACAACATGGAAACTGTCATCCCTATTGCAGTGAGCATCAACGGAAAGTCCGCTGTTTCGGCACCGGTACCTCTGCTCTCGGAGCACCGTCAGTCGGAGCACATGGCAGGGTCGCTTCAGGATTGACAGGGCATAGTTGTGAGGCACATTTTTGATGTCCATGCCATTCACCTGGAAGACAGAAGCATAAATCAGCAGCAGAAAGACCATCTAATTTAAATTGGCACTGGAGAAGGCAGCTCTATTTACACAGATGTCTTCATACAAAGTGACGTGTGCTATTTCAAACTGTGTCACGCAGGAGGCCAAGTTTGCGGTGCAGAACACTCTTCCCCCAAGGAAAGGACGCACTGTACAGACACTTCCTGCATGGTTTTTTTCCCCTTTCTTCCTGATAGTCTCCAGACATCTATGTTATTTTTCAGCTTTATTATTGCTCCTTCCCAAGCTCCAATATCCTTTCATATATCTTAGTTTTATTCCACTAGCTTCTGATTTCAAATAGCCTTGCCAGCCTTTCCTTTCCCTCCCACCACTTTCCTGCTGTTTCTCTTCCTCATTATCTCCCAGCTGTTCAGTAGGTACAGTAAAAAGCTTTCCCAGCTAACAAATCCTCTAATTAAAATGATTAAAAGATCCTCAAGAAGAAGTTTAAATTCCCTGCATATTTACTAGCAATTATGCTGATTTACCACACCAGAGAATTGAACTTTTTCTATTTCTTAGTGTTTTCTAATAAGACTTATCTTGTATGGCAGTAAAACTGCAAAACTGCCACTTCCTTAGTCTGGGTAGGGAAAAGAAAGATTTAAAGAAAGAGCTTCCAGTCAATCCTGTCATGCCCATGCGTGTAAGAGTGACTAGGCATTGCGCTTTATCATTGCTAAATGAAAATCATTTTCAAGGTTGTCATTCATGGCTGGCTGGAAAACCTGAATCAGACAAGCTATTTCTGTGTAGTTTTACACTGCACAGGTTGAACCACTTAAATATTGAGAAACCTCTCCAAAGTGCAACAGAAATGTTCCCCAGCATGGACAAAAGCATTCGGCTGGTGTTTGCTTTTGCAGAGTGCCTCTGTGGGTACGACAGGGCTGTCCCTGCTGCAGTCTGATGGGGAGACTGCACCCCTAGAGACATAGCTCAACCACCTTTAAGTTACTAGCTTGGGTACTGCAAATAGCATGACCTGCAGCAGCACGGGGCTGGAATTGTTAGGAATCCTTTGTAAATCTCTGGGCAGCCAGCCACAGCCAGGGAGAGGTTTGCCAAGCCCCTCCATGCTGCAACCACAGCTTCCCACTGCAGTTTGGATGTGCCCTGCGGGAGCAGTTTTGGCTGAGTGATGCCATTAACTGTGCCGCTCTGTGCTGGCACCAGGACAAAAAGCCTCCCCAGAACACATGACTGGGTGACACTCATCCATGCAGCTACTCCCTGGAACACTATTCTGAGGTTTGTTTAAACAGTGCCAGAGCAAAGTATGCCCACATCTTGATCCTGAAAAATCCCTTTGGCCATGGTCTCTCAGATATAAAACAGAATGCATGTCACAACCCTGGTGTCCCCCAAGTGCCTTCAGCTACCACTGCGGTCATCAAAAGCTAGGAAAGCATGATGGCTTACAGGTGGTGCTCTGAACTTCAAAGAATGGTATCCTCAATAATTACATACATGGAATATGTTGTAGAAATCAGTAGGGCTGGGAGAACTACTCATTAACCCTACCAACCAGGCATGCCAGAGCAGGCAGAAAGATGGGCATCCAGAGTCCCACCTGGAAGATGACCCTGAGATATGCATGCCAGACCTTGCAGTCCACCCCACTTCCAGCTCCTCCAGCCTTACCCCACCTAATGCCACATGGGTTAGCCTTGGTACCAGCACAAGTCTATCTTTGGACCATGCCCAAGTGTTCACCTCTAATTTGGAAAGCCTATGCTGAGCTCTTTGCAGTCTCTGGCCACGGTATCACCAACATTTGAGCTAGCTGTTTTAAGCTGCTTGGGGTATATCTGGGTGAGCTGCAGCTGTATCTCTGGTTTGCAGTGTGAATATACCTGTGCATTCCAGCTACACAAGATCAAAGCAAGAAAAGGAACCAGTATTTTCTGTTATCAATCTTTTCTCCTAAGGACTGAAGCATTAATATAATTTTGCATCCTTGCAGAACTTCGAGTCACTGGGGCAGCTGAGAGTGCAGTTCCCATTTAGAAGCTATTGCTGAAGCAACCACTCATACAAAATCTTTAACCATCTAGCCTAATTCTTGTTCACCTGCTGTACATTTCTATAGAAAGAGGAGCAGAAGTAGCATTCAACAGCTAATGCCTGAATGCTGCTCAAGTTTGATCTTCGGTATTTCACCTGTGACTGCTGGTGGAACAACACTCTCAAAATAGAGCAGGCAGTGTCTCACACTGCAGCGTTCAACGCATCGTACAGAGGAGGCTGAAATAACCCTGACCAGGCCCCTGTCACCTATCCTGGTGCAAATGGGATGTAAGGCAATGGAAACCTCGCTAACTATGATTTAAGCCCACAGTTCAGTAGAAACAAGCTGGGCAAAAAGCCCAACCTCTGATTTCAGAAGAAATCTTTCGCACCAGTGGATCAGAAATGCCAGCAGTCTATTGTGCTACATTGCACTTTGGAGCTACTATGTTTGTTTAGAGATCAGAGAGACCTGGCAGTGAATGGGAAAAACAAACTAATCTATGAGTGTCAAAACCTGTTGAAATGAATGAAATCATCACAGCATGCAGAGGTGTTGAACATCTTTCTGCATGCATTATTCTACCCACACAAACAAGCCACATTGCAAATCTCATCCAGGACTGACTTACACCATTTTATTCTTGTACCTCTGCAGTACCGTACCTTTAGTATCATGTCTCCAGGCAGCAGTCTTCCATCTCTGGCAATTACCCCATCGCGATAAATATGCTGTATAATAATGTGAACCAAAGGAGTCTCACTGCCTCCCACAATCCTAATGGCCAGGTTTTCATGGGGATCAGTACGGTTGATCTTAATGCAGGTAATTTCCCCATCTGGAATCAGGTGATACAACCTGGGAAAACCTGGAAATGCACATTGCAAGGTATTTATTTGACATCACAGCTTTGTTTTGTTAAAACATGTACTGCACAACTTCAAGCACCTGCTCGTTATCCAAACTAGGTTGTATACATGGATGTGACTTATACTAAGTGGGAAGGGAAGGACACATACTTGCTGAGTGGACTTGAAGGTATCTTCTGGTAATTAACACATTCAAACTTCCTTCTCCCCCTCTTACCTCCCCAAAACACAGCCCTAAACCTTTGATGTAATCCAAACAGATGAAATGTACTTAAAAAGACTTATGTGTGCTAATATTTTAAGGGAACAAAATACATTTTCAGTCACTAGAGACCACTTTTGGTGCTGAGGACTTGGTGATTGGCTCATGACATCCAAGGAAGCATTTTTTTTGCCTTCAGCTAACAGAAAGGTTAAAGTTTCTCAGGCAAACCAAAGCACACAGCAGCTTCCGCATAAGTGAGAGAAAGCTTTTGAATTTTTAGTGTGTGGGTTCAAACCAGCACTCATATGAAAAACCTGCAAGTCAAAAATATTAAGTGCTAATATTTTTTCAGTACCTATTTTAAAAATGAAAGCACAGTGACTGTTACTGAATAGTGGTGAAGTGTTACATGAAAATTAACAGAGCAGTATCCAAGAGAAGAAATATTTTCCACTACAGAATTAATGGACAATAAACCAGCAAGACACCAAAACCTCTGGGAAGAGAGCAAATGGAAAGAAAGAACAGGAGAAAAGTATTAAGAAACACCGTGTTGCATCCCTTACCACTTCTTTGACCACATGTTCCTCAGGGCGGGGGGCTGTCTTCCTCCACATCTGTAAAAAGCACCTACCAGTAGCACAGACTTCGACTTTGTGGTTTTACACGGAGTTGACAGGCAATAAAAGTCTATCTAGTCATCTATACAGCCTTCATCAACCTCATATCCAAGTATTCATACTCTTGTAGTAGCAGTTTCTACGCTAATACAAGTTTACTTCAGTTTTGTACAAAACTTTAATGTCTCAGGAATGGAAGGTCCTTTATTTTCCCTGTACTCCCCTATTATCTGAACACTATTTGCCCAACTTGTAACTTGCGCAGTTCTCTCTAGCCTGAAGGGTGGATTCACTCCATCTAAATCCAGGCCTTTAAGCTAACTGCATAATTTAAAAATCTACTTTTTCTCTCTTCCGTTACAGCACATGGGCACCCAAAGGGAACGATACCCACTTCACCGCTAAATCATCCCTGGATGTGCTGAAGTCTCTCCACTGCTATGTGAGAAGAAAGAGGCAATTAACTCTGGCATCTCAGTGGGATGCTTAGAGTCAGATGATTCAAGTACTACTTAAAAATCACCAGAGGCCTGGTCTCTACAGCAGAGTGGGTACATTTTACACTCTCAATGTGGCTATAAGGGTATTTCCATGCAAAATTGAAAATGATAATTTGGATTCCCAGATCTAATCTGCACAGTAACAACGTAAATAAGTATCTCTGTATATTTTGGGTACTACCAAAGCAGTCCTATAATGGAAATAATTCAATTTCCCATTGCATGATCCACCTCATGTTATAACAAACTGTCTTTTTGATTCAAGCACTCATTCTCCCACACCTCATTCTGAAAACTTCTAAAAGAATTACCCAGTCATGTTTCTTGACCATGGAGAACCGTGGACTGAACAAGCTATTGACTCTCTCGTATTATTTTAGTTTGTGATTATCCCAGGGCAAAATCAGAGCAATGTGTCAGTGAACAAGATCTTTGTAGTTCCTTTGCATCTTGAGCAATGTCTTAACTGGTTTATTAAGTCTTGCCGTGGCACTTGGCTGACTTACAATATGACTTTATGCAGATTCATTTAGAAGATTTTTGAATCCTCAATTTCTTTCCAAAGTGTGTAGTCTACAACAGAACAAATCTCCCCAAGACATTTTTCTTGCCAGTTTGCAAGTCACTAAGGTTTCTCTTCATAGCAGATGTACTGCTTCACCTCTTGCCTTCATTTGATCCTTTTATCAAATAGAGCATCATAGAATCATAGAACAGTTAGGGTTGGAAAGGACCGTAAGATCATCAAGCTCCACCCCCCTGCCATGGGCAGAGACACCTCACACTAAACCATGTCACCCAAGGCTCTGTCCAGCCTGGCTTTGAACACTACCAGGGATGGATCTAACTATTCCATGATCTATGATTCATAACTTCCTTAAGCAACCCATTCCAGTGCCTCACTACCCTTACAGTAAATATAATTAATAAATTATACCATTTTTTCCTCAGATGGGCCAATCAACAAAAACAACTCCATGATCCCTTAATTTCTGTTCTCTTCATTAAATACTTGCCTCTTGTTTCATCCCAGAAACATACATGTACGTTTCTATTACCAACAAGTTAAACTGTCATAAGTGAAAGGCCAATGTCTATTTTGATAAATTAACAGTAAGTCTGACATACTAAAGGTATAAAATACATAAATACATATATTTTTTAATGAGAAAATTCACAATCATTTTTTCACCAGTCTGCATACATTGTGTGCAGATTGGTCAAAACCTACCAAGTCTATTTCAAGATGAAGCCATGTCTAGAAATCAGTGTCTTTAACTTGAATTTTTCCAAGGTGAATACCATACCCAGAAAAGGAAGACCCTATTTTAGCACCTGGTTGCATACAGTGAATGATTGCATACAACAGCCAAATTTAAGAGACTCCAACTAGGTTGAAGGCCTATACCATTCACATATACACAGCCTGTTGGGAGGCTGGAGCATCAGTTTGCACAGACCCATTTCACTTATACTTTTAGTTAGAATTCTCCATTCTCTTTGTTCAGGTTTTCCAGAGCAGGAAAACCCAGGAGTATTGCATACCTTTCTTTACCATTTTAAATTTCCAGTCCTTAAATATCGAAGAGCTGCTGAATCTAGAAAGAAGTAAACTTTCTCTCTTGTTTTTGGTGATTCTTGCAGGTATTTCCACAGAGTGTTGTGGTTTTGTCTCCAGGGGTTGTAGGGAGCATTCTGAATCTGTCAATATAATAAAATGTCATCTGCATTCAGAAAGATTGTGTGTGCTTTTCCCTCAAGCAATATTTTATTTATTTTAGTGTGCAATTTTATTGCTATTTTCACACATCCCGTTACAGTAACAAGTAACATTGGAGAGAGCAGCTTTACACAGTAAACTCTGCATGTCTGGTATGATGTAGGACACTGATCGCTCATTAGTATAGTGTCCGTGAGATTGTAATACAAAATGTTAAGTATGCTTAATATTTTATCCCCACAGTTTATAACACTTAATGGTAGTGTTCCTTCAGTGCTCAGGTTTCAGCTGACATCTCTGTCACCATGCTTTTTCTGACATTACTGCCATCAGGATAACTTCTGCCTTCATTCCCAGTATCCAGTGTGACAAAGCACTGTGTAATGTTTGCTATGACTCTTGAGTCCAGATTAATCAAAGGTCACTATAAACAAAACTTGGTGTCTCATATTGCAAGTCCTTATTTAGATCAGAAGGTCTGACTGATGTGAGGTGCCAGACACAAATAAAGCCATCTGCAGGGACATACTCATGCTTCCCAGCACCTGGTCACCAGAATTTAAATGGATATTGTGTAACCTATTCTTGGAAAAGACTTGTGTTTGTGACTTTGTTCTGCAAATCTTCCTTCCCCATTGATTTTCATTTAGCATTTCTTTCTCCCAGTGGTTTGCCATCATTTTGATTTAGTGTCTTCCATTAATTCTGCAGGGATGCTGGTCCGATGCAGGGGGCAATGCCAGCTCTAATGTCCCTTCTGGCTTCTGAATATTTATCTCACCAAAGGAGTCCCAGAATAACTGAAACGTCGACTGTGTCTCAAAAAAGTTGAGGCTATCTTATCTACAGCAGGCAAAGTTTATCAGTCTGCAGTGGAGGAAAGGCTACAGAACAAATCTCTCTTCTGGAAATTGCCTGGCTCATCATCCTAGAGCAGAGTGCTTTGAACCACTCCTATAGGTTTTCCAACAGCTGTTTTGGGAAATTGGAACTGCGACTGAATTAAATCTGAGGAAAACAGGAACAACACAGGATCCCTGCAGGGTGAAGCTTTCCTGAGGCGCAATTTGGTTGGGCTCTACTGTATTGTCCTGGGGCTTGATAAGCCAGTTTCTTTCCTGCATACAGAGAATCTAAAGGCCATGAAGCGGTTGATACCTAGAGCCATCTGTGTGTCACTTACTTTCTTTTCCTTTATGTACCTTTCCCAAACATTGAAGCATTTGTCTATTATACATATATACATACAAATATATAAAAATATAACAAGGCGCAGACTGAACAGTAGGAGTGAGATACACCCATACAGCAGAAGAGTCTGTTCTGTGGTCCCCCACCAGTGCCAGACAGGGCTGCCTTGGCCTTGATTGCTGCAAAGCAGTAACAGATGGTAGAAGTGGACACACCATGAGACTAAGAAGAATGAATTTGACTTTGAACAATATCTGACATCCTCAAGCAATCACAGATTCAATTTATTTTACAATGGTTTCACTGCAGGATGGAACTGATGAACACCTTTGAAAACCAGCAGCACAGCTCCCTTTTACTGTAAAACTGTACAGAGGTTTTTGCAATTGCATTCTCAAATCCTTTCCTCCTCAAGCATCAGCTGGTTTATAACTTGTATTTGTAGATTGGTTTGGCTAAAGAGTATATATCTCTCTAGTCTTTCTTGGAAGCAAATTTAAGTGTGATGGCAAACTAAGACCACCGTGATACAAACAAGCATAGCAATGCTGGAGTAGTCTTTGCTCGGAGATATTCTATCATTTAAGTAGATTGTCAAGGTCATTTACACTAGTAGATCCAGTCAGAAGAGATTACATCTTACATGCATCAGTGCTGGAAGGATGTCCCTGTCATCTTCCCTCACATCTCAGGATGAAACCATCTTTTTTAAACTTTCGTAACTTCGACTTCAGATGTGGAACTCTGCTTCTAGTTCTAAGTGTTATTACAGAGATAACTCTCAGGAAGATAGTGCAAGCTTGGGTGCTGCACCACAGGCAAGTACTTTGCATGGGTTATTTACAAAAATTAAAAATTATTAAAATGAGAAAATCTCAACACCTCCTTCACCAAAACACTTTCTCATCAGTGTTTGCACTTTCCATTCTCTTATAACATTTTCTTCATTTTGGACATTGACCATTTCTCTGCTGAAAATGTCACCAAAACTTTTTAACAGAGGAACAAAGAAAGCCTGAATCATTTAAATTCAAACTGGGTGTATATGACACTGTTTAAACAATCAAAACATAGGGTCTAAATGGAAATCAAGAAGTACTCTTCACAGTGCAGGACTGCCACCAACTCCAGGTATAAGACAACATTAGACTGTAACAATTTCTCCGCTGTAATGATAACAGAAGCACATTTGCCATTATACATCATATTTTTCAGCTTCCCTGAGGAGCAGAGGAGCTTTCCAGAACCAGTACTGCATTCAACTTCAAGTTAAGCAGAATCAGGAGTATTGAATAATTTTTTAATCCCACATCAGGAATGATTATTTTGTCATGGGCCCTCACAGTCACACTGCAGCTGAGAACTGGCCCAACAGACATACCAACTTCACATTAAAGGCACTTCAGATTAAATGCACCTCCATACTCTCCAGTGGGCAAATACCTAATTTGACATCAATACTGCTGATGCTGAGAGCCAATACATAGGTATACAGTATGGTATTTGTTCTCAGAGCTCCTTTGACCAAAATATAGTCAAAACAGATTAAACAGTGACATTTGAGCCAAGATAAAGGGATTCAGAAAACTGGGGACAGATGGGCTATCATACATAGATGGGTCAGATGAACTGACAGCTCCTATATCAAGAAGAGGTTATCAGCAAGAAGGTGTTATTTCACTTGGTGCCCATTGTGAAGCTGGCACAGTCTCAGCTTTATTCTGCTCACGCACTAACTGAGCCTGGAGAGGAAAGGAGCCACAAGAGAGGTTGTGAGGTGCCATCTGATCTGGAGCAATGAGGCATAGCTGAGATGTGCTCTCAGGTGGTCTCAGACATGAACCTGTGAAACCTGTGGCAAGGCTGCAGCAGCTTTCACACTGCGTGTGGGGATCTCCAAGGCCAGGAACCATCACCCACAGGAGCACTGCCATTCTCAGGAGAGCAGAATGGCAGTGGGGAGACAGATAATTGAGTCTGCCTTTCTACAGTAGGTTTGGACTGGACCTTTATTGAGCACAGGACAGAGCACTCTGCAGTTATCTCTGGAGTCTGACCAGCATCTCAGTTGGACCAAGAGTGCAACTGCAGACTGCTCAGAACAGCTGAGGATTTAAAAATATATAGAAAAGAAACAGATAGAACTGAAGTAGGAAACAAGCTTCCAGCTGGCACGATGATTATAGCTGCTACAGAATGAAATGCATTAATTTCCTTCTCCAACACAAAGAAACAGGGAGCCTTTGGGATGCCATTACACAAAGCACCTGTTGCAAAGGACTGAGTAGAGGTCTTTGTTAAAGTACTTGTATTGCTGTGAGTTACTTGCATGCATTTTTAAAGACCAAATTCCAGAACTGTGTAATCAAAATATGTTCTTTGCTAATGTAATTAATACAGTAATTCAGGAACACAGCTTCTGTGATCTCATATGTAAGAATAACTGCTCATTAAGTAATTACATGCCTACCTGGTTTTTCCATTGCAGTAGAATATACTTGGAAGTGTACAGGCATTCTTGGTGCAGAGGAATAAAACCACAAGCAGAGTGAAGGAGAGAATGAGAATCTTTACACTGTCCCTGGGGCCCTGGAGTGACTGCCATGTCAGGGCCCCATCGTATGCCCCTTAAAAATGAGACAACAGTGGTTTGTATTCTACTGGAAATGTTAAGGTCAATGCCATATTCACTCCTCCTTCTGTTAACGTCTGGACTGCAGTGGGTTACTGGGTAGGTAGTGTTGGCATCCCTATAATCCACGCACTCCAGACATGAAACCAAACTTTCAGTGGAACTCGTGTCATCTGTAAGCCTCTATAAGCTCATGAAAACATCTGTGCCCCTGAAGAGGCCCTTTTGTATCCTGAAGAGGTGTCTTTTCTAAAGTATGTACTTGAGGCATGCAGAATTTCACTCCAGCTGTGGAAGGGCAAGCATTTGCTTACAATGAATTGGCATTGTAAGTAAGTGGATGAGAAACATATTTGTCTGCTCAAATAGAGCTGTAGACAACTTATTTGCAAATTTTTACTTGAGAAAAAATGATAAAATATTTGGGACAGTAAAGTTATTAATTATTTCAAACAATGGTGTTTCCAGGCCAAGGAGCATATTCACATCATTTTAATGGAAAAAGTTCACAATTTTGAATTATCAGGTTTTATTACAACTACATCAACAAGTGTGTGGGCTAGGAGAGTGAGTACCAAAAACACAACAATGTAGTAAACCTCTCCTGAAGAAAGAAGCAAACAAAGCAGAAGAAATATTGAACACTGCTCT
Organism: Melopsittacus undulatus; assembly: GCF_012275295.1. Taxonomy (NCBI): domain Eukaryota; kingdom Metazoa; phylum Chordata; class Aves; order Psittaciformes; family Psittaculidae; genus Melopsittacus; species Melopsittacus undulatus. The sequence continues at coordinate 28,297,809 of NC_047533.1, forward strand.
CTGATTGACCACTTCAAGAATAATGATGCCTAAATACAGCACTTGGCAGCCTTCTGTCTTTCCTTATTTTGCATAGGTTTCAATGACAGCTTGAAATGCAGAGCAAAAGAAAGTTGGATATTTTGTTTTCTTAAAGCCCTCACTCTGGCCATTTGATCTGGGAAGAGACATGAGGTGCCGAGCACTTCATGCAATGGAATTATAAGCTCAGTGAAGATCTTGATTAAGACAATGATTCCCACTCTATCATCACTTCCTCTTGATGAATGAATGCTAATGTTGGCTTCATAATTACGGTACAAAGCAATTAGTAACATTTGCTTACTGCTTTGAGAATGCCAAATGGTGTGTTACTGCTTGCCAGACCCCTCATCCTGACATACGTCAACCAAACCTGTCTCTCCCCCCTGTTAAAGACCAGACCATACTTACCTCATCACCTGCCTGGTTGAGGTAATACAAGTCTGTCACCCAGGATCCCACAGAAGTGCTGGAATAATTATAGCCTTTGCACTTTCATACCATCTGCCCACTGGGAACTTCCAGTGCTTCATAAACATTAACCAAAACCTCATGAATTTCCTATAATGTATGATTGCTGTGATCCATTTACTTTAGGAGGACAAACAGATGCTGATGGAGCCTCTTGAGCAAAACGACAGAGCAAATCAATGACAGCTCCAGTAATAGATCCCAGACGCCCAGATCCCACATCCCACATGATAGATACTGGGCTGACTGCAGCACTCAGGTTGTTTCCAGAACAGACCTACGTGAGGTCTCACACACCCCAGTAGCATTCTTGCCTGCCAGTCAGTAACAGCTTTTTAAACAGTAATATAAGGAAAGATTGACTTTTTATTTAATCATGCACAGCCCACGCCATGAAAGGCATGTCAGTCACAGACATTCAGTTCCCATGTGGCTAGGGTCCCCTACCTACCTATTTTAAGTGATAACACAAGGAGAACAAAGCATTACCTTCCTCTCCAGCAGTAGAGTTCCCAACAGCCTCCCTTTCCCGGTCAGCCTGGTTGGAAACAGCACTTCCACTTTTTGTCCTCCGAAGAACACTGAATGCCTTGTTTATTTTTTTAAAAGATCTGCTTCTGATAGTGGAGCGTTCAAAGTGTCGAGCTGCAAAGGCAGGAAAATCAGATCAACACAGCTCAGGTCTGGGCTAGAACCACTTCATTGCTGCAGCCACCGCCATACAGCTGGGCATAAGATTAACAGCAGGGCTGTTGGCACATCACCTTTGCACCGTGACTACAGCTGATACTCCAAGGTTGCACTCACTTGAATCTGGGTACAATTATCCTACCTCTGTCTCACACCCTGGCACTGTCACCTTCCCTGTCAGTTTTTTACCAGCCACACACAAAAATCTCCTGTGAGTGTGGCAGCCTCGGAGAGAATAATCCTCAGTCAAGGCAGAATCAGCAACAAACCTGTGAAAAATGCATGTAGATGGGAGAAGCTCTTTCCAAACTCTACAAGCTCAGAAGAGGAAAAAGAAAAACAAAACCAAAAAGCTGGAAGTTGTTAAAACTCTTCTTGGAAAAAAAACCCAACCAAATCACCCAAAACCCACACTACTGCCTCAAACCCCTGCAATACTTTCAAAGGGGAGCCAATGATAGCCAATAGCCAACAATTTCATGTCAGGGATTCAGGGATTATCAGGTGGGATAGACCAACTCTGTCACATTTTAACCTGTGCCAAGCAATACGAAAAAAGTCATAATGCTTTCAAAGAATGTTACTCTTTTTTCCATCCTGCTGAGGATATCTTCATGGCTGTTCTGCCTCTTCAAGCTCTGTGTGCTAGCCAAACATTGTAATCTAATAATAAAACATTCCCTCAAACCAGACTGTGGCCTCTAAACTCAACAAAACTAGTGGGATTTAATTTCATTCTGGTGTTCTCTTCTTGCCCCCTCCCTTTCTTTGTCTCCCTAACCCCATGAGCACAAAATGATGGTGCTGCTCATTTTCTAGTCTTTCCTCAGTCCTTCATCCATTGTCCCAGATGCAACTGGTGCAACGCAAAATTCATCTTGGGCCATTCATTTGGACTATTCATTTTGACTGTTCATTTCGGCTTCAGAGACCTCAAATACAAGCTCTGAACTCACTGCTAATGCTTGCAAGTCTGCCTTCGGCCAAGCCACGTTTTTCAAGTATGATACTCATCAGAGCTGGGTGCAGTGTCATAGGGTGAAGAAGGATGAAGGCAAGGTTTCCTGGTGCAATTTGTCCTTGACTGTGGTTGTTTCAGGAGGATCACCTCCTCCAAGCTGCACCTCCCTGGGAAGCCAGCAAATATCCCATAAGCTGCCAGGGTACTTCCTAAGGTTTGTTTTCCTGAAAATTCTTGGCAACTGCCAAGCACAATTCACTGCAGGCTTTGGTTTAGGTGCCCAAGGCACATTCTATGGGGGTTACTTGGGCCCCCATGTTTTGATGAAGCTATTACACAGCTACACCATCTCCCCAGCATGTCACACATGCCATTTACTCTTCCAACTGATCTGACTTGCCTAAATAATCTTTCTTAAGCCCTGTGGTTTTCATGTGTGCAGCTAGTCCATCTTCAGCTTGCTGCTGCCCCTAGCCAAGCGAATTTGGTTTTCACCTTAAAACTATTGGGCCACTGTCTGTGCAATTTGTTAATGCATGTAAAATTAAAGCTTTCACACTCCCTTTTTGTTTTAAAGCCTCCAAAAACATATGTTTTGCAGAAGACAAATGCTGAAAGAGACCACCAGGTTCTGAAACCATCACTTTTAGTCCTTACTTCTGTTTCGGTTGCTACGATGCAGGTCTCCAGGGCTGCTACCCGACTGGCTGTCCTCTGAGGTGGGGCTGAAGGCTGGGTTCACCAGCCCTGGCTCATCTGTCATTAAGGCAATGGCTGCAGCTGCTGAGAGCTCGGGGCCCAGGGCAGCTACGGCCAAGCTGGAGCCATGGTCTGGAGAGCAGTCTTGGGAACGCCTCTTCCGTTCCTTGGTAAGGCCATAGTGGGATGCTCCTTTACATCTAACAGAAGGGAAGGAAAAGAAGACATGATAACAAATTGTATTTGAATGTTGCATACTTCTCGGAAATATATGGTGCCAAGATAATTGGCCACTTGGAATAAAAACTTTGATGATGACAGGGGCTGATGAAATACAGATGCTTATTAACAAGAGGGAAAGATGCTAAACTTATCAGGTCACACAGAATCAAGAAGAAGGAAAACTGTCCTTCAAAATAGCTAAGCTACCACCTTACATGGAAAGACTACTGCTGGTCAAGAGAAAACACAGAGCCACAACCTTGTGTGTAGTCTTGTGTATTCGTTACTTGCATTCGTTACTATGAATGCAAGAGGACAGAAATAACAGATAGCTAATTAAACCAGAGGTTACAGTCTGTAATTTCTCCCTTGTTTCTCATCAATGAAGGAGAGCAGGGTGAGGTTTGACAGCTTCTCCAGGTCTGCTGGTGAAATAAAATGTGCCTCACCAAGCCCTGTGCCATGAAAAAAACCTTTGGTCACCAAGGCAGTCACACTGGGAACACAGTGCTGTGGTCTTCCATGCAGCAGGCAGGGTCTGCGCTTCAATGCAACACATGAAGGAAAGACTGCAGGCTCAAGGTGAACAGGTTCTGGATAAAAGTCCAAATCCTAAATCCTGACTCAGCCTCTGCAGTGACAAAACCTTCTGTTTCTGGTGCGTGTTCCAGAGAAGCTGAAGATACAGAATTGCAAGAGGCAAATTACGAGCCTATTTTGAAACAGCTTGCTTGGAGTCCCAACTACCTGCTCTATATTCATCCTAGGCAGCAAAAGCAGGACCACACATGGCTTTTATTTCTTAAGATTTGCTAAAGAAAGTCTCTTGAATGAAATTAAAGGTAAGCGTGTGCTCTTCATGAATCAGTATTTAATTAAAGCTATGAAATAACTGAAGACACAGAGTGGCAAAAGGACACAGCACCTCTCTGCGACTTCTCTCCAGCACCACTTCTGCCCAGTGCCCACCCTCTACAACTTCATTCACTGCATTAAAATAAAGAAAATTCTGCCTTTCAATCATAATCTAATGAGCTTGTCCTACTTGCAGTTACTATTATCTCTTCCTTCATAGCAAAGGCTAGCTGACGACTTTTGTGAAAGTGCCCTGTAGGACGAACTCACAGAAATAGCTGCAGAAGCCCTTAGGGATAGAAAGCTCTTCATAATATATGGCATACACAAAAGGCAATGCATAATACATACAGTACATAGCGCTAGTGGGTTAAGTGTCAGAAAAAGAAGTACACTGAACACAGGCCTTGGAAGAGAAATGATGTATGGAAGCAGTTCCTGAGACAGAAAGATGAGATGAAAACGAATCACAAATCTTTCTGTATCAGCTTCAGAGCGACGGCTTAATTTCTCTTATGGTATTGGCTTTTTATGAGAGACAATTGAATCAAAAATAGTTTTTAGCACTAAATTATGATTTACCATCATTTAACTGGTACCACTTCTGACAACTTTTCTCTTAAAGATGGAAAAAAATATCCAAGCCCAAACTGTATCTTACTGATGCAATTGTGCAAAGGTTTTGTATATGCCTTAAAGTTTGGATGAGAATGGCTGTGGCAGAAATTATTTCTGAAACCTTTCACAAGTAAATTGAGGTGTCTCAAAAGAAAGCGCTCTCATGGAAGAGAAGGTTGGTCAACTGTTTCAAAAGACCAACACAAAGCTACTCGGAACACCTGTTCCAAGACAAGAGTGAGACAACAATTGTATAAAACAGAAAAAGCTCTCCTGCCTCCACTGCAGCAGGCATTTTCCTATTCCTTCCCAAAAAAGAGGTGTGACTTCCTCACCCCCTGAGCAACCCACACTGTGGAGGAATGCTCTCCTTTGTATTTTATACAAAGAAGAACCACAAAGGCCTTTCCCTCTTGCAGCCTACCTAAACTTCTCTAATGTAGCATTTTGAAAACTTGTCCTTGACATCTCCCACTTGCAGTAGGGTCACATTTACTGATCCAGCTTACGAATGTCAACAAAGCAGTTTTAAAAATGGTTTAAAAAATTAATGCAAAGAAATGAACACAAAGAAATGGCTTTGTAGTGAATTTTTTGCTGTTCTCAAAGGACAATCTCTGCCTTACAGATATTCTGCAAAGACTCAGAATATAAGACATATGCCTACTCCACATTTTATTTTGTTTGCCTCTGTTTTCACCATGCCAATACAGTTTCAGCAGCTGATATCAGAGCACCAGCCTTGTGAATGGGTCCTCAAACACACATCTTTCTGTTTTATTTCTGGTGGGTTGCATGAGGATCAACCTGAAGATCAGAAGTGGCTTGCCCCAGAGATTCCCAGATGCATGGGTTCATCCATCGCCTGGTGCCCATCTGCATCTCACTACTAAAGCCTTCACTTTCTGTGGAAATTCTCACTCGCTGCTGCTGGCTGCGCTGCAGACGCCCAGTTAACAGCATCAATCCAGCAGCAATGAACAGCAGACGGTTACTTTGAATGCAGAGAGGGCTGACACAGTTTCAGATGTGGCTTATTGGAGAAGACAAATCATCATGATACAAAGCACAAGGCACATCTTTCTAACTCTGCCAGAAATAGTTAAAAGGGGACCAAGAGCTCTTCAAGTATGAGCACTGAAGTTATTTCTTAAATAACTGTGGGAGGCATAAACGAACACAACTCAGGCCCTCTTCCTTCAGATTAACACAGTGTCCTTGAAGAAGAAAAAAAAGCCTCAAGCCTCAAACTTGTAATAAAATCTGCAACAGCATCTCTTCACTTTCATTGTTTTCCTTGTGCTGACACTACTGTGATAACAGAAAACAGAAGAGTTGACTGTGTAAGTGGAATCATATTTATAGTGTCTCAGCTACATTTTTCCATATGGTTGGATTTGGCTCCCAGAAAAGAGAGATCCATAAAACAGCTACATGCCAGTACTAATTATCTCTCTCACTGTGATTATTAATCAGCTGCCTGATTTACAGCTGGAAGAGTGGGATACCTGGTTAACATAGGCCAGTCAGAAAGTGAACCCAACCCTGGCTGGTGGCTAAGGTGATCTACAGATTTATGTTTATTCTCAGTCACACTGAACAGTGAGTACATCTGTGCAGCTGTACAATTCTGAAACAATTTGAAGGCCAAAACCGAAACAGACAAACAGACATGAGTAACGTGTGTTGTACAGTTCATGCCATTAAAGCAGCGTCACTAGGTGTGTACAGGAAACTCAGAAAATAGTTTATTCTCTTTGCCCGGCCTCTTTTATGAAGCAGAAACATGCCATACAAAATCCTGGCTATACCAGCTCACCACAGGGCAGTGAGAGGGCACTTGTGGCTGCTGAAACCTTTCCCAGGGCTGCAATTATGGTTGGCACCAACATCATCAGCTGCAGGGTAAACCTTGCTCCATGCCCTGCTCTGCATGTGAGGGAGGGTCTCCACTGCAAGCTTCAGGGGCAGCACATCTGAAGTGATGGAGCCAGCAGATCCAAAACCCTGTGGCTGCCTTAACTTGGTGCTACCATTTGTAAAAACAAGCTCCAGTCAAACTCAAGGCTAATGGATCACTTCCACATCAAATTCAAATAAAAACAGTGGTTTGAAAACAGAGGTGCATTTTCCTTGCAGCATTCCTTACTTACACAGCAAGGGAGAGCCTGAAAGTGAGGCTGATCTCAAGGATTTCCACTACCCAGACTGACACAGGGGAAAAATGCAAAGGCAAAACACAAACGAACAACTGCATGGATTTTTTCACTTCATGTCTAGTGATCTAGATGAAACAATATCACAGGCAGAAACTGGATGTGTATACTTTAAATGCATTTGCTCTTTTAAAAACTCCTTGCTTTCTATCTATGTCACTTCACAGGCTATTTTTCTTTCTCCCTGTCTCACACCTGATTTCCTGGGCAGGAAACAGGGGAAAAAAAGTGAAGCTAAAGAATAACAGTGCTTATGAGCCAGGGCAGGTACAAACAAACAGAGCAGAAGTTCTTCCTGCCCAGTTCAAGCAGTGTTTTCCCAACATCACTTCCAGCACACTTAGACTTTGGTGCCGTTTTGCTTTAATGCACAGACACACTGTCTGAGTGCAATTAAGAATAATGTATACAAAGCACTCAGGATTGCCCAGCAGAAGAAAATACTGCATAATGGGCTGTCATCACTGATCCAAAGCTAAACCAAGATTGGGGTAGACAAGTATGTTTCAGCTATGCCCTCACTGAAAGCAGTTTCATCCCTGTGTAAGCTGGGCTTGTCACGAGCTGGGATCAGAAGTACCAGCAGTGTGTATCACACCCTGGCCCCATCACATAAACTTTCCCAATTGCTCTGGTATCCCTGAACTGATCCAGTGGAAAGGCTGATGGAGAAGGCAACCAAAAAGGAGTGTCCTGGATAACCTGGTGCTGGTAACCTCACTTGTGAGACCCTGGTGAGAGGCTCTTACCGCATCTGGCAAGGGAGGGCTTGACTCACAGAAAGGTGTTGGCAACTCCTGCTCCACATAAGCCATTCACACAGTTTGTGCATGAGCTGTGACTGTAGCCCAAACATAACCCAAATACCAACCATACGGATTTCAGGACAAATGCCTAAACT